>NC_064920.1:938945765-939571390 GCF_023897955.1 Schistocerca gregaria
CATACAAAATAAATGTATAAGAACACAGTTTGTTACAGAGCAACCTGGAAGCCAAGTATACTTTTTACACCAAGGAAATTGAAATAAAATGTGGTGTGAATCACTTACAATATAAGCACAATTTGTTCCATAAGGCTAGCCTGAAAATAGTTGTTGTCTAACTCACGAAGTAGAGACCCAAGTTTTCCCTCTGCACAAACCATAATATTATCAGTTAACGACTTGCACTCATGAATTATGCTACTAAAACAAATTTTGTTAATCCAGGACAGAACAGTGTGTGAAATAACACACACTTTCATAGCTGAGGCAAGCTCATTGCCACACTCCAACACAAGTGACTGCCAGTCACATGGAAACAAGAAGTTATTTCCAGAAGCCTCCAGTGAACTGTCAGACTGGTAGCAAGTGTAACGCTGTTAACTATCAACTCGTGCATGGATCAAATAAAACTGTGGTTACATACTAAACAGTTACACTTTCCACAACACAGTGTTGTATTATAATTCTAATTGTAAGTTTTCCTCTTATTTATGGGTAGGCTGAGCCCCAAAAGTCTCTGGACGGCTTCACAACAGACAGTAGAACAAAATATTAAGGGGCTTGGTGTTATTGGAGATAAGGGTAAAAGTGCAGCTTTTTCCATTGCTTGCTGCTGTTCGTAACAGTTCATGTGATGAATGACTGGAAGCGAACACAACAAATCGGGGGGGGGGGGGGGGGGGGGTGCATTGGAAGTCAATTACATTACTTGTTTGTAATTTCCTATGCTTTGCAAACTATCAGGCTTTTTTTCCCGCTCAAGGCATTTGAAGCTTGAGCTATTAGGTCTTACTCCAATAGTCATCTCAGAAGTCATGATATATTACGAAAAAACTGTGGATTGTTTCTGATAAAAATAAATGTAAGTAGCTTTGATAAGCTGTGCTCTCAGGTCCCGCCATAACCACCATCTCGTCAGTTTCACCATATTCCGAGAAAACAGTTAAATATTTGTGACAACAAAGGTTGTGAATTTCATTGCTGCTCGTTTCACTTGCAGCAATTTAAGGTGTGCTATTAAGTCCCAATTTAACCACAGAAGTCATAACATATTTGCAACATATTTATGATAAACATTGTAAATTCCATGTGCAATTCTTATTGGCTGTTTTGTACTATCGTGTAACCCGAAGCTGTGGGGACGCTGTAAGTGTCCTTAATGAAAAAAAAAGACAAAAATATGGAATTAAAATTGGAGGAGTTGTACCTTACAGAAAAGCAACATTACAAAGCTCTGCATAGTTATAGTTTCAGCAAAGTTTGTTACATCATCTGACCTCAGGCTAAAATAGTGCTGACGTGTGTGGTATTAGCCGAGCGTTGTCATGATGGAGCATTTCATGTTGTAAGATTTAAGGAGAGTGACATTCTTGTACATTTACGTGGCAGTAAACAGTACTCTTGAGTAATGACAAATTCTAATCGACGCTATTGTCAGTCAATCAAATACCTTGACATGCACAGAAAGGTAGCAGTCTTGTAGTGTTGGTGTGAGTACCGTTTGCTGGTGGTGCAGTAGCCAAGTGGAATATTTAGTTTACAGTTTGTGGTGACTTAAGTACCACTGGCACAATCAAGCATGGTTCTGTATGTTGCCTCTGGAATAGTTGTTAATATGAAGAAAACTAAACAATTCTGTAAGTTAGAACAGTAGGAAGCTGTACAAGCAGCCAAGGATTTTATTGAATGTTTATAGTCAAAGAGAAGAAATTCTTAAAGGTACAGGGAAGAAAAACCAAAAGATGATATAATTGAATGTTTATGAAATAAAAGAAATTTTAAAATTGGAATAACATTTTGATTTCCAGGGAAAAAAGAACCTAGACCTTTGACTCTAGATATGTACAAAATACTCATAAAATCATCACAAGCTGGCATTAGCAGTATATAGCACAGTGGACCATTTTCAAGTAATGAAGGAAATTTTAGAGTGGGGAAGTAACGTAGAACTGACACTTTTTTGTCTCAAATCTATTGATTTGCAAAAGCCTTTGTTTCAGTGAGGTCTGTGCTAGTGTCCCTTCAGAAACACAGAAGAATATGTGCATCAGCTGTGCAACTTTCATTGTTATCAGAACAATGCAAAACTGAATTCAAAAAGTCAGGTAGGGTGATTCCATATCAGCAAAGCTATTCACCTTGTTTGCCTCGTGTTGTGTATAGACTTCAATAACAAATGGAACATTGGTTAAACTAATTATAAAATATCATAATCACATCGAAAATAATTATAAACAGATAACTAGTTCAGTCCCTGTATTTATGGTAGTGGAGGCTTTGCATGAGGAGCAAAACAAATAGTTAAAATTGCCTGCAGTGGTTGTGGTACCCTACTGTTTTCAGAAATAAACTTCCAAAGTGTCCGAACTTGAAAGTTTGTAGTTGCAGTACATTCCAAAATTTGCATGTATTATGGAGAGACATAGACCTTTAATGCAATACCATTGTCAGAGAGGGGATTAGGAAGCAAGGTAGAAATGTATGTTGGGAATTACTAGAAGAAATACAAAAACAGATGAGGACCAGGGAACAATAGGGGTTGGGAAGTCTAACTGTGGCTTACATGAAAATGAAATGTAAGTGTACAGTAAATTTCTATTGCCATTGTATTGTTAGTGGGATAGGAATTTCAAGAGATGAATATCTTGGATTGTCATGGAAGGTAGATAAATATTACAAAGCACGCAGGAGCAACACGTAACATAATGCATGAATAAACTTGGAAGAGGCATTTTCCACCGCTTCTCTGACATGTTTAATAAGTGATTGGTAAATATTATATTTGAAGTGTGCTAATTCACAAACTGTAGTGTTATTTGACACCAGGTGTTACCTGGTTGGTGTGACCGTTTCATTTGAAGCATATTTATTTACAGATGTAACAGATATTGTTTGCCTTATTGGTGCACTGGACCTTTGTTCACTAAGATGGGGCATAGTTGGAGCTAGAATTACTTTGTTTGAACTACCAGTGGACTAAGATCACACAATTGCCTTCCCTTCTTCCTTTCTTTTTTATTTATATTTCTTCAGTCCTTTACTCATTTCTGCTCACTCTTATTCTGAAAATAGAAGTATTTATTGAAATAAACACTAATATGTGAAAGCTGCAATGGCTTTCTAAGAACTTACTGCTTAATTTAACTTAATTTTTCAGATGTGAATGGAAAAGTTATACATTTAGTGCAGAGACCTCCACCTCAGGTCACCAGGCAAAATGGAAATCAATCCAGCAATCGAACAACTTCCGGACAGCATCGGCGTGCAAATCATGCTTTCCGGCCGCGTGTTGATGCTAATGCTATGTACCTTGGTGCCATGGCTTTTCCAGCAGATCTCATGGATGCTCAAGGTATAAAACTACACAGTTTCATTGTTGGTATATTGTATTACAAAAGTTATATGCTTTAACATATGATTACCATAAGGCTTTTTTCATGGTTGTAAATATGCATTCTTACTTGGAAGAGAGCAAGAAATAATGCAGGGTCAAATCTGGCTTATGTACAAGTCAGTGTCATCACATCCATCCTACCATTGGACAGGTAATATAAGTTCTAGCACAGAAGAAAATTGTTGCCTTGGTGCAAACACTGTCTCATGAGGTTGAAGAAGTTTGATAAAGGATATGTTATGTTTCTTTATTTACTCCCAAACTGTAATGCAAAAAACATATACTGAATTTTTTATGAGAAGATCCACAATGAGCAGTGAACAGTATGTGAAATCAGTTTTCAGGAAGAAGTCATCGTATTACTGAATGCACAAACAGTGGATTTAGTGTTTGATTTCTATTTCTGCCATTTGACTGTACAAAATTCATTATTTTACATTACTATCATGCTTTTGGCTGTAATCCATTACCAGGGAGAATAATATTGGGTATTAATTAGACCTTGTTAAGTGAAGTCATCGTCAAGATCTACTAAACTAGGTGCTCCAGCATGTAGAAAAGTACAAAATCACCAAAATGTATGGTAGACAGACAGCAAATATGTTTTCCGATCGTAGAATAATTGAGCCACAAAATAAACATCAAAACAGTCTTCATATTTACAGCCTTTTTTGTCAGTTGTTAGTAACTTCAGTTATGTTTCATCATGAAGATAAGAAAACAGATGTCTTTAGCAACTGAAATTTATTCTTGAGTACCAGACGTGTTTAACCTACTCGTGTTAGGCATCTTCAGTAGTATTCATTTCTGTAATATGTTCATCCATGCATTTGTTGTTCTATATGTGCAGAGAAGTAATATTGGAAGAAACGTATACCATGTGCATTTAGCAAATGCACTAAGTGATCAAAATGATCCAGATATCTGGCTGAAAATGACTTAAAAGTTCATGGCACCCGTTAATGCTGGAATTCACTATGTTGTTGCCCCATCCTTAGTCTTGATGACAGCTTCCACTCTCGCCATCATACGTTCCATCAGGTGCTGGAAGGTTTCTTGCGAAATGGCAGCCCATTCTTCAGAGTCCTGCACTGTGGAGAGGTACCAATGTCGGTCGGTGAGGCCTGGCACGAAGTCGATGTTCCAAAAAGTCTGAGGTGTTCTGTAGGATTCAGGTCAGGATTCTGTGCAGGCCAGTCCATTACAGGGATGTTATTGTCATGTAACCACTCTGCCACAGGCCGTGCATTGTGAACAGACGCTAGATCTTGTTGAAAAATGAAGTCGCTATACCCAAATTGCTATTCAACTGTGGGAAGCAACATGATGATTAAAACATCAATGTAGGCCTGTGATGTGATAGTACCACGCAAAACAACAAGGGATGCAAGCTCCCCTTCTTGAAAAACGTGACCATACCATAGCATCAACGCCTCAGAATTTTACGGTTGACACTACACATGCAGGCATTCGCCATACCCACACCCTGCCATCGGATTGCCAAATTGTGTACCATGATTAGACACTCACCAAAACATTTTTTCCACTGTTACATTGTTCTATGTTTACGCTCCTTACACCAAGCAAGGTGCCGTTTCGCATTTACTGGAGTGATGTGTGGCTATGAGCAACCATTTGACCATAAATTCGAAATTTTGTCACCTCCATCCTAAGTGTCATAGTACTTGCAGTGGATCCTGATGCAGTTTGGAATTTATGTATGATGTTCTGGATACATGTCTGCCTATTACACATTACGACCCTCTTCAACTGTCGGTGGTCCCTGTCAGTAGACGAGGCCGGCCTATAAACTTTTGTGCTGTTAGTGTCCATGTTTCCACTTCACTATCACATTGGAAACATTGTTCCTAGGGATGTTTAGGAGTGTGGAAATCTCACATACAGACGTATGACACAAGTGACACACAATCACCTGATCACATTTGAAGCCTGCGAGTTCCGCGTAGCATGACATTCTGCTATTTAACGATGTCTAATGGTTACTGAGGTCACTGATATAGAGTGCCTGGCAGTAGGTGGCAGCACAATGCACCTAATATGAAAAACACATGTTTTTGGAGGTGTCCGGATACTTTTGATCACATAGTGTATAGAACACAAGGTTGGAAGAACAGGTCCCAAAAATGAATACTACTGAAGATGGCTAACATAAATGGGAGAAACATATCTGGTGCTAAAGAATAAATTTAAAGTTGCCTGTACAGTAATTACATGTGCAGTGAACATAGTATGAAAATATGCTGCCGATGTTACACGTTGACTGGTTAACAAAGGTGAATAGCGTCGGTTGTAAGTCTATGGTACAGTATCACAAAAATGTATGTCAGACAGGTAGCAAATGTTTTCCAACCATAGAACAATTAAGCCACAGAATAAACGTCAATACAGTCATTGCAAGTGCAGAAAATGTGGTCTGAAAATATATTATCAAAGTTAGTGGTTGACTGGTAGTCAAAGGTAAACAATGTATGTTGTAAGTCTGTCTTGCATATTCCATGATTATCTAAGGCATGAGTCCCCAAACTTTTTAGTCCGCGGGCCACATTGACTCCTCTGCGAAGTCATAAGGGCCAAGATCTACCTAGTGGGATTAACGCACCCTAGCACTCCATGATCACCGTAATGTAAGGCTAAAGGAAAGATGAAATCGCAAAAATACAAGGTTGTGGGAATATCTAGCACTGAAACTAACTACGATTTTTATTTAATTATATAATTTTTATTGGTGGACGTACCTAACAGAAATTCTGGCGCATTTTATTCTGGCGGATTTCACCGACAAAAAAGGACGTCACTGCACATTCTTCACAAAAGCGTCCTGCAAAGTTAACGAAATCTCAAAATCATTGTTAGCAACACTATTACTGCAAGACGTAACAGAGGTAGAGTATATCAACGCATTGTTATTTCAAGTGGCGCAACAATAAGTTTATAAGTTTAGTTATGTAGTCTTGTAGCGAGTAGCAGAGCCAGTGTCGCGGTGTATTGGTCGCGATAGGCCTCGAAACTCAATTGTTGGCAGTATAAGTGGGTACCTATACTAAAATACTTGGCGGGCCGGATACCGGGGAAGTCCAGCCAGTTAACACGGGCCAGTTTGCCGGCCCTCGCGGGCCGGTTTCGGCAGGATACTTGTGACAGGATACTTCCCAGGACTGGATCAGACTCTGAATGTGGCTCTCCAGCAGGGATAAGACTTCCTCAAATCCTGCCCTGAAATGAGATCCATCCTTCATGAAATCCTCCCCACTCCACCAAGAGTGTCTTGCTGCCGTCCACCTAACCTTTGTAACCTCTTAGTTCATCCCTATGAAATCCCCAAATTACCTTCCCTACCCTCTGGCTCCTACCTTTGTAGCCGCCTCCGGTGTAAAACCTGTCCCATGCACCCTCCCACCACCACCTACTCCAGTCCTGTAACCTGAAAGGAGTACACGATCAAAGGCAGAGCCACGTGTGAAAGCACCCACGTGATTTACCAACTGACCTGCCTACAGTGTGAAGCTTTCTATGAGGGAATGACCAGCAACAAACTGTCCATTCGCATGAATGGACACAGGCACACAGTGTTTGTTGGTAATGAGGATCAACCTGTGGCTAAACATGCCTTGGTGCACGGCCAGCACATCTTGGCCCAGTGTTACACCGTCAGGGTTATCTGGATACTTCCCACTAACACCAACCTGCCAGAACTCCAGAGATGGGAACTTGCCCTTCAGTATATTCTCTCTTCTTGTTACCCGCCAGGCCTCAACCTCTGCTAATTTCAAATTGCCGCTGCTCATACCTCACCTGTCATTCAACATCTTTGCCTCTGTACTTCCGCCTCGACATCTCTGCCCAAACTCTTTGCCTTTACAAATGTCCGTCTCTCTCTCTCTCTCTCTCTCTCTCTCTCTCTCTCTCTCTCTCTCTGTCCGTGTCCGTGTGCGCACGCGAGTGTACACCTGTCCTTTTTTTTCCCCCTAAGGTAAGTCTTTCCGCTCCCGGGAGTGGAATGACTCCTTACCCTCTCCCTTAAAACCCACATCCTTTCGTCTTTCCCTCTCCCTCCCTATTTCCTGACGAAGCAACTGTCGGTTGCAAAAGCTTGTATTTTGTGTGTATTTTTGTGTTTGTTTGTGTGTCTATCGATGTGCCAGTGCTTTCGTTTGGTAAATCACATCATCTTTGTTTTTAGATTTTTCCCACGTGGAATGAGGGAAACATTCCATGTGGGAAAAATATATCTAAAAACAAAGATGATGTAACTTACCAAACGAAAGCATTGGTATGTTGATAGAGACACTAAAACACACACACACACACACACACACACACACACACACACACACATTTCAAGCTTATATATAATCTCCCTTGCCATCTCTTGTGCTCCTGAACTCTATAGGTCCCTTACCAAATTCTTCCTGGGTTTCCTTGGCAGTTTGCTCCCTGCACAGATTGAATAACATTGGGGATGCACTATAGTCTGACTTCCTTCTCAACTATTGTAACTGCAGTCTGGTCCATATAAAAGTTGTAAATAACATTTCATGTATTAATCCCTGCTAGCTTCAGAATCTCAGAATATAGTCTAGTCAGCATTGCCAGAAACTTTCTCTAAATCTACGAATGGTATAAAACTGGTTCGCCTTTCTTGAATCTGTCTTCTAGGATAAGTGGCAGGGACAGTATTGCTTTACATGTCACTACATTTTGTGGATCCCAAAATGACATTCCTGAAGGTCAGCTTCTGCAAATTTTTCATTTATGTTTAAATAATTTGTCAACATTTTGCATACATAACTTATTAAACTGATTGTTCAGTAATATTCAGGCAAATTGACACGTTTTCTTTGGAATTGCTACATTCTTCTTGTAGTCTGAGGATATTTATCTTGTCACATCTTGTACACCAGGTGGAATGATTTTGTAATGGCTAGGTCTCCAAGGGTATCAGCTGTTCTGAAGGAATGTAGTGTACTCCAGGGGTCTTGTTTTCTCTGTCTTTTAGTGCCCTGTCAAATTATTCTTGTAATACTGAATCCCCCATCTGATCTTCACCTGCTCTCTCATGTGTGTAATATTGTCCTACAGGTTGTTTCCTTTGTATAGGCCCTCTATGTAGGTTTTAAGCACATGGTTGTTCTATAAAATTACTAAAACAGTTATTTCTCTTGTTTTGCCAGTTTTAACATGTCCCATTTTGTCACAGTGTGATAAGGTGTGGGAGCTCCACACTTTGTGTTGCCCTTTCCAAGGTTGAAGTGCTCATTCAGGTTTCGCATAAGCCTGTTGCATCACGAGGCCCTGTGAACATGAACAAGAGTTTACCTGAGTTGTCAGGGAAGCACATCAGAAGCAGATGTGTTTGAATATCGACTTACAGAGAATGCATTCCAAAAACTGTTGCTTTGATGAGAAAATTGAGTAGACTTCCACATGAAATTACTGACCAAAAACTTTTTGAAAAACCATTATCAAACCCCAACCAATGGAATAGCACCACGTTGGTTACATAAGAAAGCTTTCATCTCAAGAGTACCTTTTGAAGCCAATGATGAGAAAGATACATGAGTAGTGGTACAAGATACTTCTGATAGCTGTACTCATTGTGGAAGCAGTGATACACTTTCATTATTATCTGAAGGAATAGCTTCAGCTGTCAGTGAACATCAAAGGGTGCTTCAATGACACAGATGCCATGCTTCTATAGAACATTTAATAGCATTCAAGAAGTTTTGAGTGAAGACATGATTTTTAATGAAGAAAGGAGTGTTGGGTACAGTATGTATCATCTGTGTGGGCCCACACCCCACCTTCTGCCGTGTTTACAGCTAAGTGCTGTCCACAGCATTTCCTGGCATATCTGTGAAAGGTGACATCTGTATTGATTCCACGGTCATTGCTGAATGTTTCACAGCGCACTTTGTAGAACTGTTTGCTTGCAGTAACTACCATCCTAATTTCTTGACCTGGAAATGCCTGATGGAACGAAACTGCTTGTCCTTCTGCGCGCAGAGCTTCAGATCATACAATGTTTCTTTTAGCGAGTTGGAGTTCCACAGCACTTTTGACAGTGTATGTTGAAACATGGCCTCTCAACCTGATAAAATCCACACTTAAATCCTGAAATAACTGAGCAGTGACAGCACAAAACATGTCAACACTTTTTTCATTTGTGTTTAGGGAGGCTGTGGGTTTTATTATTCCTTTCATGAACCTAGGAAGAGAAACCTCAAATTTTGACTAATTATCAACCTATCTCTTTAACAAAGGAATTGTGTAAATTATTTCCAAGGATGGTAAAGTGATGATTGTTGGTCCCTCGAAGCCAGAGAACATTTATCGCAGTTTCAAAGTGGGTTTTGGGCCCTGTGGTCCACCACCAACTGATTTGTCTGAAATTTTCAGTGCTTAATGCTTTTGCTCATTGCGAACATCTGATCACAATGTTATTTGTCCTTCAGAAGATATGTTACCAGCTGGCACCATCACATCCTCTCTACATTGCATGATTGAGGTTTTGGGGCTTATTACCCATTTTTATCCAGAATTTACCATCCCTCTGACTGTTACTGGTTCAGATAGGTCTACCATCAGCACCAATACATGTAGAAACCTAGGGTACCACAGGTATTTGTTCTGAGTGTAACCATCTCCACCATCACCATCAATTGTATCATGACCTCAAGGGGATCTAAGGTCTCACTGTCACGGTATGTGGTCGAACTTTGCCTGTATTACAGCTCTACGTCATTTTGCATTGTGGAGTGCCAACTTCAGGGGACCGTACAGAAAGTAAATTATTTAGCCCTGATTCAGGGATATGTTCTCTGTAATGAGAACTTGCATCATGCAGTTTTGCTGACCCAGAACTCTGCAACCTGACCCAGAACTTCATCTCAGTAATAGTTTATTTGAAGTCGCCGAAACTTTCAAATTTTTATGTCTTTCATTTGACAGTAATTTAACATGCTTACCACATGTGCATCGGCTCAAGGGGAATTACATGAGGAAACGTAATACCCCCAGGTTTCTCAGTAGCAGCTACTAGAGTGCAGACTGCCCAGGTCTTCTGTGAATATACAAAACTTTGATTTTATCCCACCCTACAGATCAGCAGCAACAGCAGTATGAGACATTGTCCACCACAGTGGCATGTGTTTGGCAACTGAAACCTTCCATTTGATCTCTGGAGACAGCCTGTCAGATGTCAGTGTCAGATGCTACTCATCCATGATATTCTACTCAACTCTGTTTCACAGCCAAAATATCAGACAGTTTACAAATTGGCCAAACATGAGTAGCCTAGCTGGTGTAAGATTGTAGGCTGTGTGCAAGGACCTCTAACTGTCCCTTCTTGTCTGTGTACATAACTCCTTCTCGCCGCCCCACATTGTCACTTGTAGTGTGTACCTAGTCTTATGATTCGGTTGGACCTGTTTCATGGCCCTAAGGAAAATGCTTATCTCAGCATTCTCAGACATCTGTTTTGTTCGGTTTTCTAGGACTACTCCAATTCGCCATGCATCTTCAAAGATGTCACTGACAAGGTTGGTTATGGTTGCATCTAAAAGGGCACAAGAAGTATTCTCTGCTGAATGCATGCAGTTTATACACTGAAGTGTTGACAGCCACATAACAGGCTCTGCAATGCATTAGAACACTCACATCAAAGGAAGTCCTGGTTTTTAGACACTCCATGTCTGCTTACAAGGCTTAGTACTTTCACAGAAACTTAATGGTTGCTAACATCCAGGACCTGTTAACTTATCTCCACAGCTCTGGGACCACCAAACATTCATCTGGACAGTCAGATGGATATTCCAGGAAATGAACTCGCCGATAAAATAATTAAAGAAGGAACTGTAGGATACAAATGTGAATGTAATGTACCCAGCACAGACCTACCATAGCAACTGTGACATCAAATCTTGAATGGAGTGGCAGGCTACTGCCAACCTCAATAACCTTAGAGCAATGAAGGGGACCACCAAGTTATGGCATTTTTCACTCCAAGCCTATCAGAAAGATGCTATCGAACTCTACCGTCAATGTATTGCCCACTCTTTCTCACTCTCTTACTATGTATTAATTGCTTTTAGACACCGTTTGTCTCCTTTTTCTGCTGCACACATTCTTTTGTTTTAGAAGTACTCTGTTGAAATTGGGTTTTTGGGTTTCTCACTGTGGCAGGGGTGACTCCTAAGCGTGCAGAGCTCCAGCAATGTCCACATGCTGCATTATATGTCTCTCTCCTCTTGTTTTTATTATTGACCATCCAATTGACTTCATTAGATTTTTAGCCCTCTCATTTCAACTATTCCAAATCTGCCAACTAGAACACATTCTTTGCTCTGTAAATGTCTTCACCCTTCATTGGGATTGGATGTGGTGTGGGGCTTGTCACACCATTGAATGAGCCATGGGAGACTCCTAGTCTGCCCTGACCTATGTACTGACTTGACCCATACGCCTCATAAATTTTTTCTTGGCTATAGCATTGGTATTGCCTTTAACTGTTCATTCCCTTGGTCCTGTGTGTGTGTGTGTGTGTGTGTGTGTGTGTGTGTGTGTGTGTGAGGGAGGGGGGGGGGGGGGGGGGGGAGAGAGAGAGAGAGAGAGAGAGAGAGAGAGAGAGAGAGAGAGAGAGAGACTTTAAAAGGAGCACATTGTCCAAAAGCTTGCGCATAAATATTTTAGCCGTCTTTTACATTCTGCCTATTGGTGCGACTCGGCACCGTCTGTGTTGTCATTGTTGTAATCTCAATATTAAGGATAGGCTACATTGCTACTCACAACAATGGATGGATGAGTTACAGTGCATCAAAGCATTTACCATTCAATGCTGGAGCATGTAGTCCAGAATCACCATGTGTAATAAAATTTGCTCATGAGGTTATAAAGCAGTTTCAGCTTTGTGTGCAAAAATATTTGTTTCTCGATCTCAAACCTTGTTTGTTGTACACATAGAATATAATGCTTGTGTTTTTTCATTTATTGCTAAAAAATACATGAGAAACTGGAGCTGAACCCTTTTTCTTTACTCTTCGTCTCATGTGGAGTGCATAGTGTTACCATAATCTTCCAAAATCAACAAAGAAAGTGTTAGAGCGTGCTGATGGTTGTGAATTTGAATTACAAATGGCTCTTTTTCTTGACTTAAGACATATACATTTTTGCTTGAACAAGTTATTGCAGATTAGCAAAACCAAACAATGGCTATAGCTCTGCCTTGATTTATAATATAATAGGAAAAACCAAAATGCGAAAACACTTCTGTACATTGACTGACAGGAACCAGTCTGCAGTTATAAAACCTGGTACATCATCGAATATGTTGGCAAACTTTCATATAACCTCCCACAAAAAGTAAGTATCACATTTTATAATACCAGCAGTATATAAAATCTTTTATTCAGTATTAAAGACAAACTGCAACCCTTCACACAGAATGATGGAAAAGTACATGTTGGTCAGTCTGACAGAATGTGGCAGTTAGGTTATCTGAACATTAGGGAAGCAGAACATTAGGAAAGAAAGATGCAACTTTTGTTGGACGTGTTTTAAAAGAAGAAAAATCGTATGATATAGATTGTGAAGTAGTTTTACATTCGTCTGAGAAAGCAGAAAGATATATGTACTGGAGATCTGCAAGTCAGTAAACATATGACACTGAATATCAGCTTAAAGAAACTTCCACATGGGAAAAATATATTAAAAACAAAGATTCCAAGACTTACCAAGCGGGAAAGCGCCGGCAGACAGGCACATGAACAAAACACACACACAGAATTACGAGCTTTCGCAACTGGCAGTTGCTTCATCAGGAAGGAAGGAAGGAGAGGGAAAAATGAAAGGATGTGGGTTTTAAGGGAGAGGGTAAGGAGTCATTCCAATCCCGGGAGCGGAAAGACTTCCCTTAGGGGAAAAAAAGACAGGTGTACACACACACACACACACACACACACACACACACACACACATATCCATCCACACGTATGGCAGCAAAAAGCTTTTTTCTCCTTTTTTAATTAAATGTAACTATTTGTGTGGGATAAACAAAATTTAATACTTCCCTGCGTCGACAGTTTGTGTCCTCATTTTTGTATCTTTCGTAAGACAGATGTACAGATGTCATTATATCATTGTTTGTTAAATTTTCATCTGACAGTTAGGTAAGATACAAAAGCTGGTTCATGACAAAATAAATTTGGTGAAGTTGAGAAATATTTCCTGTAATATATTATTACTGCTTTTCCTTGATGGTCTTTTATTGCTTTCTTCTTGCATATCTTGTTTGTCGTATTTGTGGGGTTTCTAATCTCCATCCCACAGATCTTATAAACAGAACCAGTCCAGATTGCAATTGGTTTTTATTTTTATGATTTGGTAACTGATTTCATTTGTACACAGACAATCATCAGACACCAATGTCTCCATTGACGACACTTGGAGATGATGCTCTGAGCCCTTGTAAATGCAAGAAGCGCCTGTCATACATTGCTCATTAACTGCAGCTGACAGGTGCTTCTCACACTTTAAATGACTCGGTACATCATCTCCACACATCACCAATGAAGATATTACTCATCTAATGATAGTCTGTTACCATATCATAAAAAAAAACCACTTGTGGTCTGGACTGAATATTTTTGTTATAATACAAGATGTGACATTCCCATTAAGAGTTCAGAAATGATTACCACGTATATATTGTTAAGTTACCACTCTTCTTTATCTGGTTATGGTAGAGGCACTTACTCTTTCTTCTTATTGCTAGCCTCATTGCCTTTTATCTTCCTTTTTTGCTTTCCTAATGTCTCTTTAGTGTGTCTTTACTTATCAATATTTTGCAATTATAAAAATAGAAGAAATTTTCAGTTCCATATTTTTTCATTACTTTGGTGATAATTGTCAAAAATAACTATTGTATCCTCTTAGTCCATTCAATACGAGAATTATTTTTAATAAATGTGTTGTTTATTATAAGAGTAAATGATCATTACAAACTGCAGTTATTGACTTTGCATAGTTTTGTAAGTTACCAGTGGTTTCAAAGAAATTAGTAATTGTCATAGTGATTTTAATGAAATAAACAATGTAAATTTCTTTATAAATTAGTACTGTGCTCTTTTGTAATGACTTTGTAACATTGTCTATAGCCAGTGAACACTATTGTGTGGTAACCAGATTGAAAAATAATACAGAAAAAAAATTTAGTTACTTAAATAATTTTCGTCAGTCTTACTCGAATAATAATGTAATTGATATGTTCTGCATCCAGTTACCTGACTGGATTGACAGATAATGTTGCTGGCAAGTGGAAGCTGAGTCAGGACACTTAATGAGATCTGTCCTGTGTTGTACCATCTGACGTATTTACCTATTTCTTTTTGTCCGGTTGCTGAAGTGATTGCCTTCAAGTGGAGGTCCTGCTAATAAGTGCCTCTGAAATTCTGTGTGTAGCCGAGGGAAGGCTTGACTACTTCATGTTCTGTTCTGCAGCTGTTACTGGAGCAAAAGAAGAAAACTTCTACTCATATCACAAAAAATCACATCCACTTCTTTTTCTTTCCTTTTACAAACACACATTTCCTTGATTGGGTGTACAGATCATTAGTGATTCATGTATTTGAGTGGAACACAACTTTAAATAAGAGATACACCTTGAAGGCTTAACAGGACAATCAAGATTACAATATATTTCATTTGTGACAAAACCATCTTGTCTTTTGTTTTCATTCTTGGAGAGTGTTGTTGCTCTTTGATGGTCAGGTCACTACCAAACTGCGGCACCCAAACGTAAAAGGCCCCACACGCAAAAGGTGAAGCTGTTTGCCTCCGCACCTTGTCGTTTTCTTGACTTGAACACCTCCCATTTAATGTCTGCACATTTGAAATCAAACACCTGTGCACAGTATATGTTCCACGACTTGTTCCCTATTGAATATAATTCTCTCATGGTTATCTTTCCTTGTACTACACAAGGAGGGTGAAATGTCGTTTGTCTAAATGACATGTAACACTTCGCTGATACCTGTCATGTAACAAGCTTGGCAAACAGTTCTGCGATTTGTGTGTTTCCAATGTTTGGACATGTAGCTGTGCAATTCTGCAAGTGGATTGTGTTGAACTGTGAGTGGAGTTATTTCTGAAGTGTGCACCATTGCTTTGTTATTTTCAAATGATTAAAATTCTGCCAATGACTGATCTTGAAGATGATTCTAAGGTTATCTGCTGAAGCAACAAAGAAGTAACACTATCCCAACTACTTACCTGAAAGCTGATGGAATATGAGAGTGGGGCGTTTGTTTGTGTTGTTTACTTAACATTAAGGTGAGTAAATGTAAGTTTTTCTCTAGACACTATGTATGGAAGATGTGTTATAATTTCAAATTGTAGGGCTGGATTCCTTTAAGGGAGAGTTTAGCCATCAGAATGTTCAGTTGTAAGCATCAACAAGTTTATTAATAATATAAAAAATTATCATCTTCTTCAAATTAAAAAAACTAGTATGATTGATATGAAAAGGAAATTCCGGGATGGAGCAATACGTAAGAGAAGAGAAAGGCAGCCATTCACCTATAGTGGATCAATGTGTGGAGCACTGTAATGCATAACGGAAAATGACATTCACACTAATGTTGGAGCACTAGCTGTTTTTCCAGCACTAGTACACACATTTACACAATCAGTCTTACCGGGGTCGATGAAAGTGTGAATTTGGGTGTTTTTGTGGTTGTGTGTGTGTGTGAATGTGTGTACTTAATGCTAAAAAGAGAGCTAGTGCTCAAAAGCTGTTTTCGGTTATGTTACAGGGCCCCACACATTGACCACTGTGGGGGATGGGGGGATTGGTTGCCTTCCCTTATTTTACAAGTGATGTTGAAAGGGTAGGTCGCTGCTCACTACATAGAGGTGAGGTTAGGTGGCAGACAAGCACAATAAAGACTACTAGAGATAATTAATTCACACGCACACACACACACACACACACACACACACACACACACACACACACACACACACACACACACACACACACACACAGAGAGAGAGACAGAGAGAGAGAGAGAGAGAGAGAGAGAGAGAGAGAGAGAGAGTGAGTGTGTGAGTGTGTGACTCAGCTTTTCTGGGGAGTTCATGAAATAGGGAATGTGAGATGAGCAATGTAGTACAATTTTTAGAAGATAGTGTTCTTATATTTTGACTCTGAGAAAACTCCATATTCTTTTGTATATATAATAGTTTGTTCAAATCTCAGCACTAAACTCTATTTAAAAGTGTGGAGATAGTTTCCAACCAAAAAGAATCTGTTCACAGTTAATGATGTAACTGAACTTGCAAATGTGCTGAAGACATGTGCAGACTGGATTTGTGACAGATACAGTGATTAAGTTAAATCAGCCCTTCATACTCTGAAATAATAAAAGTTAAGGGAGCCACAGGTGGTTTCTTTGCTAAATAGAGTTGTACGCTCATCCTAAGGCTCATCACAAATTTGGTTCCTGTTTCTGACTATCTGTTCAGTATATTGTTTATTTCTCCACATGCTTAAAAGTTTTTGAGTTCCCATGGACTTTCGTAGCAGTTTATCCAAATTCTTTAAGTAAATTCTGTTAAAATTTAAATGTCAACCCATGTAATCCTAGTTACAGAAGAAGCCTACAAACTCTGTTCAAGAAGTTTAATGTAAGAATACATTTATTTGAGCCATACATAGATTGTAAAGGACATCATACACTGGATTGCCATTGGACAAAATTGACACTGCCTTCACATTTGAACCCATTAGCACCAGAATTAATTTTTGGTGACTTAAAAAAGTGTTATGCCTGTAAAAGGCATAAATTACAAGAGAGTTGTTTCGATGAAAGTCATTACCGCCATTAGCGAGATATTTGATGTTGCCATATGGCAACGCTAGGTGCTTTCACTACCTAAATTTATATGGATTACAATTTCAACTAAAATAAGTAAGTTATTGAAATTTCTTATTACATACAAAAGTTTTGTGCAAATTTATTATCCAGTCTTCATCATACAATTGATACTTTATAACACAATACAATTAATAATCAAACCTTGAACTCAGCATTATTTTACATGAAATGGAATAAAACAGTCAATACACAATCCCACATTACACTTTGAACATACTTTTCTTACAATAGATTTACTGTCCTTGTGTGCACACCTTTTTTTTCTTCTTTTCTTCTGTGTGCTGGACGAGGTGTTCAGTCTTATCAAGCCTAATTGAATCTGATATGTGGCTGTCGGAACATGCCCTTGATGCAGATGGCCTTCCAGCTCCTTTTGGTAAAGCTTGGTGTCTATGCAAGTACAATGTTGTTACTTCTCTCTTGAAATCAAGCTGAGAAATAGTTTGGTTTCTTGCTTTATTATACAAAATACAACTGTTTTGTATGGTGACATCTAACATCCATTTAAAGAGACACCAGTACCATTTCTTGCTTCTTATTGCAATGCGATAGAACGCTAGATTCTGATCCATCTGATCAGTATCTCCCATATACGTATTATATTTGGCTACCAGTTTTGGTCTGGGAATCATTATATTTCACTCTTTTTAGTTGTGAGAATCTCTTCACTTGGCCAACTTCTTGTGCACCACATGAAGAAGAGATCATTGTGACAACTGAGTTGTCCAGCCACCGCACATACACAATCTTCATCTGTGTCTACATTCGGATCTGGGGGCTCAACAAACAAATCACCTTCAATATCGTCATTATAAATAATCTCCAGCGCCTCAGCAAGTGAGAAACCTCTTCTAAAACAAAAAAGAAAAAATTCGTCCTTTTACTGAGTAAAAGTGCCTAGCTTGCCATATGGCAACACCGATGTTCAAACAGCCTAAATGAACGTAATTTATTTCACAGCAAGCAATTACCTCCAAAGAATATATATTTGAGTAGTTAAAGCACAACCATACTAAAAACCAAATTATATGTTGTAAGTTACTGTGGAAAACATACATACTCGAACTTATACTCCAATTTTCTTCGTCATTCAGCAAACAATAACTTCCAACACTGCTTATCCTGCAGAATTTAAATGTATTGTTAAAATTGTTGCATTGTAGTGATCTTTACAGTCTTGCACAAAGGAAGCCAGTGCTGCCAACACTCTCGCTTCCTTGATGTCGTGGAATCAACAGTTTTAAAAAAGTGTTACAAACTTTGCCATATGGCAACGCACGGCGCTAATGGGTTAAAGAGCATATTTTTTCCTTTCAAATAAATTACATTTTGTATGTATTGCCTGCAAGGGAACTAAATGCAGAAAGCTTCCTTAATGTGCATTAAGGAGTGGGCTTCTAAATATTTCAGCTTGTTGCAGATCAAAATATCATCAATAAGAAATCTACTAGGGCTTATACTTTTCCAGAGTCAACACAAACTACTTTATTGTATCCATTTCATAAATATAGAGAAATGATTAAGTTGCAGACACACACAGCTAAAAGACAGTTACACAAAAGTTTACTCGAGTTGCCAGAAATGACGATTGTGAGTACCCGAGATGTGCTTGCTTGTGTGAATGAATGTGTGTATTCTCTATTCTAATGAAAGCTGTGGCCGAAAGCTTATGTGTAAGGTTCTTTTAGTTATGCCTGTCTGCAACTTACCGTGTCATCTTTACAATAGGTACCAATCTATCTTTTCCTTCCATTGTTCATATTCCAACCTGGAGTTCCCATTGTTTGAGAAATAATCATTGTTGTTTCTTGATGATACCTTGTATATTTTTATGTGCATGCGAAACAGCTAGAGAAATCTGATGAATTGTTGGAGACATTTTGTTGTCCGGATTTTGATGGTTCTTTTGTGTAAATTGTGTATATTGTGTATATTGTATGTGTCAGAAGATTAAAGAGTTTCTCTTCGTATTGACTAAGTGATATGTTGGCCAATAACAGTATTAAATTATTATGGATCAGAATAAAAATGTGAATTGCAAGCAGTTTTCATAACTGCCACTATAGCAACAACTAAGCACCTTCACCATACCTTGTCATCTTGTACTGCTCGGTGCACTATGTAGGGTGTATGCAACCCAGGAGATCCTGGAAAAACCCGGGAATTTTTTCATCCGGGAGAAAACCGGGAAAAACCCGGGAATTTTTTAGAATTCCGGGAATTTTTCATTGTTTTAGTTCACTTAAATTTTTGTAACTTTGACTGTTAAAAACCAATACTCTGACAAAGAATATTACTGTATCTCGCTACTGCAGAATAATACTGCAGCAATAAAAAATGAAAGAGAGGGAAAAAAAAGAAAATAAAACATAAGTTGCAAAGGAAATGCACCAATACAACAACAAAACACAGTGCTCATACAAGTGTGTGCCGACAGCAAAATGTGTCAATTGCTTTAGGAAGCTATGCAGTGTAACGTAACAACAAATTGCTCCAATGAGCATGACGTCACAACTGTTTACATTAAATTAGTTTTTAGCGGTTGGGAGTGAGCTTATGCGCATGTGCAGTTGAGTCGCGTGTGAGTAGTACCTTCTCCCGCTTCTGGCTACAGAAGTGTGGCAGTTAGTAGTGTAAGTAGTAGCAGCAAGCAGCCGGATGCTATCCAGAAAAAGTTTACTGGTGCGCCTAAGCTGCCAGATTCACATACGCGCAGCAGGCCCGGAACTAGGGGCCAGGGGGAAACCGGGAAATCTGCCCCGGGTGGCAGTTTCAGGGGGTGCAAATTTCATATTATTGAGGAAAAAGACCTTTTTTCACAAACAGATTTTAAGTTGATTTCTGAATGAATCATAAGTTGATTTTTGAACGTGTGCATAGTGTACGTGATGTCTCTGCCAGGGGAATCCCCCTCGCATCTAGAAATAAACTTTTCTGCAGACAAAGGGGACGGGTCTATACGAGCTGAGCGGAATGAAGTCGAACGGGTGAATGCCAATCGCTTTTTATGCTGTTGACTGGGTTTGTAAATTATCAGCGTTGTTATAATTACTAGTGAATTCCATAGATTCAGACTACCAGAGTGGAAATAAAGGACTAACAGGAATAACATGCAACAAAAATCACATATTGTATCTCCGTGTATCCAAGAAAGTGAAGTTCTGACAGAAAATTTTTGGCCAGACCACTACACTACTAAGGGCCAGCCAGTTACACAGTCCCCGGCTAGCAGCCGCTAAAGTTCTATCCTGGGAGTAGCATGGAAAACGCGTTGTATGAACACGTTATAACGCCTAACCAGAGAATAAATGCGGGATAACTAAAACGGTGACTGTGGCAGGGTTAGTGAAGTTAACCAGAGAATAAGTTTTGACATGGGCAGGAATAGTTATAGAATTAGTGATGACAAAATCGTTTGTTAGAATGAGGAAGGAGAAGAAACAGACTCTCACAAATTACGGAAGAATATGACGATTCCAAATTTGTATAAAAATTTTGTCCTACTGCTTTTCGATCTCATACTTCAGAAGCTAGAGAGTATTAATGAAATATGAAACTATTTCCTAACATAAAACTGTTTGCTTGTAGTATGCCTTATAGGCATTTGATATTGGTACTTAGTGAATTATATTCTGTTGTCATGAAAATGACCATTTGTGCCAAAACAGTCTCGTTTATTTGGTGTGTGTAACAATTGCTGCAATATTAGGCAGGCCTCTTTCATTTTATCTAGCAGACAGTAACAAAATACACATACCCATATCAAGGAACCACACCAGTCTTGGGAACAACTTGCATTTATTAACAGCTTTAATGTATTAGACAACGACATTTCATTTTTTCATGTAGAAAAACGTTGGCGAACTTCTTTCCCAGAAAAGAAAGTATGCCACATAAAGTGGTAGCAAGATTACATAGAAAAAAAAAAGCTAGGACTTAAGGATTGAAGAAATGTGTACTGTCTATCTTGTCTCTTGTCTTTACTCGTTTTATGTATTCTTTATTTAATTTTATGACACACAGAACAGCAAATTACTAGCTAATAGGCCGTAAAGACTGCAAATTTTCTGAAGAGTTCTTGTTCTGCCGGTTACAAATAATCCCACCCAGTATTAATTGCGAGGTTATTTTTAAGAGGGCCAGGACGTCAAACCGGCTGACTGCGAGCATGAGGGCCACCAAAGGACATTTTAATTTTCGCTGGCCTGAATATAGTCCAATGGCATCCATTAGAAAATATTACATGTTTGAATTCCACAGAGCGAAATACAGAGACGTGTGATGGAAGAATGCTGTGTGAAGAGGTGTGGTACTGCACTTTGTCACACTTAAGACCAAATAACATGCCTTACATTTCCTCTTCAGAAAGACGTGCGCTACAAAATGAAGGTGTTTTTGAAAAGTAGATTTTTACATTTTTGGCGTCCTACCTCAAATGCTCGAGGGTGGAGTAGCGCCACTATCTAATATTGCCCCGGTCGGAAATATCGTAGATCTGTACCTGATGCACAGAGCAGTCTGTGTTGTAGTGGGGAGATGGTAGTCTCCATGTGTTTACGTTAAATGATTTTACTGTTTCCTCTTCGTTTATTGCTCTCACGTCAAATGAAAACAAAACGGATTTCTGTGGCCAGGAGTTATCAAGTGAATTAAAATACATTCACATAATTACGGAAGGCTGGAATATGTTATTAATTTCAGATTTTATTGTCGCCGCCTTTCTGACAGTCAAGTGTTAATCGCCTTGGATAACAATGAAGTTATTTTTGTTGGTTTGTTGAAGAAATTTGACTGCTGAGGCAGTCAATTTATTTGAAACGAAGTGTTTAATTCCACACTATTGACTAGTTTCAAATGTTCGCTGCATTTCAAGTCCACGATTTCATCTTCTGGCACATATGGCATTATGCTATAGTAAAGAACCAAACGTGAAATAATACTGTACTCGTACTCCAAGAAAATGTACATCTGAATCTGGGCATATGAATGTGCACTTTAAGCCGAATTATGCATTTTAGTGTGGCTCCCAAAATTCCCATGCTCCTGGAGTATCCTCTAATGTCTTGTGGTTTTTTCTTTTTTCTTTGTTCCCCCCCCCCTTTTTTTTAATGACATAATGTAAGATCTTTTAATGTTTTGCATGTATGAATGTACGGGCTTCCTGCATCATCGAAGCTGCACATACGCGGCGTCACCTGTTATTTGGCGCTCTCCGGCAACTGCTGAAACGAAACTATTTGTAACAGGTTGTGCGAAAATATTCCGAATGGTTGTTTGAAAAGCTTTACTTTCAAAGAAAATTTCCTTTTATGCAAGATGAACTCTGCGCGCGAATGTCCGATGAATATCTTAAATCACAGAATGTTTGACTCTCATTCAAAAATAAAATCTTTGAGGACGACCGTTTAGAATATTTTCGAGCCGAGAAGATCAGGCGTTTATGTTGTTAAAAATTTTACTGGCACTGTTGTGTGATGTATCTTAAAGTGTAACACGCGCAAAAAAGATCAATATTATGTGTGAAAGCTTAGCTTCTCTTGCAGCTTATTAATCTTAGAGACCAATATCATACGTGTAAGCTTTTCTTTTCTTGTAGCAACACTATGTATATTAATTTAAACCATTACCTTTTCCTATTAGTGTGTTCGCACTACTTAACAGTGATGTTGCTATTGGCTGACTACATCACGTATCCTATGCTCTGAATATCCTCTGTCATTTGTTGGTGAAATCTCTTGACATGAGCTACGACTGGTTTATAAAATTCGAATTTATTCTTTCATGCAATACCAAAATATGCAGTGTACATGTTGCTGTGCATCAGACATCTTTCCAAAACGTGTTTTTTCCTCTGAGTTTCGTTTTCTAAAGTGCCGGGAAATTCTACGCTGGTGTATGAAACCCCGACCATTGAATGTATTGATAAGTTTTACAGTTCCGAGGAAAATTGTACTGTTACTTACCATGGAAAAAGTGCATTTTCGTCCGGGAGAAAGTGTATTTGTAACCGGGGAATCCAGGAAGAATCTGGGAATTTTTTTCCCTCAGCCTGTGTATGCCACAGTGACAGCTGCATCCTGTAAGATTGTTTCTGTGATACATTTTTATTGTGTGTATTCTGCTGTGTGTTTATTTTAAACAACATGCATCATGTTAGCAGGAAAGCGATACTCTAACAATCCTGGAAGGTAAACTTAATGATAGTCATTAATGACAAGTGTTCAACATATTCAGTACAGAGCCAGGCATCTTTTCCTGCCATAGCCCCATTGCATCTTGGGTAATGACAGTTAGACATCATCCTCTTTCCATGCTTGACTATTTCTGTCAGTCACCTGCAGATATCATTGCAGGAGGACTGTGGATTGTACTGATAAGAAGGTTGGATCTACACAGATAATAATGGAGGGTCACATCACAGGCATTCAAATCTTGCTATTCACTTGAAATGATGGAACTTCTGTATTCAACATCAGTTACTTGAGATGCGTGGTGCACAGACCACAACAGAGAGGACCATCCAGAACACTCAACTTCTGCTGTTTCGATGGTTGTAAATTTATCAGATGTCCATGATGAGATGCTACCTAGTGCCTGTGGTCCTCAGGTAGACCATGTAAAGGAGAGCAGTACTCCAGTTTTCTGGGCAAATGTAGTGAATGGACATGACAGCTGGCTGAAATATTGATTTCTTAAGATTACACTGGAGTACTTGATGTACTCTAAAATAAAAAATTTTCAATACAAGAAAGTTGCTCGTTCATGAAAAATTGACATGCACTTCGCATTAAATCCAGTAATGTATGAAATACAGATTGGCACAAGTTTTTGTGAATATAAGAAATATTTACACCCTGCAGATTTTAGTTCTCTCTCTCTCTCTCTCTCTCTCTCTCTCTCTCTCTCTCTCTCTCTCTGTCTGTGTGTGTGTGTGTGTGTGTGTGTGTGTGTGTGGTAAAAATGTGTCTCGGCTCACTGTGTAAAGATCCAATAATTTTCACTTGTTGTTTTCTACATCTACATCCATACTCCGCAAGCCACCTGACAGTGTGTAGCGGAGGATACCCTGAGAACCTCTATCGGTTCTCCCTTCTATTCCAGTCTCGTATTGTATGTGGAAAGAAGGATTGTCGGTATGCTTCTGTGTGGGCTCTAATCTCTCTGATTTTATCCTCATGGTCTCTTCGCGAGATAAACGTAGGAGGGAGCAATATACTGCTTGATTCTTCGGTGAAGGTATGTTCTCGAAACTTTAACAAAAGCCCGTACCGAGCTACTGAGCGTCTCTCCTGCAGAGTCTTCCACTGGAGTTTATCTATCATCTCCGTAACGCTTTCGCGATTACTAAATGATCCTGTAACGAAGCACGCTGCTCTCCGTTGGATCTTCTCTCTCTCTTCTATCAACCCTATCTGGTGCGGATCCCACACTGCTGAGCAGTATTCAAGCAGTGGGCGCACAAGTGTAGTATAACCTACTTCCTTTGTTGTCGGATTGCATTTCCATAGGATTCTTCCAATGAATCTCAGTCTGGCATCTGCTTTACCGACTATCAACTTTATATGTTCATTCCATTTTAAATCACTCCTAATGCGTACTCTCAGATAATTTATGGAATTAACTGATTCCAGTTGCTGACCTGCTATTTTGTAGCTAAATGATAAGGGACCTATCTTTCTATGTATTCGCATCACATTACACTTGTCTACATTGCCACCTGCATTTCAGTACAATTTTCCATTGTTGCAACCTTTCGATACACCACAGCATCATCTGCAAAAAGCCTCGGTGAACTTCCGATGTCATCCACCAGGTCATTTATGTATATTGTGAATAGCAACGGTCCTATGACACTCCCCTGCGGCACACCTGAAATTACTCTTACTTCGGAAGACTTCTCTCCATTGAGAATGACGTGCTGCGTTCTGTTATCTAGGAACTCCTCAATCCAATCACACAATTGATCTGATAGTCCGTATGCTCTTACTTTGTTCATTAAACGACTGTGGGGAACTGTGTCAAACGCCTTGCGGAAGTCAAGAAACACGGCATCTACCTGTGAACCCGTGTCTAAGGCCCTCAGAGTCTCGTGGACGAATAGCGTGAGCTGGGTTTCACACGACCGTCTTTTTCGAAACCCATGCTGATTCCTACAGAGTAGATTTCTAGTCTCCAGAAAAGACATTGTACTCGAACATAATACGTGTTCCAAAATTCTACAGCTGATCGACGTTAGAGATATAGGTCTATAGTTATGCACATCTGTTCGACGTCCCTTCTTGAAAACGGGGATGACCTGTGCCCTTTTCCAATCCTTTGGAACGCTACGCTCTTCTAGAGACCTACGGTACACCGCTGCAAGAAGGGGGGCAAGTTCCTTCGCGTACTCTGTGTAAAATCGAACTGGTATCCCATCAGGACCAGCGGCCTTTCCTCTTTTGAGCGATTTTTGTGTTCATTTGCTTGAAAACCAGCACAGTTTAGCGATTGGTCTCTTAAATACTCTGTGTTAAGAGTTTATTTGAATTATTTAGTCTTGCCCAGGGTGTACCTCTGCAACAGCAGCCATGTTTCAATGCAGTGATGATATATTCTTACTGTACTATTGGTTCACGAGGTTCCACATTTGGAATGGAACTGGCATTTTGGCCCTCTTCTGCAATTGATGTGTAGTTATGTGACCAGCTCCGATAAAATGTTTTAGTTGGAGTTTCAATATATCCCACCTTCACAGTAAGCTTTTTCATAATACCTAATACATTATTTGATGAAAAATGTCTAGAGACCTATTAATGGACATTAATATGAAATATCTACCCTTCATTTTTGATGGCTTCAGTTGTGCTTGCGACACTTCCAGCGAGACATCAGAATATCTGTGGAGGAATGGCAACCCATTCTTCCATAAGAGCTGAAACCAGAGAAGGTAGTGATGTTGGACTCTGTGGTCTGGATGTAAGTCAAGTGTCCTAACTCATCCCCTTTTGTTCAGTTTAGGTCTCTAGGCAGGCCAGTCCATTTCAGGAATGTTACTCCGCACAAACAATTGCCTGATAGATGCAGTTTCATGATAAGAAGCATCGTCATTCTGTACAGTCATCTCTGAATTGCTCCTCTACTGTATGTGGTACACACTGCTGTAAAATGTATTCATATCCTTCAGCATTTAGTTTCCTTAATTGCAATAAAGGGACCACATCCTTACCATGAAAAACACTCCCATAATTAAACCCTCTTCTTCACTGGTGGCAACATTCTCCAGACATTTGTCAAACTCGAACTGTTCCATTGGATTGCAACATATTATAGCATGATTCATCACTCCAAATCACTCGTTGCCAGTCATATCACAGTCCCGTGGTGTCATTCTTTACGTCACCCTAAGTGTCACTTAACATTGACTACAGAAATATGTGGCTTGTGATGAGCTGTTTGACTATTGTACCTCAATCGTTTTAACTCCCTACAGTCATTGCACTAGCTGGACTGCTGTTAGTACTTTTGAATGTACGAATGATTGTTACCACTAATTTAATTTGATTTTTTAGAATCTTTTAACTAGTCCACGTTCAAAGTCATTGAGCTCGTACTGACAACACAATACTCCTCACCTCCTTTTATACTGGCAGATCCGCCTCTCATAATATGTAGTAGTTAGATCCGCATTACATATGGGTGTCAGATACCTTTGATCAGATGGTGTACTTATGGGAAACTAGTGGTAGCTGTTAGATTAAAAGAAACGTTTTTAATAACTTTATTCCATCTCTCAGTACTGTGGGAATGTGGTGATGGAATAGTGCCATTTGATCACTTTGTCACTTAGGAATGAATTCACTTGTGTGGTGTGTGACAAAAATCTCCTTGAGTTGCTAAGAAAACTTCATAGTATTATGTTTATTTATTTATTTATTTATTTATTTTACACATCTAGATCTGTAGGACAAAGTTAAAGAACAAATCTCCATTGTCATGGAATGAGCCAGTACAGGAAGTTAAAATTGAGGAAGTTAATAATAGATAAAAAAAAAAGTACACAAGTCCTGTGCAGAGGAAAAAGCATAATCACGTAATTAACAATGTAACACAGGAATTTGCTTGCTCCCCCCCCCCCCCCCCCCCCTTTTTCCAGTTACTCCCCAACAGAATAGGAGCGAACTGGGAGGAAATTATTCATTTTAGGCCTGCAGTGTGTGGATTACTACTGAGAATTTTTAGTTCTTCTGGTAACTTACTGAAAATGGATACAGTAGAATACTGTACACCTATCTGCGCAGAAGTCAGGATCGTGTGATTCAAATCCAGATTGGATCTTTGCTTAGTATTAGCTCTGTGAAAATTGCTAATTCTTGGGAATAATGTCATACTGTTAACAATAATGGCATTAAAGAAAATATGTATTGAAAGGCCTATGTCAAAATTCCAATGACTCTGATCAAGGGTCAATAAGATTCATGAATGTACACCACACATTCTCAAACTCTCCACTTCTGAAGAAGACAGAACTACCCTTTGTGAATAGAAAAATTTACCCCAGAATTAAATGCTGTATCTCATAGGCAAATGAAAATAGTTTTCGTGTTGGGCTATCACTTTCTCCAGATATTTTTCTATTGGTAAATAATGCAGCATTTAATTTTTGAACAACGTACTCAATATGGGATTCCGATGACAAGTTACTATCCATCTGAATGCCCCAGAAATTTGGATTGCTGAGCATAAATTTATTTTCTACAAGCCTTGAAGTCTCAGTGCTGTATTTGAACATTGCCTGTGCTGCAAACACATTCTTTCACTACCAAGCTAGTGTCATCAGCAAACAGAAATATTATAGAATCACCAGTTACACTACATGGGTCGTTCCGAAAATAATGCCTCCTATTTCTATTCATGGTAACTACGGGAGATACATAAATCACAACAGCACAGCTAAACAGAGCAATATTTTTTCTACACACTCACCACCATTTGTTATACACTGCTGAAGAAATTGCACTGATAGGAATCCATTGATGTGTGCTAAAGGTGTATGGAGATGATGCAATAGACATGAACAATTCGAGGTGGTGGGTACGGCATTTTCAAGATTGTGAAAAGGGTGTGCATGACAAGCCATGACTCAATCAACCCTGCACAGCTTTCATCTCTTGCATAGAAGAGCATCTTGATCAACTCATCCATGCTGATCAGCAGATAGCCACCATAGAATTGTGTGCAAAGCTGAATGTCAGCTGTAATGCCTTGGAAACAATGCCAATGATTAACCAGAGTCTGCATGCCACAGTTGTAAAAATTGGATCTTCCGGAGGCAAACTGCTTCCGTACAGCTTTGAAAACAGCATCCAAACAAATCTTGAAAATGTGTACCATGCAGTCCATCTTTCAGGGGCCCAAAGAGATGGAAGTCTGAAGGCACCAAATCAGGACTTTACAGTGGATGTGGTAAGACAGTCCAGCCTAATTTTGCAATGATTTGTGTGGTCGCAAAACTGGTATGGAGCCTGGAATTATGTTGCATGTGAAAGCTGATCTTTTTCTGTCTTTATTCTGGAAATTCGTGCTCTCAGCTTAGTCAGTGTCATCTTGTAGTATGTTGAATTGGCAGTTTCTCCAGGCTTAAGGACATCCAAAAGAACCACATCGTGGCTATCCCAGAAGACTGTGCACAGAAATTTGCCTGCACACAACTGTGTCTTTAATTTCTTCTTTGTCAGAGAATTTGCATGTCTCCATTCTGTGGCCTATCAGTTGGATTCTGGCTCATAGTGGTGACACCAGTTCTCATCTCTGGTGATGATGCTATTGAGAAAATTATCGCCTTCAACCTCATATCGGTCCAGCAGACCTCGACAAATTTCGATTTGATAAGATTTTTCTTCTTCTGTAATCAGCCGCGGGATCCATCTTGCACAGACTTTGCGATAATAGAGATGTTCCAACATTGTTTCCAAGGCATTACAGCCTACATTCAGCTTTGCACATAATTCTCGGGTCACTATCCACTGATCAAAACGGATGAGTTGATAAAGATGCTCTTCATTGCAAGGGATGGCAGCTGTGCGGTGTTGACTGGGCTGTGGCTTGTCACGCACACGGTTTCACCACCGTGAAAATGCTATACCCGCTGCCTCACATTACTCGTATCTATCCTATCATATCCACACACCTTTAGCAAGTGTCGATGGAATGGATTTCAATTGGCGCAATTTCTTCAGCAGTGAGGAATTCAATCACAAGAGGTTGTTTTATATGCACATCCATATCAGACTCCATTTTGGAACACCCTCTGCTGGTGCCAACTACCACAGAACAACGAAACCACCGGCAAATGAAGAGAAAGGTTCAAGCAGTAGCACTACACCAGCGACATCTGGAGCAGACATTCAAAGTCGCCACAAAAAAATAGCAGGCATTACTTTCGGACCCCATCAGACGCTACGTCATAGCCTTTCCCATTACTGTGGAGAATGACCTGCTGCTGTTTGCCATTAAAGGCCTATTGTGATTTACTACTCTTATTAAATAATGGTCCAGCTTCTGCAGCAGTAAATTTGTGATTAGTGCAAACACCTTTATTAAATCAGTGGTGATGCCTATTGCCAGCAGTAGCTTTTTGTTTAATCTGTTCACTGTCTCACAGAGAAAAGAAAATGAACTAGCTGTCTGAAGATGAAACTGGTACTGGCGCTGTTTAATACTAATAAATAGCATTGTAAAAAGTGGCTGGTTGCTGTAATCTGTTGTTTAAGAGTCAGCCTATATATAGAATATAGTATTTTCAGTTGTTAAAACCATGTTTGAATATGGATTATGTGAACTGAAATGATAAATTACCCTTATTTTTACAGTCTTTTCATTAACTTTAGCAGGTGCTAAAGACACAGAAATAAGCGTAAAATTGACGACATTATCTTTCCATTTTTGTATAAAGTGGTTTCGCTATTTAGTACTCTAATCATACAGGAGGCTAACCATTCCACAGGAACATTTACAAATGTGCCTTAGTCAGATAAGAAATGCAGCACAAAGCTTTTCTATTCTGTTAGATACACCACCATATCTATGAGAGGCCTTGGTCTTCAGCAATTTAATTATAGATTCTCCCTTGTCTTTGTCAGTATCACAGAACTGTTATTTCAGGTAGAGGTATTGAAAGCTATTTTGTAAGAAAGTTACACTATTCCCTGTAGAAACTTTTTAAATTTTTTTTTAATTCGCCTGCTATATTCAGAATGTGAATGTGAGCATATATCTGACTTGTCAGTAGCAAAAACATTTGTATTGTGTATTGACATTATATCCTCGATCTTATGCTGTAGACCAGATACTTCCTTCATGGCTAACCATATGGTTTTAATTTTAGCTGAGAATAAGCTGTTCTGTTTGCATACATACTTTTTACATTTCTAATAAAACTTTTAAGCATCTTGCATTATTTTTAATGGTCCATCACAGCTTGATTGTGACTTTCTAACATTTTGATATAATTGCCACTTTGATCTATGTAATATCTTTACACCAATAGTCAGTCATCCAGGTTGCTGGTTAGTTTCAATACACTGGTTTAAATGTGCTAATGACAACGAGCTTTGAAAGAGCATGAGAAATGTTGAGGAAAGCACTACATTTTTCTGTTACCAGCACTATAAACATTCTACCACTCCTGCTCTTTATTGAGGTTTAAAAGTCTAATGCCACTGGATTAACATTTCTAAATTGTTAGTAATTATATTGTGTGTGTGTGTGTGTGTGTGTGTGTGTGTGTGTGTGTGTGTGTGTGTGTGTGTGTGTTTCATGTTAAAATTTTGCTAACAGAATGCCTCTGCAGTAACGAAGAATGAACAAAAATGTTATTTATTTTTGCTGCTGTTCTCATGCACTGTGATTGGAAAGAATACAGTCTACCTCAAATAATGTGAATTTAGGAGATCTTTCAGCTTCTTCTGGCACAGTGACTTACAAAATTAATATTGGAGGTCACCACTTGCAACTAATTTTGTACTTCCTATAAAATGAATCAAAAACATTCTTTCTAACTTATTCAGGAACTGCCAGCAAAGTGTTTTTATCCATCAATAGATTGAAATGGTATACCAGCTTTCACATAAACAGCCACTCCCCCATTCTGCAAAGAAGTCCTTGAAAAATAGCCACCTAATGTGTAGTATAGGGAGCCCTTAAATTGTTGCATTCTTTAAGTGGTGCTCGAATATGCCAGTAATATCAGGGTTATCATCTGTAAGCAGTTAACAAACTTTATCCCTAACATCTTTTACATTTTGATGAAATAGGTTAATTTCTTCATTATTTAGATACCTGGTTATTTCTTAAGGTGGTTCCCTTGTTAGACACTCATCCCTTAAGCAGATATACCTATCAGCTGACTATAGTAAAAAAAATGGTGCAGCTTGAACGCAAATCACTACAGGAATTTTGCTTAAAGTGGTCACATCACCCCACATTGTTACTTAAAAGCTTTGCCAACCAGGTCTTCCTTTCCTTTACCTAATGAGGTGCAGGCCACACCTATTGAAACCTGATCTGATGATACACTCACTTGGCACCACTGGACTGTGTGCCATCCCCTCAGTCATCATTGCTTTCTCAGACACTATTTTAAAATGCTTAAACAGCTGCACGAGGTACACATTTGTGCCACCAGTTTGGGTAGCTCAGATGTGGACTTTGTGGAGCTGTTTCACGTCGGGTAACTCTCATAGACAAACACATAAAAACACACAAAATAGCTTAACCACGAGCCATGAGTGTCCAAACTGGTGGTAACCCATCCTTGTACTTGCTAGTTGCAGTTTTGCAGGTAAAACTGTGGTACTCTAAGAGTATGTAATACAACACACCATTAGGACGTTGGTTGGGAAGTGAACCAAGTCGGGAGAAATTGGAAACTATAAACTGCATTTGTGGAAAGGAAAAAAATGTATTAGTTGGTATGTTTAAATATTTAAAAGGTTACAAAATATTTCAGTGCACAGTGCATTTATTGTTTAACAAGTTGTGAAAAGGAAAAGGAAGTTTCACACAAAAATTGTAGACTGGGTCTCATTACAAAACTCATGGAAACTCGAGGAATGAGGCAGCAATGTAGGATGTAGTTCAAAGTTCATTTTAAGTGCTCATTCACTTTTTAAATGTAAGAAAGGCCCATTGTTATTAATTACAGAAAATTTCATTAATTTTTGACAAATAATTTCAGTACTACAGTGCTTTTTTAAGCATGGTTGTATTTGAGAGGTATGCTTTGAACTGACTTAACCTGACAGTTATTGGGAACCTATAATGTAATGTGGATAATGAACCATGGTGCAGCTAACCTATTTTCAGATTGACAACTATCGCCAGATGTGAAAGAAGTGAGAAGTGACAGTCCGGCACTTAACAGTATGAACAGTACTGCATAAAACAGACTGAACAAGTAATTAAGAGACTGCAGCTCATGGTCTTCTGGTTAGTATTGCTGGCTCTCGATCACAGGACCGTAGGTTCAATTCCTGGCAGAGTCGCCATTTTCTCCATGTGGACTTTTGTATGTGTTGTCCTCATCATCGTTTCATCAGTGATGCAAAAGTTGCTGAAGTGGTTTCAAATAAAGAGACTTGCACAAGGCAGTGAAACAACCCCAGAAAGGGTGTTCCGGCGAAAAATTCCATTCACACATTTCATTTATAACTGTCACTCTAACAACTATACAGTGTGCATAGTGCTGGAAACATTGATTGTTTGTAGCTTTCATAATTTCTATGACTTTTCACTTGTTTCTGATTTACATTCTCTGGAATATTGGAAAAACTATTAGTGTAAGCTTGATCAATTTTGTATTTATCACGGGGTTTGACTTTCTGAAGAACAAACTGTAACACAAAATCTTACCAAGAAATATTTAACTTTAATACATAAGGACATTCTCTTGAAGACTTGTTCAGTAAAATGTACAGTTTGCTTTTGTCAGTTTTTGTTATTGCAGTTGGAATTAGCTTTAACAGTGCTAATGCAATCAACTGACAATTGCGTCTGCTGCTGGCAGTATTAAAGGAAACTTCAAAATGAACACAAGTCACCTAAATGTGAGAATTATGATTGTGTACTTTACCATTAAAGGAGTAATGCACATGTTTTTTTACTAATATAATTTAGTATTGCTTCATTTATGGAAAGACAAAGGTTTTGTGAAAGTGCCATATTGTTGTCAAACGGTCACATCAGTGTCACTCTTCAAATATTTCCAACTACACTTGCATATCTTCAATTTTTTCCACAACCTTTGGCACCTGTTATAGCCCCCTTGCATTTATGTTGCTTGGTCTCAATACCATTCACCAGTTTAAGATCTAGCTGATATTTAATTGTGCTACAGTGTATATAATGATATATTTTTCTGCAAAACTTCAACCTTTTTGCAAAATGAGCAGTAGCACACAATAACAGAAACAAGTTTGGCTGAATGGGAAAAGTACAAAAACTGGATAGACAGAGTAATAGGCCCTACTTAGCTTTCTGTATGCCACTGCACACTTCTTGAGAATCTTGGTGCTGTGCTTCTAGCAGCAATGGATTTTGCTCCAGTGACTTTTTGAGCCCATATTTATACGTCCCTGAAGAGTCGTAATGTTTGTCCTTAAAGACTGAATTTTTCTCACAGACCAGAGATTCAGAACTTGCTCACTTAAAATGGCAAACTTCTCCGTTTGTCATCAGTTAGCTGAGTTGTGTGTTGCATTGTGGCAAAAATAAAACAACCAGTACTGTCTGCATCCTGTCTGGCAAGGGTTCCAAATATAGCTTTTAGGTGCTGCCAAGTGTCACTTACGAACACTGTTCTAAGAACAGCAGTACTCTCAAATTGTATCCACATTTTTTATTTAATGAGCTACATGTGGTCCCAACGTTGTGTCTAATGATGAGCTGCTCAGTTCTGACTGGGAATAAAGTAATGAATATTAGCTTCCCAAGCAGGGGCCTGGTCACAGTACTCACAATGGTTAGGTAATTGGCTTGATAGTATTCATGCCAAACACACACAAACGAGAGAGAGAGAACTGGATTTCCAGAAAGTGATTTAACTCTGTGTAGATGATGAAGGGGCTTTTGAAATGTTAGTACCTTATATTGAATTGCATACTGACCGACATAAACTGCTAAGCATTTTGTGGAATAAAACTGGAATGTGAGCTACAAGACACTCCTAATTAAAGATAAAGGTCTCTCTCTCTCTGGCAAAGATAATATGGATATTTGAAGTTATGGGAGAATATACACTCCTGGAAATGGAAAAAAGAACACATTGACACCGGTGTTTCAGACCCACCATACTTGCTCCGGACACTGCGAGAGGGCTGTACAAGCAATGATCACACGCACGGCACAGCGGACACACCAGGAACCACGGTGTTGGCCGTCGAATGGCGCTAGCTGCGCAGCATTTGTGCACCGCCGCCGTCAGTGTCAGCCAGTTTGCCATGGCATACGGAGCTCCATTGCAGTCTTTAACACTGGTAGCATGCCACGACAGTGTGGACGTGAACCGTATGTGCAGTTGACGGACTTTGAGCGAGGGCGTATAGTGGGCATGCGGGAGGCCAGGTGGACGTACCGCCGAATTGCTCAACACGTGGGGCGTGAGGTCTCCACAATACATCGATGTTGTCGCCAGTGGTTGGCGGAAGGTGCACGTGCCCGTCGACCTGGGACCGGACCGCAGCGATGCACGGATACACGCCAAGACCATAGGATCCTACGCAGTGCCGTAGGGGACCGCACCGCCACATCCCAGCAAATTAGGGACACTGTTGCTCCTGGGGTATCGGCGAGGACCATTCGCAACCGTCTCCATGAAGCTGAGCTACGGTCCCGCACACCGTCAGGCCGTCTTCCGCTCACGCCCCAACATCGTGCAGCCCGCCTCCAGTGGTGTCGCGACGGGCGTGAATGGAGGGACGAATGGAGACGTGTCGTCTTCAGTGATGAGAGTCGCGTCTGCCTTGGTGCCAATGATGGTCGTATGTGTGTTTGGCGCTAATGATGGTCGTATGCGTGTTTGGCGCTGTGCAGGTGAGCGCCACAATCAGGACTGCATACGACCGAGGCACACAGGGCCAACACCCGGCATCATGGTGTGGGGAGCGATCTCCTACACTGGCCGTACACCTCTGGTGATCGTCAAGGGGACACTGAATAGTGCACGGTACATCCAAACCGTCATCGAACCCATCGTTCTACCATTTCTAGACCGGCAAGGGAACTTGCTGTTCCAACAGGACAATGCACGTCCGCATGTATCCCGTGCCACCCAACGTGCTCTAGAAGGTGTAAGTCAACTACCCTGGCCAGCAAGATCTCCGGATCTGTCCCCCATTGAGCATGTTCGGAACTGGATGAAGCGTCGTCTCACGCGGTCTGCACGTCCAGCACGAACGCTGGTCCAACTGAGGTGCCAGGTGGAAATGGCATGGCAAGCCGTTCCACAGGACTACATCCAGCATTTCTACGATCGTCTCCACGGGAGAATAGCAGCCTGCATTGCTGCAAAAGGTGGATATACACTGTACTAGTGCCAACATTGTGCTTGCTCTGTTGCCTGTGTCTATGTGCCTGTGGTTCTGTCAGTGTGATCATGTGATGTATCTGACCCCAGGAATGTGTCAATAAAGTTTCCCCTTCCTGGGACAATGAATTCACGGTGTTCTTATTTCAATTTCCAGGAGTGTAGGTTTGGAGGTGTGAATCTCAAAAATCTGAAGAGGAATAATGGTAAATTGTTTGTTGACTGAACTACAGGGCCCAAGGTAATCAGTGAGATTTCTTAATTTTAGTATATTGGCTTTACATACCCAATTCTGTAAGGTGCTTGCTGCTATTGATTTTGATGCATTGTGTAAGCATGTAAGAGTCGTTGAAATTGTTTCATGTTTGCAATAGGAATCTACATTTGTAATCTGCAAACCACTATGAGTGCATGGCAGGGGGTTACTTCCCATTGTACCATTTATTATGGCTTTTTCATGTGCCAGTCACTTTGTGTTGTGGGAACAGTGATTGCTTAGACAACTTTGTGCATGCTGTAGTTACTCTAATCTCGTGTTTACAATGATCTCGAGAGGGGTGTATTATATTCTAGATTTGAATTTGATTCTTGAAACTTACGAAGTAGGTTTTCATCATATCTGTGAAACTTTCCCATAGATCAGACAAACTTGTGATCATTTGTGCTGCCCTTCTTTGTTTGTTATTATGTATTCTCCCCTGTTAGTCCCACATGCTTGAGTAACATTTTAGGGTGGGTCACATGTGTGACTTGTAAGCAATCTCTTTTGTAGACTACTTGCAGTTTGCGATAATTTTATCCATGAACTGAAATTTGTCATGTGTTTAACATGTTAATTGTGGGGAAAGTCAGTGCCTCGAATTGATACTTCCCCATGCTTGGAGGGAAGGAAAACCCAGGAGATAATCAATGTCCACAAGTAGGCAGCTGTACTTTTCTTATACGATCTTAGCATCTGTGTATTACACAAAAGGCATTTGTCTCTCTTTCTTTGCTGCAAAGGTCGTGATACATCCGGTAACAGAGACAGGCAACAGTACAAATTTTAAGTACTATAGATACACACAGTAACTTAATTTTAAATTTTGTAATTAAGTGCATGCTAATGATATACATTTTCTCTTTCTTTCACTTGCAAGTGACGCAATTACTAAACACTCTGTTCCAAACAGCAAATCACCTACAACATGACTGCCTGTTGTTTTATTTTACTGACTTGAAATAACATTCATTACATTAAATGATAAATTTATGACAGTAGTGTGTGTTTGTGTGCTTTAAGAGAGCACACGTTCTGTTACTTAAAAGTTGGCCTCAGTGTAGTTGCTGATAGTTTTAAAAACTTCATCATTTTCATAAACATATGGTTAATTGGTCAGCTTTAATCACTTGCTTGTGTCACTGGTGGCCTTAGGATCACCTATTTGCTAGTATTACCATTTCTTTTACATAGGGATGATACGACATGTAAAAGAAAAAAATTGTCTATGCATCTGGCAGTCAGATTTATTCCTGCAAATGTCACTGGTACATAACTTAACTGACAGCCAAGTTCGCTGGTGTAATTCGTTAACAGATGTAGTTTGTTGATGGCTATAAAACTGCTCTTCAGTCTTACTTATAAATACATTATTCCACAGAATTTAAATATTGAGATGGGAGTCTGATGATTTCTTTTGATTGAACGTAAAACCAAACTGTGTACGAAAAATGAAACCATGTTCTCAAATCCAAATCTTTCATTACTGATTATACACAGTGTTCGACACTGACTGGATATTTTAGTGTAATGGGAAAGGATGATATTTTATCAGTCATAATTATAATGTTGTTAACAAAATTATTTATTGTTATTTTGAAAAATGCTCTAAACTCTCAACTGGGTAACTACATTTGGCATAAAATGAAAGGTTATTGGACACAACCTTGCTAGAAATTTAGCTTTGACATTCTCCATGAGATACAAATCCTGTTATTTTAACAAGGTTTCAGAGCATTTTACATATTTTTGCAGTATTTCTGTGTAAATAATACTGATATTGTAACCAACAAATGAAGTTATTGTACATAAACTGTTTTGGCATTTTACAGCAAATACAACTAAAATAGAAATCATTAATTCTATGTATGACTTTTACTCTGTTTCATATGCACTGTAAAATTTACAACTGTTTTGGTGTGAAGCAGTGGGTGCAGTATGATATAATCAGATATGCATGTTTGCTAAAATTTGCCTGGAATAAAATACATCAAGCTAAGGAAAAGTATTTGATGCATTTGTCACAGGAATATTTGTATTTGCAAACTTTTCGGCCCAAATCACAAAGCAGTTATTGTAAAGCCGAAAAATTTCAGAATTTGAATATAAATACTCATAATGCAGTAAATTGCTCTGTTATGACTGCACTCCATTGCAGAGACAACAAGTTAGTGATATAAATATGTGTGTTTCTTAAGAAGCCAGATTATTATAAGAAACAGTGACTGGTAGGGCCAAAGAGAACAAGGCTCAGTGTTGTTGCCATTGCTGTTCACTCTATTTACGTTATACCTACATCCAATGTCTGACCCAAGGATACAAGTACTCCAGTATGCAGTTTATTTGTGTACTTGTACTCTGATAGTTGTACTGAAAGCCAGCAACAGATGGATAACACGGTGATAGTGTTGAGTGAATGGCTGAATGAGAACAACTGTGACATAACATCTCATAAATCAGTTGTGTGCATATATGAAGACATAGGCTTCACAAAACAAGGAACATAAAATTAGGACTCATTATATTCCCGATTGAGAACGGTCAAATACTTAGGTAGTTAGATCAATCCCAAGCTAACATGGTCACATCGCATTAACTGTGTAATTAGAAAACGTGGAGGTGCCATAAATATCCTTCGCACTGTGACAGGCATTTGCTGGGGGTGCAGCCCCAAGAATCTACATTAGCATATCATATTTTATCACAACCCTAGATGCATCTGTTGGGGTTCAGCAATGCAAATTAGCCAAGAGAGAGTATATATTGGAGCATTCAAGTTGTCTCCAATTAATGCTTTGCTGATGGAAGTAAATGAAACACTATTAGAGCTACATCATTGTTAAATTCCTCTTAAAACATTTCCAACATCATAGTTTATTAACAAAGATTTGTGATCTCCATACAAAATGCTATGCTGACAGGTATTTGATTAATAAGAAACTACTGCCCTAAGCAGAATTTTACATTGATGCTTTTTCTTTCTATGAATATCATCACTTCCCCAAATTTAAGCTGCTTCAGCACACCCTAAGCTAACACGATCTTGAAGCTGGATATCAAGACACACCTTCCATTCATCCAAAGTAACTGAGTGAGAAACTTTTAGTGAATAATCTAGCAGAATGGCCATGTTAAAGACATGTAGACTGATGGATCTAAACAAAAAGGTGGAAGCACTTCGTAGAGGAAAGACTGATCAAGGAGGCAAATTAAAGTTTCTTGAAGTTGGGTCCATATTCACTGCAGAGTGTACAGAAGTTTTAGAGAGATTTAAATATACTAAATAAGTGAAAGAAAAAATCATAATTTTATTAGATTCTTGTGTAACATTGGCGCTGTTAAAAAGCTAAGACGTCAAGAATATTAAAAAAAATATTCAGTATATCAAATTATAAGTGCAGTGATGGAGCTTTGCTACCTAAATAGAACATCCATTGTGTTGTGTGAAGATGCTCAGCAGAATAAAGGAAAATAAGAAAGTAGGTACTGTGGCCAAGAAAGATGTATGCAATGGTTCGACTAAATACGATATGCCACCCAACGATCTTTTATATACTGTATATTGTATTGAATAAAAACCTCCAACGGTCTTAACAAAATTAAAGGGATACACTATACAGCAGTGATACCTAATCTCCCATCACGTCCTTGGTACTAAAATGCAGATACAGCAGAAATTTTGTAGTGACGATGGCACGACTTTAATTCAGTCTCGAAAGATTCCAGCAACATCTCTAATGCCTTAACATGATCACATCTTCTTTGTGTGAATGCAGCAGTGAGAAAGAAGTTAATCAAATTTTTTGTGACTACCACAAAAGATGTCAAGAAACTACAAAATAGTACAGCGTCTGGTGACCTTTGGAAATGCCTTACCAACAAATATTAAACCTCTTTTAGCAACAGAAGACATAAAAATGTAAAAATTTCTGTAGAATTTTATAACAGAGGGTCAAGTAAGGTGGTAGTCATCAGTCTGGAGATGGGTTTAAAACGACTCTGAAAGCCCTGCATACTGCTTTAGCCTGTGCAAGGCTCTTCGTCTCCGAATAACTACTGCAACCTACATCCTTCTGAAACTACTTAATGTATTCATCTCTTGGTCTCCCACTGTGATTTTTACATCCCACCACCCCACCCCACTGCTTCCCTCTAATACTAAACTGGTGATTATTGAATGTCTTAGAACGTGTCCTGTGAACCAGTCCCTTCAAAAACGCATTTATTGCCATTGGCAGTCTACAATTCATGATTATCCTCTCCACTTTGGCCATCATCAGTTATTTTGCTGCCGAAGTAGCGAAAACTATCTACTACTTTGTGTCCCGTTTTTTCCTAATTCAGTTCCTTCGCTATCAACCGATTTAATTCAGCTACATTCCATTATCATTGGTCCGTCGTCTTCTTCTTCTTCTTCTTCTTCTTCTTCTTGCTCAGTGTCTAGACCGGATAATTTCACAAATAGGCTACAACCCTGTTTCTCTTCCTTCTCAACCAATGCTTACCTTTCATGCCCGTAGACATATACCTGTGTCTGGTTACTGTTAAAGTTGTAAATGCCCATTTGCTACCTGTATTTTAGCCTCTATCTTCAGAATTTCAAAGAGTTTTCCAGTCAACATTGTCAAAATCTTTCTGTCTACAAATGCTATAAATGACTTATGTTTTCCATTTCCTTAACCTGTCTTCTAAGATAAGTTGTAGAGTCAGTATTGTCTCACATGTTCCTGCATTTCTCCAGAATCCAAACTGATCTTCCGTAAGGCTGTCTTCTACCAGTTTTTCCATTCTTCTTCTATAAAGAATTCGTATTAGTATTTTGCAACCATGACTTATTAAACTGATAGTTCAGTAAAATTCACATGTGTCAGAATGTGCTTTCTTTGGAATTAGGATTATTACATTCTTCTTTAAATCTGAGGGTGTTTCGCCTGTCTCGTACATCTTGCACACTAGTTGGAAGAGTTTTGTCATGGCTGGCTCTCTGAAGGCTACCAGTTGTTTCGAAGTAATGTCATATAAGCCCGGCTCCTTATTTCAACTTACAGTTCAATGCTATGTCAAATTTTTCTCGCAATATAATGTCTTTCAACTCCTCTTCATCTATACCCTGTTCAATTTGTGTAATATTGCCCTCAAGTTCATCTCCCTTGTGTAGATCCTCTATATACTCCTTTCAGCTTTCCCTTCTTTGCTTAGGACTGGTTTTTCGTCTGAGCTCTTAATATTCATACAACTGGTTCTCTTTTCTCCATAGGTTTCTTTTATTTTTGTGTAGGTGGTATCTGTTTTTCCCCTAGTGAAATATGCTTCTGAATCCTTACATTTGTCCTCTAGCTGTTGCTGCTTAACCATTTTGCACCTTGTCAGTCTCTTAGACATTTGTTTTCCCTTTCACCTGCTTCATCTACCACATTTTTATATTTTCTCCTTTCAACAATTAAATTCAATATCTCATGTTATCCAAGGATTTCTACTAGGCATTGTCTCTTTCATCTAATGGATGATCTACAACTGTCACTATTTCACCTCGTAACTTTCCATTCATCTTCTGCTGTATTCCCATCCCATTGTAGTCAACCATCGCCAAATGCTCCCTCTGAAACTCTCAGCAACCACTGTTTCCATGAACTGATGCAGGTCCCGTTTCCTTTGTTTCCTACATTTGTGCAATTCCTCCAGTTTTAATCTAAAGTTCATAACTAACACATTGCGCTGAGAGTCCACATCTGCCCCCAGAAATGTCTTACAATTTAAAATCTGGTTCCAAAATTTGTCTTACTATTATATAATCATTCTGAAACCTTCTGGTATTTCCAGATCTCTTCTACATATTCAACCTTCTTTCGTGGTTCTTAAAAAAAAGTGTTAGCTATGATTAAGTTGTGCTCTGTGCAGAATTCTACCAGGCAGCTTCCTCTTTCACTCATTTACTCCAGTCCACATTTCCCTACAGTTTTTCCTCCTCTTCCTTTGCAGAAAAATCATTGATGATGCCTGAAGTAGAGAGATATAAAATGTAGACTGGCAATGGCAAAAAAAACTTTTCTGAAGAACAGAAATTTGTTAACATCAAACATAGACTTATGAATTACTATGTCTTTTCTGAAGGTATTTGTCTACAGTGTAGCAATGTATGGAAGTGCAGCATGGATGATAAACAGTTTAGACAAGAAGAGAATAGCTTTTGAAATGTAGTGCTACAGAAGTATTTTAAGACTGGATTGGTAGATCACATAACTAATGAGGCGGCACTGAATATACTTGGGGAGACAAGAAACTTGTGGAACAACTTGACTAAAAGAAGGAATTTGTTGAGTAGGGTACATTCGGAGACATCATGGGATAACCAATTTAGTATTGGGGGGGGGGGGGGGGGGTAAAAATTGTAGAGGTACACAAAGAGATGAATACTGTAAGTAGATTCAGAGGGATATCAGTTGTTGCAGTTTATTGGACATGAGGCTTGCACAAGATAGGGAAGCATCGGCAGCTGCATCAAACCAGTTTTTGGGCTGAAGACTACTGGAGCATGTTAATTTGCTTAGTTCATGACTTGAAGTTCAGTTTAAATGGATGTAGCAGATAATAGTTGTTTTTTATGGTTCTGAGACTGGCAATATGTGGGTGATGTCTAAAGCAATTAATTAATAATAATAATAATAATAATAATAATAATAATAATAATAATAATAATATAAATCAATCACTCATATAAATACATCGGCTACACCACTGCAATTTCATAACCACTTCTACAACCCTTTAGATAACATAACCTAAACAGATACAAAGGAAGTAAATTGGAAAAAGAAAACGCTACATGGCAAGCACCCGTATCATCTAACACAGCCCCACATCGATCAAGATGCATCCAACACATGGCTAAGAAAAGGCAATATATACAGTGAGATGGAAGGATTCATGATTGCAATACAGGATCAAACAATAAACACCAGATATTACAGCAAGCACATTATTAAAGATCCCAATACCACAACATATAAATGTAGACTTTGCAAACAACAAATAGAAACAGTAGATCACATCACAAGCGGATGTACGATACTAGCAAATACAGACAACCCCAGAAGACATGACAATGTAGCAAAAATAATACAACAACAACTAGCCATACAACATTAACTAATGAAACAGCATGTTCCCACATACAAGTATGCACCACAAAATGTACTGGAGAATGATGAAATACAAATTATACTGGAACAGAACCATTATAACAGATAAAACACCACCTCATAACAAACCTGACATCATACTAACCAATAAAAAGAAGAAATTAACACAACTAATCGAAATATCCATACCCAATACAACAAACATACAGAAGAAAACAGGAGAAAAAATTGAAAAATGCATCCAACTGGCTGAGGAAGTCAAGGACATGTGGCATCAGGATAAAGTTGACATTATACGAATAATACTATCAACTACAGGAGTCATACCACACAATATCCACCAGTACATCAATGCAGTACAGCTACATCCAAGCATATATATACAACTACAGAAATCTGTAATTATTGATACATTTTCAATTACCCGAAAGTTCCTAAATGCAATGTAACATATACCGTACAGTTAAAAGGAAGTCACGCTTGGTCAAGGTCCGCGTCACTTTCCATTTTTAACCAGACCTAAGGTCTGAGAAAGGGAAGAAGAAGAAGATGATGATGATGATGATGATGATGATGATGATGATGACGATGATACTTTATTCCAGATGTTTGATTATTTTTAAGTTCAATAATGTTTCTAACAGTACTAATTTACAAATGTTATATTTTTACAGGAATACAAGCACCCCCTTCCTCAAATGTTTTATCAACCAGTCGTGTTTCATTGGCACGCAACATGCTCGCAAGAGCATCTAATGTATTGAATCGTTTGGAGAATCCTCAGACTTCACAGGAAGAAACGCCAGAAACCCCACCAGGGGAAGACGAAAATGTGACGTAAGTTGAAAGTTACGTTTTGCCCTTGATCAACATTTCAAGTTTGGTTTCTTGTTAACTGTATGTTGCTAACAATACTGGAGACTGGACTAGTCATGTCCAGATTTGCTACATCTAATCTCTAATAATTTTGTGCTGAGCCTTCTTATTGAAAATTGTTGCTCCCAATAGAATGTTTGCAAAATTTTAAAATCTTAAATAATCTAAAGAGTCAGTCATGCATATTTGTTTGTGGAGTATTTGTGTTGGTAATTTCTTAACCAGAATTGTCATTCAAGAGGCAAATTTTTATGAGCGCCAATTAAAAAACTAAACTCCTCCCGAATAGACCATGAAGGCCCAACGGTACTGAGTGGCCGCTGTTTCATCCTCAGCCCGTAGGCGTCACTTGATGTGGATATGGAGGGGCATATGGTCAGCACACCATTCTCCCAGCTGTAGGTCAGTTTCCGAGACCTGATTATGAGTGCCAATAGTCACGTAAAGTGTACTTGAAACTGTCCTAGCTTTTTGGAACTCTTCAGGGAGAAAAGATGGATAGGTTGAAGCAGTTAACACTCGGGAAGTTTTGTGCCTTTTTGTATGTGTGCATGTACAGCACCAAAAACTTTTCCTCCTGCAGAACATTGATGGCCAGCAAATGTATTTTTTAATTACAGGGTTGTTGAATGAGTTAGAAAAATGGCTGTTTCTCCCACCATCATTATGTTGCTTCTAGCGTCACATATATATGAAGATCATGCAGATTTTAGTGTAGTTGAAATTGAGGAAAATATAGGCCTAGATACACAATTTTCATTTCAGAAATGATTACAGTGATTGCCGAAGCTTGAAACAATGTGTTTTCAGGAAGTAAAATGTGTGTACCAAGAGTCTTTTTGTAGTGCCTATCTGGTGACTCGGCATCTCTGCTATATGATGAGTAACAACTTTACTTTTCACAATATTGTTGCATTCCATCCTGGATTTTCTATCGTTCGATTAGTTTTTATATACTTCTGCTTATTGCAGCAGCATCTGCAGACTATATAATAAAAATATTCATAGAAGTTTAAGTTCAAAAGAAGTATCAAGAATTACAACAGGCACTAAAACCTTCAGAGTAAGCATCACAACTGCATTTGTGTCTATGGGCTGGAAGAAACATGTTGAAAAGCCATATACCATTGAATATACTACTCTGAATCAGATTTGCCTGCTGCAGCCATTTGAAACTAATGTGGTGGTGGTGGTGGTGGTGGTGGTGGTGGTGGTGGTGGTGGTGGTGGTGGTGGTGGTCTTCAGTCCTGAGACTTGTTTGATGCAGCTCTCCATACTACTCTATCGTGCGCAAACTTCATCTCCCTGTACCTACTGCAACTTACAACCTTCTGAATCTGCTTAGTGTATCCATCTCTTGGTCTCCCTCTACGATTTTTACCCTCTACGCTGCCCCCCCCCCCCCCCCCCCCCCCCACCCCAATGCTAAATTGATGATCCCTTGGTGCCTTAGAACATGTCCTTCCAACCCGACCCTTCTTCTTGACAAGTGGTGCCACAAACTCCTCTTCTCCCCAATCATACTCAATACCTCCTCTTTAGTTATGTGATCTACACATCTAATCTTCAGCATTCTTCTGTAGGACCACATTTCGAAAGCTTCTGTTCTCTTCTTGCCCAAACTAATTATCGTCCATGTTTCACTTCCAAACATAGCTCCACTCCAAACAAATACTTTCAGAAATGACTTCCTGACACTTAAATTTTACTTGAATTTACAATTCCTCTTCTTCAGAAACGCTTTCCTTGCCATTACCAGTCTACATTTTATATCCTCTCTACTTCGAACATCATCAGTTATTTTTCTCCCCAAATAGCAAAACTCCTTTACTACTTTAAGTATCTCATTTCCTAATCTAATTCCCTTAGCATCACCTGAGTTAATTCGACTACATTCCATTATCCTCGTTTTGCTTTTGTTGATGTTCATCTTATATCCTCCTTTCAACTGCTCTTCCAAGTCCTTTGCTCTCTCTGACAGAATTACAATGTCATCGGCGAACCTGAAGGTTTTTATTTCTTCTCCATGGATTTTAATACCTACTCCGAATTTTTCTTTCATTTCCTTTACTGCCTGCTCAATATACAGATCGAATAACATTGGGGAGAGGCTACAACCCTGTCTCACTCCCTTCCCAACTGCTACTTCCCTTTCATGCACCTCGACTCTTATAACTGCTATCTGGTTTCTGTATAAATTGTAAATAGCCTTTCGCTCCTTGTATTTTACCCCTGCCACCTTCAAAATTTGAAAGAGAGTATTCCAGTCAACATTGTCAAAAGCTTTCTGTAAGTCTAAACTGTAGTCTGTAAACTACAATATGAAATTTATAATAATTTAACTGTTGTAGGCCTAAGAATTGCAATAAAAACAGCATTCATCTGCAAACTATCCATGAAGAAAATTAATGCATATTTATCAAGAACTGTTTCGTGAATAGAGAGTATGTGCATTTCTGTACTTACATTTTTTTCATTCTGTTGCATGTTTCGTTGGTGTCTTGATGGCTGCTATTCAGTGCACCGTTTCAACACATTTTTTCACACAATTTTCATTCACCAGTTCATTTCACATGAATTTGCACAAAGTGTGATCTGAGCCGAAACTTCTGACCCCATTCTCAGTGAGAGGTGTTATGTTATTGCCACTGCTCACTTGGTAATCGTGGCACTAATTTTGATTGTTTCATCAGAACTGGCATGGAGTGGCTGCTGGGAGGTGTGTGTGTGTGTGTGTGTGTGTGTGTGTGTGTGTGTGTGTGGGGGGGGGGGGGGGGGGGGAGAGCGAGAGAGAGAGAGAGAGAGCTGGAAGGAGGTTTCAGGAGGGAATTGAGGGAACATAAGTTTTTTTTATTATTATTATTTTTAAGCTGTTTGAGTGGTATGTTTTATGTGGGGAGGTGCCTTTGTATAGTTCCTTGAGTGTTCCAAACTGTGTTTTGTTGCACAGTGTTGTACTTTCTTTCAGGACTATCTTCCCTTGTATTATTGCTTTTTGTACGTGGTAGTTCTTCTCTATTGTGAGTTTGTGATAGGGACTGTTGCTTTCTCCGAGGATCGAAAGATCAGTTTCAATGTTATTTGGGTGGTGGTTTTCTTGTATTAGGTGATCTGCAAAAGTGGAGTGTGTACTATCACTTCTTAGGGCTCTGAAGTGTTCAGAGTACCTCGTTTTGAAATTTCTGCAGGTTTGGCCTATGTAGACTGACTGGCATGAACTGCAGGTTAACTGATATATTCCAGCTGTGAAGAATTTGTCTGCTGAAGTGTTCTTAGTGCTTAGATTTTTCAGTACTGTGTTTTTTGTGCGAAATGATATTTGTAGCCCTTGTTTCTTCCGTATGTTGCCCACCCCATGGACAGTTTCTGTTACTGTATGGTAGTATTTGCCATTCTGAACTCTTTGTAGGGTGTTCCTGATACCATGTGTTTGTCTGGAGTTTGTGTTCTTGGTTTTCTGTTGTGGCTGGTGGTTTGTTTATGGTTTGTTCTCTCTTAATCTGTGTTTGTGGTTTTTTTAAGTAATTTTGTTGTTCAGTTTGCTTATCATTTGTCTGTTGTTACCCTTCTCTTTGGGTATTTTGTGTATTGTGTTCAGTTCCTGTGTGTAGTTGAGTTTGTCTAGTGTAGTCCTGGTGAGCCTGTGTAGCAAGTGTCGGAAACTTTAGAGTTTATGTGCTTGAGGATGGTTAGAGTTAATGTGAATGATTGTACTTGTGGCTGCAGGTTCCCTGAAAATTCCAAAATTCTGTTTGTTGTCGATACTGTGTATGGTGGTGTCTAAGAAAGTAGTTTCATTTCCTCTTCTGTCTCAATGGTGAATTTCAGGTTTGGGTGAAATGTATTTGTATCACTGTGTAATTGTTTTATTTGGGTGTCTGTTTCATCAATCAAGTAAATGATGTCGTCCACATATCGGTACCAGTATATAAACTTGTACTGTTTTTGATGTATGATTCCAATGAATATTTTGTTTTCAATGTGGTTTAGAAATGTGTTTGCAAGTAGACCACTGATGGGTGGGCCCATTGATAGGCCATCATTTTGTATATAAATTCCTCCTTAAAAGTGAAGTCCTCTTGTTATAATCTTTAGGGTGGGTTCTATTTCATCTGTGTGTGCAGTACTGTCATAATGCAACAAAGTGCATAAATAAGACGTTTTATACCAAGTTGTGAAAAATGTAATCAGGATGTACCTGATGCTTGTGCAAGTGACTGGAACAGTAACAGTAAGCAAAAATGCCTGACTGGTTTACACACTCTTGAAGAGAAAGGAAACTAATGATTTAGTGGGACATTTGAATTGACGTGCATCATGCATTACAATAGGTGACTTCAAGACAGTGCAACAGATATTGCCACAGAATTGACAAATGTCACTTGACATGTCAGAGACTCCTGAAACCTCTTCTTCATAATAGGATGCACAGAACACGCTGAATGAATGATTGAGATTAATATTGAAAGAATTGGGACTCAGCAGGGATAGTATTGACTAGCAGAAAGTGACTAGAACGAAAACAGCTAGAGCTGTCCTCAACACATCATCAATTTTTTTAAACTGCCACTGGGTAACATCTGGGGTACAAACTTCAGCTTCTGGCAAAATATTTGTCATCATTCATATGCCTCAAAGATTTCCTTTAAAAGCCCAGGCCCAAGACAATGTATATAACTTTCCTCATTCACAACAGAGTGATCTAGCATGAATTCTTACATAAAGATCCAACTATCAACACCAGATTATATGAAGCCATTTCAAATTGTCCATTTTTACACAAGTGATATGTCTGACTAGAATTTTACAGGGAAGGAAAGTAGTCTGCTGTAATACAGTGGCCACTTACATGCTGCAATTGCTACAAGCAGTTCAGTTGTCGAGTGCCCTCAAAATGTTCTCGATATCAATCGTACTACACAAATTTGATTTCTGCTGACAGCTTATGAATTTTTATTCAAGGAAATTCTTAAAGTTATCTTTTGCAGACATATCGGACACCCGAGATATGTGAGAATAATGTTCTGATTGGCCCCACAACAAATCTAGCATTACAATTTCCAGCAGCTTTACAAAATTTGAAAAAAGTTCAATATGGGCAGTGGGCAGTATGGCTAGTATGTTGGTATTGAATAGATATATTTTCTTAATGTTATTTCTTTCATTTGCTCCACGTACACTATTCACTGTATCTGTAAATAATCTCGGTTTCATTGTTAAGCTACAAGCAGTTTGTGCAGAATGGAAAGAGATTTTACTGGCACTTATTTTTCAGCCACACTCAAAGATATTGTAAGTGTATGTTACATGAGAAAGACAAATTATAACACATCGTATGATATTTGATGTAGGGATTTGTAAGTTCACTGGTAGTGGGGCATTGCCATAGTCATATCTAGGGAGCATGTATTTTTGCTGACAGTCTGTGACATTTATCAATATATCTATGTATATCCAGAGATGGGAACTCGCCCTTCAGTATATCCTCTCTTCTCGATATCCACCAGGCCTCAACCTCCGCTAATTTCAAGTTGCCGCCACTCATACCTCACCTGTCTTTCAACAACTTCTTTGCCTCTGTACTTCCGCCTCGACTGACATCTCTGCCCGAACTCTTTGCCTTTACAAATGTCTGCTTGTGTCTGTGTATGTGCAGATGGATATGTGTGTGTGACCGAGTGTACACCTGTCCTTTTTTCCCCCTAAGGTAAGTCTTTCCGCTCCCTGGATTGGAATGACTCCTTACCCTCTTCCTTAAAACCCACATCCTTTCGTCTTTTCCTCTCCTTCCCTCTTTCCTGAAGAAGCAACCGTCGGTTGCGAAAGCTAGAAATTCTGTGTGGGTGTTTGTGTGTTTTATTTATTGTGCCTATCTACTGGCGCTTTCCCACTTGGTAAGTCTTGGAATCTTTGTTTTTAATATATCTATGTATGCTAATTTAAATTCCTGGTTGGAACATAATAAATGGTATAGGAACAAACAACTACTCACTCCAGGAATGTAATCTGCTGAATAGATGTTGACTAAATAAGAGAGATAAGATAACAAATTGTAGTAAGGAGTCTCTCTTTGCCATAAGCTATGTTGAAACATGTCTCAGTGTTATGCCACTGCCCTTTTATCCCTGTGAAAATTGGTACCTAAAATTTCCTACAGTTTGAATATTGCACACAGTCAATAGTAAAAACTTGAGCTGTTAGGCACCTCTAATTGTGTCTTTCAACTGTCGGTCTGCTACATGCCCTGTTTGTGGGTTCATTAATGTGAGTGTTGTTGCCAATTTCTTTAAATTGTGTTCTACCGCGTCTGCAAATCCAGAAATAGCTGACTGGAGGGAACAAAGGATCTGCATAAAGTTCTATTCTAAACTCCACAAAACTGCAGCTGATACCCTCTACATGCCACAAACAATTGTGGAAGTGCGTGAAATGGTCCACAATGACAGGAGGCTAACAGACCATGATGGCAATGATTGTGAAATAATTGGAATTTCATACATGACCTGTCAAAACATCTTAGCTTGTTGACGCATTATACCTTATGAATTCGAACAGGAGACAAATTGCAGCACAATCCGTTTTTGTCTTTTGATCACCAACCAGTCAGACCATTGGACTCTGATGCTCAATGAGTGCAGGACACAGTTAAGAGATCATCCAAACTTCCTATCCAGAATGAAAACTACCAACAAATCATGGGTGTATAATTATGACCTCAACACAAAATGGTAATTTTTGCAGGGGAAGACCCCATCCTAACGCCAGCACAAAAAAGTGCACAAAGTTCACACAAAATCAAGACAGTATCAGTTTGCTTGACATCAGTTATTCCCGATTTGCCCCAATCACCACATCTCACCGGCTCGCTCTTGCCACCATCCCTCTCCAGCTTGACCCACACTCCTCACTTCAACCACTGCTGCCTCTAGCTACTGGGCATCACTGCCAAGTGAATTGCAGGGTCAAAGAATGCGTTGCAAGGCCAATTCTCACATATAAAATTCACATTGCTATTGCAAGGGAGGATCTAAATGGCGTGGATTGTAACTGAAGTTGAGCTACTTATGCTCAGCACAATCACTGAATATGAAACAAAGATTTATAACTTAAATTTTATAAATTTTTAAATTTGAATGTGAATGATCTTAACACTTTCTATTCATATTTCTGTTTCAGTGCTAGCTCGAGTGCAGTTGGAAGCATCACTGTTACAGACAACGTAGGCGGTGGAAATCAGTCACTGCCATCAACTTTAGCACATGCCACCCAAGCCGCCACAGCAGCTGCTATAGCTGCTGCAGTGTCAGCTGCTCACGCAGTTGGTGTGCCTAACATTACTATTGTCAGAGGGGGTTCTGGCAGTGGCCAACAACAAGACGCCAGCATACTTGTTAGTGGTGGGTTACGATAGACAACTTAACTTCTGTCCAAGTCAAACATTTATTGTCTAAACCAGTGGTTGGCAAACTAATGCCACATACAGGCTGAAGCATGTATTAGTGTGGTCCGCTGTTTCACAGCTATGTCTTATAATGCTATGCATGTAGTGACTAAATGCCAAAACAAATAATGTCAGCCAACATTAAGAGTGTAGTTTCTCTCTCAGTAACAGATTCTTACAGTAAAAATAATATTTTAAGATATACTTAATTTTAATTGACACTGGTAAATTTGGCAGCTTACCTCAATGGCAGAAGTGAACACTGCAGTGTTAGAGAACAAGAGATGTTTTGTTGACTGCCTTAAAGTACTGACAACTCATATGGATCAAGTGCTATGACATATAATGTTGACACAGAAGAAACATGGATTTGTGAATGTGCATTACCGAGATGGTCATTGTCAGATGTGGTGCTTATTTGTAGCAAGAAACATTAAATTTATCAAGCCTATTGTAATACAAGGCAATGAGTAGAAAAAGACATCAAAACATCTAGTAAATATTTGCAGTTGTCACATTATTGCATGATGGATTTCAATATAGATACAATTGTTGTTGTTATTGATCAGTTAATCATACGCTCACACAGAAAACACAACTCTATTTTGCACGGCAATTACATTGCCACAACTTTGTGGTCATTAAAACAGAGCAGTCTACACGATATGTTCAGAAAGATATCGGCTTTAACGATGAGTACTTTGGGGCCAGCAGCCAATGTGTCATGCCATTGCTGTAGCTAGTCTTTAAGACACAGAGGAATTAGAGTCACTGGCCATGTGTGGGCAGTGATTTAAATCCATGGGGAAAGTGGAAAATTTGTGGAGGATACAGTGATCATTGCAGCTGCACAGACTACCCTAGCATACCTATCTGATCCAAATTCTGAATTTATCTCATCGATCCAAATCAATGCCCCATGCAGCCATCTCTGATTCCTTTGTGTCTTAATTCATATTGGCTAGTGGATCAAAATGGTGTCTGTTCTTTTGGACATGTTACATAGGTTACCAATTAACAATAAGGTCCGTACATATGTGGCTAGGGCTGCCACCGCACGAGCTGCCACCGCACAATATCAGTATTGGCTCTTAGCAAAATAGTTTGACAACCACTGGTCTAAACCTTATGTCACCCTCACATATGACCACATTAAAGGAAGTTTCATGGTTTTGTGTGAACTAAAAGTTTCTTTTAGTGTTTTTTACTTTCTTTCTAGAAGCTGGTGTATTGTGGGTCCATTATTGTTAATAGATACAGTGGTGAACTTCGTTGAAGAATTTTATTTTGAAGATAACTTCAGTGGTAGAATTGTAGCTAGTTGAAGGAAATGTTACTCAGACTCAGCATTGCTGTGTAAAGGATGGATATTTTTCATGCAGTTACAAATAGGGTCTTGATTTGATTTCAAACCAACAGCAGTTTTTTTTCAAAATTATATACATTGTGTTGAGGTATAGTAATTAATGCAGAGTTGTTCACTGTTACACTGTTCCCTGTACGTAAAACTGAAACGAGGGTTATCGTTTTGGTTTTAAGGTTTGCATAGAACTGGAAAATAATCCTTCATATGTTTTCTGCAAACTGATTTTCTTAAATCAACTCTGTTACATTGTGTAGACTAGTTTATGAAACAAAGTAATTATTCATTTATATTTATCTTATTGTGATAATTCACTGCAATTACAGTCACTACATTTCCTTTTTGATAGCACCCCTTTTCATGCTCATTTCTGAAGTAATTTTTTCTGACATATGTTTATTATTATTATTATTATTATTATTATTATTATTAGTAGTAGTAGTAGTAGTAGTAGTAGTATTGTGACATAAACTTGAAATCCTGAGTTTATTTGAGCAATTAGAGAACAAACTTTCGAAAACACACAACCTTGCTTACATCTGTTTCAGCACATTATAGTTTAATGTTCAGCCACTAGTATATCCAGTCCTGCATTTGTAGCCTGGCTGTTGTGTTTTGGTTGAGGTGTTGCCCATCTACCCATTGTATTAGAGAAAACACCTGATTCTCACTAGACTGATGTCCCTACAGGTGTTGGAGTTTTTCTTAATTACTTATGCTAAAAAATGCCTCCACTTTTCGGAGAATTTGGTGTCAGTCCCATGAAATATCCACAGCTGAAGCTAAATAATATTTAGTGTGCTCCTGAACATCTCAAAGACAAATTCAAAAGTGTGTGCATGCCAGACAGAGAGATGATGATGCATGAGGGTGATTTGAAAAGTTCTCGGAATGGAATAGAAAAAAGTACTAACATCACTGAAACTTCTTTTATTTTTCAATGTAGTCTCCTTTGTACATAATGCACTTATGCACTTGGTCCAACGATGTTAGTGCCTTGATCCTCTCTAGAAAATGAGTTTCCTCCAGGCCTGCAAAATAGTTGTCAACTCAGACTATCAATTCTTCGTTTGAAGTGAATCCTTCTCCACAGAAAAATTCAGTTTTGGGAAGAGATGGAAGTCTGATGCAGCCATATCAGGTCAATAAGGCGGGTGTGGCAACGGTATTCTCCAGTAATTGTTTGCCCAGTGGGGAGATAATCTACAAATAGAATCCCCTTCACATCCCAGAAAACTGATGCCATGACCTTTCCCACCAAAGGAATTGTCTTTGCTTTCTTTGGTGGCAGAGAATCAGCATGTTTCCACTGCTTTGACAGTTGCTTTGTCTCGGGGGTATAGAAGTACACCCAAGTTTCATCTGTGGGCAGAAACCACTGTAAAAAAATCTTGTTCACTTCTCCTAAATTGTGGCAAAGTGTTATAACGTCAAGTTGAACAAATACATTTCAAGGACGACAAGACATGTAAGTCACAGATCAAGTAAACAAAGTAAGATGTGTGTACACTGTAACAGTCAAATCAGCACTGAGTCTAAGGCTAGCGGCCGCTGGTTGGCTGGCAGCTTAGGTGGCGCTGCTGCTGCATGGCTGGCAGACAGCGCTGCATGTAGAGGATGCGCTTAACTGCACGGTGGCACTTTGAAAAATCAGTGAGTCACAACACACACATTGTTCAGATATGCCCATTCTCATGTGTTTTTGATCCATTGTCGAGAGTCACGGCACCCATCTGGCATATAATTTTTTCATTTCTAATTCTTCAGTTAAAATGTGATATACCTTTTCAGATTACATCTGGCAAGCATGAGCAATTTCACATACTTTCAGTCGGCGATCCTCCTTGATCATTTTACGCACTTTTGCAATGATTTCTGGAATAGTGGCACATCTTGGCTGACCACTGTGCAGATCATTATGTAAGCTCTCCTGACCAAATATAAATTCATTTGCCCACTTGGCAACATTTGAATATGAAGGAGCAGAGTCCCGCAGTGTATTCTGGAAATCGGCATGAATGTCCGTTGCCCCCCCCCCCCACCCCGTTGTGGTGGGGTCGTCATGTACCCTCTAGGTTGTAGCCCCCCTGACAACACAGGGATCGTACTGCTGATACCTGAGCTGCACCCTCCCCACGTCGGCCAAGGAGTAGATGCCCGTGTCCTTGGGGCATCAGGACTCCCGGCAACGGTCATCCTGCCAGGCGGCCCTTGCTGAGGCTGGGTGGCGCCCATGGAGAGAGCCCCTGGTCGGAGTGGGTGGTATCGGGGCGGACATTTCGCAGATGAAACGTCAACATGTATCGGGTCGATCTGCGCTCGAGTCTTTTAAAAAGAAAGGTACTGTCTCTGGTTCTGGTTCTCCTGCCCTTTCCCCATTGGCCACTCCCTGGGAGAAAGGACAGGCCCGCCGGCTTGGGGCGAAGTACTTCCCCCACTATTTAGTCTGCTCTCGGACCAATGGGGGGGGGGGGGGGGGACGTTCGCCACCTCCAAGCCCATGTTCTTTGTCCAGCACATCGAGGACATCTTCGGGGAAATCGAAGCTCTCAGTAAAATGCGTTCGGGGTCTGTTGTTATAAAGACCACCTCCGCCACACAGTCGGCGGCGTTCCAGGTGTGTGACCGACTAGGGGACATCCCAGTGTCCATTGTCCCGCATCTGGCACTGAATAGGACGCGGGGGTTATTTTTCATCGGGACCTCCTGCTGCAATCTGATGAGGAGCTCAGGGCCAACCTGGAGCGCCGAGGCGTGCATTTCGTCCGGCGAGCCCAGCGCGGAACCATAGACTGCCGCATCAACACCGGGGCCTTTATCCTCGCCTTCGAGGGGGACGTTCTCCCAGAGAAGGTAAAGGTGATGTGCTACCGGTGCGACATGCGACCTTACGTCCCGCTTCCTATGCACTGCTTTTGGTGTTTGCGCTTCGCGGTGTGAGGCTGAGCCCCTTTGTGGCGATTGTGGATGTCCTCTTCGTGAGGAACATACATGCACCCCACCACCTCGGTGCGTCAATTGTCCTGCCCTCCACTCGCCTAGATCTTTAGACTGCCCGCATATCAGAAGGAGAAGAAGATTCAAGAATTCAAAACTTTGGACCGTCTCTCTTATTCTGAGGCCAGGAAGAAGTATGACCGCCTCCATCCCGCGACGTTGACAACTTCGTTTGCCTCAGTCGTGTCCACTCCTTCCACAGTATCCTCACCCCTATCCTGTCCCCCCTCCACCTCCTCACCCCATCCGGGGTGTATGCATCCGCCTCCCATATCCCTCCCTTCCAAATCCTCCTCCCTCGCGGCCCTTACCCCCTCCGTCCCAGGGGCCACCCTTCCTCCTCCTCCTCCTCCTCCTCCTCCTCCTCCTCCTCCCCCCCCCCCACCCCCCCACCCCCCTCTGCCGCCACCTGAGAAGCAATCCTCTTCTCAGGCGTCCATCGGGGAAACGTTCCGGACCCCAGCTTCCGAGGTCCGGTGTTCCAAAACGAACCCCGCGCGTGAGGACCTTCTTTGGGTCCAGCCCACCATCCCCGTGCCTCATCGGACTTCCAAGAAGGCCTCCAAGAAGAAGTCTTTATCCCCCTCTCCACCCCGGCGCGTTTCGTCTGACGCTCTATCCGTGAGTCGCTGCTCCCGGCCGTCCTCAGTTTCGCCGGGACGCTCTGCTGCCAGGCGCTCAGCTGACCTGTCGTAGGCAAATGAGGCTGCCCCTCCTACGCACCCCAGAAATGTGGCTGCAGCTGGCGACGACTCGATGGAACAGGATCCGCCTCCTGCCGGTTGTAGCGTTGTTCCCTCGAAAATTGGCCCTCCGCGGCCGTCGAGGTGACCAGCTCTTCACCCGTTCCGTCGAGGTGACCAGCTCTTCACCCGTTTCGTTTTTTCTGACTAGCGATGGCTTTGTTACATTGGAACATAAGAGGTATTCAATCTAATCGGGAGGAATTACAACTGCTCCTCCGCCTGCACTGTCCGTTCGTCCTTGGTCTCCAGGAAACAAAGTTGCACCCAACTGACCGTATGGCTTTTACCCACTATACCTCGGAGCGGTCTGACCCCACCCCTGTGGATGGTATTCCAGCTCATGGTGGGGTCATGTTGCTCGTTCAGGATGATATCTGTTACCATCCCATCCCATTGACCACCCCACTCCAAGCAATAGCTGTCCGTATTACACTTTCTGCCTTTACTTTTTCTGTTTGTACTGTCTACACTCCATTGTCATCCGCAATTAGTCGGGCTGACATGATGCACCTGATTGTTCAGCTTCCCCCACCGTTTTTATTGTTTGGCGACTTCAATGCCCATCATCCCCTTTGGGGCTCTCCTGCTTCCTGTCAGAGAGGCTCCCTCTTGGCGGATGTCTTCAACCATCTCAATCTTGTCTGCCTCAATACTGGTGCCCCGACTTTCCTCTCGGGCTCTACTCATACCTACTCCCACTTGGACCTCTCGATCTGTTCCACCACTCTTGCCCGTCGGTTCGAGTGGTATGTCCTTTCTGACACCTATTCGAGTGACCATTTCCCCTGCATCATTCGTCTCCTGCACCACACCCCATCCCCACATCCTTCGAGCTGGAACATACCGAAAGCTGACTGGGGACGTTACTCCTCCCTGGTGACCTTTCCGGACCACGATTTTCTCAGTTGTGACAGTCAGGTCGAATACCTCACGACTGTTATCATCAATGCCGCCGAACGTTCCATTCCTCGTACTACCTCTTCTTCACGTCGGGTTTCCGTCCCCTGGTGGAATGAGGCTTGTAGAGACGCTATCCGTGCTCGACGACGTGCTTTACGCCTTTACTTTTTCTGTTTGTACTGTCTACACTCCATTGTCATCCGCAATTAGTCGGGCTGACATGATGCACCTGATTGTTCAGCTTCCCCCACCGTTTTTATTGTTTGGCGACTTCAATGCCCATCATCCCCTTTGGGGCTCTCCTGCTTCCTGTCAGAGAGGCTCCCTCTTGGCGGATGTCTTCAACCATCTCAATCTTGTCTGCCTCAATACTGGTGCCCCGACTTTCCTCTCGGGCTCTACTCATACCTACTCCCACTTGGACCTCTCGATCTGTTCCACCACTCTTGCCCGTCGGTTCGAGTGGTATGTCCTTTCTGACACCTATTCGAGTGACCATTTCCCCTGCATCATTCGTCTCCTGCACCACACCCCATCCCCACATCCTTCGAGCTGGAACATACCGAAAGCTGACTGGGGACGTTACTCCTCCCTGGTGACCTTTCCGGACCACGATTTTCTCAGTTGTGACAGTCAGGTCGAATACCTCACGACTGTTATCATCAATGCCGCCGAACGTTCCATTCCTCGTACTACCTCTTCTTCACGTCGGGTTTCCGTCCCCTGGTGGAATGAGGCTTGTAGAGACGCTATCCGTGCTCGACGACGTGCTTTACGCACCTTTCGCCGCCATCCTACGTTGGCGAATTGTATTGGATACAAACGACTCCGAGCTCAATGCCATAGAGGCATCAAAGACATCAAAAAAACTTGTTGGGCCTCTTTCACCAGCTCCTTTAACAGTTTTACTCCCTCTTCTGTCGTCTGGGGTGGCCTGCGCTGGCTGTCGGGCGTTAAGGCCCAATCCTCGGTACCTGGCCTGACTTCAGGTAATGAGATACTTGTTGATACCGTGGATGTCTCCAACGCCTTCGGCCACTTTTTCGCGAAGGTTTCAAGCTCCGCCCATTACCACCCTGCCTTCCTTCCCAGGAAAGAGGCAGCAGAGGCTCGGCGACCACCCTCCCACTCGCTGAATCTGGAAAATTATAATGCCCCCTTTACTATGCGGGAATTCGAACATGCACTTGCACTGTCCCGGTTCTCTGCTCCGGGGCCAGATGCCATTCACGTTCAGATGCTGACAACCTTTCTCCGGCAGGCGAAAGCTTTCTTCTTTGTACCTACAATCGCGTCTGGACCAAAGGTAAAGTCCCCACGCGTTGGCGTGACGCCGTCGTTGTCCCTATACCCAAACCCGGGAAGGATAGACACCTTCCTTCTAGTTACCGCCCCGTTTCTCTTACAAGCTGTGTCTGTAAGGTGATGGAGCGCATGGTTAACGCTCGGTTAGTTTGGATTCTTGAATCTCGACGGCTACTTAACCAATGTTCAATGCGGCTTTCGTCGCTGCCGCTTCGCTGTTGACCACCTTGTGACCTTGTTGACATTCATCATAACCAACTTTTTCCGAAAGCGCCAAACGGTAGCCGTGTTCTTCGATTTGGAGAAGGCTTATGATACCTGTTGGAGAGGAGGTATCCTCCGCTCTATGCACAGGTGGGGGTCTACGCGGTCGCCTGCCCCTTTTTATTGATTCCTTTTTAACAGATCGAAAGTTTAGGGTACGTGTGGGTTCCGTATTGTCCGACGTCTTCCTCCAGGAGAACGGAGTGCCTCAGGGCCCCGTCTTGAGCGTAGCCCTTTTTGCCATAGCGATCAATCCAATTATAGATTGCATTCCACCTAATGTCTCAGGCTCTCTTTTTGTCGATGACTTTGCGATCTACTGCAGTCCCCAGAGAACATGCCTCCTGGAGCGCTGCCTTCAGCGTTGTCTTGACAGCCTATACTCATGGAGTGTGGCTAATGGCTTTCGGTTCTCTGAAGAGAAGACGGTTTGCATCAACTTTTGGCGATATAAAGCGTTCCTTCCGTCATCCTTACATCTTGGTCCCGTTGTTCTCCCATTCGTGGAAACAACTAAGTTTCTAGGGCTCACACTGGACAGGAAACTTTGTTGGTCTCCGCACATCTCTTATTTGGCTGCCCATTGTACACGTTCCCTTAATGTCCTCAGAGTTCTTAGTGGTTCATCTTGGGGAGCGGATCGCACTGTCCTGCTTCGCTTGTATCGGTCCATAGTCCGATCAAAGCTGGATAATGGGAGCCTCGTCTGCTCGGCCATCCCTCTTACGCCGTCTTAACTCCATCCACCATCGGGGCTTACGTCTTGCGACCAGAGCATTCTACACTAGTCCTGTCGAGAGTCTTTATGCTGAAGCTGCTGAATTACCATTGACCTACCGGCGCGGCGTACTGCTTTGTCGGTACGCCTGCCGGCTGTTGTCAATGCCCGACCACCCCTCTTATCAGTCCTTCTTTGTCGATTCTCTCGACCGTCAGTATGTGTTGTACATGTCTGCCCTGCTGCCCCCTGGAGTCCGCTTTCGTTGCCTGCTTCGACAATTGGATTTTGCCCTCCATACCACCTTCAGAGTGAGTGAGAGCCCGACACCACCTTGGCGCCAGGCTCCGGTTCATATTCATCTCGACCTCAGCTCGCTCCCGAAGGAGGGTACTCCGACTGCAGTGTATTACTCACGGTTTGTCGAACTTCGTGCGCGACTTGCCAGTCACTTCTTTATTTACACTGATGGCTCCAAAACTGACGATGGTGTCAGCTGTGCCTTTGTCGTCGGGGCCGTCACCTTTAAATACCAGCTCCTGGACCAGTGTTCCAGCTTTATGGCCGAGCTTTTTGCTCTCCATCAGGCCGTTCAGTACGCCTGCCGCCACCGCCATTCATCGTATGTACTCTGCTCTGATTCACTCAGTGCTCTTCGGAGCCTTGGAGCTCCATATCCGGTCCATCCCTTGGTGCAACGGATCCAGCAGTCCCTCCATTCTTTTGCTGATGATGGCTCTCCTGTCAGCTTTCTGTTGGTTCCCGGCCATGTAGGAGTGCCTAGGAATGAGGCTGCCGATGCTGCAGCCAAGGCTGCAGTCTTCCTGCCTCGGCCAGCCTCCCATTGTGTCCCGTCATCTGACATTAGTGGCGTTGTATGTAAGAAGCTTGTGTCATTGTGGTGGGATACTTGGTCCTCACTTCAAGGAAACAAGCTCCGAGCCGTGAAACTGTTCCCAACTGCTTGGACAACCTCCTCCCGACCACCTCGGCGAGAGGAGGTCCTTCTGGCCAGGTTGCGGATTGCGCATTGCCGGTTTAGCCACCGCTACCTGCTCTCTGGTGACCCAGCCCCGCAGTGCCCTTGTGGTCCTGCATTGACGGTGCGCCATGTTTTATTGTCGTGTCCCCGTTTTAGTCAATCTCGTGTTGTCCTGTCTCTGCCATCTACTTTACAGGATATTTTAGCTGATGACGCTCGAGCGGCTGCTCGTGTTCTTTGTTTTATTACTTTGACTGGATTGTCCAAAGACATCTAACTCTTTCACTTATTTTATCTGCATCTTTGTAAGAACTTTCTGGTGTTCCCCCACTCCCTCCCCCCTTGAGTTTTACTAGATTCTATGTGCTCTTACAGTTGTGACTGGGTGCTAACGACCTGTTTTTTCTTTCTTAATTCCCCTTCTATCCTTCCTTCTCTTTGGCACTTGAGTTTCATCTTTTTCTTCTTCATCCCCCTATTCCCACCTCATGTCGACAGGTAGGGTTCACATGTACTCCCTGGTACAGGCGAGCCCCAGGGAGGGGTGATCGCCTGAGCTGTTACCTTCCCAAATTGCAAAGTGATCTCTCTGTCAGGTGTTCAGTGGGTGTGACCTGAGATGTAAGTAATCACCCAAGGCAAGTTAGGCCCCCTCTGAGACAGGCCCCCAGTTGAATGGAGCCCACCATCGGAGACACTGGAATCGTGGAAGATCTTCTCGCATTGAACCAAAAATCATCTTCTCAGGCGACATCTACTAAAATATAGAGTGAGGCTAACAATTCAAAGACCCTCCCAGCGGCTCCTCGGTTCCTCGTTGTTTCATGTATGGAAGACGTCAGTCTTTTGCTACAGTTAATCTGTTTATTATTCAGAAAGGTGTTGATGCAATTGCTGGCTCTATGTAATCTATGCAATGGCACTTTGCTTTTGGAGACTATTTGTGTAATTCTCAAGCACAACTACTGCTTGCCACTTCGCTACTACATGGCTATCTTGTTCTTGTCAAGGCCCATTGAATACCAAATTCTCCATGTGGTGTTATTTACGTTTGGCTTCTCGATGGCTGAGGCAGAAATCCAAACTTACCTTCCTGATCAGGGTGCGGGAATAGAATAGTGCTTCCGTAGAAGATAAAGCAGGCTATGAAGTCAACACTGTCCAATCGTACATTCGGAACCCGACGCGTCGCTACCTGTGTCACCGTTGCAACCACTTATGAATGTCCGTTAGACACCCAGCCAAATGTGTAACCTGTGATAGGGATGTCACCCTGCTTTTTCCCTCTGTATCAATTGCAGTGGTGATCATGCAGCCCCCCCCCCCCCCCCCCCCCCCCAAGATTGTCCTGTGTATCTCGATGAGAAGGTCTCCTGCTACACATAGGACATGCAGCCTCAAATAGAGACCACAGTTGTAAAAATGCGCAGCATCACAGTAGCAATCCCGTCTCCTCCTCCTCCTCCTCCTCCTCCAGCTGTACAAGGAGCCACCAGATTTTTGTCTCGCATGGTGAGATCACCTGCTACACAACCGGCAGGCCTGAAAGGGCAGGAGTAGTACAACTGCGAAGACATTTTACATCCCTCCAGCCAACAAACATCTGAATCGTCATCTGCCAACTACGATGTTGCCAACCTTTGTTCTGCCCTGGACACTGCAGACCAACCGAGGGAGAACGTCATTGCCTCTGTAGATCTCGTGGAGCAGGAGCTATTCAGCCTCCGCACCCTGTAGCAGGGAGTCTTTGAAGACTGGCGCCCGGCAACTGTTGTGATGCCCCTTCATTTTTCCCCACCTCCCCTTTCCTTGTCATGACACTCTTCCAATGGAACATTCATGGCCTTAGATCCAATGAGGAGGAGTTACGGCTGCTGTTGGAATCGCAGCATCCACTTGTTCCCTGCCTCCAGCAAACAAAATTGCGTCCACTTTGACCTTCCCCCCCGAAGGTGGCATTCCATCTATGGGGGAGTCGTGCTGCTTATCTGGGACAATGTTCATATTCAAAACATCTCTGAACACCCAGCTGCAAGCTGTTGCCGTCTGCATTTGCCTTCCTCACCTCATCTTTTCCCTTTGTATCATTTACATCCCTCTGTCCTTCACTGTCACCAGGGTAGACTGCCTCCAGCTTGTTGGGCAACTCCCTCACCTCTTTTTGCTGCTTGGTGACTTTAATTCACACCATCCCTTTGAGGCTCTTTCAGAACCTGTCAGAGAGGTGCCCCCTTGGCTGACATCAGACGTTCCCTTCAGATTCCACACACACTTGTTCCTATTTTGACATCTCATTCTGCACTGTCCAGCTTGCCCTTCACCTTGAGTGGTCCATTCTCTGCGATACGTACTTAAGTGACCATTTCCTGTGTGCTATCCATTTGCTGACTCCTACCCCAACTACATGCAAACCCAAATGGCAGCTTTCTAAGGCCAACTAGAGGCTTTACTCTTCCCTGGCGACCTATGACAAACAACTTTTCCTCAGTTGTGATGATCAGATAGAATACCTTATCAACATAATCCTTACCACTGCAGAATGTTCCATTCCTTGCACTTCATCTTTACCACACCATGTCCCGGTTCATCCAGAGCCAGAACTTCACCTTAACACTTTCGCTGCGGCATTGGTGCAGGTGTGCAACTCTCCAGTGCAGCCCGGCAAGTGCGAGTGCGGGCCGGTAACACTCTGAAATGGCAGGTACCACTCTGAGTTGACGCTCCTGAGCACACCTGACTACAGGCTGAAGTCAAGACCTTGTAAGATCTGTAGGATCATGTTCTATACTGACTTAGCCCCCTGTGGGTTCGGGGGTAAGAATAGGCCCACGGTATTCCTGCCTGTCGTAAGAGGCGACTAAAAGGAGTCTCAAACGTTTTGGCCTTGTGAGATGGTCCCCTAACGGGTTTGACCTCCATCCTTCTAAATTTTCCGAAGAGCGAGCCGATTGGGGAAGGGCGCCTTACAAGGAGCGATGTGTCCATCAAGCATTACCATCTCTAGCCAGGTTTGTCGTCATCGCTTAGCAGTCCCGCTCACCTACCATCTCTTGGGTGTGGATTTGTTCTTGGGTGCGGTTTCTTGCAGTCTGCTATGCTGTGCCGCTTTATGCGCCAATGACGATATTGGACTACATCACCTGAAATCCAGCACGGTAGCCAGTCCGTTGTGGTGGGGCCGCCATGTACCCTGTTGGTTGTAGCCCCCTGACTACACAGGGATCGCTCTGCTGATGCCAACGCCGTTAACTCCCCACGTATGCCAAGGAGTAGATGCCTATCTCCTTGGGGCATTGGGACTCCCAGCAATGGCCATCCTGCCAGGTGGCCGTTGCTGAGGCTGGGTGGCGCCCGTGGGGAGGGCCCTTGGTCGGAGTAGGTGGCATCAGGGCGGATGACCCGCAATGAAGCGTGGTACATCATCTCTTGCTGGTGGCCAGCCGCCAGCAGTCTCTAAGCGTTCCAGGGCTCAATACAACGCAACTACATATGACCCCAAATCGTTCCCCTCCCTGGCTACACCATGGGAGGAACGAAAGACTAAGGATGCCAGCGAACCATACTCGCCCCGCTACCTGGTGTGTACGAGAGCTGATGGTGAATCCTTTACATCCATGAAGCCTCAGTTCTTCGTCGAGCACTTAGAGGACAAGTTCGGGGAGGTGGAGGGCTTGTCCAAAATGCGCTCGGGCTCGGTTTTGATCAAATCGGCGTCCTCCGCCCAGTCCCGCCGGTTACTCGATTGTAACAAGCTGGGGGATGTTCCGGTTACAATCACGCCCCATAAGAGTCTTAATATGGTCCAGGGCATAATATTCCATCGGGACCTTCTATTGCAGTCCGATGACGAGCTTCGCGCCAATTTAGAGCGGCGAGGTGTTCACTTCGTCCGGCGCGTACATCGTGGTCCAAGGGATAGGCAGGTTGCCACCGGTGCCTTCATCTTGGCCTTCGAGGGTGATACTTTACCTGAGAAGGTCAAGGTGATGGTCTATCGTTGTGACGTCAAGCCATATATCCCTCCCCCGATGCGGTGCTTTAAGTGCTGGAAGTTCGGGCATATGTCTTCCCGCTGTACTTCCGGCCTCACATGTCGAGATTGTGGACGCCCATCACATCCCGATACTCCATGTGCTCCGCCTCCCATCTGTGTAAACTGCGGAGAGCACCACTCACCTTGCTCGCCGGACTGCAGGATCTACCAGAAAGAGCGCAAAATCATGGAGTATAAGACCCTGGACCGCCTGACATACACTGAGGCCAGGCAGAAGTTCGAACGCCTCCATCCTGTTCGAATGCCTGCCTCTTACGCCGCGGCTACTACTGTTATGGCCCCATTAGCTCTCCCTCAGACTGCCACTTCTCAGAGCCGGAATGCTACGCCTGCCCCCTTGATGGTGGGGGGCACTTCACTCCCTGCTGCTCCTGCACTACCTGCCTCAGGAGCAGCAACCCCCCAACCATCGGGGACATCAGTCCCCACTTCTAAGCTGGGGAAGCCTCAAACTTCCCCTGCTCGAATAGCACGGAAAGGGTCCCTTGGGTCCCTTCCTTCCCAGGTTTCCGCCTCTGGGAAGGGTGACGTCAGCCAATGGAAGAAAAGCAGACCAGCGGCTGATCGCAGGGCTTCCCGCTCCTCCTCCGTCCCGGAGACTGACTCGCTGGAGCCCTCCCAGCCAATGAAACCCAAGGACCAGAGAGACAAGACGAAGAAGAAGACCTCTAAGGCCAAGGACCACGCGGTGGCATCCACCCCACTGCTCCCTACAGGCTCTGCGTCCGGGGATAAGGTGGAGATCCGGGCGTCCGCTGAGGACCTGGATCTCGCCGGACCCTCAGACGCCATGGAAGCAGATTGTACTGGTCCTCCATCGGTGGCAGCAGGTGACCCAGTGGCGTGATCTGCCTCCTCGGCCCCTTCACGCCTTTTTCGGACATGGACAAAGCAATACTCCAGTGGAACTGCAGCGCTTTTTTCCACCACCTTGCTGAGCTTCGCCAACTCATCAGCAGTCACCCTTTCCTCTGCATTGCCCTACAGGAAACTTGGTTTCCGGCAATGCGGACCCCTGCCCTACGTGGGTATCGGGGTTATTACAAGAACCGGGCTGCTTATGAGAGGGTATCTGGTGGAGTCTGCGTCTACATCCTTAACTCTGTCTACAGCGAATGTGTACCTCTTCACACACCTTTAGAGGCTGTCGCTGTAAGGATGTGGACGCCTCAGCCTATTACTGTCTGCAGTTTGTATCTTCCGCCAGATGGTGATGTCTCGCGCCATGTGTTGGCTGCATTGATAGCACAACTGCCTCCTCCTTTTGTGTTACTGGGCGACTTTAACGCCCATAACCCCCTGTGGGGTAGCGCCGCGATTACTGGCCGGGGTAGAGATGTCGAGACTCTTCTCTCGCAGCTTGACCTCTGCCTCTTAAACACGGGAGAGCCGACACATTTCAGCGTCGTCCATGGCACATTTTCGGCCATCGACCTTTCTATCTGCAGCCCCGGACTTTCACCATCCATCCACTGGAGTGTCCATGACGACTTATGTGGTAGTGACCATTTCCCCATCTTTCTGTCACTACCACAGCGTCACTCTTCTGAACGCCCCTCCAGATGGGCTCTGAATAAGGCTGATTGGGGCTTGTTCTCCTCTCTCGCCACTATCGCACCTCCTTCCCCTGACACCATTGATGCGGTGGTTCAGTCGGTCACCACCGGCATCGTTTCTGCGGCGGCATCTGCGATTCCCTGTTCATCCGGGTCCCCTCGGAGGAGGACTGTGCCTTGGTGGGCGCCCGAGATCGCAGAGGCGATTAGAGATCGCCGGCGGGCTCTTCAACGCCATAAGCGGCACCCGTCCTTGGAGAACCTCATCATTTTTAAACAGCTCCGTGCCCGTGCCCGACGCCTTATTCGCCAACGGAAGCAGGAGTGCTGGGAACGGTATGTTTCCACCATTGGCGTCCGTACCTCTGCATCGCAGGTTTGGGCTAAGATTAGGCGACTCCATGGCTATCGGCCGCCTGTCTCTGTCCCTGGGCTTTCGCTGAATGGAGTGGTGTGTACTGACTCCGACACGATTGCGGACCGGTTAGCAGCGCATTTTGCTCAGTGTTACGCATCTACGAATTACCCACTGGCCTTCCGCTCCCGGAAAGAGCAGTTGGAAAGTTGGAGGCTTTCCTTTCACACGCGCCACGCGGAGTCGTACAATGCTCCTTTCAGCGACTGGGAATTCCAGAGTGCCCTATCTGCTTGCCCTGATACGGCTCCTGGGTCAGACCGCATCCACAGCCAGATGCTGAAACACCTCTCTGTGAATTGCAAGCGACGCCTCCTAGATGTTTTCAACCGCATCTGGGTTGAGGGTGTGTTCCCGTCTCAATGGCGAGAAAGCATCGTCCTCCCCGTGTTGAAACCTGGCAAGAACCCGCTGGAGGTGGACAGCTACCGCCCCATAAGCCTCACCAACGTTCTTTGCAAGTTGCTAGAACGTATGGTGAGCCGGAGGTTGAGTTGGCTCCTCGAGTCTCGAGGCCTTCTGGCTCCGTCTCAGGGTGGGTTCCGCAAAGGCCGCTCTGCCGTCGATAATCTGGTCTCCCTAGAGTCTGCCGTCCGTACAGCCTTTGCACGCCGCCAACATCTGGTTGCCGTCTTCTTCGACATGCGGAAGGCGTACGATACGACTTGGCGATATCACATCCTGGCCACACTTCATGGGTGGGGTCTTAGGGGTCCGCTCCCGATTTTTATTCAGAATTTTCTGTCGTCTCGTTCCTTCCGCGTGCAAGTTGCTGCGTCCCATAGTTCCTCCCGGGTCCAGGAGAACGGGGTCCCACAGGGGTCTGTCCTCAGTGTCTCCCTGTTTTTAATTGCGATCAATGGGCTCGCTGAGGCGGTGGGATCGTCCGTCGCAGCTTCGTTGTATGCAGACGATTTCTGCCTCTACTACAGCTCCGCTAGCATTGCAGTTGCTGAGCGCCAGCTGCAGGGCGCTATCCGCAAGGCGCAGTCGTGGGCTGTAGCGCACGGCTTCCAGTTTTCGGCCGCTAAGACCTGCGTTGTGCATTTCTGCCGGCGTCGCACGGTTCACCCTGAGCCACGCCTTTATCTTGACGGTGAACCTCTTGCTGTGGTAGAGACGCATCGGTTCTTGGGACTGGTATTTGATGCCCGGTTGACTTGGCTGCCTCATATTAGGCAGCTTAAACAAACATGCTGGCGGCATTTAAACGCTCTCCGTTGCCTTAGCCACACCGGATGGGGTGCCGATCGGTCCACCCTTCTCCGGCTGTATCAAGCGCTGATCCAGTCCCGCCTTGGTTATGGGTGTGTGGCTTATGGTTCGGCGTCGCCATCAGCGTTGCAGTTGCTGGATCCCATCCATCACTGCGGGATCCGACTCGCCACAGGAGCATTTCGGACAAGCCCTGTTGACAGCTTACTTGTGGAGGCTGGTGTTCCTCCATTGCGGATCCGGCGCGACCGACTTCTGGCCGCTTATGCTGCCCACGTTTGTAGCTTGCCAGGGCATCCCAACTACCGTCTCCTGTTCCCGCACTCGATCGTCCATCTTCCAGACAGGCGGCCCCGGTCGGGGTGTAAGATCGCGGTTCGCATCCGGGCTCTACTGTGTGGGATTGAGTTTTTTCCTCTCCCGCCTGTTTTCCGGGCCAATCTCCGTCTGCCCCCTTGGTGTGTGCGCCGACCATGCATTCGGCTGGATTTGGCACAGGGTCCGAAAGACTCGGTCCCTCCTCCGGCCCTCCGCCGCCGCTTTGTTGCTCTCCTTGCCGAGTTTCCCGGATCTGCCGTGACCTATACCGACGGTTCGATGGTCTCTGGTCGCACTGGTTACGCTTTTACTCTAGAGGATCATTGTGAGCAATGGTCGCTGGCACCCGGGAACAGTGTATACACTGCCGAGTTGGTTGCCATCTATCGCGCCCTAGAGTATATCCGCTCCCGCTCAGGTGAGTCCTTTGTCATCTGTAGTGACTCCCTGAGTGGTTTACGAGCTCTTGACCAGTGCTTTCCTCGTTCCCGTCTGGTGATGGCCATCCACGAGTCGCTCCATGCTCTTGCCCGTTGCGGCCGCTCCGTGGTCTTTGTTTGGACCCCAGGTCATGTCGGCATCCCGGGCAATGAGCGGGTTGACACGCTGGCTAAACAGGCAGTGAGTTCACCGGCTCTGGAACTCGGCCTTATGGAGTGTGATCTCCTGTCGCTTTTGCGCCAGAAAGTGCTTGGTGCCTGGGGTGACGAGTGGCGCACCCTGCCCACGCCCAACAAACTTCGGGCGGTGAAGGAGACGACCCGTGTGTGGCGCTCCTCCATGCGGGCCTCTCGGAAGGACTCTGTCGTCCTCTGCCGGCTGCGCGTTGGCCACACGTGGCTGACGCACGGCCATTTGTTGCGCCGGGAGGACCCACCGCTATGTCGCTGCGGGGCAGCTCTGACGGTGGTCCACATTTTGGTGGACTGCCCGCTTTTAACAGGACTCAGGCAGACGTTTGCGCTGCCTGATACCCTCCCTGCCCTTTTATGTGATGACGATGCTATGGCGGACCTCGTGTTGAGTTTTATTCGGGCAGGGGGTTTTTATCGTATGATTTGAGTGTTTGTCCTTTTATTTCCTGTATTGACTTGGGCCTTTGGCCTGTGGTTTTAAACTGTGGGCTTTAATGTCATTTGGTGGTTGGCTTTTCCTTATTTTCATGGTCGGCCAACCACCTTCACACTCGGTGTGATTTTAGTTCCGTTTGTCTGGTCTTTGTCTGCCTTTCTTGTATTGTGTCGTCCCTTCTCTCAGTTCTCCGTTTTTAACGACTGACAGTTTTTATTTCGTGTGATTTTATCGTGGAACAAGGGACCGATGACCTTAGCAGTCTGGTCCCTTCAATCCCACACCCAACCCAACTCTATACTGACTTAATGATGACACCTTAGATGTATTACTTCAGATCAGCTTCGACTGTATTGTGGTCATGTTTTAAAGTCTGTTTGCTGTCAGACACCTATAGGGGTCACAGGTCATTCAAATGTTCGTGATTTGTTGATAATAGCCATCTACATTTATCATAGATGCCCAGGGGACGCCCGCATGTGTAGAAATTAGTAAGCGAAACACACCCTACGTGGAGGGTTCTCTCTTCTCTCCCCCCCCCCCCCCCCCCCCCAAAAAAAAATAACTTCAAATGCGGTGATATTAAAACAAATTTAGCACAACAAATTCTTTCGCAAGAAACTGAAGTGAACGCTTTACAGCGCAATAAGAAATAAGTCGAATTGACACAAAAGAAAACCTCATTTTCTGAGTACTCATGAAAAAAGTTCTAACCTTTCATGTCATAAAAAGAAACCATGCAATGTCAAAAGAAATAAAAGAAGTTGTCTGTGATAATCGGAATTTCCCCGATATTATCGCATTTTTGCTACTTGTGGGAAATTATACAGCAGTTAAAGCACTATTCAGGTTTGTCTGGGCAGGATGCACACTCGTATGGTGTATCAGTGCGCTTGCCTTGTTCCGCGCACTTCTTTTACCGCTTCCTAATAACTTGCTTCTTGCCTGCAGTAGCTTCCCGATTTTGCACAACATGTGTTTGTTTGTGATGTTTTTTGCTCACATTTCTTGGAATGTCCATTGGTGGAAGGAAGCTCTTTATAATGTTCATTCTGTAATCGTACAATGTCATTTTATTTCCTGAGTACTTGTTGTACAGATATAGAGAATTGAAAACTAGCATGTCAATGACATGAAAATCCTTCATTCACATAAATAATACGATAACATCTGATCTTGTTTATCAGTCCCAGGCATACACGCATTGTATCTAATAGGCAAAGGTTTCGTGACTATTTGCTGGCGCGCATTCGTCACTTTATCCATTACGTTTAGATGTTCTGTGGAAGTGTAGGAAACCTCTCATTGATCCTTGCATTTTCCGATCATAACTCGATTAGAATGTGTCGCCTCTCCCAAGTTTTGCCGATACAACTTCTTTGGGGGTATATTTCCTGTTTAATTTCAAAGTACCTGTGGAAAGTGTTTTTAGTTTCAACAGGTTTGTAGCTAAATGAAAACTGTTATAATAATTGTCCAAGTAAATATGATGACCAACATGCAGCTTTTCTGCCATCAAATGCAAAACAACTTTTCCAGCCTGATCTTTTCTTCCCATATCTCCACTACAGCCCATGTACACAGGGCACTTATTTATGAAACCGTCTGCATTGTTGAGCATGTACATCTTAATGCCATATTTATCACGTTTGCTCTTTATGCATTGTCTAAATGACAATCTTGCCCTCCAAAGACTCATTGATTATCTGTTGATAAATCTCTTCCCAGTTAATACACTTGAGACATTCTCGTGTTAAAATAATCCAATGTAGGTCATATCTTATATAAATGATCGTCTGGTTTTGGGTTTCCTGGAAGTGGATTTTTTGCAAAATGCAGTTACGATAATATGAACAAATACCAGTCTCTGCTTACACTCATCGCTATTCCTCTATTCTCAAACAGCGGTTATTTCTTCCAGTAGTCTTGTAATCGCGGATATTTAACATTACCCATATGTAACGAAACACCCAGGAAAACTATTAATTTGCCTATACTTAGAGGTTTCCATTTACAGATCCTAGATTCCTCTTTTGTATTTTTGTTCAGCAATATGTTGACTGCATTATCATTCGTTTCATCAACTACATGTTGCAACAATTCGTCTGAAGAAATCCATAGGAGGATTCCCAGCAGGATGAATTTGGAAAACCACTTCCTACGTAAATGGGTGATACCGCATGTTATGTGCTTCTTTATGCCAGGACTCACCTAGATTATCTCCGCGTGATGGGTCGGGCTCTTTTTCGTTGTAGATTTCCACACAATCGTCATGATCCGTATCGTCAGATTCGGAAGTGCCACAAAACAGATTTGAAAGTTGTGTTCTCACACTAACATCACTCTGCAATTCTTCTGCATCCTCTAAAGGACAATCTCCATGGTATGCCTCGTTCTCACTACACAGAAAATTGCAGTCATCTAGTACCCTAAGTAACTGTTCCTCTGTCAATTTAACACTTTTCCTGCTCCTTTTCCCATTGGAATGACCAGGTGTCTGTTCAGTAGCCGCCATTACGAACAATATATGTTTGAAAACTGATCAAACAAAACAAAAGTTTACACGCTTTAATGCTAGCTTAGACTCTGCAGCTACACTGAATAATGCGACAGTGAGCTTGGACGCTTTTAAGCGTCAGCCACACTGGCTTATGGTTTGTTGTGACGCTTAGAAGCGTCAACCACAGCTATAGTGTTAATGAAGATCGACTCACTGTTGTGGAGACATATCGATTCTTAGTACTGGTATTAGACACCCGATTGACTTGGCTACCTCACCTTTGTCAGCTTGAGCGGAAATGCTGGCAGCACCTCAGTGCCCTCTGCTGCCTGAGAAACACCACCTGGGGTGCGGATTGCTCTACGCTGCTGCAGCTCTACAGAGCCCTTGTTCAATCCCATTGTGACTGTGAAAGTCTGGCGTAGGGCTCAGCGGCGCCCTCGGTGTTGCGTTTACTCAACCCAGTGCACCACTGTGGTGTTCGCCTAGCGACAGGAGCTTTTAGACAAAAAGTCTGGTGACCAGTGTCCTGGTGGAGGCCGGACTCCCTCAATTGAAGGTTACGTGTGCACAACTGCTCGCCAGTTATGTTGCATGTGTTTGTAGTTCTCCTGCGCATCCGAATTACCGTACTCTTTTTTTCCCAACCACAGTGGTTCATCTCCCTTATCGGTGGACCAGGTCAGGGCCACCTGGTTTTATGTTTGAACTGGTCCCTTATGTTTGAACTGGAGTCCTTGCCATTACCTCCTCTCCTCGCGGTCCGTTCATGTACACCTCCATGGTGTACAAGCCTCAGATTCTTCTCAACCTTTCGCATGGCCCCAAGGACTCGGTTAACCCTGCAGCTTTCCGCTATCACTTCCTCTCGATTCTTGAGATATACCAGGGCGTGAAGTGGTTTACATCCAAGGCTTGATGGCAAATAGTCACTTAGGATTTGCATATGTTCATGGAGGACATTGAACAGCACTCCTTGGCAGATGGCTGCAGTGTTTTCACTGCAGAGCTGGCGGCCATATCTCATGCTCTTGAGCACATTTGCTCATGCCCTGGTGAATCTTTCGTCCTGAGTACTGACTCCTTGAGTAGCCTATAAGCTATTGACCCTCGCCATCCTTTGGTAGCGTCCATTCAGGAGTCCATCTATGCCCTGGAATGGTCCCATCGTTCAGTGGTGTTTGTGTGGACCTCAGGACACATCGGAATCCCAGGCAGTGAACTTGTCATCAGGCTGGCCAAACAGTCTACGCAGAAACCACTTCTGGAGTTGGGCTTCTCTGAAACTGACTTGCGCTTTGTTTTACGCTGCAGGATTTTTAGGCTTTGAGAGATGGAATGGCGTAACACTACGCACAACAAACTGCGTTTCATTAAGGAGACTACGAATATGTGGAAGTCTTCTATGCAGTCCTCTTGCCGAGAATCAGTTGTCCCCTGCTAGCTCTGCATTGGCCATATGTGGCTAATGCATAGTTACCTACTCCATTGCGAGGACCCATCTCGGTATCACTGTGGCTCACAAATGACGGTTGTTCACCTCTTGCTGGACCGCCCACTTTTAGCTGCTCTGCGGCGGACTTTAAACTTTCCCGGCTTCCTACCTTCAGTGTTGGGCGACAGTGCCTCAACAGCAGCTTTAGTTTTATGTTTTATTTGTGAGGGTGGGTTTTATCATTTGATCTAAGTTTTAGCACATGTTCTTTGTCCCTGTGTGTCCTCCACCTTAGTGGTTTTAGGTTCGAGGTTTTAATGTGTTGCAGAGTGGCTGGCTTCTCCTTTTTATTCTCATGGTCAACCAGCCATGGTAATCTGCTCTTGTTTTGATGTCTTCTACTTGTTTCTTGCGTCTCTCTGTGTATTTCTTGTCCGATTTTAATGTTTGTTGCCCTTCTATCATTCTTGTGTTTTATACACTAGATCGCGTGTTTTCCGTCTCGTCAATTTTACTCCCCACCCTTGTGGAATTGCTTTAATCGGAACAAAGGGCTGATGACCTAGCAGTTTGGTCATGACCCCCCCCCCCCCCCCCCCTTCTCCCCTTCCCCCCTTCCCCCCTTGCCTCCTTTAAACCAACCAAACCATCTGGCTTTACTGCTAGCAATTTCTGCCCGGAGAATATGGAAGGTTTGACGTTATTAACAGCAAGAGTACTAACCTGAAAGATTTTATCTGGAGAGGTCTGTAATGCGCACAGTCTCATTAAACATAACAGAGCATCAGATCATGGAATAATACTATTAGTAGAACTGTTCGTAAATACCACTTAAAACTTCCGGGCTGATAGGCCGTGGTCGAAGTATAAAACTCTATCCTGACGTTTTGTCTCCCGCAGTCGAAGACGAAACGTCAGGATCGAGTTTTATACATTGACCACGGCCTATCAGGCCAGAAGTTTTAAGTGAAGACAATACTGGCTGTGAAAGCTTTACATTGTATGTTCGTAACTAGTAAGGAGAAATTGATGAAACGGCACACTGCAAGGAGTCTGATCACAGAGCATTGCTTGGAATTTTTCAAGTATCCAGTTTGCAACAAGGAATCAGTAAAAAAAATCAGCTTCTGATAAGCAACATACAAAAGGACTATTATTTTACCTATTGCCCTATGCACGTGTTAACCATTAATCCATTTTTCCATCTGAATGGAATGGAGAGAACACATCGGAGTGTGATATTGAAACTGTAGCAAATACTGCTGCTGTGTGTGCTACTACTGCAGTAAACTGGCTGTTGCCATGGGAGTGTGCATTCGGATATCTGTGAGGTGGCCTGTGTACTTTTTTTAGAAAAAGTTAGTGTTCAAAACATAGTTTGAATGCCGATTTCTGTTGTGTGTTTCTGTGCTCCCTGCATTGATACATTGTAGGTGAGTGGTTGCCTTTCCCATATTTTACATATAACTTTGAACACAAATGCAGTTAGGACAAAAAGGGTGCACATGTAGAATCAGTGAAATAAGTTCTGTCCATTGTGTTAAATTTTCCTGCAAATTAAGCAGTATGATGGATTGATTTTTAATTTCTTATGACTGACTGGCTAGCATTCTTTTGGGGATACAACTTCTCAGCCAGAGGCAGTGAAATGGTGTGTGCTAGTTGTGCCGTCTACTCCAGAAGAAGGCCTTTTGGCCGAAATCTTACTTGTGTAGTTCTTTCTTTTTTCCCACACATGTCTGCGACTCAAAATCTTCACTTTAAGGTGAGTAGCAGTGTATTGTTTTCTTATAATACCACCAATCATCTCTTTCACCTCTATTTGATTGCTTCAGCAGTATGATTGTCTCAATCACCTAGAGAAATAAACTTCTTAAAATATAGTTGTCATGTGGCTCATTGCTGAGAATTGTGTTGCTGGTCACAGTGCGTTTCATTATGGCTAGCATGTACAGATCTCCAGTTATTTATAACTGGGAGGAAACCATTTGCATCAATAAATATTTTGTAATATTTGTATATAATTTTGATTTGATACCTTCACATGGAAGAAGTAGGAATATTTTCAAATTTCCTCTGACAGCATTTAAACATTATTAGCAATTTCATGTAACATATTAAGTATTTTCGTACTTAGTTTTCAATACTGTAACAGGTAATTCAGGAGGTGATTCACAAGATGCTGGTGCACAAGATCAGCCTGCTACATCTGAAAGTACCAGTGGAAATAGTCAACCTACAGGAACATCACCTAATTCTGATAATAATTCAGGAAGGGGTCCAGAGTAAGTGAAATCTTGTACATTTACAATCAGATTTGTTACAGAAGACAGAATAAAATTGTTCTGTAGATTAATGTGATTATAACATAATTTGTTAGTTAATATCATTGCATCTTCAGTGTGTGGTGAAATGAAGTAGTTCTTAAATATAGTTGACATGACTTCGCAAGTGAATACATTTTTCTTATAACTGTTTGTGGCTTTTCCAAAGTTGTTGTAGAATGAGATATGTACTTAAACACACAGTTAGGTTCCTGTTTGGAAGATCTGTCTGTTGTTCATGATGAAGAGTGATTATTAAAATTACTTCGTTCGTTGATTTCTGCATATTTGTTAATATTAAGTACAGTCTACAGTGCAAAAATAGGTTTTAACACACCGAGTTACAAGAAGAAAAAAATATCAGCGTGTTTTGTTCTAGTATGCAGACCTGGCTATAGAGAGGAAAAGCAAATATTTCATTAGACTTCCTGAAAATAAACTGCAATATTTAAAGTGAATGAAATCAGTTCTCCAAAAAGACAAAGTCTCTCTCTCATAGTTGTTTTCTGATTCTCATTCCATAGACAGATTTTTATTTGTCATCAGCAGTAAAATGTTAAATTTCCAGGTGGGTTAATGATATTTAAATTTTTAAGCTGTTGCACATTTATTTCCCAATTTACTGAAATTTCTTTCCATTACGTTACACAGAAGGCACTTCCAAATAGTGTTTAAACCAAAAGATGTAGCAATGTCAGCCAGTCTTTATACTTTGATGTATGTAGAACTTCTATTGTAGAAAAGTCCTTAGTATTGTCACTTAGTAAGAGTGTCTTAGATTTTGTAAAAACACGTACACATTATTGTTATATCTGCACCAAATGGTAATCAGCTTGTTTGGAAGTGCAGGCATGAAGCTTCAGCATTTGCAATATACATGTCACTCACTCACTTTTTTTTGTACTCCCACTGCTAGCCAGTATTTGTTTCTGCTTGTACACGAGATGGTGAGGGTCTAAAATAGCTTTGTTCATAAGGTGCCTTGGTAAGCACAAGCAATGTTGCTCAATATTGGTAAAGTAAGCCTTTCTCCGTAAGTAAAGAGGGAACTAACAGTTCTGAAAGTTACAATAACAATAATTTCTCCTACTGTGTGTGTGTGTGTGTGTGTGTGTGTGTGTGTGCGTGCGCGCGCAACAAAATAAAAACATTAAACATACTAAAACTGAAAAAGCAAAACTTTTGTTTGTAAACGATAAATACATACTGTTTCTGTCACATGCAAGGCAAATAACAAACTTCTTACATGCGCGACAAGACATACTGTGCAACATAGGAGAGTTAAATAATTAGTTCCTGACCTCGGTAAATGAATGGCGGAACAAGATTAACCCAACACATATATCTGCAACAGATGTTCTTCATACTGAGCTCACAAGGTGAAAGTATTCATTGTGAACCTCTGATTTTCATTTATTTATTTTAATTTTTTTGTATCACTTTAAGTTATAATCTTCTATAGATGAAAATATGAATAGTCTCGGGCAACTCGATTTACTACAACCCTGAATCATATTAAGTTAACCTTCGTTCAGAGTGTTGTTTGAATAAAGCTTTTTCTTGTTGTTCATCATAGTAGTTATCAGATGTCTCTATGTTGTCAGTTACTCATCCAGAATTTTTTCTGATTTCTTTTGTAGAACTGTTAGGACAGCTGCTATGGGTGAAATTCTGGCTACAATGACAAGAATTCAGCAACGACTGAGTCCATTCATTCAGCAGTACCAGCGCTTAATGAATGAAGATCCACCGTTTGAAGAAAATGTTTGTACCCTGACAATATTTATTATTTCTATTTTGACTTTGTGTGTACTTTGTGTGTGTGTGTGTGTGTGTGTGTGTGTGTGTGTGTGTGTGTGTGTGTGTGTGTGTGTGTGTGAGTGAGTGAGTGAGTGAGTGAGAGAGAGAGAGAGAGAGAGAGAGAGAGAGAGAGAGAGAGGTGTGAGGCATTGGATTAATCAAATAACAGAAACCATGTGCTCAAGAGCAGAAAAGAAAAATTGCAAGTGGGTATCGGTGAAACTTGCGGTTTCTTAGGAACTGATCTTCATTGAGCATGGTTGTTTGGTTTCACTCAGTGAGACATCTGAAATATGTTGTCTACATTCGAAGATGAGCATAATGTAAGCTCCCGTCACATTAAGTCGTCTTATAATTTGGAGACAGTTTGTTGGTTTGCTTTTGAGAGTGTAGAAAAAGGGCACGGATGATACAGGAGAATATGTCTAGATTTAAAGTTGTGGATAGCAAGGTAAAATGAAATCATTAAAAATCCTTGAATAGGAACAGATTACTTTGACGTTTGCAGATACACAGAAAATGTGCTTGGAATTAGTAGAAAATTATCAGAGGTCATTTAGACAATTGGAAAGTCTTATGTAATTGTTGTATGTGACAGAAATTTCTCTAATGATGTCGTAACACAATTTACAGTTACGGAGAGTAGAAGCAAGTGTGGATAGTTTGTAGGATGGGTACGACACAGTAGCTAACTGTGGGATTGTTTTGAAGATTGTAAGGAGCCGTAGATGCAATTCCAACAATGCACTCTGACTACAGTCTTTTTGGCTGTGCGGAAAGCGAGCTGCAAGACCAACACTAGAAATATTAGAGGACATCCAGAAAGCCGTGTCAGTATCTTCAAGCAGGTAGATCAGACTTCTAATGCAAGGTATTTTTTTCCTCATAAAATGTTGGAAAAGTCTGTATAAAGATTAAGTATGTTGGAAACTGACATAAAAATCTGTAGATTAAGGTGATGTACGTGGTTTGGATAAATAAGTAAAAATTAATTTCCATAACAATGGATTGCTCATGACTTTCAGTAAAACACTTACGTTCAGTTCCTGCGTGTTATTTTAATAAGATGTATGCGGAATTAAATGGTTTGTACCTAACTTTGCCTCGTTTGCCACATTTTTACAACTGATTACAATTAGGTTGTGAAAATAAATTGTTTGAGCCACGCGGGAGTAGCCGAGCGGTCTAAGGCGCTACAGTTATGGACTGTGCGGCTGGTCTCGGCGGAGGTTCGAGTCCTCCCTCGGGCATGGGTGTGTGTGTGTGTTTGTCCTTAGGATAATTTAAGTTAAGTAGTGTGTAAGCTTAGGGACTGATGGACCTTAGCAGTTAAGTCTCATAAGATTTCACACACATTTGAACATTTAATTTGTTTGGATTTTCAGGTGACTCTCGCTCAGGATTCTCAGACGGTTTTTAATGGTGTATCAGAAGTCTTCCATTACTTGTCTCATGCTTATCATGCCATGAGCGACATCATGTGTGACTTCAGCCAGCCACCGCCTCGCAGTCTGCGGTGTCGTCCCGTGCTAATTCAACATTCTGCAGTTCTCCAGGCAGGCATTCCAATACAGGTTTGCAGTTCGGTTGTGGGATACGCTTAATTGCCGGCCACTGTCATCCTCATAGCAAATAATAATGTTCAGTGGTTATTGATTTGTCTGGTATGATTTTGTGGTCCACGGTCCGCAAATTTTCGTGTGAGACGTAGAGGGGAAATTCACAGAATTAGAATTTGTATGTAGGAGTGTGTTAACAAAAATGTAAAACTTATTTCTTAGAAAACTTGGGTCCATTCCATTTATACAAGTGACCTCTGCACCAGGATTCCATGGTTTTATACATATAGTTCATTATCATAATGGTGTCGACAGGAAATAAACCAATATTCAAAAATCTTGGGTAATTTTAAGAACAGTAATTTAAGATTTATGGAGCATGGTTGGAGTATTTTAATGCCCTTCCCTTTCTCATTGTGCAATGTGATGAATCTCTTTGTATCACACCCTTTGCTGCTTAAAATGGCATGAACTGTTCAGATAGGTATCCACCTGAATAACAGTCATCTCAAGTACTATTAGTTCACAACCAGGAGGATCACTTAGATGATTTTTCAGACTATGCTCTATATGGTTTCTTGTAGTTAAGACATAAAAGGAGGTAAGCAAAGAAGCAGTTAAGCTTCAAATGTCATTTAATTTGTAAATTCATTCCCAAATCATATCAAATATTTGCCCTTTATGCTGATCTGACGATCTATCCTCTATACTGATCACCCAACAGCAGGGCATATGTACCTTACAAAATAGCATGCCACTACAGGCAGTGGGAAATATCTAAAGTGTCTACACAGCGATTGTGTTGTATGGAGCAGTCAAAATAAAATTGATGTAAACATTAAAGTTAGCATTTTCCCATATTTGCTGGAATCTCATTGGATTTCATTTCATTTGGAAAGAGAACCAGGGTATCTGAACCGGGTGGCAATTTTGGGGGGAGGGGGCAAATTCATATTCTTGAGGAAAATAACCTTGTTTCACAAAGCACCTAGCATCCAGCGCACATCGGTGTATCGATTTTCATGTGGTTTTGAGATGCACCCCTGCTGGTTTTTGGACATTTTTGAACACATTCTAAGTTGATTTCTGAATGAATTATAAGTTGATTTTTGAATGTGTGCATAGTGTACGTCACGTCTCTGCCAGGGAAATCCTCGTCGCATATAGAAATGAACTTTCCTGCAGATAAAACGAAACGGGGCTATACGAGCTGAACAGAATAAAGCTGAACCGGTGAATGCCAACTGCTGCCTGTTTATGTGGTTGATTCGGTTTGCAAATGTTCAGCATTGTTATAATTACTAGCGAAATCCATAGATTCAGACTTCCAGAGTGGAAATAAATGACTAACGGGAATAACAGGTAAGAAAGATTATGTATTATCTTCTCGGTGTAACCAAGAAAGTGAAATTCTGATTTTTGGTCAGATTGCTACACTAAACAGGGCCAGTTGTAGTCCCCAGCTATCAGCTGCTTAAGTTCCATTCTGGGAGTAGCGCAGAAAACGCATTGTATGAACACGTAATAATGCCTAATCGGAGAATAATCGCTGGATAACTAAACCGGTGATTGTGACAGAGTTAGTAAAGTTAACCGGAGAATGAGTCATCACTAATTCTGTAACTGTAATGGTAATTCCTATCACTTGACAGTGGTAGGAGTAGTTACAGAATTGGTGGTGACAAGATTGTTTGTTAGAACGAGGAAGTAGAAGAAATGGGGACATCACACAAATTATGGAAGAATATGACGATTTATACAAAAATTTTGTTCTACTACTTTTCGGTTTTGTGCATGAGAAACTAGAGCATATGAATGAAATGTGAAACTATTTCCTAACATAAAGCTTTTTGATTGTAGTAGGCCAAATAGGTATTTCGTATTGGTACTTCGTGAATTATATTGTCGTACTATAAAAATGATCATTGGTGGCAAAACAGTCTCGCTTATTTGGTGTGTGTTACAATTGCTGCAATATTAGAAGGGCCTATTTTGTTTTATACAGCACACAGTGGGAAAATAGACATAATCAGATGGAGAAACCACACCAGTCTTGGGTACTATTTGTAGTAACAGCTTCTTCAGTATTAAACGACGACATTTCGATTTTTCATGTAGCATAACGTTTGACGAATTTCAGTGAGGTAATAGTTCTTTCACAGAAAGGAAAGCACACCATGTAAAGCTGTAGCAAGATTATAGAGAAAAATCGCTAGGACCTAAGGACTGAAGAAATGTGTACTATCTTAACTGTCTCTTGTCTTTACTGGTTGTAGGTATCCCACATTTAATTTTATGTCACACAGAAGAGCAAGTTATTAGCTAACAGGCAATAGAGAGTCCAGGTTTTCTGAAGAGTTCTTATTCTCCTCATTACAAATAATCCCATCCAGTTTTGATTGCAATTTATTTATTTATTTATTTATTTATTTTTAAGTGTAGTAGGATGTCAAACCGGGTGACTAGGAGCAGGAGAGGCACTACAGGACTATTTTAATTTCCAGTGTCCTAAAATAGTTTGATGTCATTCTTTACAAAATACAGTTTAAACATTTGAGTTCCACAGAGCAGAATACCGTGACAAGCAGCATAAGACTGTTGTTTGAAGAGATGTGACACTGCACTTCAGCACACTCAAAACCAGATAACATGTCTTACATTTCTTGAATATATATGTTTTATGTATCAGACTCTTCAAAAAGATGTGCGCTACAAAATGAACTTATTTTTGAAAAGTCATTTTTTTGACGTTCTGATGCACAGAGCAGTCTGAGCTATATTGGGGGTGGGTAGTCCCACGAGACCCGTGTTTTCATTTAGTGATTTTTCTGTATCCTCTTTGTTTAGTGCTCTCATGTCAAATGAAAACAAAACGGTTTTCTGTGGCTGGGCGCTACCAAGTGGATTAAAATACATTCATGTAATTAGGGAAGGTTAAAATGTGTTAGTTTCAGATTTGATTTTATTACCACCTTTCTGATAGTAAAGCATTAATCACCTTGCAGAACAATAAAGCTATTTTGATGATTTGCTAAAGAAATTCTGCTTTTATTCAGCTTTTCTGGTGAGGCAGTAAATTTAATTGAAACGAAGTGTTTAATTCCACTCTGTTGGCCAGTTTCAACTGTTCACTGCATTTCAGATACACGTTTTCGTCTTCTAGCACTTACGGCATTATGCCATAATAAAGAACCAAATGTGAGAGAAAACAGTGCTGGTATTCCGAGAAAATTTACGTCCTGAAAACCACACCATAAAGCTTAATATCAGCTCGAGACCTAAGTCATTGTGAATCTGGACATACGAATGTGCACTTTAAGGTGAACTATGCATTTTAGTATGGTTCACAAAATTCTGATGCTCTTGAGTGTCCTCTTATGTCTTGTTTCTTTTATGACATAATGCAAGTAAGATCTTTTAATGTTTTAAACGTATGAACGTACGGGCTTCCTACGTCACTGTAGTTGCACAAGCGCTGTGACGCCTCTTATCTGGCGCTCTCTGGCAACCGCTGAAAAGAATCTATTTCTAACAGGTCATGGGAAAATATTGCAAATTGTGGTTGGAAAAGCGTTATTTTCAAAGTAAATTTCCTTTTACGCAAGTTGAAGTATGTGCGAGAATGCATGATGAATTTTTTAAATTACAGAGTGTTTGTTCTCATTTAAGAATCAACTCTTTGATGATGAACCATTTAGAAGAATTTCGAGGCCAGAAGGTCAGGGATTTATGTCGGTATTAAAAATTTTACTCGCGTACTTGTGTGATGTATCTTAAAGTGTAACATGTGCTAAACAGATCAACATTATATGTGAAAGTTTAGCTTCTCTTGTGGCTTATTAATCTTGGAGACAAATATTATATGCAAAAGATTTGCTTTTCTTGTAGCAACGCTATGTATATTAACTTAAACCATTAACTTTTCCTGTTGGTGGAATTCGAATTTATACTTTCGTAATACGAAAATACGCATCGTACATGTTGCCGCACTTGAAAGATCTTTCCAAAACTTGCCCCGCCCCCCTCTGAGTCTAGTTTTCTAAAGTGTCGAGAAATTCTACACTGCTGTATAAAACCATTTCCATTCAAAGGATTGATAAGTTTTACAGTTTAAACAGAAAATATACTGTCACTTAGCATGGGACAAGTCTATTGTCACCCGGGAAAAAATGTATTTTTTACTGGGAGATCCAGGAAAAATCTCAGAATTTTTTTTCCTTGTCTGTGTATACACCCTGAAATGAGATGGCATGCACTATTCACAAAAATAATAAGATATGTATTACAGCATATATTTGATGAATTTGTATATGGAAATGATGTAGGTATTCAGACTGAATGGAGAAAATAGACCACACAGTTTGAAACAGGAATGCACAGAATACTGGATTATCAACCTCAAACGCTACTGACTCTGCCACACGTTTTGGTTACAGAAGTGCCTTAACTTTAGTACATAAAGTTTCTCGGAAAACTTCAAAGTGAGTTATCTTTGTAAACTTGGGAAAGAATACAACAAATTTTGATTAAAATTACTTGATAGTTGACCCTTCATGTGTTGGAGATACTGTCCTCCAACCAGAGCGCTCTACATTACCAGTGAACTGTTCACCATTGCCAAACTGCCACAACAAATGGTTAGTTAACTTTCAATTCCTGGTCTGCCATTTTTCTTGCTGTGTTCAGATTCCAAATACATACCACTAGCCAAAGACTACTGGATCCCATCGCACAAGATACGATTCAGTTTCACTTAATCATAGAGATAGGATAGGCGGATAGGCCTACATTAGATAAATTTAATACGACATAGTGTAAAACCAAACTTGTTGAAGGCAGAAAATGATCATTGCAATTCATATCATACATAAATAAATGTCACGGCACAGTTTGAAGAACTGCTGTAGTGCAGTGGCATCGCCACAGCTTACAGTGCAATAGGATCTGCCTTTAACCGATCGGTAGCTGATGTGGCAACATAGTAGCATCAAATGACAGATGTGAGCTATCAAGTAATTTTAAATGGACTTCAGTGTTTAAAGAGAGCTGTACACAATTTTTGAAAGAAAAACTACATTGCTAAAGTATGATTAAGAAAAATATTGATGACTGTTAATACATTAGAATATCTCAATGTTTTATTTTTGGTAATGTAGTAGTAAGCCATCTAAAACATAAATAAGACCTACTTCCAAGAGAGTAACACAACCAGCGTACATGTGCCACAACTGCTGACCAGTCATCATGTTCGTGTTTCTTAACATCAGGTCCATTATCATGACGATGAAATACAGCCTTTATCATAACATGCCATGTAAGGCTTTAATTTGCGGTACTAATGAAGAACTTGAATACTGTTGTTAGCTATTTTTGTACTATTTCATAATCTCCCCCTCCGTGCCATTCTATATAGTTCCTTGCTTCATAACTTTGAAATCTTCATTGCTCAACCTTGGTTCATTGTGAATGCAAGAAAGTGCATTTCTTGGCAGTAATCTGCTCACTCATGCTAATTTTTTCTCAGTTCTGCCAGTTACAAATACAGTTAATAAAAAGCAAACATCTGCTACTACAGCAAACTATTTGTTGTAATTTTTGATGCAATTACATGGCTGTTTTCTTTTCTGGAACAAATTGTGATCAGAAAGGACCTGTATCTTGGAAGAAAGAGTGTGACAAATTTTCAAATGCTGTACTTCCAGAGGAAATAGTTCAAAATTACTTATTTCTTTGAAACAGCTTTTCAAATTGTAAGAAGTGGAATTGAATTAGTAAATTTTGTGTTGCAATACAATTACCACATGACAGGTTTTTCTTAGTCGTTGTTACCCTATACCAGACATCTCCTTTTTTTACTTATCATATAGTATCATACAAAATGTAAGTTAATTTAACTGCTACATAATATTGATTTGTAAATTATTGTCCTGCAGGCACAGATAAATGTCATGACAAACAGGGGGAGCGATAACCGAAATCGCCAAACAGCGTCATCCCAGACAAATATCAGTACTACGTCATCTGGCACAAATAACACTAATGGAGCTCATAATTCCAGTGCACCACCTGCAGTTAATGTGTCTGATCAAAGTGAAACTGCCAGTAATGAAACCCCAGCAACAGCACCAGTAACTACTTCCTCAGTACAAGATACCACATTCCAACCTCAGGTTTCAACAACAGCTTCTTCGCAGCAGCAGCAGCAGCCACAACAACAGCAACAGCAGCAGCAGCAGCCGCAGCGTCAAACAGGTTGAATTATTTTCCTTTTATTACTGTAGTGCATTAGTGCATTCTTGGGAGGGGAGTCTCTCTCTCTCTCTCTCTCTCTCTCTCTCTCTCTCTCTCTCTGTGTGTGTGTGTGTGTGTGTGTGTGTGTGTGTGTGTGTGTGTGTGTGTGTGTGTGTGTGTGTCTGTGTGTGTGTGTGTGTATTTTTCCAAGGATAGTTACTACTATGCTTTATATGTCGTCATTGCGTTAAGTTTTTGTTTTTAATCAGGAGACATTTAGAAACTTTCTTATCTGAACTACATGGGAATGTGCTAAGTTCAAGTCTCTCTTCAACATCTCATTACTTTTTTAAAAATATTTTTCTGCTAAACTTTTTTTTAGTCCAGAATTCCTTTGTCCTAGTACAGTGAATATCTTTTGTTGTTGTGGCATCCTTTCACCATTATTACTGGTGAAAAAACTATGTATGTGGAATGACTGACCTAATAATCAAAGTACAGTTATATCTGTTATTGATCTCCCATGGGATAATTGTAGGCCACTTACAAGTAATTTTGTCCATTTCTCTGTTTGTTACTTTCCTTATGGAGATAGTTGCCAAAGGTTTCTTTTTGAGCAATCTGTCCTGACAAACTATTAACATTGTTTCTCATTCTTATAACCATTTTTGTTCTCCATTTAACTGTTCTCCTATTTTCTGCCTCTTATGTTCTTAATCTTTCAGTTGCAGCTTCTGTTATGTCACTAGTGGGTTCAAGATAGCTGGCAAAATATTTATTTGGTCATGAACTGGCTTTTGGTTTCTCAGCCCATATGCAAGTGACAAGATGGCCTGAGAAGCCAGTTCGAGACCAGATGAATTTAATTTTTCAAAGTATTAGAAATTTTTTTCTTTTTTAATATTGTTGTTATGTTCTGCCAAGCACCAATGGAAAATTCAGTTAATGTTATGAACACATTTGTTTATAATATGTACAGCATGATGAATGGTGTACATAACTTCAGAGCAGTCCAGTTTTCATTCAGCTATTGGGGCAAAAATGTGTGTTTACTTGTGTAATTAATCATTTCCCTAATAAACCACAGTCAATTTTTTAAAATTGGTTCTCTTATTTAGTTTTTTTATGAAAATCATATATAATGTAAACTCTTTTCTACTCATTTGCTGTAAATAAGAGGAGTATACTTAATCAGCATACTTCACTTATTCATATTTTTTAAATATTTAATTATATATAAATATGTTATACAATGTTGTACAACCATTGGATTTGTGAATGAATTATTCTATAAAAACAAAATAGATTTGCTGGTAAGAAACACTTCAGCTTACACTTAGGAGAGGTGCATATATGTATGTGTATGTACATGTATATGACACACCTACTTTGGAAAGAAACTTGATGACCACACACCAAGGAGTGGCCTGATTATGGTCCTTGACACCAAAACTGGTAGCCATTAGGCAAAATAAAAGTGCAACTGTAGACTAAAGCAAATAATTTCCTTGTTTTTTATTTTACACCAGTGGTCAGTGGTTCAGCAAGTAGCAAGTATTAACACAGTAAATATTCAAGGACTGTTCAAAAAGTAAGGTGACTTTTCAAATTGCGCAAGCAGAAGTAGCGTACATTCGATTGTTGATCTCTCTTTTTATGTGGGTACACATTTCCCAAACATATGTTCACAGTTTCAAGTGTACAGCATACTTTGTTTGTCCTTAGTGTGCTCAGCGATTTTAGATTATTGTAAAAAATGGAGCAAAGAATTTGCATAAAATTTTATGTGAAAAATAGAAGCAAATGCTCTAAAACACCTGAAATGTTGACGGTGGCATACGGTGAGTCTGTTCTAAGTGAAATAAATGTTTACTGGTGGTACAAGCCCTTCCAAAATGGCAGAGAAGATACCAATGACGAACCTCGCTCTGGGCGCCCCAGCACATCAACAACGGATGATAACATCGAAGCTGGGAAGAAAATTGTTTTGCAAAATTGTCGCATTACCGTGAGAGAAGTTGCTGAGGATGTTGACATATTGGTAGGCTCGTGCCATGCAATTTTTTCAGATGTTTTGGGGATGAGACGTGTTTCAGTGAAGTTTGTTCCTAAACTTATCAATTTTGCTGAGAAAAACCATTGCATGAGCTTCGCTCAGGAGCTCTTGAATTACATCAATGATGATCCTGATTTGCCCAAAAGTGTCATAACTGGTGATGAAACATGGGTTTACGGTTATGACATCAAAACCAAAGCCCAGTCGTCCCAATGGAAGCTTTCCTGAGAGCCAACACAGAAAAAAGCACGCCAAGTTCAATCAGTTGCCAAAGGTTCGCTCACTGTTTTTTTTTTTGCAATTTCTTTGTCGTAGTGCATCATGAATTTTTACCTCAAAGTTTTGTGGTCAATAAGGAGTATTACCTTGAGGTTTGCACCATTTGTGAGAAGGAGTATCCAAAAAAGTCAGGAATTGTGGAAAAACAATTCTTGGCTTTTGCATCATGACAGTGCACCTGCTCATTCATTATTGCTTGTGAGATTTTTTGTCCAAAAACAACACAACAATCATGCCTCAGCCACTCTATTCACCGGATTTGGTCCCTTGTGACTTTTTTCTGTTCTCAAAACTGAACAGACCTGTGAAAGGGTGAAGATTTTCAACGATTGAGGAAATAAAAACTGTATCCCTGGAAGTATGAGAAGTGCTATAAGGATTGGAAGAAACGTTGGCTCAAGTGTATTGTATCTGAGGGGCGTTACTTTGAAGGGGACAACATGAATATTGGTGAATGAATATTTTTTCGTAAAAATATAAACCCATCTTACTTTTTGAACACACCTTGTATATACATTACTGTTTTGATCTTATATTTAATGAACAGAGGCTTAGAGTGAATTCTCAGTTTTTGAAAATATGATATAATTAGATGGGTAAAAATCTGCTCATCAAGCAGTGGTGGGAGCAAACGCACAAAAGTTGAGGAAATGTTCAAGCTTTGAAAGCCAGTGGCCCATTCTTTTGGCAGAAGAGCCCCTTCAACCTTTTTGAACAGCAGAAGGAGCCACTGGCTCTGAATGCTTTCACATTTCCGTAACTTTTGTATGTGTTTGCTCCTGTTGCCACTTGGTGAGTAGATTTTTATCCATCCAATTACATTTTTGTAGATTGAAAAAAAAAAAATGCAAAATATGCTGTTCATGCATATTCTGAAATTACACAGGGCTTAAGTCTCCTCAGCAAATACATCAACTCATGATAAACTAATTGTTCTATGTTCAGCATGAGAGTTCCATGTTAATTAGTCGTCTAGTATAATTCTTAAAAAAATATGTCAAGTTCCAACATATTAACAGCTTTTGAAAGGCTGCACACATTCTGGGTTTCTTTCCCATTTAATAGTAAACCAGGTTCACATTTACAAAGTCTTTCAGTACAGGGTTTACAGGAAGAAAATTTATAACATCTGCATAGATCTCTCTTCACTAATATTGTCTGGTTAGTCATTTGTCTGTACAAGGAATAGAAGAGGTTCAATTTTTGATTCCTGTACCACTCAGTGTTGTACCTTGAGTGGATTCAGTAGTTAACCCTCAGAACTCAATCCCACTTCCTGTTATAAAGATATAATTTGAATATTTTTAAACTTTTGCTACAAATATCATACTGCTCCAGTTTAGAGAACCAAATGGAGGTATCAACTTGAAGGCCTATCGTGAACCACAGGTGGTGATGTGTGTAAACATGGTCTTCAAATGCTGGTAAAACGTCTCTCACCTAGAGTTCTAATAGTGATTCAGCTGACCTGTCCTTCCTGTAACCAAACTATAAGGTGCTTAACATATTATTCAGTTCTAAGTACTCGTACAATTGCTGATAAATGGTGATTTCAAAGACTTTGGTGAGTATTGATTACACAAAGTGGTTGGGTAGCACACCAGTTTGTCATAAAACTATTTTAACTTATCACTAATGAGGGCTACATGTTTTCTTAGGCAGTAAGTTGGTATACCCTCCAGTATTTCAAACAGCATGTCTTAGCACTATCTTTTTTTATTACCAAACATAAAGTATATCCTTCGGTATGTAATTTTGACACCTTCACATTGTTGGTAGGTAGAAGTTTGGTCCTGTAGATTGACTAGTTTCTAGAAAGCCAACAACATCAGCAACACCAAGACTGTCCTAGTAGACAGTGCATACTACTTTACCTAGTATGGTGATGCGACTGAATGTTAATACAAGCATTACCAGAAATCCATGAATTACATGAGCATAAGCTTATTGATAAATCATTAATAATTTACAATGCCACTGTAACGAATGGAGTTCAGTATTCAGTGATTCTTTCAGCTGAAATATTATGTGATGTTGCTTCAGTGCTCAGGGTAAAAAAGCTCTATCCTCCTCTGCCCCCCCCCCCCCCCCCCCCCCTTTTTTTGTTTGCAGGATATCTTGGCAAGATTTTTTGGGAAATCCGTTAGTCCACAGCTGTTCCTTTTATGTAATTTCTTGTGTTAGCTTGTATTTCTGAGTTACAGATTCTGAAAATGTTTGAAGGTGGCGAATAATTTGTTGAGGATCAGTACTTAGTGTGGCAACAGTCTGCTCTTCTGTAAGTTAAGCAAATGTGTAGTAGTATAAACCAGTGAAGGGAAGTCACGTGAGATTATCAATTGTATGTCATAACACCTAATAGCATTGAAATCATTTGCCATGTCTGTTCAGGCATGTGAAATAAAATAACCACCCAAGTTTCGTATTGCAAAAGATGAGGACAAGACTTTACGTTCTTGTTTCTCCAATGAGAAAGTAACTTTGAAAGGTGGCAGTGAGACTCGTCTACATCAGCCATGTGAGATTACAAGGTATTCAGATGACTAATGATACTACAAATGTCAAAAGAAGAGATGTGTACCAATATTATGGAAAGGATAGTTGTTACTCACCAGTAGTGGAGATGCCGAGTCTCAGATCGGCACAACAAAAATACTGTCAGGAAATGAGCTTTTGGCCAACAAGGCCTTCATCGGAGATAGAACGAACACCACACGTCAGTTACATTTGCACGTGTGTGTGTGTGGGGGGGGGGGGGGTATTTATTTATTTATTTATTTTGTATTTATCCATCAAAGGCCGTGATAGCCGAAAGCTCATTTTCTGACAGTCTTTTTGTCGTGCCTGTCTGCGACTCAGCACCTCCACTGTTTGGTGAGTAGCAACAATCATTTTCATAATATTGTTACATTCCATCCAGTATTTTCCATTGTTGGAAAGAAGAGATTTGTCACATTTGTACTTGGTTGGTATGAAAGCAATGGTGAGATGAAAACACTGTTAGTTATCTTACATACATGTCATATTCCATGTAAAGGATTGTTATTAAAATATTGAAATTCTTAAACATCAAACTATTTGCTAGGGACATATGAATGGAGACCATAGTATTAAATGTGGAGTATACACTGAGGAAGTTAGGTGATCTTTTTTGCCCTGCAGGATCTGAGAGCTGTTTGGAAAGGGTTTTGCATGTAATACTGTTGTTGTTGTTGTTGTTGTTGTTGTTGTTGTTGTTGTTGTTTGGTTCGAAGCAGCTCTCCATGCTACTCTATCCTGTGCAAGCTTCTTCATCTCTGAGTAACTACTGCAACCTATATCCTTCTGAATCTGTATACTGTATTCATGCCTTGGTCTCCCTCTATGATTTTTACCCTCCGTGGCTGCCTCCAATATTAAATTGATGATCCCTTGATGCCGCAGAATGTGTCCTACCAACCAGTCCCTTCTTATAGCCAAGTTGTGCCAAAAATTCCCCTTTCTCCCCAATTTTATTCAGTACCTCCTCATTAGTTACGTGATCTTCCCATCTAATCTTCAGCATTATTCTGTAGCACCACATTTTGAAAGCTTCTATTCTCTTCCTGTCTAAACTATTTATCATCCATGTTTCACTTCCATATATGGGTACACTCCATACAAATACTTTCAGAAACGATATCCTGACACTTAAATCTATACTTGGTGTTAACAAATTTCTCTTCTTCAGAATCGCTTTCCTTGCCATTGCCAGTCTTCATTTTATATCCTCTCTACTTTGACCATCATCAGTTATTTTGCTCCCCAAATAGCAGAACTCGTTTTGATATTGTTGATGTTCATCTTATATCCTACTTTAAAGACACTGCCCATACCATTCAACTGCTCCTTTAGGTTCTTCACTGTCTCTGACAGTATTACAGTGTCGTCAGTATACCACAAAATTTTTATTTCTCCTCCATGGATTTTAATTACTGCTCCAAATTTTTGTTTCCTTTACTGCTTGCTCAATATACAGATTGAATAACATCGGGGATAGGCTACAGCCCTATCTCAATCCCTTCTCGACTACTCCTTCTTTTTTGTATCTCTAGACTCTTATAACTGCCATCTGATTTCTGTAGAAATTGTAAATAGCCTTTTTCTCCCTGTATTTGACACCTGATATGAAGGGAAAATTGCTATGTACTGTACAGTGGCTTGTGAAGTGAGTGTTAATGTGAATTTCATGTCAGGAAAGTTTTTTGAAACTGTATTTGGTTAAGAAACTTCTCAGATGATAAGAGTTTGTAGATAATTATAGTAGCTGTACATTTGTGAGAGCCATTTAGCCCAGACAGTGAAAACCATAAAATTTTGACTGAGGGAGAAAATAAGTGTAGCCACAAATTTATGTATAGTGGTAGGAGGCAGTGTCCTGAGAACCAAACTAAAATTCCTAACCAGTTGTGTGCGAGTGAGGGGAAGGGAGGGGAGGAGAGGGGGAATGTAATGGTAACTTGTTTGATTTTTTTTTTAAAACTACAGCATCTAGCAAAAATGTTTCCAACTACAAAATTAAAGCACATTAAACTTCATGCAAAAGAATGTTCCGTTCATTTTTTTTCCTCTAGGACTAAAAATTTCCTCGTGCAGGGCATGGAAAAATCAGATTATTAAAAACAGTGTTTTAATGGTATAAAATTACTTTTTACTGGTAAATGAAGTGGGTTAAGAACAAATTTTAAAGTTTGTATTATGTTTAAGTGCAGTATAACTGTATTAAGGGATAAATTGTGTGGGTGTAACGGGGTGAAATGGCAGGAATGGAGGTTAGAAGCACAAGAGAAAGTAGTTTGTTTAGTTGTGGTCGTGCTCTTACTTTATTTGTAGGTTTGTAGAATGAAGTGAGCTAACAATTCCCCATTCTCTCTACTGCACGCTGTCATGAAAAGCAACTACAGTGTATTTCATAAAGTTGTACCATCCCTTCCACAGCACACGTTATGAATCAGTGGACATGCAGTGACACTCCTAGGGGTTATTTATTTTCCACAAATTATGTTAACACTACATTGACTACAGACATGAATTGGTAATGACACAAACTCAAAATACGCATGTGGTGCAATTCTGTATGTTGTTCTACACTCCTACAGGGGAAATTAATTCTTAGTCGTTCTTTATGGCAGTTGAAGAATTTTTCCAGGAAAGGGGACTGTCTTCACCACGAGTGGTGCTTGTTTTTCAGTTTACAGACAGACCACATCTTCCAAGCATTTCCTGTCCCGTTCTCATACGTAAGAAGGCAAAATAACTTCATGGCCTCATGTTTATATTGTGGAGTTATTTCCAGTTTATTGAGTGAGTTCTTAACTTGTAATTGTTAGTAGGCTTGTATGTGAAATATACTCCTATAAACTGTCATTGAGAAGTGCTTCATTTGTAAGTGTAATGTTGTCAGTGACTTAATAAAGATGTGTAACCATTTTGTAGTTACTTTGGGGGTGCATTAATGAATGACCAGAAAGCTACTGCACTTCTCTAACCATTAATTCTGTTAACAGTAGACTGCATAAACCTCTTCCATTCAGGAAATGCTGGCACATGTAGAAAAGTATGTAGTCAGTGGAGCCATTCACCATAAATCCACAGTGTACCTTGAAAGTTGAATGTCATTATGTCTAATGGAATAGGACTGGTCATGTTCAAATCTAGAACAGTAATCTGCTGTAATGCATTGCTCGTCTTACATTGAAATATCTGAAGTTCCATGAGAGAGAACAGGATAGGAGATGCTGTCGAGGTATACATAAACCTCAAAGCAAGCAGTCCTCGACATGGGGGGCTTGGGGAGAGTTGCCTTTCCCGAAAGAATGCTCCAGCTGCTGTGCACGATGACTGAGAATCAATTTCCTTCTAACATTGTAGAACAGTGTGCAGAGGTTCCAGTCCACACACATTTCTTGCATTAGTATTATTAGTAATTTATTTCTGTAGTCCATATAAAGTTAATGCACTTTGTGGAAAATGAGCACCCCCCAAGCATATCTACACAGTGTGTCTGTCGCCAGTGATTATTCATAAGACGAACTGCGGAAGGGTTCTTATAACTTTGTGAAACATCCTGTAGTTGCTTTTTGTGATGACATAGTATACTGGAGGAAATGAGGAATTGCCTGCTCGCTCTTCATTTCACAGACCTATGAAGGAGAAAACTGCATGACCATAGTCCAGCGACCTACCTTTCTTCATGCTTCTAACCTCTAACCCAGTCTTTCCATCCTATTACAACCACAGAACACAAATTATCTCATAATATATGGACAATAATTTTATACCATTAAAACACTGTTTTGAATAATCTGCAAATTTCCTGTCCCTCACAACATGAGAAAGGTTGGAAAAAGTTGTAAGAAGTTAAACGTAGTTTAATTTTGTACTGGAAAACATTTTCACTAGATGCTGCAGTTTTAGAGATATTCAAGAAAACACTAAAAAAAGTGACCTTGTCATGGTGCCATATCCCACTGGTCAGGATTTTTAATATGTTATTCATTACGGTCCTCCGTACCAATGTACAGAATTTTGCAACCAATTGAAATTTTTCCTCTAATTTTCCTCTTGTGGACCAAACTAATTGTTTGTGATTTTAAACGATGTTTACTGATTTTTATTTAGTCCTGTTTTCAAGTTGATGTGCACTTTTTTCAGAAGGTAGCAGTGTTCCTCATCCCACATTTCACATTACTCCTGGAAATGTGGAATTTTTCATGGAAGTTGGACCTAGCAGTATCACCATAGATTCTCTTGAGGCCACAGTTGTTACCAATAGTAATGGAGGGAACGGTGGAAATGGAGGAACAGATGGCAATGGTATGTACTCATCATTAACTTACTAAATAACTAACTACGAGAAAATTAACTTATTCTTCATAGGAGGTACGTAGTAAGCTGTCTGCAATGAACTTCCACTAACCTGGAAGTACCTACTGCTCTAGAAGCCCAACATTGTGTAATTTTGTTGCTAAATTGCTAAGTCTGAATACCTGCAAGTTTACTTAGAGAACAGTGTTTCTTGTACTGGGAGACTCCCAGAGGATATTCTGTTACCTCAAGCATTTAAACTACTAGCATTAGCATTTTTGTTGCACTCTCGTATCTGAGCTAAATTGCAACAAGAAAACGGGTACTTCATTGTAGTAGGAGAAAAATATTGCTTCTCTGCACAGAATACAAAGGGTACAAAGATGACGGTAATTGTCGGTAGATTCTATGTGACTCTCCACTACTTCACAATATTTAATTCACAACACCAAGGAGGAGTTGTGCGACATGAAATAAAGTTAGTATGCATGTTTCTACATCTAAGAGATGTGTATTCAAATTTTGCACTTGTTGTATAAGAGTGGCACCAGTGACAGCACTATGAGGCTGCAAATGAGGCTTGCTTTAAATACATACTGTAATGCCCGGGAGTATTTAATTAGTTACCTTTGAGATTGGAGGTGGTGAGTTGATAGTAGTCTAGAATGCCTTTAAAGTGATACCATTATCAGCACTTCCAAGAGTTTGGATGAGCTCTTGGCATAGGGCTATTAGAAGACAGTGCTCGGGACAGCCACATAGCACTACCGCGAGGGAACACCTCCATAATCAGCATTTGGCTCTGGCGCATTGTACTGCATCTGCAGCAGCAGTTGGCACAGTGACAAAGTGAAATGTTACAAATTGGTTACTTTAAGGACAGCTCGGAGCCAGATGCCCTGTAGTGTGCATTCTATTGATCCCAAATCACTGCCATTTGTGACTTCAGTGGTGTCATGCAAGAGCTCATTAAATTCCAGGGTGGAGGCCTGTTATGTTTTCTGATGCAAGCTGGTTTGCCTTGACACCAGTTATGCCTGTGTGTTGGTTAGGAGGAGGCCAGTTGAAGGTGTGCAACCAGCCTCTATGCATGCTAGACACACTGGATCTACACCTGGGTTTACGGTTTGACTTGAGATTTCGTATGACGGCAGGATTACTCTCATGGTTAACGCACACTGCCTGACTGAAAATTTGTATCTCAATCTAGTGATTTATGAACAGCATTCAAAGGGTGTTGTCCAACAGGATAATGCTGACCCCACATACTGCTGTTGCAACCCACCATGCTGTACAGTGTTTGACAGTTTGCTCTAACCTGCTTGATCAACAGATTCATCTCCTTTTGAGCACATATGTGACATCATTAGACAACAACTCCACACTCACCAACAAACATCATTAACTGTCCCTGTATTGACCGACCAAGTGCCACAGACATGGAACTCCACCCTACAAACTGACACCCAGCACCTGTACAGCACAATTTGTTCTGGTTTACATATTTTCATTCAGCATTGTGGTGGTTACAGTGGTTATTAGTGTACCTACATTTCACTTTTGCAGTGGCTTGTCTTGCACTTACATTAACCTGTGATCTTGCAAATCACTTAAATATGATACCTGGCAAAATGTATTCCCAAAATTTCATTACTCTACATGAATTGTTTTTTGATTTTTAAGATTCACCGTCCTCCCCTGCCCCTCCTCCCCCTGGCGGTGTGTTACCTCCATGTTCAACATTGCTTTTTTCCATCAAATCAAAATCTTAATAAACATCTTGTACCTGTTTCTTTATCTCCTTAAATTTATTGTCTTTTTATTTTGTGTTACCTGCCAACAAAGTGATAACCAAAATTGAGCAGTTTATCATTAAAGCTAGGAAATATTTCGTCTATTTGATCAAATCTTTTGTTCATATGAGCTGGTCCTTTGCTCATTTGCAGAAATGATTCATTGAATTCTACTTATATTTCTATTGATTTAAAGTTGCCTGCATAATTGCTATTAAACATTACCATTCTGTTTGTGAGAGCCATTTTTGTCAATCTTCTAACAAGTAATATTGATGAAGGCATAGAATTAGCAAGTCACTTTGTATCTTGGTATTTACCTAACAAATTCACTCTGTTGATCATCAAGTTCAGTGTATGAATAGCAATAACCACTGCACAATGAACTCTGCATTAAAGAAACAAAACCCACTTGTTATTTGATAGAGTGAATTCTGCCGAGAGGTCTTACGTGCAGCGTCGACTGCATCTCCTTGTATGTTGCTACTGCCTGTCATTGCTGGTTGCTAACTGCATTGCCCCATATCTTGTAGATCCTTTGTGTTCGTTGTCGATCCACTGCCTGCCCATGTTATGTAGAAACTGCTGACTGCGAAAATGCAAGTTGTCAGTTGCCGTTTACCACATTTGAGTGAATATAGGCTGCACTTCTTTTCCTAAATTTTGGCTTGGAGAAATTATTGTGTGGCTTATAATAGTCCCCCCCCCCCCCCCTGGATCATAAATCATAAATTTCAAAATGAGGTGTGCATATACATGCACCTTGTTGGGTGAAAAACTTAATAACATAGCTGTTCTAAAAAAAAGTAAAGTGACTTTGTTTTGCAAAACTGCATGAGCTTGTTTGTACAACTTGCTCAGTTGAAGAGCCATAGTGCAGCGACTAATATGAGCCTATTGTTTAGATATAAATTGGATGGCCTCGGTTGGCACAACAGCTGTTTCAGCACATCCAGCATAGTCACCCATAGTTAGCAGATGTCAGTCTGTTCAACACATCTGCATGCATGTAAACAAAAGCAGACGTAAGTAACACATTGAGTTCGAAATTGCAGAAATGTTATTTTTACAGTGAAACCTCTATATAACATTTTTCAAGGGAAAACAAATTCTGAACACTATAAAGAGGAAGGCTTCCAAGTAATAATTATAGGGCATTACTGAAGATCTGGATACCACTAATCAGCTTTGATAAATGGTGCCATAGATGACATTTGATATTCATTGCAAATGATGAATGTATCAAGTGATTAGTTTATTGTAATTAAAACATGGGGCACGGTGTGTGGATGGGTGAAAGTAAATGGCACCAAAAAGATCGCATGCAGAATGTGCGTCACATGTCACGTGACCAGGTCCTGCCACTGACATATGAAACACGCTGAGCGTGGGCTTTCCGAGCCGGTGCAAACTGTGAATCGACAGAACAGAAAATGATGCGCCTACATCCAGTCACTTAAATGTTATAAAGAGGTGAATAATTGACCAGGGTTCCAAAAATGTGAGTGTTACATGGAGGAAATTGTAATATAGAGGAAATGCAGTAAAGAGGAAAATTTAACATTGTTTATATGGGCTTTTAGTCAGGACTGAAAAAAGCAGATGTAACATAGAGGAAAACATAATATGGAGGAACGTTATAAAGAGGTTTCACTGTATTTGAATTTGGTATGTTTTAAGTTTGGTGTATTTAGCATAGCAACACTTTGCTACAAAATACATAGCAGTTACTGCATCATCCAAATTTATTATTAAAAGTATTTGAAAGCTATTTTACTACTTCTAAAGATGTATGTGTTTTACCTTATGCGTTTACCTTATCTATTGAAAACATTGTCAGTTGTAGCATTTATGTTCGATTTCTGCTTTACATATGGAAATGTGGTCCGCTTCCACATTTTTAATAGTAGCAAATACAGATTTCAAATACATTTAACAAGTATAAAGTATTTACGATCGCTGTGGCCAAACAAATGAAGAAATGTAATAAACTCTTGTTTAGATGAATGGAGGTAAAATTCGCACAACATTGAATACATTAACAATTAATTTTTATTGTTTTTTGTCAAATTTATAACGAGTACAAAAACTTGCACACTGGTTCCGATTTACTCCAGCCTATCAGTTTCATCCACATCAAGCACGATCGCTTCTCAGCGTAACTGGCATCTGATTCTTCAGTTCCATTTTAAATACTTATAACAGGATTCTTCTTAATAAGTTTTGTCATTTTATTTTAACTTTCAAATCAAACTGCTTCCTTACTGATTTGTGTTCCCTCACTACAGAGAGGGTTCCTGGTGACAAAACCATGAAAATACTGGCTTAAATCTTATGTATTATATAGTAAGTTTTCTGATGATGTAAATAAAATAGAAAGAAACTTCCACATGGGAAAAATATATTAAAAACAAAGATTCCAAGACTTACCAAGCGGGAAAGCGCCGGCAGACAGGCACAATGAACAAAACACACAAACACACACACAGAATTACTACCTTTCGCAACCGATGGTTGCTTCTTCAGGAAGGAGAGGGAAAAATGAAAGGATGTGGGTTTTAAGGGAGAGGGTAAGGAGTCATTCCAATCCCGGGAGCGGAAAGACTTCCCTTAGGGGGAAAAAAAGGACAGGTGTACACTCGGGCGCACGCGCGCGCCCACACACACACACACACACACACACACACACAGAGGTCTGTGTATGTGCGGATGGATATGTGTGCGCGCGAGTGTACCCCTGTCCTTTTTTTTCCCCCTAAGGGAAGTCTTTCCGCTCCCGGGATTGGAATGACTCCTTACCCTCTCACTTAAAACCCACATCCTTTCGTTTTTCCCTCTCCTTCCTGAAGAAGCAACCATCGGTTGCGAAAGCTAGTAATTCTGTGTGTGTGTGTGTTTGTGTGTTTTGTTCGTTGTGCCTGTCTGCCAGCGCTTTCCCGCTTGGTAAGTCTTGGAATCTTTCTTTTTAATATATTAGTAATTTTTCTGCTGTTTATACCCTTGAAATAACTTCCAGGTAATTCAACAATTGTGGAAAAGATTTTGCTACTCACTGTAAAGATCAAGCTTTCAGCCAAAAAAAGAAAAGGAAACACACACACACACACACACACACACACACACACACTGATCACTATATCTGGCTACTCTGACCAGACTGGGACAGAAATGCATTACGTGGGAGCAACAATCCATATGTTGTTATTGTGGTCTTCAGTCCTGAGACTGGTTTGATGCAGCTCTCCATGCTACTCTATCCTGTGCAAGCTTCTTCATCTTCCAGTACCTACTGCAACCAACATTTTTCTGAATCTGCTTACTGTATTCATCTCTTGGTGTCCCTCTACGATTTTTACCATCGACGCTGCCCTCCAATACTAAATTGGTGATCCCTTGATGCCTCAGAACATGGTCTACCAACCGATCCCTTCTTCTGGTCAAGTTGTGCCACAAACTTCTCTTCTCCCCAATCCGATTCAGTACTTCCTCATTAGTTATGTGATCTACCTATCTAATCTTCAGCATTCTTCTGTAGCACCACATTTCGAAAGTTTCTATTCTCTTCTTGTCCAAACTATTTGTCGTCCATGTTTCATTTCCATACATGGCTACACTCCATACAAATACTTTCAGAAATGGCTTCCTGACACTTAAATCTATACTCCGTGTTAACAAATTTCTCTTCTTCAGAAACGCTTTCCTTGCCATTGCCAGTCTACATTTTATATCCTCTCTACTTCGACCATCATCAGTTATTTTGCTCCCCAAATAGCAAAACTCCTTTACTACTTTAAGTGTCTCATTTTCTAATCTAATTCCCTCAGCATCACCCGAATTAATTCGACTACATTCCATTATCCTTGTTTTGCTTTTGTTGATGTTCATCTTACACTCCTGGAAATGGAAAAAAGAACACATTGACACCAGTGTGTCAGACCCACCATACTTGCTCCGGACACTGCGAGAGGGCTGTACAAGCAATGATCACACGCACGGCACAGCAGACACACCAGGAACCACGGTGTTGGCCGTCGAATGGCGCTAGCTGCGCAGCATTTGTGCACCTCCGCCGTCAGTGTCAGCCAGTTTGCCGTGGCATACGGAGCTCCATCGCAGTCTTTAACACTGGTAGCATGCCGCGACAGCGTGGACGTGAACCGTATGTGCAGTTGACGGACTTTGAGCGAGGGCGTATAGTGGGCATGCGGGAGGCCGGGTGGACGTACCGCTGAATTGCTCAACACGTGGGGCGTGAGGTCTCCACAGTACATCGATGTTGTCGCCAGTGGTCGGCGGAAGGTGCACGTGCCCGTCGACCTGGGACCGGACCGCAGCGACGCACGGATGCACACCAAGACCGTAGGATCCTACGCAGTGCCGTAGGGGACCGCACCGCCACTTCCCAGCAAATTAGGGACACTGTTGCTCCTGGGGTATCGGCGAGGACCATTCGCAACCGTCTCCATGAAGCTGGGCTACGGTCCCGCACACCGTTAGGCCGTCTTCCGCTCACGCCCCAAAATCGTGCAGCCCGCCTCCAGCCGTGAATGGAGGGACGAATGGAGACATGTCGTCTTCAGCGATGAGAGTCGCTTCTGCCTTGGTGCCAATGATGGTCGTGTGCGTGTTTGGCGCCTTGCAGGTGAGCGCCACAATCAGGACTGCATACGACCGAGGCACACAGGGCCAACACCCGGCATCATGGTGTGGGGAGCGATCTCCTACACTGGCCGTACAGCTCTGGTGATCGTCGAGGGGACACTGAATAGTGCACGGTACATCCAAACCGTCATCGAACCCATCGTTCTACCATTCCTAGACCGGCAAGGGAACTTGCTGTTCCAACAGGACAATGCACGTCCGCATGTATCGCATGCCACCCAACATGCTCTAGAAGGTGTAAGTCAACTACCCTGGCCAGCAAGATCTCCGGATCTGTTCCCCATTGAGCATGTTTGGGACTGGATGAAGCGTCGTCTCACGCGGTCTGCACGTCCAGCACGAACGCTGGTCCAACTGAGGTGCCAGGTGGAAATGGCATGGCAAGCCGTTCCACAGGACTACATCCAGCATCTCTACGATCGTCTCCATGGGAGAATAGCAGCCTGCATTGCTGCGAAAGGTGGATATTCACTGTACTAATGCCGACATTGTGCATGCTCTGTTGCCTGTGTCTATGTGTCTGTGGTTCTGTCAGTGGGATCATGTGATGTATCTGACCCCAGGAATGTGTCAATAAAGTTTCCCCTTCCTGGGACAATGAATTCACGGTGTTCTCATTTCAATTTCCAGGAGTGTATATCCTCCTTTCAAGACACTGTCCATTCTGTTCAACTGCTTTTCCAAGTCCTTTGCTGTCTCTGACAGAATTACAGTGTCATCGGCGAACCTCAAAGTTTTTATTTCTTCTCCATGGATTTTAATACCTACATACAATATCACAACATCAAAAAATAATTAATGTAGAGTAATGAAATTTTGGGAATACATTTGGCCAGGTATCATGAATTAAGTCGGGTGATGCTAAGGGAATTAGATTAGGAAATGAGACACTTAATAAAGGAGTTTTGCTATGTGGGGAGCAAAATAACTGATGATGGTCGAAGTAGAGAGGATATAAAATGTAGACTGGCAATGGCAAGGAAAGCATTTCTGAAGAAGAAACATTTGTTAACATTTTACATTGTATGTTGTCATAGCTGCGCTGCCTATGTGTATGCGGTTTAATAAATGGCCGTAACTTGGAAGTGTAACTTACTTTTTTATTCACCCTCATGTAAAGATTTTGAATGCATTTGGAGGAACTGTGTAAAAAGTAGATGTTTAGTAAGGACTGTACTATCAGAGATTTCTTTAGTTTTTGAATTCATTATTTGAAATGTTTTGTTCACATAATACACAAAGCAATAAAAGTTTTGCATCACCTTGGTTCCGAGAGTTCCAGAACCTGTACAGAAAATTGGAATAGAGATCAACATGAACATCATTTCTGCCCTTTTTATTGCTCGTCAAAACCACACATTGCATGTTGTACCTCCATACAGCGAGACCTTCGAAGGTGGTGGTTCAGATTGCTGTACATACTGGTACCTCTAATACCCAGCAGCACGTCCTCTTGCGTTGATGCGTGCCTGTATCCACAAGTTCATCAAGGCACTGTTGGTCCAGATTGTCCCACTCCTCAACTGCGATTCGGCGCAGACCCCTCAGAGTGGTTGGTGGGTCATGTCATCCATAAACAGCCTTTTTCAATCTTATCCCAGGCATGTTCGATAGAGTTCATGTCTGGAGAACATGCTGGCCACTCTAGTCAATCGATGTCGTTATCCTGAAGGAAGTCATTCACAAGATGTGCACAATGGGAGCGTGAATTGTCATCCTGAAGATGAATGCATCACCAGTATGCTACCTATATGGTTGCACTATCGATTGGAGAATGGCATTCAGATATCATACAGCCGTTACAGCACCTTCCATGACCACCAGCGGTGTACATTGGCCCCACATAATGCCACCCCAAAACAGCAGGGAACCTTCACCTTGCTGCACTCACTGGACAGTGTCGCCCTAACCGCCGTCTGCTTCACGTCTGCTGTGCAGCGAGCTACCTTAATTTAAGTATTAACTGTATTTTTCTTACTTGTCACTTCTTCTTCTGCGTGTTTTTGCTTTTAGGAAGCTTTAATAGTCGAGTGCTATTAAGTGTTCCATAGATTTCGTGTTTGTTTTGAATACAGTCAGAGAGTCCCTTTAGTCAGCCATAGTGCCAGTAGTGTCAGTGTCGCCCTAACCGCCGTCTGCTTCACGTCTGCTGTGCAGCGAGCTACCTTAATTTAAGTATTAACTGTATTTTTCTAACTTGTCACTTCTTCTTCTGCGTGTTTTTGCTTTTAGGAAGCTTTAATAGTCGAGTGCTATTAAGTGTTCCATAGATTTCGTGTTTGTTTTGAATACAGTCAGAGAGTCCCTTTAGTCAGCCATAGTGCCAGTAGTGTCAGTGTCGCCCTAACCGCCGTCTGCTTCACGTCTGCTGTGCAGCGAGCTACCTTAATTTAAGTATTAACTGTATTTTTCTTACTTGTCACTTCTTCTTCTGCGTGTTTTTGCTTTTAGGAAGCTTTAATAGTCGAGTGCTATTAAGTGTTCCATAGATTTCGTGTTTGTTTTGAATACAGTCAGAGAGTCCCTTTAGTCAGCCATAGTGCTAGTAGTGCTAGTGTTTGTTTTGAATACAGTCCAGAGACAGGTAGTGCTATTTTCCTTGTTTTCTACAAGGAGTGGTTAGCAATCACACTTTAGTCAATATCAACCGCCTTTAGTGAATTAGCAGTCTATTTAAAAGTTTATTCACACTCTATAGTAAATTGACTTCTTAGGATGGATAGGATGTGTGGCTGCTGTGTACGGACGCAGGAGGAGCTGGCCACTCTTCGCGAACAGCTGAGCGTGTTGATGGCTGCGGTCAGCCGTCTTCAGGCTGCTGCCTCGGAGTGTAGCGGTAGTGGGGAGTCTGGTGCGTCGCAAGGTACACCCCAGGTGTTACATGCTTCACCCACTGTCCCTGCTGTCGAGACATCTTCGCGGGTACCGGGCGCGGTTGGGCCACCCTCTCCCCAAGGGGAGTGGCGGGTTCAGCGGCGTTCGCGGCGCACGAGGCGGAGGGTCAATGTGGAGGCTGGCCGTGTGGCATCGCCCGCTCTGCCTGTGAGTGGACATGTGGCAGCTCCTTCAGCAAGGTCCGAGCAGGCACATGGGGGGAGGGGTTTATTAGTTATTGGGAGCTCCAACGTTAGGCGGGTGATGGAGCCCCTTAGGGAAATAGCGGAAAGGTCGGGGAAGAAGGCCAGTGTTCACTCTGTCTGCTTGCCGGGGGGTCTCATTCGAGATGTGGAGGAGGCCCTACCGGCGGCGATAGAGAGCACTGGGTGCACACGACTGCAAATTGTTGCTCATGTCGGCACCAATGACTCCTGCCGTCTGGGTTCAGAGGTCATCCTCAGTTCGTACAGGCGGCTGGCGGAGTTGGTGAAGGCGGAAAGCCTCGCTCGCGGGGTGGAATCAGAGCTAACTATTTGTAGTATCGTTCCCAGAACCGATCGCGGTCCTCTGGTTTGGAGCCGAGTGGAAGGCTTAAACCAGAGGCTCAGACGATTCTGCGGAGAGCCGGGGTGCAAATTTCTCGACCTCCGCTATCGGGTGGAGAAATGTAGGGTCCCCCTGAATAGGTCAGGCGTGCACTACACGCCGGAAGCGGCTACGAGGGTAGCGGAGTACGTGTGGAGTGCACATGGGGTTTTTTTAGGTTAGAGAATTCCCTCCCTAGGCCCGACAAGACGCCTCCTGAGACGCGGCAAGGCAGTAGGCAAAATGCAACAAGGAATAACAATATTAATGTGCTTATAGTAAACTGCAGGAGCGTCTATAGAAAGGTCCCAGAACTGCTCTCATTAATAAACGGTCACAACGCCCATATAGTACTAGGAACAGAAAGTTGGCTGAAACCAGACGTAAACAGTAATGAAATGCTAAACTCGGATTGGAATGTATACCGCAGAGATAGGCTGGACAGTGAAGGGGGAGGCGTGTTTATAGCGATAAGAAGTGCAATAGTATCGAAGGAAATTGACGGAGATTCGAATTGTGAAATGATTTGGGTGAAGGTCACGGTTAAAGCAGGCTCAGACATGGTAATTGGATGTCTCTATAGGCCCCCGGGCTCAGCAGCTGTTGTGGCTCAGCACCTGAAGAATAATTTGGAAAATATTTCGAGTAGATTTCCCCACCATGTTATAGTTCTGGGTGGAGATTTTAATTTGCCGGATATAGACTGGGAGACTCAGACGTTCATAACGGGTGGCAGGGACAAAGAATCTAGTGAAATATTTTTAAGTGCTTTATCTGAAAACTACCTTGAGCAGTTAAATAGAAAACCGACTCGTGGCGATAACATATTAGACCTTCTGGTGACAAACAGACCCGAACTATTTGAATCAGTTAATGCAGAACAGGGAATCAGCGATCATAAAGCGGTTACTGCATCGATGATTTCAGCCGTAAATAGAAATATTAAAAAAGGTAGGAAGATTTTTCTGTTTAGCAAAAGTGACAAAAAGCAGATTTCAGAGTACTTGGTGGCTCAACACAAAAGTTTTGTCTCAAGTACAGAAAGTGTTGAGGATCAGTGGACAAAGTTCAAAACCATGGTACAATATGCGTTAGATGAGTATGTGCCAAGCAGGATCGTAAGAGATGGGAAAGAGCCACCGTGGTACAACAACCGAGTTAGAAAACTGCTGCGGAAGCAAAGGGAACTTCACAGCAAACATAAACATAGCCAAAGCCTTGCAGACAAACAAAAATTACGCGAAGCGAAATGCAGTGTGAGGAGGGCTATGCGAGAGGCTTTCAATGAATTCGAAAGTAAAGTTCTATGTACTGACTTGGCAGAAAATCCTAAGAAATTTTGGTCCTATGTCAAAGCGGTAGGTGGATCAAAACAAAATGTCCAGACACTCTGTGACCAAAATGGTACTGAAACAGAGGATGACAGACTAAAGGCCGAATTACTAAATGTCTTCTTCCAAAGCTGTTTCACAGAGGAAGACTGCACTGTAGTTCCTTCTCTAGATTGTCGCACAGTTGACAAAATGGTAGATATCGAAATAGACGACAGAGGGATAGAGAAACAATTAAAATCGCTCAAAAGAGGAAAGGCCGCTGGTCCTGATGGAATACCAGTTCGATTTTACACAGAGTACGCGAAGGAACTTGCCCCCCTTCTTGCAGCGGTGTACCGTAGGTCTCTAGAAGAGCGAAGCGTTCCAAAGGATTGGAAAAGGGCACAGGTCATCCCCGTTTTCAAGAAGGGACGTCAAACAGATGTGCAGAACTATAGACCTATATCTCTAACGTCGATCAGTTGTAGAATTTTGGAACACGTATTATGTTCGAGTATAATGTCTTTTCTGGAGACTAGAAATCTACTCTGTAGGAATCAGCATGGGTTTCGAAAAAGACGGTCGTGTGAAACCCAGCTCTCGCTATTCGTCCACCAGACTCAGAGGGCCTTAGACACGGGTTCACAGGTAGATGCCGTGTTTCTTGACTTCCGCAAGGCGTTTGACACAGTTCCCCACAGTCGTTTAATGAACAAAGTAAGAGCATACGGACTATCAGATCAATTGTGTGATTGGATTGAGGAGTTCCTAGATAACAGAACGCAGCACGTCATTCTCAATGGAGAGAAGTCTTCCGAAGTAAGAGTGATTTCAGGTGTGCCCCAGGGGAGTGTCATAGGACCGTTGCTATTCACAATATACATAAATGACCTGGTGGATGACATCGGAAGTTCACTGAGGCTTTTTGCAGATGATGCTGTGGTGTATCGAGAGGTTGCAACAATGGAAAATTGTACTGAAATGCAGGAGGATCTGCAGCGAATTGACGCATGGTGCACGGAATGGCAATTGAATCTCAATGTAGACAAGTGTAATGTGATGCGAATACATAGAAAGATAGGTCCCTTATCATTTAGCTACAAAATAGCAGGTCAGCAACTGGAAGTAGTTAATTCCATAAATTATCTGGGAGTACTCATTAGGAGTGATTTAAAATGGAATGATCATATAAAGTTGATCGTCGGTTAAGCAGATGCCAGACTGAGATTCATTGGAAGAATCTTAAGGAAATGCAATCCGACAACAAAGGAAGTAGGTTACAGTACGCTTGTTCGCCCAATGCTTGAATACTGCTCAGCAGTGTGGGATCCGCACCAGGTAGGGTTGATAGAAGAGATAGAGAAGATCCAACGGAGAGCAGCGCGCTTCGTTACAGGATCATTTAGTAATTGCGAAAGCGTTACGGAGATGATAGATAAACTCCAGTGGAAGACTCTGCAGGAGAGACGCTCAGTAGCTCGGTACGGGCTTTTGTTAAAGTTTCGAGAACATACCTTCACCGAAGAGTCAAGCAGTATATTGCTCCCTCCTACGTATATCTCGCGAAGAGACCATGAGGATAAAATCAGAGAGATTAGAGCCCACACAGAAGCATACCGACAATCCTTCTTTCCACGTACAATACGAGACTGGAATAGAAGGGAGAACCGATAGAGGTACTCAGGGTACCCTCCGACACTCACCGTCAGGTGGCTTGCGGAGTATGGATGTAGATGTAGACAGTGTGTCTAAGGCATTCAGCCTGCCTCAAAACACATCTCCGACAATTGTCTGGTTGAAGGCATATGCAACACTCACTGGTGAAGAGAACGTGATGCCAATCCAGAGCAGTCCATTCGGCATGTTGTTGCGCACATCGGTACTGCGCTGCATTGTGTTGCGGTTGTAAAGACTGACCTCACCATGGAAATCAGGAATGAAGTTGCGTATTATGCAGTCTATTGCACACAGTTTGTTGTAACATGATGTCCTGTGACTGAACAAAAAGCATTATCCAACATGGTGGTGTTGCTGTCAGGGTTCCTCCTAGCCGTAATCCGTAGGTAGCAGTCATCCACTGCAGTAATAGCCCTTGGGCGGCCTGAGCGAGGCGTGTCATCAACAGTTTCTCTCTCTCTGTATATCCTCCATGTCTGAACAACATCGCTTTGGTTCACTCTGAGACGCCTGGACACTTTCCTTGTTGCGAGCCCTTCCTGGCACAAAGTAGCAGTGGGGACGCGATCAAACCGTGATATTGATCGTATAGCCATGGTTGAACTACAGACAACACGAGCTGTGTACCTCCTTCCTGGTGGAATGACTGGAACTGAAGGGCTATTGGACCCCCTCCATCTAATAGGTGCTTCTCATGCATGGTTGTTTACATCTTTGGGCAGGTTTAGTAACATCTCTGAACAAAGGGACTGTGTCTGTGATACAATATCCACAGTCAGCATCAACTGGGGTGATGCAAAACTTTTTTGATGTGTTTATGGGAATATTAAAATCCAGTTTGTAGTATCTGTTCAAATTTGTACCCTAAAGGGAATAGGTAAATGATTATGCAAAATCCATAAGAAGCCATAGTAAGCTGGTATCATAATTCTGCACAGTATAAAATATTTCTGTATCATAAGGAAACTGACCGTGATTAGTTTGATGAGCAACAAACTAGATAGCTGTGCACGGAAATCAAAAATCCATTTAGCGACACTGTCATATGAATGCTGACACTCTTATTGATGTCAGTGCACCTGTCTAGACAACATCACTGTGATATAAATTTTTTATATATTCAACAGGTTTAAGACCTGTATATGCATACTCATACAATAGGTCACAAAGAATACAATAGATCACAAAGCTTTGTCCGTTTCATGTTTCAGGTGCTGGAGCTTTCCCTTGGGGTGGAGCAGCTCCACCAGAGTTTATTCAAAATTTAGTACATGCCTTGGGTGGTCATATGATGGGACGTATGGGTGGTACTCAGAACAATGGAAATAGTGCAACTGGTGGAGTAACTGCTGGAGCCGTGCCAGCACCTGCAGCTGGCAACGGTGGACAAAACAGTCAAGCACGTGGAAATACTGCTACGTATCCTACAACAGCTACACAGACTCGTTCTACATCAAGGCCTCATGTTCATCTTGCACCTGCTGCTGTACCAGGTCAGTACATTATCAGTCTATTGAAACTGCTTGCACTTGTTAGAGACAGGCTCATAGTTTTCACATTTTTCAACAATTTGTGTCTTCCTCATTAGTAATACAGCATGAACATAATTTTAAGCTGTACTGATACAGGTAGGTGCTACAATTTATAAATTTTCCTGAAGTCCATGTATTTACAGTGCTATTATAGTTTCATTCATGAAATAATGCTACAGTGGATCTCGTAATAAATGAATAATTGATCATCTAAGATCTGCAATGCAGCTTATTTTATCTTGTCTGAGAGGGTTTCAGATGTTGTAAATGGTAGTTGTACTTAGAGCCAAAGTATTCCAGACAGATTAGGATCAATCTTCAGGTGAGGGATGACAACAAGCCATATTAGTAATATGGCTCCATTTGATAGTGGGATGTAAATGTACTAGGGGCCCTTGTCAGGGAGTTAAGGTGCTCATTTCACTGAGGACATTAGGCTGATTACTGAAACTTCCCAGATCAGTATATTATCAAGTCTGAGTCTATATGTTAGTGTTTCTGCATTGTGTTGTATAACTTAAGGATATCAACAAAAATAATCAGTTTCTTAAAATATAATTGGATAGCTAAAAAAAAATCTACTCACCAAGCAGTGGCATGAGAAAACACACATAAGGGTTAAAGAAATGTGCATGCTCTTGGAGCCAGTGGCTCTCCTTCTGGCAGAAGGGTTGAAGGGGAAGGAAAAGGAATTGCAAGGTTTAGGAAATGGCGAGTTTGAGAAAGTCGCCCAGAACCGTGGGTCAGGGAAGACTTCCTAGACGGGATGAGTAGGAAAGCCAGATTGTTGGGGGCTGCATTGGATGAGATTTTTAAACCTGAGACCTTACTCAAAATGGAAGATAAGGTAATAAGTGAGAGAGAGATTATTGACAAAACATTGTACAAGACTTAATAAGAATGGAAACCTAAGTACATTGCATATGGTAGAACTGGAGGGTGAGGGATAAAAAGACAGATCAGAAAAATAAGAGGTATAAAACTAAAAAGAGATGAAGAAAAGAATATTTATTAAGAAGAAATGCAGAGACCAATGAATTTAAAGAAAATGATTAATATAAATTAAGGCCAGGCAGCTGGCAAGAACAAGACAGGATGTAGTGCCAGTTCCCAGCTGCAGAGTTCTGAAGATCTGCATTATATTGTACTGCTTTACATGTTGATAGTTTCCATCCTTTCCATGACAACCCAAACATTCTCTTCCACAAGAGTCTTGGCATTCGAGGCAAACATATTTGTTCAGATGCAGACTTTTTATAGAAATACACAAACATTCTCAAATGAGCCTTCACCGAATGTAATTCCCCTACCAGCCTATTTCAAAAGATGATTTCCCATGCTATCAAATTCATTCATGGGACTGTTGATCCCTCCAAAAACCAGCTTCTCATCATTCAGTACCACCCTGGTCTTGAATGTGTTCATCAGTTACTTCAACAATGCTATGACTTCCGAAAATCGTACCTTGAAGTGGGGTCCATTCTGTCAGACATTTTGCCCACTGCACCTAAAGTAACTTTTCATTGAGCCCCAAATATTTTCCTATCCTATGGCTCCTACCTCTGTGACTGTCCTCCACTGTAAGGCTTGTCTTATGGACCCTCCCACCTTTACTTATACCAGACCGGTAACCAACAAAACATAATGCTATTAAAGTTGATATGACTACCATCAAGATATCAGCTGGGATGAGTGGGCATAGGCAGAGGTTATAAACTGGCAACACACGATATACTGTTGTAGAGTGTGCTCTACAACATGACAAGCCATCACAGTACCTGCTTCACCACATAGACCATATGTATTCTTCTCCCCCAGACACCAGTCTCTCTGAAATCTGAAGGTGGGACCTGAACATGTCCTTGGTATGTGCCACCCACCTGAACTTAATTAATGTTAATTATTTTCTTCAATTTCCTCAATCTCGCCATTCTTCTCACTACCTATTCCTTTCTTTATTCCGTTTTAGTTCTCTATATCTCTTATTTTCTGAACAATCTATTTTTCCCCCACTCCCTTCCTATACCACATACTGTATAATGTTCTTGGGTTTGCACTCTTATTGACTTGTGCACAATGTTTTGGCCGTAATCTCTGTTGTGCGTATTATCCTATCTTCCATCTTCAAGTTTTCAAATATTGTACAATGCAGTCTCCAACAATGCATCTTTCCTTCTAATCGCATTTGGTAAGTCTTTCCTGACCCAGGGTTTTGGACATTTTTCAAACTCTCCACACTTCCTAAACATAGTGTTTTCCCTTCATTCCTCTTCCCTTGCTTCCAACCCTTCTGCCAAAAGAAGGAACCACTGGCTCCGAAGGCTTGCACATTTCTTTAACCCATGTATGTATTTACTCCTGCTGCTGCTTCGTGAGTAGACTGTTTTTATCTATTCAGTTATTTTGTACTGCTTTAAGAAATTGATGTTACTTACCTTCAATGCCTATAACCACAAAGAAAATGGAAGAGCAGCCAGTCCATAAAGTGTGAACCATAATTCTATAGTTGTACATACTGACGAATATTAGCAGAGAGAGAGAGAGAGAGAGAGAGAGAGAGAGAGAGAGAGAGAGAGACTGGGGCAGAACAACCTGATTTAAATTAAGGTATGTACTCTTTCGGAGCAGATGAAACACCACCATAGCACAAAATCTTAATCTGTTTCAAATCCTCAAGTGTCATTCTAATAATACAAATTTACTCCTAAGAATGGTTTAAAACAGTAGAACAGCATTTCACATTTGCAAAATCAGCAAAAGATAGTTTGACTGTGCTAAATGCGACGTCACATGGGAATTCGGAGACAGTGATAATGTAGTCATGTGGAGACTTGTACACGAGTCTCTAAGACTTGTTGTGTCAGTTCGTTGCATAATGTCACTTACAGTGTATCAGAGGGAAAATTATGGTTTGAAGAAGAGAACACGAAGCATAAGTCAGACTAGTTAACAGTCGGATTGTGGAGAACATCTTGTCAGTCATCCCCTATTAGGTTAAGAATAAAAGATTTTATGTGTAAGTACTACTATTTGGTGAACTTATTGATCATAACTTCACCAGGAGGAATATTTTCACACAATTAGAATTCTGGTTCCGTGTGTTTACTGAAAACTTGGACAAGTGGAGCTTCTTTTTTGTAATAAACCTCTTGATTCTCAGCTGAAATACTTGTATAGCACAAGATTTATTAAATTTGATTAAATAATGGAGAAAATATAGAAAGACAAGAAATGAAACTGCCAAAATGGAGTATAATTCGAAAATTGTAGAAGCATATGCGACTAGAAAAAGTTTTAGATGCTACTTGTACAAAAATTAAAGAAACCTTTGTGGAAAAGAATAGGTGATGTAAGGATATTGAGAGTGTAAGCAAAGGAGATAAGGCTGAAATATGGAAGGAATATGTAGAAGGGTTATCTAATGGAAAGGAAAGTGATGACAGTATTATCGATATAGAAGTATCGGATGAGAATGAGGTCGGTGACATGGCACTGCAAGAAATTGACAAAGCACTGAAAGATCCAAATCATAACAAGCACCTTGAGTGGATGATAGTGGATGATATCCAATAGAATTATTAAGATACTTGCAGCATTTGTGAGGCAGGCAGACTACCCCCAGACTTCAAGAAGAATGCAATAATTCAAATACTTTTTAGGCTTATGGTCAATTGTTCACTTCACTGCATGACATTTCAACTGGGCACCTGCCAGGCATGCTCAGGTAAGCCATCAAAGACTATTGCTAACTCTCACTATCACGCAGCTTATTAGGCAGTGTTTGTATTTCATGCATGCATTAAGCTGTCTTGACAGACTGACAACAGTATCCTTTGGATAGTGCCATTATGACAGAATTGCAGAACTGAGCTGTTCTCGGGGTTTCGCTCACTGTGGCCTTTGGTGCAGTGTTATCTTCTTTTAGAGCAAGTCTTGGAAATGTGGAATTCCACACATTACCCAGCTGGTATAAACTACCACAGTTCATCAGATTTTCTGCCATGCTAATTTCCACAGATTCTTTAATAATAGAGTTCCAAAAAGATGTTGTTGTAGCCAACATTAATGCTTCATCATACTCAATTGAATTCCCAGTAGAGATACAATGTTCAGCAATAGCAGACGTGGTTGGCTGCACTGCTGGTGTTCAATGCTGGGTTCTTCCACAGTGTACTTGGTTTGGATTCTGTAAACCATATCAAATTGGCAAGATACTTTCTAGAGTCCAGATCAGTTTGGGTTTCAGAGAAATAGAGCGAGATTTGAAGCAATACTAACCCTACAATCTTAGAAAATAGATTAAAGAAACACAAATCCACATATATTAGCATTTGTAGATTTAGAAAAAGTTTTTGACAATATTGTGTGGAGTACTCCTCTTGCAGTACTGAAGTTATTGGGAGTAAAATGTAGACAGTGACAGGCTATCCACAACTTGTGCAGAAACCAAACCACAGTTATAAGAACCGATGTACTTGAAAGGGAAGAAGTAATTGAGAAGTGTGAGGAAGGCTTGTGGCCTGTCCCGTCTCTGTTTTTTAACTTGTGCATAGAGCAACCAGTAAAGGAACCCCAGGGAAATTTTGAAAAGTTTCTGAAGTTCAGGGAGATGAAAGAAAAACTTCTTTTGTCGATAACATTGCAATTCTATCAGAGTGTACGAAGGACTTGGAAGGTCATCTGAACAGAATGGATAGTGTCTTGAAAAGTGATAAGATGGACCCCAACAAAATTAAAACAAGGCTAATGGCGTGTAGCCAAATTATTAAATAGGTTATGCCGAGGGAATTAAATTAGGAAATGTGACACTAAAAGCAGATCATCATTAAGCAGTAGATTACTTTTGCTATTTGAGCAGCAAAATATCTGATAGCAGCAGGGGTTAGGGGTAAAGATCTAACATGCAGAGTGGTAATAGCAAGAAAAGCTTTCTGAAAGAAGAGAGATATGTTGATATGTAATATAAATTTAAATGTTTGGAGATCTTTTCTGAAAGTATGTGTGTGGATTGTATCTTTACATGGAAGTGAAATTTGGACGATAAACAATACGGATGAGAAGAGGTTAGGAAATGTTGTACTATGAAAGTTAATGTAGATGGGTAGGTTAGATGGGAAAAAAAAAGAGATACTGAATGGAATGGGGAGTAAAGAAATTTATGGCACAACTTGACTGAAAGGAGGGATCGGCTGACAGACTTATCCTGAGTTACGAAGGATTAGTTAATTTGATAAGCAAGGGTGGTGTGGGGGGGAAGGGAAGGGGGGACTGTAGAGGGAGGGCTAAGCTTGAATACAATAAACTAGTTAAAGTGGATGTAGCACGCAGAATTTTACACGGATGAGATCTAGATGTCAAATACTCAGCTCAGGCATATGTTGATCTTCAATTACTTAATATCTCTTCACGTTGCTTCTCCATTTCCTTCTCAGACCGTCTGTTCCAACCTGTTCTACATCTTTCTGACTTATTCTGGATTATTCTCTCTCTCTCTCTCTCTCTCTCTCTCTCTCTCTCTCTCTCTCTCACACACACACACACACACACACACACACACACACACACACACACACACACACACACACACACAGAGAGAGAGAGAGAGAGAGAGAGAGAGAGAGAGACACACACACACAGTCACTTTTCCAGTTAAGTTAATAGTGTATGGTTTGAACACACTGCCTATACTATCAGTCCGATCAAAGGTGTTCTCAAATACAGGGATAAAGCATTTACATTCTGTTGACAGGTTTGGGTTCAAATTATTTTGACCCATTTCTTCCGTGTAACTCTCATCACATACGAAGCCGTCGACGTGGTGCATCTCAGGCTGCGACGCAGCAACCCTCTCAACAGCAGTCGCAAACACAATCACAATCACAGTCACAGTCACAACAGCAAGTACCAGCTAATGAACCTGATGCCGAACAGGCTAACACTGCTGCAATAGACTTATCACAAGCATCGGCTAGGACTTCTGCAACTGCAGCAGTGACAGCTGCTACGACTACCACTACCAGCAGCAGCAGCAGCAGCAGCAGCAGCAGCAGTGGCGGTGGCGGCGGCGGCGGCAGCAGCAGCAGTAGCAGTAGTACACTGCCAGATGGTGGTGCTGCTTCTAACAACCACCACCAGCAGCAGCAGCAGCAGCAGCAACAACAACAACAACAACAACAACAACGGAGGGACTTACCTCCTGGAGTACCACCAAACCTTCTCGAAGTACTTCGAACCTTTATTCCCAGGAATGCTCAGGTAATGAATGCAGAATCCTGGTGCACAAATTTCTTTGGAAATCATAGTACTCTATGGTTGAAATGTAAATTCTTTATTTCTGTATTGACTTAAACTATGTTCTCCAGAGTTATTTATGCACCGGAATTAATCCTGTGGATTCAAATAATTCCTAAAATGTGACTGGTTTGTCATTTCTGAAAACTTATATTCATCAGTCGCATTGTTCCTTATTCGTAACTGATAAAAGTTTTAAAACAAAATTAGATTTCTTCTGCTGAGAGGGACATAAGCTTTATCTTTATAGATTGTTTCTGTAAAAACTAACTAGCAAATTAATTTTAACTCTTGCAGTAACCCTGTCAATAATTGGGGGGGGGGGGGGGGGGTAATTTATGCCCATCCTTGAAAAAATTGTGATCTAGTCATGTATTTTATATTTCAAAATTTGTAAAAAAATTAACAATGTAGAAAAAGATGGATTGCTACTTACCATAAAGAAGAGAGTTGCAGACAGGCACGATTAAAGGACACTCTCAGCTTTCGGCCACAGGCTTTGTCGTCATGAGAGAGAGAGAGAGAGAGAGAGAGAGAGAGAGAGAGAGAGAGAACATTCACATACATAAGCAAGCACACATCATGCACACACTACCACCAACTCCAGCAACAAAAGATATTGGTTGTTTTTAATGATTTCTTATGACAGATTCTGTAATTGTTTTCTATTTTTCAGTTTAGCTTAACTCAAAAATTTAAACCGTAGTAGTAAATACGACTTCTTGCCACAAATGTCATATTCATATTTTCAATTTATGGACCCTACTTATACATCAGTACATACTTTAAAAAATTAATGTAATTTTTTTTCCTTCCATAAAGTTTCTCTCCCCCTCAACTGTCCCGCTCCCTTTTCCCTTGGTACTACATGTTAAGGAAAATGGGTTGGTATTGCTAGAGTTAATTTGACTTCTAGTTGATTAGACAAAGTGCTGAGAGTCTTTCTTGGTGGTACTGTGACAACTGTCACATTCATTATTTATTAATATTTCAGTCTAGTTTGAATGAGAAAGTCCCGTAGAAAAAGCTCTAACCTTACTACTATGAAATAGGTGGGGGTCAGTTTTGACAGTGGTGTCATTAAATACAAACAATGGCGAGTCTGAAATGCGAATGTGTTGTCAGTTTACGTAATTCTGTCTGAAGTATGGGAATCTTGTCTATTTGCAGAAAACAAGGAGCATGCAAAATTTTTAGTGTATTATAAGACATTGGATACTTTTATCAGTCTCAATTTACAAAGGCATAAAATGTCTTTCTAAATCAAGGAATACAAAAACAAAGTATGAAGAATCTGAGTGCATACAAGAGGTTTTAAAACTTAAAAGAAAGCTCTGAAGCTCTCTAAAGACGAGAAAGATTTCCAGTTAGTGTGGCATTTGGATGACCTACAAAATTGTACTACTTTTAACAATGCCCTTGGTTTGATTGATCTTTCCATGTTCACGAAATCCCCCATTTCTTTGATCTGTTACTTATACATTTGCAATTCTTTCAAATGAAATAGTTAAATGTGCCTTTAATTGTTAATGTGAATGTTGATTGTATTATTTTCTAATAATTTCAGAGTGCTCCACTGCTTCTCTTTCTTCCTCTTGATCAAGCACTTAATTTACCTACAAATGAAAAGAACCCCTTCAGATGACCCATTTAGCATAAGCCAAAGTTCATTCTAGCGTAGGCAGATTTTTTATCATCAGAGTCCTCATTTCAGTGTGATGCACATAGTCTTCCAGACTCAAATTCATATCGACGGTAGACAATGAAAACCTCGTAATTCCATCTGTGTGTGAAACCTCACAGTTATAGTAACTAGAAACTCTGTAATCAAAGAGATTTAAAAGTGAATGGATTTCTCTAATCTGTCAATGAGTAAGCTTCTGCTACCCAGTGACATATGTAGCAACTTTCTGTATAAATAAGTAAATTTATCATAAGGGGAAATGCTTGTAGGAATCCAGAAGGTCTCTATATTCTCTGTTGCATGAATATCAGTTACTTCTAGTTGCAGATCAGTGCAAATGGGTACTGGAAGCGTTTTCACTTCCCATTCTGTTGAACTGCAAATCCTGATTTATTTCTGCATGTGACAGATCTGTAACTACACAAACTAGTAAATTCCTCCATTTTGTATACTTTCTTAAATACTGCTAAGATTGCCACATGCAACTGCGTGCCTCTGATACCTACACTTCCACAGAGCACAAAAGAATATGCAATGAACTGAGCAAACACTTTGCTAGTTGACTATGAAAATAATCAGCCACAACCTGTGGAGGCACATGATTGTCATTTTTGATAACGACACTGTGCAAAACCCGTCCTCCCGAAGTTGACGTAAAAGAATACTTCATAGTTGTAGCTGAATATTTAAAAAATCACCATCCATAAAAGGGCGCAAGGGTGTTGTTAAAAGTAGTACAATTTTGTAGGTCATCCAAATGCCACACTAACTGGAAATCTTTCTCGTCTTTAGAGAGCTTCAGGGCTTTAAAACCTCTTGTATGCACTCAGATTCTTCATACTTTGTTTTTGTATTCCTTGATTTAGTAAGACATTTTATGCCTTTGTAAATTGATACTGATAAAAGTATCCAATGTCTTATAATACACTAAAAATTTTGCAGGCTCCTTGTTTTCTGCAAAAAGACAAGATTCCCATACTTCAGATTGAAATGCGAATGTGTTGTCAGTTGTTTCTTTTTAATGACACCACTGTCAAAACTGACCCCCACTTATTTCATAGTTTGTGTTTCTTCTGTGTTGTGACCATATGGTGTGTGAACATATCATTCACTCCCAACTAAGGTGCTGCTGCCCTGCTCGTGGGCTAGAGCCTGAGCAGACTCGGAGAATTTTCTGTGATGGTAACACACCATAATTATTGTCATTTTGTTTTGTTGCACATCAGAGCCACAACCTCACTTCTAATGTCACTGTTTTATCACTAAAAGTGAAGTCTTCAAAGGTTTTCTTTGAGTTCTTGAAATGGATGTAAATCGGATGAGGCCAAGTCAGAAATGTATGGAGGATGAGCGATGGCAGGAAACCCAAGGCATCTGATTGTTGCAGATATCATAATGCACATGTGTGGTCTGGCATTGTCATGATGAGGGAGAGGATGCTCCATGCATAGACAGTTAGAAATTCAATTACAGCACACTGTTTGTCATGCACTAACATAGTTATGTTATCCAATGCCATGTTATATGCTACAGTTCGGAGTCCTCTTTATGCAGAAGCTTCCAACTTGTGTGAATGATGCATGGAAGTCAACGGAGTTACTTGCTTGATGAGTAATACCTCAATCAATATTGAGAACAGAATAAAAAATTCAGCAGCATTTCTTTTTAACACACCAAACAATTGAAAATCCAGGCTAGAATAACAACAATATTATGAAAAGGATAGATAGCTACTCACCATGTCATGGAGATAATGAGTTGCAGACAGGCACAGCAAAAAAATGTAATGGAAACTCCAGGTAGGAATATCAACAGTGCAGGAAAAGATAGATTGCTACTTACCGTAAACAAGACATGTCGAGTTGCAGATGGGCACGATTAAAAGACACTCACATGTGGCTTCGGGCAACAGCTTGCTTTATTACACACACAAAAGCACACCTCACGCACACGTATCCGCCAGTTCCAGTATCTTGGCCCGGAATGCAACATCGTGTGGGGGTGCAAGCAGCAATGTGGAGGTGGTGGGGAAGGGGAAGAGATAGTAGTGTTTGGGTCAGGAGAGAGACGAACGCTGTCTGGTGGAGTGTGCATGGACGAGACTCAAACAGGCACAGTGTCAGGAGTTTGTGGGGAAAATAAGGAACAAAAAATGAGAGGAGCGAGGAAAGACGGGTGGATGCATTGGCAGAGGGCTACAAATAAATAGGGTGGGAGACAAGGATGGGGAGGAGATGATAAGAGGGGGGTAAAACTGTTGGGTGGGGGCTATGGGGACAATATGTTAGTGCAGGTTGAGGCCAGGATAATTAGGGAAACATCCAGATGGCTCGGGTAGTGAAATAGCCATTGAGATCCAATGTGTTATGTTTAGCTGCGTGTTGTGCCACAGGGTGATCTACTCTGCTCTTCACCAGTTTGGTGGTGGCTGTCTATACTGGTGGACAGCGCTGTCTATACTGGTGGACAGCTGGTAGGTAGTCATACCAATATAAAAAGCTGTGCAATGATTGCAACAGAGCTGGTAAATGACATGGCTGCTTTAACAGGTGGCCTGGCCCGGATTAGGTAGAATAAACCTGTGACAGAACTGGAATAGGAAGTGCTCGGTGGGTGGATTGTACAGGTTTTGCACCTGGGTCTTCCACAGGAATATGATCCTTGTGGCAGAGGGTTGGGATTGGGAGTGGCATAGGAATGGACTAGGATGTTGTGGATGTTGGGTGGGTGAAGGACCACCAATTAAGTAGGGGTGGGAAGTATCTCAGGTAGAATGTCCCTCATATCTCAGGTAGAATGTCCCTCATTTCAGGGCAAGATTATAGGTAATCAAAGACCTGGCGAAGGATGTGGTTTACTTGTTCCAGTCCAGGGTGGTACTGGGTGACGAAGGGGACACTCCTTCCCTCCACCACCAGATTTTCTGAACTGTGCAGATGGGAATTATCCTTACAACACATTCCTCTGCTCTGTTAATTATCCTGGCATCATCCTACAGTAACTATCCCCACACCCTCTACCCAACAGTTTCTACCCTATGTCCTATCATCTGATCACCATTCTTGCCTCCCACCTGTTTATTTGTAGCCCTTTGTCAGTTTCCACTCCCTATGTCGTATCATCTCCTCCTCATTCTCATCTCCCACTCTGTTGATTTGCAGTCCTCTGCCAACACATTCACCGGTCTTTTCCCCCTACTCTAATTTTTTGTTCCTTTCCCCCCCCACCTACCTTCCCAACAACACTGCGCATGTTGGAGTCTAGTCCCGGCACACTCTACCAGGCAGCATTAGTCTCTCTCCCCATCTGTACACTACTCTCTCTTCCCCTACCCCTTCAGATTGCTGCTTGCATCCCATGTGATGCTACATTCTGGACAAAGGTGCTGGTGTTGGCAGTCATGTGTACACACACACGCACGATCGGTCTCTGGCCGCTAAGGCAAGACCGCAAGCAGCAGCACATGATAGGATAAGTAATCTGGATGGAGAGGGTAAGGGGGAGGCTGTGGTGGGGAGGGGTACAATAAATTGTTGCTTGTGGGATAATCAGAAACATGGTGGGGAGAGGGTAGGACAAATAGGTGCAGTCAGAAGATCAGGCAGAGGGCAGTGTAGGAGTTGGGGGAGCAGGAAAGGAGAGAAGTAAGAAGATTGTAGGTGGAAAACAAGGCAGTGTAGTGCTAGAGTGGGAACAGGAAAAGGGATAGGTGGTTGAAGAACAGTTACTAAAGAAGGTTGAGGCCAGAGGGGTAACAGGTACATAGCATGTATCACAGGGAGAGTTCCCACCTGCAGTACTCACAAGAGATGGGGTTGATAGGAAGGATCCATATGGCAAAGACTGTGAATCTATCGTTGAAGAGAAGAATGTTCCGATGGGTATCATACTCAGCTACTGGTTGGTGCAGCAATTTCTTGGCCACAGTGTGTTGGTGGCCATTCATGCGGGCAGACAGCTTGTTGGTTGTCATGCACACTTAGAATGCAGTACAGTGGTTGCAGCTCAGCTTGTAGATTGCATGGCTACTTTCACAGCAACCCTGCCATTGATAGGGTTGGTGATGTTTGTGACCAGACTGGAATAGGATGGATGTATGGGACAAGTCTTGCACCTAGGTGTGTGATAGGAATATGAGCCATGAGGCAAGGGGAATGGGAGCAGGGATGAAGTAGGGATGAACAGGGATGTTGTGTAGGCTCACTGGGCAGCAGAACACCACTACGGGAGGGTTGTGACGTATAATGGGGAGGGTATACCTTATTTCAGGGCACGACAAGAGGTGGTCAAAACCCTGGCAGATTTTGTGATTCAGTTGCTCCAGACATGGGTGGTACTGAGTCATGAGGGGAATGCCCCTCTGTGGCCGGACAGTGGGACTTTCAGGGCGGGAGGGACTGGAGAGAGAAATGGCATGGGACATAAGCAAAAGGGGAAAAAGGTATTGAGGTTCCGAAGGAATGTGGATAGTTTGTTCTCACCCTCAACCTCAATCCAAATCACAAAGGTGTCATCAGTGAATCTGAACCAGGTGAGGGGTTGGGGATTCTGTGTGGTTCTTCTAGATAGCTCTTGAGTGGGCTGGCATAGGATGATGCTGTCACGTGTCCATTGCCATACCGTAGGTTTATTGATAGGTGTTAAGGGATGTTAGTGTAAAGGGAGGTGCCATCAGTAGTGGCGAACAGCACACCATACAGTAAAGAAACAGGAACTGTGGAGAATTTGTGGAGGAAATGGTTGATATCTTTTATGTAGGAGGGTAGGATGTGGGTAATAGGCTGAAGGTGTTGGTTTACGAGAGCAACTGGTCACAATGAGATCAAAGATAAAAATAACTGAAAAGACTACAATTTGGGTTCAAGGTCGGTGGATGGATATGTATGAAGAAAGGGGACAGTAGATGTGACTAGATTAGGTGAAGTTGGTATTTGCGAACTGGAATGAGAGGAGAGAAAGATTGAGGGTTGGGAAGGGGGTCTGTAGGATCCGATTATACAAGTCTGTGTGGCATATGTGAGTATGGACGTACAACGTGAAAATATGCTGGAGCGATGCAGGAACACTTTTCCTCAGGTTTCATCATGTTTCCCAACACTTCACCCAGCCTGTCCTTATTGTAATTTTTCCCACTTATGTTTGTGATTTTTTTTTTAATGTATTTCTGCGCTAGCTATTTAATTTTCTGCACTTTTATCCTCCACCATATATACTTGCTCCTTCTATCTGCACCAACACAGAAAAGTTCCTTATCCATAGTCAGAACCCAGTCTCACATAATGTTCCTGCACTGTTGCCTAGCTCATAGAGTCCCCCCAAAATGGCCTTACCATCTAATTACTTGTCTCCGGCTGAAACTCCCCCTGCCACACTGACCTCCATCTGTTCAGATTCCTCCAGTTCTTAATCTTAACCCTGTTCCTGCAAAACAATGTAAAATGGGCCCAAACCTTCTTGCAATACCTCCTCTCCAGCTACAAAATTTTGCTATGCAATCTCAAATTCCTCTATCCCATCTACCACATCAAAACTATTGCTCTCCAGGAACTAAATCAGCATGCACACCACCACCTCAAAACTCTCCAACCTCCTCCTGCCTTGGACTACCACTATCCACTACCTTTACAACAGCTTTCGAATGTCTTTTCATCCCCTCATAGCTGACAAACCCTGCCTCGTAGACCTAATACATTATCATACCCTCACTCACTCACTCTCACCACCATACAGAATCCTGAACCTAAACAGACCCAAAACAGTCATGAACCTATCCTCCAAAAGCTTTAGTCCCACAGAAGTATCAGCCTTACCTATTGCCCCACTCCAAAATTCAATCATGCCTGGCTTCTCTCTTTCTTCCAGTTACTACAGTGGAAACAATTTTTTGTTACCGCTCTACCACACAGACTTCACCCAAAGGCTATGTTTTACTGTGCTTGGCTCAGTTCACTCCTCCATCAATTGTCACACACCCTTACTGCCCCCAGATCACCCTGCTAACTTTCCAGAATTTCTCAACCTTGAACCTTGCCTCATCATCATTCCCCAAATCCCTCAACATGCAAGACAAACTTACATCCACAGAACGAACTGTAATATACAACCTAAAAACAGATCCTGACCTTATAATCCTGCCTGCTGACAAAGGCTCCACCACTGAGGTTTCAAACCACAAAGATTAGCTGGCAGAAGGACTCCGCCAGCAATCAGACTCGTCCACTTGTGAACCCTGACACATTGACACCATTCCAGAAATCCAACAGGATTTCCAGTCTCTCCTTAAATTCTCTGGCCCATTCCAGAACCTCCCCCTCTCCCCCCCCCCTCCCACCTCCCATCCTCCCACCCTCCCACCTCCCACTGCGCACTGTCCACATTCAGTCTCTGTAAGTCAATCTTTTTACATGATAGTTGCAGGACCTTGGCTGTTCAATATAAAATGTCATATTAAAAGACCTAAATTTCCAGTTTCATTCATTTGGGAGGACGATGGTTCAATCCCATCTCCGGCCATCCTGATTTAGGTTTTCCGTGATTTCCCTAAAATCGCTTCAGCTAAATGCCGGAATGGTTCCTTTGAAAGGGCACAGCCGATTTCCTTCCCCATTCTTCCCTCACCCGAGCTTGTGCTCCGTCTCTAATGACCCCGTTGTCAACGGGACGTTAAACACTAATCTCCTCCTCCAGTTTCATTGTATTTGTGCTACCTGTTTCAGGATTACATTATGCCATCTTCAGCCCATTGACTGGTGTGTAGAAAGAATCCACCTCTTGTACAATTGACATAGGGGCCAGTATATAGTTACTTCTTAATACAGTATCCTTCAGTTATCACTTGCAGACAGTCTGGCCGAAAGCTGACCTCTTTAGTGGTTTTTCAGAACACACTCGTACGTGTGATCAGGTAGTGTGGTTCCATTGCTCTATACTATCATTTGATGTAAGTACTCATTAATATGATCCCAAAAGTTATTTCAGTTAATTCTTCCCTTCTACTATTTGTGCCCATATAGAGGAACTCTAGGTTACTCTCTGACAGATATTCAAGAAGGTACCCACATCTGTCATTGTTGTCACTACTACTCGACGCCAGGATATAGGCACTGACAACACAACTACCTAGCAGTTGTTCATTCAGCTGCAAGCAAGTCTCCATGTTTTTTGGGATGGAGGAGCACTGTCTTCATGAAGAAGATATGCTGAGGCCAATACCATTTCCCTTATGTTCTCTTCCTTACACCATTTCAATCTGATGACAAGTAAGACCCTAGACTGAAGTTCCCCCATCAGCATGAAAGTGATTCCATTGTTAACGTAAATGCATGTGCTATTGTTTTTTCAGACTACTCAGGTAAATCAATTTAACCTCCACTTCCTCCAAGGCTCAAAGCCTCTTTTATGCAAATAGTGTAGCTGGATCAGGGCCACATTAACCTTGTCTTCCCAGAAGGCAAATCAAGGCGGTGGTTGCCCAATTTGTAGTAGGCTTGTCTGCAACACATCCAGCTGTCAACTTGCCCCATTATCACCTAGATGTCTTTGAGCACCCTGACAGTCATCTACTCTAACCCTAAATATGGTTTTATCTTGCTATCGCATTGCCTTCAGGAACTTCTTTTCAGCCTTGTGGTTAATGGTCCTCGAGTCCTCTGTTGAGGCTTTCATGTTCGTATGCCATACTTCATCTAACAGGATACCAAGATTGATATTTGTGTGGTTTTGAGTAGTCCTGGTGCTGTGTTGACTAGCTGCTTCACCTCAGCCAACAGAAATATGTTGGGTATCATCTCCTTCAGCCAATCCATTGTCTCCACCCCCTCACAGACAAAGACCAAAGCACCCTTATCCAGATGGACCCTCCTTAATTTCAGGCTGTGACTTGGGCTCTCCCCGTATTTTTTTATTTTTATTTTTTTTAAATTTTTTTTTTCCAGAGAGCCGCCTCAGCTGTGAGGTCATATTAGCAAGAAGGTAGCAGTTTTTAGATAACTGTCATCCTAAAAACTGAAACTGCAGTACTATAGCTCCAATACCCTGTTTCTTGCCTTGGCTTTTTCTGGATGCATTTCTCCTGTGAACTGTGAGTAGCTGACTCCTCCTCATTATCTTGTTATCTGTCTTAGAAGTAGAAGAGGTCTGTTTAAACACCCCTTTCACTCTGAAACAATCTTATCTTGTGGATAAAGACATTTTAATCCTCATCATTTGTTCTTAGGGAGCCATTCCTTTACTTTCTTTTCTGTTTCTTCTGTAAGAAGTTTCTTCCGCTGTGCCTCAGAGACATCTGTAATTTTAATCTGGTCCATCTTATTGCATATTGTCCCTCTCCCAACACAGTTGTGGAAACAGTTTCCATCTGCCTAGTGCTCAGTGTCTGGGTGTTTGAGGTATGTTGAACTCCAAGTCCCACAGTCTTTTGTTTTTCTTCAGTGTTCTCCATTTTGTTTCCACAAGAATTGGGGTGGAGGGGTTACATATTGGTCCACACCAGCACAACCCTGCACTGATGTTAGGTAATTACTCAGGAAGGTTGCCTTCACCCACTTGTTCCATCTGATACACATTTTCATGTCAATTAGATGGCTCAAGATAGAGTAGTTTCCCCATCACATCTGAAAGGTGCTACATTCACGTAGGGTCAAACTCCCCAGACAGAAGTAAAAGCACTTGTGAGGGGATACAAGGGCTAGCCACAATGTTTTAACTATCACCTTGAAAAAGTCAAGCCGTGGCTATGAAACTTGATCCTCTATGTGCAGTAAAACACTGCATTAATAATTAATTAGCTTTAGTTGTCTCTGTTCTATAATTCCATACAGTGTTCATGATGGTAAAGTGAGAATGAGGGACAGAAAAGGTGAGCTCTAATTTGTTGTTTTACAGAATTCCTGCTTTTAGCAAAATTTCATCAGTCCAGGTGAAATTGCCATGAGAACTTCATCACCAAAACCCAATTTTAAGAAACACTGCTTTAAGGAATAAATGCTAAAAAGTTTGCAAATGGATACCCAGCTATGACAAGATTCTTAACAAGCCTGAAAGTTTGTGGCTATTCCTTTCAGATGCTTTAAATTGCTGACAGAAAATTAGTCACTAATTCACATTAATTCTTATTGCCAGTAAATAGGTAGTCTTCTTTAGTCGATCGTTTTGAACAAATGCAGATTCTCACATGTTGTTCACGTGGTTTGACATCATAGAAAACACTGCTAAGCATGCAAGTTGATCATGTTGTGTATCAAATTGTTGAATGTACAACTTGGAAGCTTTTTGTAGTTATGGCTTGCAAAAGAAAAAGCTGAAGATTCTGCAGAAGTTGAAATTTATTCATGAAGACAAAGACAGTTGGAAAGTTAAACTCAACAAAATGGCAAAAAAATAAGATTTGGCCCCACTTCTTTGTGCGGTGCATACTGAAAAGTAAGGGAACTGTTCTGAATGCAGCAGTTAATGATCCAACTGTATTAAAAAGGGAGAACATTCATGCTTAATTGTTAAAAGGTGTCTAAGCATCTTCGATTTAATTGCACAGTTAACTATTCAAAATCTGTGCATCCGTCTGAACTGATGGTGAATTGACTACATCCAGTTTTAGTTTGTTCTCTCTGTTCTGGCATGCCATACAGTGTAGACAGAAAAGACAGAAAAGGAGAGCTTCAATTTGTTGTTTGGTTGCAGCTGTTTCTTTAATTCTTTCTGAAGCAGATTGAGGGTTGTTTGTTTTCTTCTCTGTAATACATCACATGAGTGATGATCTGTTACCACATCATATGTGGGTGCCTTTCTCAGGAGGATTACAGAATCATCCTATTAAATCCTAAAGCCCAATGTCTCCCATGAGGTAATGATGGCAGTAGGTGAGGTTCAGACTGATAATTGTGTGTTTATTAGAGGAAAGTGTTCAGTTTAATATTGGTGAAGTCCAATCTTTCACACAGACCAAGAGCTTGCCTGAAATGCACACTTCTCCCTGGTAATTGTGCGGTTTGATGTTCGCACATGGCATAACGCACAATAAGGTGTGCATCTAAACTGAAGATTTGTAAGCCTATTAAGGAATAAGAAACCATCCTCTTACTGACAGAATGGCTTCTGGAAACATTCTCATAAGTGGAGATTTACTATAGGGGAAGGTCTGAGAAATCGCACCAGTGACAGGACTCCTTGGGGAAAAAAAGAATGCCATAACCTTTCTTCTAAAAATTTAAGTGGAGAAAATAGGGCAGCTGATGTGAAAAGTATTGAATGTCAGGTGAATAATATTTTCCCAAGCTGATAGTTGATGAGACCAGGAATATTTTTGGTGCTGATGGAATTGGAGTCTTTTATAATTTACTTCTTCCCAAAATAGGGAAAAATGTCATGGAGGGAAATAGAAAGGAAGAATGATGATCCTGCTGTCTTGTTATTAATGATAGTGGTGAAAGTTGCCACTACTAATAATGGGAAAATTTTAAACTCCCACCTGATTTAAAAATTATACAGTACAGTTGCAGGTGTAACAGTGTGAATGATTGACTGATCTGACCTTGTAACATCAACCAAAATGGCCTTGCTGTGCTGCTACTGAGAATAGCTGAAAGCAAGGGGAAATTACAGCCATATTTTTTCCTGAGGGCATACAGCTCTACTGAAGTGTTTCTAGCCATCTTTTTCATTGTGGCTACCTGAGACTCAATGCCTCCTTGATGTGGTGAGTAGCAATCTGTCCTTTCCACATTGCAATCTGTCCTTTCCACATTGCAATCTGTCCTTTCCACATTGCCATCTGTCCTTTCCACATTGCCATCTGTCCTTTCCACATTGCCATCTGTCCTTTCCACATTGCCATCTGTCCTTTCCACATTGCAATCTGTCCTTTCCACATTGCAATCTGTCCTTTCCACATTGCAATCTGTCCTTTCCACATTGCAATCTGTCCTTTCCACATTGCAATCTGTCCTTTCCACATTGCAATCTGTCCTTTCCACATTGCAATCTGTCCTTTCCACATTGCAATCTGTCCTTTCTGTATTGTTTTACTCCATTCTAGATTTTCCATTGTAAGATTTTGTTAGCAAAACCTAGTTTGCTGCTGAAATTTCTATGTAGTTTCTTCGGAGTTCAAATTCCAAGACTTGTGTAGCAGGAAGAGAGATCATTCTTAATATTTCTTGAATATTTTTAGCATGGTGCAGCAGAGTCAGCAGCTGTAAAATGTAATTATGTTAACTTTCAGCCCCCAGTTGCATAAGCAAAGAAACTCTACCTAGATTTCAGCTATATGAATGTAGCTTTCTTCAGAAATGTCTCAATATAAAATTAAAATTAAAACATGCCAGATATTGGCCTTGTCAGACTTAAAATGATACTACTACAGTACATAATCATAAGACTGCATCACTTCCACTAATGTTTTGCCAATAGGCGACACAAACAAGCCAGACAGGTGGTCCGTAGGTGCAGAGTCGTAACTGGGTGCCACAGTCAGCAACACAGCAAGCTCACCTGGTGGTCGCATGCATGTGCATGTGTTGTAGTTGTTGTTGTGGTCTTCAGTCCTGAGACTGGTTTGATGCAGCTCTCCATGCTACTCTATCCTGTGCAAGCTGCTTCATCTCCCAGTACCTACCGCATCCTACATCCTTCTGAATCTGCTTAGTGTATTCCTCTCTTGGTCTCCCTCTATGATTTTTACCCTCCACGCTGCCCTCCAATACTAAATTGGTGATCCCTCGATGCCTCAGAACATGTCCTACCAACCGATCCCTTCTTCTTGTCAAGTTGTGCCACAAACTTCTCTTCTCCCCAATCCTATTCAATACTTCCTCATTAGTTATGTGATCTACCCATCTAATCTTCAGCATTCTTCTGTAGCACCACATTTCAAAAGCTTCTATTCTCTTCTTGTCCAAACTAGTTAACCTCCATGTTTCACTTCCATACATGGCTACACTCCATACAAGTACTTTCAAAAATGACTTCCTGACACTTAAATCTATACTCGATGTTAACAAATTTCTCTTCTTCAGAAACGCTTTCCTTGCCATTGCCAGTCTACATTTTATGATGGAATTGCAGTTGAAAAATAAAAACTTCTTCGAAAGATTTCAGCCCTTGCTTCATCTACGATGATGATACGGGACTTTCTATGCTGCCCAATGCCAATGCCCTATTTATATTCATGTTTACGTACACATAATCATTGTTATTTTCTATAAGTTTAGGGCTTTTTTAAATAAATGATACATGTCAAATGGTGTATCTCTAATTTTGAGCTTCCTAAAGATTGCATACACATGAATTCTTATAATTGCCTTTATAATGACTTGTGGCATGGTACGTATCTACGTACTACTTATTAACCTGTTAAATCTAATACTGTATACTGCTTATTACCTACGCCAATACCTGGCTACAACATACAGCCTTTTCGTTCTTATTAGTAGCTTAGGGTATTTCCCTATTATACACTGCATATTTAATACACTAACCTATGTTCAATGCTGTTTCACAATTTGTTATACATCAAATGGCGTATTTATATTTAAGAGCTTCATAAAGTTTGCATATAACTCCACTGGCTATATTGTCTTTATAATGTTTTGTGGCGTTGCACGCACCTATTATCCGATAAATCCATTACTTTATATGATCATCTACCTACGTTATTAGCTGGCTATGACATACAGCCTACATAAAAAACTGTAACTTCAGTTATTATGGTTTATTTGCCAGTAACACTTTTAGCTACTCTAACAAATAACATTGTCAATTAATGAATATTCTTATTTATAAACAGTACACTTGGTATATGTCTTATCTTTTATGTAACAGTAATTTCAGTGACTCAGGGTTTTAGTGCCGTTAATAGTCTGAACTATTGTAATAAACTTGTTTAACATTTTCTGGTTTTAAGTCAGTATTACTCCGCATGCACATGTGCCCGGCCACCAGCTGAGCGTGCTGCCCGTGGTGCTCAGTTAAGGCTCAGCGTCCACGGCCCACCTGTCTGGCCCATTAGTAGAAATGACAGTCTTACGACTGTGTACTGTAGTACTAACATTTTAAGTTTGACAAGGTCAATATCTAGCATGTCTTAAGTTTATATTGTGACATTTCTGAAGAAGGCTACATTATAGCCAAAACGTAGGTGAAGTTTCTTTGCTTATGGAACTGGAGGCTAAAAGTTAACATAATTCTTAATATTAACAGATATCCTGCACACCAAAAGGTGGTGACATTCTTTGGGAATATTTATGTTGTGTTTCTTGCTTTTAACTGTTCAACTGATTTGCAGGCTATACACCTGTTTCTTAATGCTTTCACAGGCCTTGGAGGGATATACTTCCCACTAAATGTATATCTTTATAGTGTTTAAGGGAATATGTGTTACCACATTTGTACACTCCTGACATCTAGTGGCAGTCCACTGCACCAGCTGTAGTTTCTGCTTGGTGTGAAATATATTTCAGGACTGTGGGATTTTTTTATCCCACCAAACAATGGTGTTTTAATTGTTATTAGGAAGTATGGTTACAACAAAAGTAGTTTCTGGAAGGGGCTTCGGAAGTATGCTTACCACAAAATCAATCTGTCATTTGTGGTCCTTGGGAAGCATTCTCCAACCTAGGGGTATCCCAAAGCTTTTGAGAATACAATCTTACCAACATATTGTGGTAGTACATTGCACCAAGTGTATGAAAATTACTACAATCTATTTATGTTTGTTGTGGGATCACTGTTGTTGTCAGGAAACATTGATTTGCTCCTCCAATATAGATTAATGTGATATCAGCTCATATCTTTATTTTGTGATAGTTTCAAGGATTGTTTAAACATAGTGGTAAATAAATTTTATTGCAAAAGGGAAGTGGGAAATTCATTTACCTTCATAGTTTTAATATCTCACAAAGGTGCTGTAGTGATATATGCACCAATAGTGTTTCGCCCTAAATCACAGAAATTAAATTATCAAAAAAGTGAACAAAGTCAGTTGGTCACAATTAGGACAGCAAAAAAATTATTTTCGCTTAGTTGCTACAAAAAATGCGTCTGTGAAGGGGTTAAAGCTAAGTACAGACTGACTGTTCTGCAGAGATTTATTAATTTCATTCCCTCAAAGAAAGTATGTAATGAGAGAGATATTCTGTGGGCTGTTCACATGTTCATTGCTGCCTCGAATGCTTTGACCTATTCCCCATATCGTATGATGATGCATTGTTTCCATACATTTACACCATCTTACCATGTATTGTTGCAGTGTTGTTCCCATTCAGGCAGAAAAAGAATCACAGCAGAATTCTCCACTGTATAAATGGGCTGTGCTATTTTGTTTTGCCTCCTGTAGCTGCTTACTACAGCACTGTGGTTTAAATGTTTGAGAAGAATGAGAACAGAAACTATTTGGACAGATCTTGGGAATGCAATACCCTTACATTAACTAAATCCTGGCAGAGTGGAAATACATCATTACAAATGACCGAAAATCATACAGTCTCATATATGTCCTTGAAGATTCATGGAACAGATATGTCACTAAAACATGACTAATTATTTAGAGAAATGAGAACAGGAAAAATAGCTAGTTTATCTACCAAAGGACAGTATTGTTGATAGTGTTCCAATATGCTGTCATATTAATATTTTTAATTGATTGTAAAATAAGTGTATCATTTAGCAAAAAGAGAAGTAAAAGACTGCTTGACTGAAAATTAAAAGAAAGAACAGATAACGTTTCACTGAAGTAGCTTTAAAAGTGACACAGTACAACATTGTACCTGTGACTTCAACTGACAGGGAGAAATTTGAAGAACCTGTAAGTCAAAACGGGATGATAATCTAATACCACCACATGAAGAATTACATATACCTGATCTCTCTTTAAAATTTCTTCCAGAATACTTTGCAAGAATTAAAAAGTAACTAGTGTGACCAGAAACTCCTCACTATTAGTGTGTGCTTCAGTGAAAGTTCAATGAATGGTCTTGAGAGAGATGGTAGAATGTCTTGAAGCCATGTGAAAAATTCTATACTAATTAGTAGCAGAAAACTGTTTTACAGTGCACACGCGTGCCTGTGCATGTGCCTGTGCATGCGCGTGTGTGTGCAAGTTGCATATGGAAAATCGTACATCACTGCTTATTCCAGTGACAGGTTTCTAATATGATGGTGGTATTTTTGTGATATAGGGCATGTGTTTTTATATCAATTGATTTTTCCAAAACTCCTAATAAAACAATTTTGTTTAAAAAAAACATGTAAATTGTGATTTACTAGTATTTATTTTATTGCCGACTGAGCCTTCTTTGGGTAGACTAGTGTGTTGTTGCCTGAAGATGATATAAAAAGCTAAAAAACGTTATGCATTAAAAAAAGTTAGCACTCTCACTATTTGTGTACTAAAAAAATTGTTTTTTGTGGAAACTTAAATTTATACAATTTCTTTTTCCCCCCCCCAGGTACCACCACTCTCCAATTTTCCAAATCTGATGCAGGCTTTCCAGGTATGTGCTGCAACTTGTTTAGAACATTCAAATGTTAATTATTCTGTCAGAAGCCATCTGGGAAATGTAAATTGTCTAAAAAAAAACAATGAAATCCATTACAAAACAACTGATTGCATAAATTTTGGTTGGAACTGCGAGCTACTGAAAATCTGAGTGTTTATGTAATGGGCTACAAATATTTTAAATTTGTGTTTGGGCACACACAGATGGCTTTTGTGCAAGAAAAGAAAAAGAGACACACAAAATACTTTTTTTCCTCTCAGTATGGATCATAAACCGATGTTGGCAGATGAGGATCAGAGGAAGGTGGAAGCAGGAAAGGATTCAATTATTTTTAAGAGGGGATTGGAGGGAGGGGACAGAGAGGATAGATGTTGTGGAAAGGAACATTTAAGACCTCCAGTAATACATTTCTGGGACTAACACGAATAAGTGATCTCTGGTTAGTTGATGACTGTCCATAAATGTGTAGCCAAAATTGGTGAAATATATAAATCAAAATATAATGAAGCAATTATCTGAAATTTCATTTTTTTGCTGTAAAATATAAGGTCACAGGCAAGCTAGCCAAATATGTATGTTAATTCTCAATTGGTTCACTTCTGCTACAAAGTACTTAGGTAAAAGTGTTGCCTCAAGCATTTACGTCTGGAATGGGATGCACAATTCATTATAATATACTTTTCCACATGTTCTGTTGCTGTGAGTAGTCTTCTGTCTCGTAATACACTTTTATAAATAAAGAAAGATATCTCAGCATTGCAAGAAGACAACAGTGCATATTTATGCAAAGTGATTGTTCTAAGAATAATATTCTCTGTGGGTTCTAAAATTCCACCATTAAATAAGCAAGGCAAAAATCAAGATTTGAGTATCCAGGATTCTTCTTTAGCACAAATTGCAGTTCAGTGGAAACTAAGCCACCCACTCCAAGCAGTATGACACTGGCCTTATGAACTGCAGCCTCAGAGTACAATATGCTCGCAGTTAGTTTAGCAATGAAATGGTCTACAGCATCAGGAATGTTACGGTTGAAGTATTTCTGTAAGAAAGTTTAAATACAGGTACCTGAAGCTTGTTCCAAGGTAGGTTACCTTCAACCAATGCAAAACACGAGTCTCTGCATAATTCACTATTAGAGTATGTGTGTGTGTGTGTGTGTGTGTGTGTGTGTGTGTGTGTGTGTGTGTGTGTGTGGATCCCATTTGTTTGAAGAAATACATTGTTTGTTCCTAATATGTAGTTTGCTTTGTAAATGTTGTTCAGTCTGGGATTTCATCGTACATCCTGTACGTTTATCACAAGTTTGGCAGAGGACTATTTTACCGTCAGTTGTTAAAGGAAGCACTGCGAATAGAAATTGGTGTTTACAACTTTTATGACAAGTGAAGGTGTAACCTGTGCCATGGTTAGCTTAAATGCGACTGACTGTTCCACATTGTGAAGCATTTGAGAACAAGAAAGGAAACTGGTTTAATGAGTCATTGTCATTTGCCTCAAACTTTTACAATAATAGCTTGGTGTTAATGGGACTGCTGGCAGTATGAGAAACACAATAACAAAACTTAAAATCATTTTTTTTCGTTGCTAAATAATGAAAATTTATGGGACTTACAAAAATGTATAATATTTCTGAAATAATATTAAAAATTTTACAGTTGTGTAGTATAATGTTAAATATGTATTACACTTCAAAATATGTAATTTAAAATTTTGTATTGAGGATCCTTTCAGTGTAATTTACTGATGTTTTATATTAAAAACAAAGATTCCAAGACTTACCAAGCGGGAAAGCGCTGGTAGATAGGCACAATAAATAAAACACACAAACACACACACAGAATTTCGAGCTTTCGCAACCGGTGGCTGCTTTGTCAGGAAAGAGGAAAGGAAAAGGAAAGATGAAAGGATGTGGGTTTTAAGGGAGAGGGTAAGGAGTCATTCCAATCCCGGGAGCGGAAAGACTTATCTTAGGGGGGAAAAAAGGATAGGTATATACTCACGCACACGCACACACATATCCATCCATCCATACATACACAGACACAAGCAGACATATTTGTGTCTGTGTATGGATGGATGGATGGATGGATGTGTGTGTGTGTGTGTGGGGGGGGGGGGGGGGGGGGGGCGCGCAGTGCACATACCTATCCTTTTTTCCCCCTAAGGTAAGTCTTTCAGCTCCCGGGATTGGAATGACTCCTTACCCTCTCCCTTAAAACCCACATCCTTTCATCTTTCCTTTTCTTTCCCTCTTTCCTGACGAAGCAGCCGCCTGTTGCGAAAGCTCAAAATTCTGTGTGTGTGTTTGTGTGTTTTATTTATTGTGCCTATCTACCAGCACTTTCCCGCTTGGTAAGTCTTGGAATCTTTGTTTTTAATATATTTTTCCCACGTGGAAGTTTCTTTCTATTTTATTTACTGATGATTTAGTTTTTCTTAGAACTACGTGTATAGGAACAGGCTCTATTCATAACACTAAGAAACCTCCAATGGAATAGAACAATGGAAGTGTCACAGTAGTATATAGTACTGGCTGCATTACTCAGCTTTATTCAGCCAGAGTTGAGGGTTAGCATTAAATAAGGTATTTTATTTCTATTAAATAATTTTTTATTTTGTGGCTTCCTAACATTTTCTTAAGAAAACTCTTGCTTAAATAGGTGTGATTTTAGGTTTTCGTGGCATAGGAAGATCTTGAATAGTTCTCAGGTATTCAGCTGGGTAGCGTTGTCTAAAAGGCATTATTCCACATTGTGAAGCATTTGAGAACAAGAAAGGAAACTGCTTTAATGAGTCATTGTCATTTGCCTCAAACTTTTACAATATAGCCGACTACTTGCCATATTCAGGTGTCTCTGATGACTGTGTGGTATCTGCTAGGTTCAGGCATCCCTGACGACTGAGTGATATCTGCTGAGTGCTTAAATACTATTTTCACAGTCTTGTTGTTTAGACTTGTAAATGAAGAAATTTATGCTACAGTATCCACATACCTTGTGCATTTTTCCAATCATTGTCACCAGTTCGATTCAGTACCTCTTCAAATGGTATACAATCTACCTATCTAAGATTCAGCATTTGTTGTTGTCAGCGGCATTTTCTCAGATGTTCTGCAGATATTTGCAATTTCATTTTTGCAGTGTGTAGGTGGAGATAGCCCAAACAAATACTGATCATCACATCTTTCATGCGATGCCCAGTGCTGACGGAATCGGTTGTTTGCCATTATAAACAAAATTATTTTTGAAGTGGTACTCCATCAAACCTACACAATATCATTGTCCATTCCCACTGCACCCACTCCCAGTCTCTTGCCACATGGCTCATAACCCTGCAATATACAGGGTCCCACTAAAACCTCCCCGATGTCAAGGACCCAGGAGAGGAAAACCACAGTAGATACTACGAAGAAAAATGCACCACATTGTAGAGCATCTCAAAAAATTTATATTCCTGCCTCAGAAGTGTCAAGTATAGTCTTCAGAGTTCAGCATGGTCGCATGAAGTAAAAATGGCGACTCCACAGCAGCTCGCATAAGCAATAATGTGGTTTGCAGAAACAAAATCAACAATGACTATGCAAATAAGTTATAATCATATGTATGAATGTGATCCATCTGAGGTGAAAACAATTGAGGAATGGTATATGAAGTTTCTGGCAACAGGAATTGTTCTGAAGCATTCTAGTGGTGCACGTTACGGAGTTTCAGGAGAGACAGTGGAGGACATCAGATACACATTTCTCAGAAGCCCACGTAAGTCAATTTGTTGAGCATCTAGGCAACTTGATGTACCTCAGTTAACATTGCATTGTGTAGTTCACCAGCGTCATCGTACGTGTGCTTACAAAAGTGCAAATTCTGCAACATCTGATGCCAAACGATAACCCATGCCAACAATAATTTGCTGCAGATATGCTGCAGCATATTGATATGCTTGCCAGCTTATTGATATGGATGCCAGCTTCCTGGAAAGATGTTTATTCTCAGACAAGGCTACATTTCATCTATCAGGAAGGATTAATAGGCATAATGTGCAGATTTGGGGTTCGCAAAATCCACAGATTGTCATTGAGCATGTTCACGATAGCCCTAAACTAAACGTTTGGTGTGGACTAATGCACGACAGGATTGTTGGACCGTTCTTCTTTGCGGAACAAACAGTGAATGGGTCAGTGTATCTGGACATGTTGAAGCAGTTTGTGTACCCTCAGATAAGACTTGCAACCCAACATAATTTTTCAATAAGATGGAGCTCCGCTGCATTGGTCAACGGCTGTTCACAAGTCCCTGGATAATAAATTTCCCAATAGTTGGGTAAGATGCGGAGGACACATTGCCTGGCCACCACGTTCACCCGACATTACACCGCTTGATTTCTTCATATGGGGATTCGTGTATGTGACCAATGTGGACAATATTCCTACATTACGACATAGTATCACTAATGCGATTACAACAATAACAGAGGAAATGTTACAAATAACTTGGCAAGAAATTGAATATACTCTCTATATTCTTCATGCTACAAATGGTTCACATGTAGAGGTGTATTGATGATAAATAAATAAATTCTTTGAGATGCTCTAAAATGTGGTGCATTATTCATTGTCGCATCTAGTGTGTGTGTGTGTGTGTGTGTGTGTGTGTGTGTGTGTGTGTGTGTGTGTGTGTGTGTGCTTGCTTGCTTGCTTGCTTGCTTGCTTTTTTCTTTTCTTTTTTTCTTCTTTTCCTTTTTTTTTCTCCCCCCCCCCCCCCTCCCCCTCCCCCTCCCCCTCCCCCCTCTGTCCTGTGTCGTTCATATCAGGGAGGTTTGAGTGGGACACCCTGTACATGTCCCATACATTCTCCCACTACCATCTACCCCAGACCTGTCACAGCCATCTCCTGCCCCCTCAAAAGGAGGGCTGCCTGTGAAAGCAGCTATGATGTACAAATTGAGCTGCAAGCACTATGCGTCATTCTGCATGGCCATGTCAATGAACAAACTGTCTGCTGCGCGAATGGCAACCACCGAACTGCAGCCTAGAGACAGCTATATCACGCAGTTAGTGAAAATGTTGCCCAACAGGATGTGCTTCACTTTAGTGGCTGTTTCACAGCTTGTTCTATTTGGATATACACATCAGGAAAAAAAGTAGTTCCTAATTCTCATGTGGTGAATACTCAGTTTGAGTTGATAAAGTTGTCTTTACCCAAACTATCTGTATGTCACAAAACATGTTAGATCCATTGTTCTGCACAGTGTTCACCCAGTCCAATAATTATCCTGCATGACTGCCAGTGTGTCAGGAGTGGAGCGATAAACTCGGAACCTCTAGCTGTGATGTTATCCTAGAGTTTCAATTGTTTACTGAGCAGTGGCCATTCAAATGGGTGCCGTAGTTGCAGCCAATTTCTGGACATTGTGTTTCTCAGTGCTGCTTGTTAATTCCTAGTAGCATAGTGACTTCTTGTCACCCGTCCTGGATATTATCTGTTTATTACAACACAGCTAGTTGGCTATACATTGTTCTCTGTACTTAAAATCCCTTTTGGTGATTACTATCAGGGACTTGAATTTCCTTGTTGGTCTATGTGTCACTTACAGCCTAAATTTGAAAATAATATGCACCCAGTTGTTTTCATTGACACATAAGTAACAAGTAGTGCTTTCCAACTGTTTTCAAGGGAAAATACAGTGATACAGCAGTTAAACCTGTCTCCACTAAGGCAATCCTTCCTACAAAGGGCGTGATGTTTGGCACATGAAAGTCAGACATTTTGAAAGGACATTTGTGTTGAGAAAGCTTAATGATCTTCGTTATGTTGGGATTTATGTGTCTCTGGAATGTGTCCTAAATCCATTGAAGTTCCACCAAATAATGGGAATCATTAATTGGTTAAAGATTTCTTTCTCTTTTTTCTGCTCTGATATTGTGTGATGTGCACCACAAAGACAGTGGAGGGACAATTTGGTTTCTGCAGAGACCATCTGTGTTAATGATACTGTACTACTTCTTCCTCCTCCTCCTCCTTCTCCTTGTTGTTGTTGTTTTTCTTTTTGTGTGGAAAAGTTGGTCAGTTTAGATGTGAAGATCAATGCACTAGATTCTTCCATAAATATCCTAATACTTAAGTGGCTTAGTGTTGTGTCCATTGTCAATTTTTGACGTAGTATAAGCATATTCACATATGCAGTGGATACGCTAAGTTGTCATTGTGCTATAGTTTTAACTGAATGACTGAATTAATATGGCTGCAACAAAAGAGGTGGCTAATGACCAAGGCAGCATTGTTTGAACAGTCCACTGGTGTACTGCCAGGGCATAGTGTCCAATAGGCACAATATTTCGGCCATCAGACATGTCAACATCATCAGGTGCAGTGACGAACTGAGCTTCTGAGGGCATGCACCTGACATTTTCTCCCCCACCACCACCACCACCACCACCACCACCACCACCACCACCACCACCACCACCACAGGCCGTTCCCTCCACAGTGCTTGCCCAAGGGCATGCATCGGCTGTCACAGAGACATTTGTGTCGGTGTCTGTGGTAGTGTTGATGTAGTTGCCGTGTCTACTGGATCATTGTATTTGCAGAGTGTCTTCTTAATTAGACCCAGTGCTGTATTGGTGGGCTGAAGAGTGCGTGGAAGAAAAATTCACATTGATCAGTATTTGCATGCAGATAACTACCACCAACCTGTGCAGAGGAATGGGTTGCTAAAAATACTATTACACAGGGTGCACACCATTTCAGGTGCTGTGTGTCTGCCCTCGGAACTAGAACACATCAGAACTATGTTTCAAAAAAATAGATAATCAAAATGGCAGTTCAAGCATCCTCTTTGCCCATCATTACTTTACGACCTATGGAGACGAGAGAAATCAGAGGAAGAGATAACCACAGCCTTTATACGGTACACCAGCACACTATCAGGAAAAGTCTTGCACATACGGAAAGAGCACTGTGTAAGAACTATCTTTTGCCCGCTTACTGAAAGATGAGCGTTATTGGGGAGTGTCGAAGATGGTATTGGTTTGTGGAAGCCTGGGGTGTATCAGATTCCATGCCAGTGTGGTAAGACGTATATTGGATAAACAGTGTGCACCATTAAAGTTTGTTGCTGAGAACTCCAGCAGCAAATTCAGCTAATGTACTCCAACAATTAGACAGTCACTGAGTAGTTTGTCAGAAAAACATGCTAGAGAATATGCATTTACCAGGATTTTAGCACAAACTTCCAAATACTGGGACAGTGTCATTAGAGAATCCATCAAAATTCCCACCAGGGATAATCTTATCAGTCAGACTGTAGCCATAATCTCAGCAAGACTTGTAAAACCAGCACTGGGTGTAACTAAGAATACATTCAGCAAACACAATGATCTGGTGAATGAGGAGGACAAAGCAACTATATCAACACTATCACAGACACCAAAACAAGCTTCTCTGTGACTTGTCAATGTGTGCCCTTGGGTGTTGAACCATGGAGGGAACAACTGGGGGTGAGGGAGGGGAATATAGGTTGGTTGCAAGTCCTCAGGAGGTCAACTTGTCAGGGCACCTGACGATGGCAACATGTCTGACAGCTGAAACATTGTCTGCTCGACACTATGAACCAGTAGCACACCCAAGGACTGCTCGATCAACAAATATGCCAGATTCTTCTGCTCCATATGCTGTTTGCCAGTGCTTACTAAATCTTCAAGCAGTGGTTGTAAATCTAAATTGTTGTCGTTAAAGCACCTCATATAGGGCCTCTACAGGGTTATTGAATAATGAGTGGTTGAAGTATCCTGAAATCTGCTGCATTTGACGAAATAATTTTTCAGAAGCATCTATAGTTGGTAATTGAGTAAAATATTGCAGTGTAAGCTGCTCGCTTTCCATATTGCTGAGGAATTTGCCACCACGTCCTTCCCCAAAAAAGAGAGAGGTCTTGATAATTTCCAATGTTGTTCTTATTCATTATGAATACAATATTTTGTTTGTGATTTTTATCTTTCTGTTGTACATCAACTTCCTCTTTCTGTCCATGATTGTGCTTTACTTCAGTGATTATTATTGAGAGGTAAAAGATTGATTTAATTATTATTGTTGCAGATGTAAGTTTCACAAACATCACATTGTTATTGTTTTTACTTTCAGTCTTTCCCTGCCTACTCCCAAGATGCATTATTGGGAGCTTTATTTGGCGGGGGTTCTCTGGCTGATCTCTTATCTTCTTTTCCTGATCACAGTTACGTGGAAGGACAGTCTGTATTCCTCGATTTCTTGATGACAATGGTAAGTATTTCTGTTAATTAAAACAGAAACTCAAAAGTTTAATTAATTATTGATGAGCCTTTCTTTTTTTATGGACACTTAAGAGTATTTTGTGAGATGTTAAGATTATTTCACCAGATATGCAACATAGTCAAGATTTAGTGGAAAGAAATTATGTAAAGATCTTTATGCAACTAGAAAAAATGTGAGCTATAGCAATTTGAAATTTCAGTTTTGAAATTCGTTTTTGGACTGCACTTCAATGAGTATTATGTCTTTGTTATCCAGCTGATTGAAGCTTCTGATTCCATGACACTAGCATCAACCTTTTGTCTGCGTCATGTTATTGTATGTTGGTGTTTGTTAGATGGGATGCAATTTTATAAACATCAAATGAGTTGCATAAGTATTCTGTCTGGGACGTATTACATTAATATGCTGCTGAAATGTCCTACAGTTTTCAGCCTTATTTATGGGCATCATGATTACTCAATACCACAGCTATTCAGTGAGTGATTACCTTTATTCCTTCCGTTATTTACATTTTTACATTGCATATCTGGAAATAAACTTTTCAGTCTTAAAAAGTTGACATCTTTAGACATAATACTTATTTAGAATACCACGAGGGAGAGCTGTAGAGAAGTTACTGTTCACACATTACATAAATGATCTGATGGATAACATTGGAGGCTTCTTCAGGCTCTTTGCAGATTTTTGTGTGTAGGGAAGCTGCAACACCAGGAGACTAAAGAGTTCTTGAAGAGGATAAACACTTGGTACGTTGGTGACCATCAGTGTTAATAAATTAATGTATTCTGCATAAATAGCCTGAAAGATCATTATTGATTGCACTGTTGCCAATAAGTCACTTCAAAGGGTTCGAGAAAAATCTGATATAAGGCTGAAATTGATTTAAAAAAAATAAATGGTCTACAAAACACTTGTTTGGCTAATTCTTGAGATTGCATGATAGTCCAGTACTCGTAACAGGTAGGATTAAATGAGGAAATAGTGAAGATTGCAAGCAGAGCTTCACATTTCAACATGCTTTCACTTAATACACACAACAGTATTACTGAGATGCTCATCCAAGTCCATTGGCAGATAACTGCAAGAGAAGCATTGTGCATCACCATTAAAATTATGAGTACAGACATTCCCAGAAGAATCTGGAAAGATATTCTTTCATGACACATTAATTTCGTGGCTTAACTAAAATTGTAAAATCATAAAAATTGTCATGTGGAGACTCACCACCATTTGCTTCCACACACCATTCACAAGTTGAACAAGAAATAGGGGGAGAGTTTTGTACTAGAAGTACCCTCAGCTACAGAGCGTGAAGTAACATGGGGAAACAATATTGCATAACTAATTCTGTGTTAATTTGCTGTATAAATTGAAAGTGAGTGCAATCACAGCACTAAGTTATTGCTTTTTAAGTTTCTCTCCATGTTTGAAAGCAGTTCCTGACTCTAGGCTTCAGCTGATAGAAATGGGCACCTTTTTACAAGACAGTCTTTTCACCGAGTAAGAAATCTTGGCGTACTTGAACATAATTGACAAAAGTAGATTAGATTTCGAGAGTGATTGGCAGCTGCCAACCATTTCAACATTCGTCAGTCATCTACAGATCTTCCTTCATTTCTCTCTAGTCCTCTTACTTTGCTAGGCAACAGCAGCATCTGTGAACAGACCCACAGATCTTAAGAGTCTCCAGCTATGGAATATATCATTCATAATGCAACTAATTCAACAAAAATTATCTGTTTTTGAAAATCTAATGTAAATTAAAAAAAACCTTCATATGTGTGTTCTCCTGCTGCGGCTTGGTGAGCAGATTCATTATGCAATTACTTGGAATTCACAACTCTTTTTTACCTCATTTTGTTTATGTAGTGTTCTTTCATTTAGTTTTCATGGTAAAGGACTGAAAATTTGCAATTTCTACAGTAACAGTAGGTCACTGACTCGAGCATGGCAACGGAGAGAGATTTGAAAAAGACTGTTACACAGTATTGTTTCTTCAGTGTCAGTATGTAGATGTAGATTACATGAATTATATTCTATGTATCCCATTGAGTGTGCTCCCTGTAATTTGAGGATAAATCAAAGGTGTAGATTTTACTGAAGTGTGGTACAATAGAATGACTCAACTTCATAAAACATTATATATTACAATGCTAAAGTCAGTATGAGGATACTCTTCAATGGTGTTGGATGTGCCTAATAGAAAATTCTGTAATTCATTCTTGAATGTGACTTTATTGTGCACAAGATATTTAATATGCTATGACAGGTTTGTGAGTAAAGATATGTCCATAAATCTGACCTCTTTCTTTATAAATGTTAAACCACTTTGTACAGGCTGTTTTTGGTCCTAGAATCATAATTGTGCTTTCCACACTGTTTCATTGAGTAAAGAGAAATATTTGTATTTCCAGAGAATGTTAATGGTATCAGTAAGAAATATTCCTTCAAAAACTGTATCTTACAATTCTTTTCTGGAAATTTATCACTGTTACTAGAATTTTCCTAAAAATGATAAAATAGCTAATTAGTGACTGAAAAATGTATAGTTTCTAACTTTAAATAAGCTAAGTAAGACACTTTATTAAATCTAAAATTAAAGATTTGCTTTTAAGTTTGTGATCTGCTTATAGTACCAACTACTTTCTGATTATTATTTTGTTAAATAGATCATGATGATATTCTATCATCTATCTAGGTGAATGTAGTCTGCTTGTTTGACATTGGGCTTTGGATTCTAAACTGTTATTTGCCAAAAATGTAGTATATTAAGAGTTCATAAATTTTTCTGTTACCTCTCCTGTGGTCTGGTGGCTGGCGATTTTATTCCCTGACCAGAAGACCATGTTTTAATTCCTAGTGACTGTGATGTTTATCTACATCCACATACATACTGTTTCAGGGCTGTAGGATAGTGATAGGATTGAGTTGGATACATGCCCTATGTTTCACAATACTTTTTAAGCACACAATACGTATCACACATGATTTGTTTAGATAAAAACTTATCAACACACGGCCCTTGCATTTAGCAAACTACCGGTTTGCATTTAGTAGTAATTATCCGAATAATAGAGCTGCCTCAAAAATTCCTCAAAAGGAGCATTGCTAGTATCTACGGCATAACTGGTGACAACAGCTGGCATGGAGTCCCATTACATTTGTCAACACTTCAGTCATCTGCCAGCTTAAATTGCCCCCCCCCCCCCCCCCCTCCAACACACACACAGAGACAATGATGGCCATGCTAGCCTGACAGTTGGTGTGACCTCCAACTCAAACCCAAGACATCACAGTGCATTTCTGTCCTGTGGCCAGTGCAAGGACAGCTGCACCCTTTATGTAGCCCACACAATGCTCTTGCTAGGAAATACAAATCCCATGTGGGCACTGTTGGAAAATCGGAGTTGTTCATCACAGTCCTTTCCCAGCTCCTTTCCCCATCCTACGAAAAAGCTCTAAATGGATGAGAATTTGGGTTTTGCACTAGATAATAGTCACATAATTGCAATTGACCTTTGAAAAACTCACTTCTAGCTTAGCAGTTCTTTTAGTGTCACTATTATTTTAACAATATTGTGAAAAGGAAAGTTACTACTCACCATATATAGCGGAGATGCTGAGTCGCAGACAGGCACAACAAAACGACTGTCACAAATATAGCTTTTGGCCTGTAAGGTGACACACCAAGGATGCGAGGGACGTCGAGCATGTCCCACGTGTCCCCCATTTGGCCCACTGCTGTGGCTGCCCCGGATACTGTCTGCACTGAGGTTGACCCCTCACCTGTAGTCGAGTGGGAGATCATTCCAAAGTCTGGCAGGTAGTGAAAAACTTTCCACCAGGGCCGATTGCAGGGCCTAACCAGTTCATTTGGCGAACAGGTTTCAGGTGTTATCTGTGGCTGACAATGTCTCTGAGCCAGGTGCAATCATCCACCCTGTTCCAGAGCGAGCTTCTCCCCCTGCAGGGTCTGGACATGGAGATTTGCTGGTAGTTGGGACTCAAACATCAGGCGTGTAATGGGTCCCCTTAGGAACATGGCTGCCAAGAAGGGGAAGGAAGCCAGTGTGTGCACTCTGTGTGCGTACCGGGAGGAGTCATTTTGGATGTGGAAAGGGTGCTTCTGGATGCCATGAAGAGTACAGAGTGCCGCCAACTGCAGGTGGTGGCTCGTGTCAGTACCAATGTTGTGTGTCGCTTTCGACAGGACGAGATTCTCTCTGATTTCGGGCGGCTAGCGGAAATGGTAAAGACTGCCAGTCTTGCTTGTGAGATTAAGGCGGAGCTCACCAACTGCAGCATTGTCGATAGAACCGACTGTGGTCCTTTGGTGCAAAGCCGAGTGGAGGGTCTGAATCAGAGGCTCAGGCAGTTCTGTGACTGTGAAGACCGCAGATTCCTTTACTTGCGACATCGGGTGGTGGGTTCCCAGGTTCCACTTAATAAATCAGGAGTCCACTACACACAGGAAGCGGCTACATGGGTAGCAGGGGCCGTGTGGAAGGGACTTAATTGTTTTTTGGGTTAGAGGGTTCCAGGGAACCACAGAAAGGGCTCCGTCTAAAAGGGGACAGGTAAAATCAGAGTTAGTTAGTTCTAGAACGATCGGTATTGTAGTTGTAAATTGTCAAAGCTGTGTTGGGGAAGAACCGGAGCTCCAAGCCCTAATAGAAAGCACTGAAGCTCAAATAGTTACAGGTACAGAAAAGTGGCCAGAGCTGGAAATAAGTTCAGCCAAAATTTTTTTCAAACAATATAACAGTGTTTAGAAAGGATATATTAAACACAGTTGGTGGTGAAGTATTTATTTCTGTCAGAAGTAGTTTGCCTTGTAGTGAATTTGAAATAGAGTTCCTGCAAAATAGTATGGGTAGAGGTTATACTTGACAATCGGACTAAACTATTAATTGGATAGTTTTTCTGACTCAGAAAATATAGTTGCTGAACAGTTCAAAGGGAATTTCAGTCTCATTAGAAATAGGCACCACACTTACACAATTATAGTTGGTGGTGACTTCAATCTACCCTCAATATGCTGGAAAAATTAATACGTTTAAAGCTAGCAGAAAGCATAAAACATCATCCAGAATTTTACTGAATGCCTTCTCAGAAAATTATTTTGAACAATTAGTTCATGAGCCCACTCGAAGCGTAAATGGTTGCGAAAGCATACTTGACCTTTTAGCAACAAATAATGCTGAACGAATAGTGAGTATTGTGACAAATGCTGGGATTAGTGACTACAAGGCAGTTGCTGCTAGGCTGAATGCTGTAACACACACAACCATCAAAAAGAAATGCAAAGTATATCTATTTAAAAATGATGATAAAAGTGCTCTTAGCACTGTTTTAAGAGACAGTATTCACTCCTTCCAATCTGATCATGTAAGCATAGAAAAGTTGTGGAATGATTCCAAAGAGTTAGTATCGATAGCAATTGAGGGATATATATATATAATTTAAAAGAACACAAAATCCCCAAGACTGGCAAAGTTTTACAGAAGTTCGAAATACAGCATGTACTTCAATACGAGATGCTTTTAATAATTTCCATAACAAAACTCTGTCTCGAAATCTGGAAGAAGACCCAAAGAGATTCTGGTCAAACATAAAGCACACCAGTGGCAAGACACAATCAGTGCCTTCACTGTGTGATAAAAATGATGAAGTCACTGATGACAGCGCGACTAAGGCACAGTTATTAAACACTGTTTTCTGAAACTCCTACAACAAAGAAGACAAAGTAAATATTCCTGAATTCCAATCAAGAACAACTGCCAAGATGAGAAACATAGTAGATATCCTCGGTGTCGCAAAGAAGTGTAAATCACTTAGTAAAGTCAAGGCTTCTGGTCGAGATTGTATACATTTCAGCTTCCTGTCAGAGTATGCTTAAACAATAGCTCCACATTTAGCAATTATATACAACCGCTTGCTCACAGAAAGACCATACCTAAACACTGGAAAATTACTCAAGTCACACCAATACCCAAAAAGGGTAGTAGGAGTAATCTGTTGAATTACAGGCTCGTATCACTAACATGGATTTGCAGTAGGGTTTTGGAACATATACTGTGTTCGAACATTATGAAGCACCTCGAAGAAAACAATTTATTGACTCATAGTCGGCACGGATTCAGAACATATCATTCTTACAAAACTAGCTCACTCATGAAGTAATGCGTGCTATTGACCAGGATGTCGAATTGATTCCATATTTTTAGATTTCTAGAAGGCTTTCGAATCGTTTCTTACAAGCGTCTTTTAACCAAACTGCGTTCCTATGGTATATCGCCTCAGTTGTGCTACTGGATTTGTGATTTCCTGTCAGAAAGGTCACAGTTAGTAGTAAAAGATGGAATGTCATCAGGTAAAACAGAAGTAATATCTGGCATTCCCCAAGGAAGTGTTATAGGCTCTCTATTGTTCCTGATCTATATTAGTGATACAGGAGACAATCTCAGTAGCCATCTTAGACTGTTTGCAGATGATGCTGTCATTTACTGTCTTGTAAAGTCATCAGATGACCAAAACGAATTGCAAAATGATTTGGATAAGCTATCTGCATGGTGCGAAGAGTAGCAATTGACCCTGGATGAAGAAAAGTGTGAAGTTATTCACATGATTACTAAAGGAAATCCACAAAATTTCGACTACGTGATAAGTCAGACAAATCTGAGGGCTGTAAATTCAGCTAAATATTTAGGGATTGCAATTACAAATAACCTAAATTGGAACAATCACAAGGATAATGTTGTGGGTAGAGCAAAGCAAAAACTGGCAGAACACATAGAAGGTGCAACAGGTCTACTAAAGAGACTGCTTATATCACACTTGTCCGCCCTATTCTGGAGTATTGCTTTGCGGTGTGGGATCTGCATCAGGTAGGACTGACAGATGACATCAAAAAAGTACAAAGGAGGACAGCTCATTTTGTATTACTGTGAAATAGGGGAGATAGTGCTTCAGGCATGATACATGAATTGGGAGTGGCAGTCATTAAAACGAAGGAGTTTTTCGTTGCGATGGGATCTTCTCATGAAATTTCAATCACCAGTTTTCTCCTGTGATTGCGAAAACATTCTATTGGCACTGATCTATTTAGGAAGAAATTGTCATCGTGATAAAATAGGAGAAATCAGGGCTCACAAAGAAATATTTAAGTGCTTGTTTTTCCCGTGCGCCATTCTAGAATGGAAAGGTAGACAGACAACTTGAAGGTGGTTTATTGAACGCTCTGCCAGGCATTTTATTGTGAATAGAGGAGTAATCATGTAGATGTAGCTGCCCAATTTGTTTTACTATCTCATTTTCTCTTGTGATCCTAATGAATTTTCTTGTTAATAATATAAAGTATAATCTTATGTTAGTTCTGTAAAAATATCTGAATATGCAGTGATTAACAATTATAATTTTGCTCATTTCTAAGTACTGTTGAAGCATTTTTGCAAGAATAATCAGCCCAGAGACAGTCACCACATGAAGGTCGGATCAAGTCTCAATTTCCATTTGTATCTGCACTTATCATATACTCTATAAACTGATAACAGTAGTGTCATGTAGTCATGCCATTAAAAGAAAGCACATCTATATGTTAGTCACAAAAATATTGGTCTTGAGATTGTCAGTTGATCTTAGTGTCTCAACTGGCATTTGTGTGATAATTAATCTTGGTATTGTACATATGGAAACGAAACTATGAAAACCAATGAAAACTATTGTGTGCCCCCCCCCCCCCCCCACCTCCACACACACACACAAAGGTGTTAAAATTTGCAGCTTTTCTGAGCCAGTGGCTCTTCTTCCCACAAAAAGGTTGAAGGGGAAGGAAGAGGAGTGTAGGAAAAGAACTGGTGACATTTAGGGAAGGGGATATATCTTGGAAGAGTCGCCCAGAAGTCCAGGTTAGGGGAGACTTACCAAACTGGATAATAAGGAAAGACATTATTTGAGGCTACACTGGAAGAAATTTGAAAACCTGAGAGCTTAAATGTGGAAGATAGGTTAATACGCAAGACAGAGATTACTACAAAAACATTGTGCATGGGTTAATATATGGGGAACGCTACGTGCATTGCATGTGATACAGGTGGGAGAGGACAATGAAAAATAGACAGATCAGAAAATGAAAGATATAGAGAGAAAAAAAGGGAAAACTTTAATACCTCTATTTGTGTGTTCTCCTGCCGTTGCGTGGTGGGTGGATTTTTCTTATTTATCAAGTTAAGTTATATTTTCAGAAATTGATTATTTTCATTGATGATAAGTTTTAAATAGAAATTAATTTTCACATAATGAGATTTTCACTCTGCAACAGAGTGTGTGCCCGACCGAGACGCGAACTCGGGACCTTGGCCTTTCGCGGGTAAGTACTCTACCATCTGAGCTACCGAAGCACGACTCACGCCCGGTCCTCACAGCTTTACTTCTACCAGTATCTTGTCTCCCACCTTCCAAACTTTACAGAAGCTCTCCTGCGAACCTTGCAGAATTAGCACTCCTGAAAGAAAGGATACTGCAGAGACATGGCTTTGCCACAGACTGGAGGTTGTTTCCAGAATGAGATTTTCACTCTGCAGCGGAGTATGTGCTGTTATGAAACCTCATTCTGGAAACAACCTCCAGGCTGTGGCTAAGCCATGTCTCCGCAGTATCCTTTCTTTCAGGAGTGCTAGTTCTGCAAGGTTTGCAGGAGAGCTTGTGTAAAGTTTGGAAGGTAGGAGACGAGATACTGGCAGAAGTAAAGCTGTGAGGACCGGGCGTGAGTTGTGCTTCAGTAGCTCAGATGGTAGAGCACTTGCCCTAGAAAGGCCAAGATCCCGAGTTTGAGTCTCGGTCAGGCACATAGTTTTAATCTGCCAGGAAGTTTCAATTTTCACATAGTTCACAATGTTAAGAAAAGGGTTGATTACTGCTCAGTGCAAAGATGACGTGTTAAGTTGCAGGCAGGCATGGCAAAAAGATGGTTACAAATTACAGCTGTGGTCAAAGCCTTCTTCAGCAAAGAAAACACACACACATTAACACAAGCAAGCACACCTCATGCACATATGACATTTACCACTTGTAGCTCTAACTGGAAAGCGAGCATCAGGAGGGGGGAGGGGGGGATGCTTGTTTTCAGTGGCTGCTTCTCAACCCAGGCCATCAGGATCCTCCCCTCCACCACCAGCTGTGAAAGTGGGAGTTACGCTTAAGACACATTCGCGCTCCTGAAATCATCCCAGCACTCTCCTGACGAAATTGTCATCTTCAACCTACAGTGACGTACTGTCCCCACATCCACCATCCAACAGTTTCCATGCCGTCTGTCCTATCACTTTCTCCTCTTTCATGTCTTTGAACCCTCATTGTATGTAGCCCCCTGCAAGTACACCTGCCCATCCTTTCGTCTTCCTTGCTCCTGACCTTTTCTGCTTCCCATGTACTTCCCCACACCCCTCCTTCCACCTGCACTCCATAGTCTCGCCAGTCCTTCCTGTGTGTCCCGCCAGACAGCACTCTTCTCTCCCCCCTACCCACACCATGCTATCTCTCCTACTCCTCTCCCCCACTCCAGATTGCTATTCTTGTGACAGCTGCATTCTGTGTGGAGTTGCCAATGGTAAGCCATGTGGAGCATGAGATTTGCTTACTTGCTTGCTTTTGTGTGTGTGTGTGTGTGTGTGTGTGTGTGTGTGTGTGTGTGTGTGTGTGTGATTTTCCTTTACTGAAGAAGGCTTTGGCCACAAGCTATAATGTGGAACAGTCTTTTCTTTCTGCCTGTCTGCAACTCAAAGGGTCATCTTTATTTTAAGTACCAATCTGTCCTTTTCCTAGTATTGTTGATATTCCAACCCGGAGTGTTAAAATAGTTGACAATTTCTGTTTCTTATTATAGACTTGTTGCTCTAACACATCAAAAATCCAATTGACACTACTTCCATGTAATTATACAAGTAGCAACTTCTTCAGCATTTGTCAGCTTTTGCCCTTATTCACTAAACATGCTTGTTCATTCATTTATTAACACCCCTGACTTGCAGAGTTATCAATTTTTTTATTACAATTCTGTAAATCAATAAAATTTTCCTACATGTCTCTCCCCATTTACTAGTGATCTTCAGGAAGGTAATGTTAAATGTTAAGTCAGTTTACTCTATTATTAATTTTCTGAAGTAGCTTGCGTGCTATTTGCATATAATGATATGCATAAGTTTTCACACACAGTAACAGCTCAAGCATATATAATGGCCTTCACTTTGATCCAAAATGTGCATTTCCAGCTGGCAGATGTGACTTCTGCACTCAGCTGTATAATGCCCACGTCACATTTATAAAATCAAGGAAGTTATTTTCTTTTCAGTAACATTTATTGAACTTATTCTACATTCACCATGGAATTCATGTACTGGCAAGTTGATAGTAATTTTGGCAAAAATGGAGTGGGAAGTTAACTGCAGTGGAACGTTGTAGGTTTTTTAACCGAAGGCAAAGGTAAATGAATTTTTGTCTCTGAACAAATTAAGAAAGAAATATCAGTGTCATTTGATATGAGGGGCAAACTGTTTAATGATACAGTACAGTTCTTTGAACAGTTAGAGAAACAGCATAAAAGGCCAATGTGCACTGCATAGTATCTAACAGACCAAAACTTTTTGTATCAGTTAAGGTACAGGAAGGAATCAGTAACCATAAGACTGTTACATTAGTTAAAGGTCTGTTAAGAAAAGTTACAGAAACACTTTTGCTCCAGAAGACTTGTCAGCCAAGAACAGTCTTCGTCACATATTCCGTTCTGAGGGTGAAGATGTGGATTAGAAAAGGATAAAAGTTAAAAGTGTGGTAGAATAAATCTGTAGTCTGTATGCTGGTCAAGTTTGCGTGATGGAGAAGACTTACTGTGGCTCAGTAGCCTTATTGGAAGCATGCTACAAAAGCAAAGAGGATATTAATGCAAGTGAAGTCAAAGCCTTGTTGACAAACAGTAGCCAAGAAAAGGAAAGGGGGAAATGTAAAGAAAGAAATGCAAGGAGTGTTCAGTGAATTCAGAATTTTTACCTGTTAATCTGTCTAAAAAATCCTAAGGCTTTTTTCTTAAATAACATTAGTAAGCAAATCTGAATCACCTATTACACTCAGTGACCACTGACACTGAAACAGAAAATGGAAGACAAAAAGCCAAAATACTGAATTTGCTCTCCCAAAATTATTTCACTGTGGAAGATGATGACATGGGTTCTCTTTTCCAATCATTGCACAAATGTGGAAAAGGTACCGTATTTACTCAAATCTAAGCCGCTCCTGAAAAATGAGACTCGAAACTCAAGGGGGGAGAAAAGTTTTAGGTCGCACCTCCAAATCGAAACAAAATTGGTCCATTGTAATATGAGACACAATTTACGTCAAATGAATGACGATACAGCTACAGTAGTTTGGTTCGGTTCGAGTCGTAAGCTTTGCAGCTGAGCTTTACCAGGTAGCCATTGCCATGCGTCAGGCGCTCCGTCCGTATTTATACGGGTACCCTTCCTTTTTCACGTGCTTCGTCTGGTCTGAATCGATTGCTTACTTTGCTTTGATCTGATAAGTGCTGTTTTCTTTGTTACAGGTGTCTACATCACTCTAAGCTGAAAATGCTTTACTGTGCTGTGTCATGCATTGTTTGTCGCATTCTAATAGTGCGTGTTTACGGCCTTTCGCCACTCGCAGCATGGCTTGCTTTTGTGCGCGCTCCCGCCGCTTACAATAAAAAAAAAAAAAAAATCGTCTCATTAGCGAAACAATGGCAAGAGACTGCTATTTGCTGTTACTTACATTGCTGCTTTCTTTGATAATGGTCAATAAGAACCAAATAATAGACTGCGTATGATAGAACATGTTCTGAACGAGAGTTAGGCGAAAATTTTTCTCCATTTGAAAATCTTTGCGGCCGCTTCCTTAGTACATCAAATTCCGCACAGAAATTAGTCATCTTAGATTTAAAAATCTAGTCAGTTGCCTTGCTTCATTTCTGACTGTATTACTATTAGGCACAAGAATAATACGAATATAAACATGACACTATGTATATTCTTCCGGATTTGCTGTTGTCTCACTCTAGTTTCGTAGTTTATTAGGCAGACAGGATTTAAATGAGATAGCAGCAAACACGAAATAATACATGGCAAAATGTTTATATTCATATTATTCTTATGGTGAAGAGAATACTGCATGTGATTCACATTTCATCAGGTTCCTATTAGCAACCATCTTTTCTCACTGGTAGAAAAAAATTCAGAAATGTAGAGTTGGCTATATGGACAAACATCCCAAACAGTTTTGCCAGTCGGATTTTTGTAGTACATAGAAATGTTGCTACATTCGAAGATGAACAATACGGAATTTGTATTTACTTCGTTGGATAATGTATGATAAGGCAGTGGTCAAAACTCGGTGCGGAGAAAAAAAAGCTCGTCTTCCACCCTTTCCTCCTCCCCCCCCCCCTCCCCCGCAGAGATTTTGGCGCCAGTATTTATCTTTGTGCCTACAAAACATGCCTTTGTAGCGCTACATATATTCGACGGCAGAAGTTCAGAAGTTAGTTGTGGCAGCACCTACCAACATTTTTCAGAACTTCCGCCGCTTGCTTTGCACTCGATTCTAAGCCTCCGGCGGATTTTTGGATTACAAAAACCGGAAAAAAAGTGCGGCTTAGATTCGAGTAAATATGGTAGATATTGCAGTAAAGCAATCACATTAAAGTAAAATAGATTGATAGTGGAAAAGCATTTGATGAAATGCCTCTAAGGTGTTAAACTGATTATCCCTTCTAAAAGCATTTTATTTTAAGTTCCTTGGAGCAACAATTTTTGTTTTAGGTTCCTTGGAGCAACAATGGGTACCAAACAACTGGATAAAAGCACAGGTCTTACCTGTTTCCAAAAAGAGTCATTGGACAGATTCATATAACTATTGGTCTACATTTCTTATATCAAACTTTCGTTGGATTACAGAACTTTCTGGAGAAATAAAACATTTGTAAGAATTAATATGGATTCTGGCATCTCTTTTTGTCTAAGAATTCCAACCAGCGTAGAAAGTTGCGCATAAGTTGACAGTGTTCCTCTCTTCCTTTGCATTCAGGTGGCATTTAATAGAGTTCCCCACTGTTGTTTGGTGAAAACAGTATGAGCGTACAAAGTATTGGACTAGATTTATGACTGAATTCAATACTTCCTAGCAAATAGAACCCAACATGACATTCTGAAGTGGAGGAGATTGCCATGTGTCAGAGTTATACCAGTGGGAGTGTTATACGGCCATTGCTGTTTACAGTATATGTAAATTATCTAGTGGAAATCAAACAATGGAAAATCGAGGCTGGAATGTAACAACATTATGAGAAGGAAAGTTGCTATTCACTATATATAGTCGCAGGTAGGGGCACGCACGCACGCACGACTGTAGTGTCAGGCGACTGAAATCATGGAAGACGCACTCCTCAGTAAGCATCATGTGATTGATGGGGAGGTTTTTGATGCAGCAAGGCTTTGGCTCTAATGTCGACCAGATGTTACCATGCAGGCATATATGCCCTCCCAATAAGGTGATGTAAGGCCGTCACATTGAATGGAGATAACGTCAAAAAGTAGTGTGTCGTGGCCAGAAGAGTGGGCAATAATTTGATGTATTGTAAATCTGAATAAAACCAACATGCTTTCAGAAAAAAAAGTGTTGCATTACTTATTGAACACCCCTAATGTTAATGGAGAAAGGAAATATTTTGAGCTTCATAGTGAGGAAAATTTTGAAGTTATCTTTGTAAAATATGAGGTCAAGAATGTATACTTTGCTGTGTCAAGTGACTTTTGTGCATCCCATGTTCAGCTTCTGTGTACTGTCTGTTTTAATTTTCTGTATTCTTTGATTTTGTTTTCTTTCAGGCACAAAATATGTCTTTCAATGACATCATCCTGTTGTCAGTGGGTGGTGTTGGTATTTTATCAAGAGTACGACCACGTCTACAAGACTTTATCAGGCAAAAAGTCTTACAGGGGAGGGATACTTCTGAAGAAAATGTAGCAGTTGCAGTGCATGCACTCTTACAGGAATTGCGTCCTCATCTGAAACTTCTGGTTAGTAATCTTCGAAATTTTTGTCACAAGTAGCTCACAGCACATATGCAACCTGGGGGGAGTGAGGGATGATTTGCCTAATACTGATGTCCTCCTCCTCCCCCCCCCCCCCCCCCCCCTCACGTTTCAGATATATCTGCAAGTAAAGAGGAACATCCTTCATACATGTAAAAAGGAATTGGACAAAGTTACTAGCAAACCCAACTATAATGAGAGAAACTAGGGGAGGGGGATGTTGCTATTGATACAATCAAATTTTCATCCCTTTAAAGTCTTAGTGTTCCTAATATATTTATCTTATGTTCCAGGGTCAAGCTAAAGTTAAAGATGAAGTTGACATAATTTTATCAGTAAACCAATACAACCAAATAAAATTACCAGAATTAATTCATATCATCATGTCTGAAGGTTTGTGAACATTATGTATTATATTTTCCTGTATTCATTACATGTTGCCACTGTCAGCTGTTTATTCGATACCTTTGTTGTTTTCAGCGAGAGATGATATTTTTTGTCGGCGCTTCGTGCAGTGGTTTGTTCAGTATGCAAGGGAAGTAGCTGCTATTGTACGGTACTGCTGTGTTGATGACCTACAAGGATTAGTTAATGTTGCAGAAATTTATGTGGTTCGTGTTTAGTTTCCTTCTTGGAGTAGTCATTTTAAATACCAAATGATACTTATTCAACTAAAGAGTCTTATTGTGTGTTTCTTGTACCAGCATCAGTTTTCCTATTGCAGAGGCAGTTAATGAGTGGGGTGCAAGCTGATGTCCGGGACTGGACAATTAGTAGTTCACTTTCACAGATACAAAGTTTTGTAACAAGCCAAACTGTACCTGTTGAAGATATACAACCATTTCTGGTGTACAGGATTCCTTCACCACCATCATCCTTACAGCATGGCTCAGTACCTGTAAGTTTTAATGCTACCTCAGCAGAGCAGCTAGATGAGGAAGAACAAGTAACAGAGGTATGCTCAGAATTTTAACTTTTTGGTGTTTTACAAGTTATGGAATAGCTGATCCATTTAATTTTTCCCAAATTTACAGCATGTAAGTAATATTCATAGTATTTACTTTTGATTTGTGTAGTATGTACAAAAATCACTGATTTATTTAGTTCCACAGAAGTAAACTGAAGTGGATTTACTACATAATATTAAAAGTAATTGTTTAATTGCCATAAAGACATTACAGATTAACTTATGTTGCTATACCTCCACAGGAGAGTTTTGTTTATGTACGTCTCTTTCATTTATCCTAGAAATGATTCAATAGAACCTCGTCAAAAAAATGTTATTTTTCTGCCGAGAAACTTTGTCTTCATCTGTCAAGAGACACCTTTGGAGGAGATATATGAATACTTCAGATGCCAGGCACTCTCTTTAACATTATACTCTGTTATAAAGAAAACAAAAATGGTGTGAAATGAGAGAGAATTTCGGCTATCCATCTTTTATGATGAGATACAGGGCTTCTTCCTACATGAGAAATATTCTGTTTAATATGGTGTGTGGTGTAATAGTTTCATTTTGACAAGTTTTCAAAATTTATTTCAAATCCTGTCATTGCAGAAAACTCATGACGTGAGTGACACAGTCTCTTGTGCAATCGTCGTTTTGTCCCATGCGTGTGTAAGTGTGTAGACAACAATCTTCAAAGAAATTGCAATGTTTCTTAGAAATGGCAATGGGGAGCCCATACTGCATTTGGAGCTGTATCCTCATCATGTGTGAGCTGTTGCCTATCTCACATTAGGTCTTTTATGGTGTTTTGGCAGTTACGCGAGTTGTGCTAGCATCAGGAAATTTTTGGTTTGCTGACGATTGCAGTTTCACTCAGTCAAGTCGTAGATTTCAGGCCTGTTTTACTAGTCCAGTGTGAGGGGGGAAAATAGCTGGTGAAATTATTGCGCAGCACTGTTGACACACTAGATAGTGCCACTGTGCCACAAGGTGGTGATGGGCCTTCTTCAGCTCACCAAAAATGGCATAATCTGAACTGTAAGGAACTGTTTTAATGAATCCATTAACTCCTCGACTACAATTGCTCTATTGAGCCTTACGTTGTCGTAGAGCTGAATGACCCATTAAATGAACTGCCCATGGGTGTTTTGATTTCATCACTTTGCTTATTTTTGGAAGATTTGCGGATTACAGTATTCAATCTCCCTACAACAACCCTGTGTTCATTAACCCCTGTATCGGTTTTCGTGCTCGGTATTAATTAAGGATTTTTTGTTGCTAAGAGGTCAGGTGTGTTTTTACAACCGTTTACTATTCGTGTTGCTTCTTGAACTAACTGCTCGAAATAATTTTCAGAGAATGCATTTAGCAAAATTTCGGATGGTATTTTATGCGTACCTCCAGAATTAAACATGTATTTTCACCAACATATCGAGGATAAATGAAAGTCACCACCAACTATTATCGTATGAGTCTGGTACGTGTTTGAAATCAAACTCAAGTTTTCTTTGAATCTTTCAGCAAAGGTATCATCTGAATTGGGAAGTTGGTAAAAAGATCCTATTATTATTTTATTCCAGTTATCAACAATGACCTCTGCCTGTACTAACTCACATGAAGTATCTACTTCAATTTAGCGACAAGTTAAACTACTACTTACAGCAACAAACACGACACTGCCAACCATGTATAGCCTATCCTTTCGGAACACCGTTAGGTTCTTCACAAAAATTTCGGCTGAGCTTATAGCCGGCTTTAGCCAGCTTTCAGTGCCTGTGACAATTTGAGCATCAGCGCTTTCTATTAGCGCTTGGAGCTCTGGTACTTTCCCAACACAGCTATGGCAATTTACAACTGTTATACCAATGGTTCCTGTATTTACATTATTCCTGTGTTCAGCCTGCACTCTTTGAGACTGAGGCCCTTCTTTTGTTTTCCAGAGACCCTCTAACCTAAAAAACTGCCCAGTCCACGCCACACACCCCATGCTACCCGTGTAGCCGCCTCCTGTGTGTAGTGGACACCTGACTTACTTAGCAGAACCCGAAACCCAACCACCCTTTGGTGCAAGTCGAGAAGTCTGCAGCCTACACAGTCGCAGAACGGTCTGAGCCTCTGATTCAGACCCTTCACTCGGCTCTGTACCAGAGGTCCTATCTATTATGCTGCAAATGGTCAGCTCTGCTTTCATCTTGCAAGCAAGACTGGCAGCCTTTACCACTTCTGTTAGCCACTCAAAACCAGAGAGAATCTCTTCTGATCCAAAGTGACACACCTCATTGGTACCAATGTGAGCAACCACCTGTAGTTGGGGCTGCACCCTGTGCTCTTCATATCATCAGGGAGGACCCTTTCCACATCTGGAATGACTCCACCAAGAATGCACATGGAGTGCACATTGGTTTTCTTTCCCTTCTTGTCGGCCAAGTCCATAAGGGCCCCCAAAATCCGCCTAACATTGGAGCTCCCAACTACCAGTAATCCCATTCTCTGTGATTTCCCGGATCTTGCAGGCTGAGTGGTTTCCTCTGAAACAGGACAGGTGACAGCATCTGGCTTGGAAACAGTGTCAGCCACAGACAGCAGCTGTAACCTGTTAGTCAGACCAACTGGGGAGGCCTTATGTGCGGCCGCCTGGGAAGTCTTTCACCACCTGCTTCACCCCGGTGTGACCTGCCACTCGACCACAGAGGTGAGGGGTCAACCTCAGTGCGAGCAGTAACTGGGTTGGCCACCGGCGAAGAACACTCCGACGTGTGGTCATCTGTCGGATCCCCACGGCCGGCCCACAACAGTGGTTCCCATCCACTTCAGCCTCAAGCTGTGTAACCAAAGCCATTACAGCTTGAAGTTGAGAGTGAAGGGTCACCAACTTGGCTCCCATCCGCACACAACAATCGCAGTCCCTGTCCATACTGAAGATCATGGAAAACTAAACTATCAACACATGCTGCGCAACTCTACTGTAGACTCTGACGAAATCGCAGGAACTGTGTCTAATAATATAGATCAATACACAGGTATTCAGATACCGAACTACCGAAGCAGTGCGGCCGCCTGGGAAGTCTTTCACCACCTGCTTCACCCCGGTGTGACCTGCCACTCGACCACAGAGGTGAGGGGTCAACCTCAGTGCGAGCAGTAACTGGGTTGGCCACCGGCGAAGAACACTCCGACGTGTGGTCATCTGTCGGATCCCCACGGCCGGCCCACAACAGTGGTTCCCATCCACTTCAGCCTCAAGCTGTGTAACCAAAGCCATTACAGCTTGAAGTTGAGAGTGAAGGGTCACCAACTTGGCTCCCATCCGCACACAACAATCGCAGTCCCTGTCCATACTGAAGATCATGGAAAACTAAACTATCAACACATGCTGCGCAACTCTACTGTAGACTCTGACGAAATCGCAGGAACTGTGTATAATAATATAGATCAATACACAGGTATTCAGATACCGAACTACCGAAGCACTCTGGTGAAACTAAATAAGTCGTCCCTGATTAGGAACTTGTAATATGTCACAAAATTGGTTTACTTTCCGACGCGAACGAAAACTCGATAACTGTGGATATTAAATATTAAATTTACACACAGAAACTCAAGAAACCAAACTATTAAAGGACACAGATGATATAATAAAATTCGCTCCTGGTTAGGAACTCGTAAATGACACTGTTGGGTGCAGGCTTTGTGAAATTTTAGTCTGTGCTTAATGGTGGCATTTCTGATGCTGAATCTGACTCTGTGGCAATGGCTGCTACTGTAACTATCTGGTCTCCAATAATGAGAGGATCCACCTTCTGAACAATGGCGTCATTATTGCGGTGTGTTGTTCCAGGCAGTCCATCTTCGGCCAACAACATCCATCCTTTCATAAATCACTTCTGCCATTTCTTGATCCTTGCAGTTAACATGCATTGCTCTCCATACACATGGATCATTCTTTGGTGAATTTCTGTTCCCTGCACTCCTTCCCCACTACACACCTCTGCTCTTCTTTTGAAGCCTCCATTTCACTGTTTTTGAGCATGTCTGCGTCAAATGGACAGTTGATGAATGCACATGCTCATTCTGTAATCATGTGGATAATTGCCTGTGTTCAACTAGAGGCGAGTTAAGGACCTCTGCACTCATACAGAGACCACACCTTCTTCTGTGAGCAATGACTTTAGGAGTGTTTCAGCAGTTTTCATTTTACAGCCTTCTGGCTCATTTTGTTTTGAATGTGTGTTATATTTATGGAGGGAACAGAAACACGGTTGTATGATCTCGTAAAACTTTGTTCTTGCAATAAATAAGAATAATTTTTAAACATGAACTGAGATGAGTTCATAGTTTGCATGATCCCAAATGTGTAATGATTTTGTTAGAATGTTAAAAAACTCCTACATATTTTTCAATTTTAAATACCATTATCAGCCATTAAGTTTTGACTGAACTGACATACTTACTTTCAATGTGTTTTTTTTTTTTTTGTTGTAGCCAATGGAAACTGATTCAGATACACCAACAGTAAATGGCTCTTTGACCTTGGATACTCACAGCTTTTCTGAGTCAGAGACAGATGTTGTTCAGTCCCCTACAAATCTCATAATGGATTCAGAAACACTTCCAGATGTTGTGATAGGCGCAGAAACGTGGCATAATGTTTTGCCTTCTGTAAGCTTTTTGAATGGTCTATGCATTTCATTTGACTAGACATATTTGGCTCTCCATTAGCAGTTCTACTACACTACTGATAAATGTTTCAACTTTTACAGGATTGGGTGCCTATTATAACACGTGATACTCAGAGGCAGAGGAAACAGAATTCACAGGCACCTTTCAGTGATGCTTACCTTGCAGGAATGCCATCAAAACGCAGAAAAATTGTATCAAGTGCAAAACCACAAGGGAATGTTGGCCAGATTTTAGCAGGTAAGTTGGAACATTCCATATATTTCTTACTGAATATTGAAGCTATGTGACAGGTTTGTGGACAGAAATCATTATGTATCTTATGTTTGTTAAATTGTCTTAGCACCTCCAAAGTCAAACAGTGAATAAGAAAAACTTCTTACACACAAGTGATGAGTCTGCATTATTGATGTGATAAAATTGACACCTGTTATGTAATGTAGTAAAATATTTATTAAAGATAACGTTTTCATTGTGGTAGTGACATTGTGTGGCTGCAAAGTTGCTGCCTCAAACTTTTAAATTTATTGAAGTAGTTAAATAAGGTTATTAAAAATAAATATAAGGACAGGTAATTGATACCTGTAGGTGGCACATAGGCACACTTTAAAGATCGTATAATTACTGATCATATAATTACTGATCATATAATTCTCCCCCCCCCCCCCCCCCCCCCCCCCCCTCCCCATGAACCATGGACCTTGCCGTTGGTGGGGAGGCTTGCATGTCTCAGTGGTACAGATGGCCGTACCGTAGGTGCAAGCACAACAGAGGGGTATCTTGCTGTGCTGGGTGCTGGTACTACAAACGGCTGAAAGCAAGGGGAAACTACAGTCGTAATTTTTCCCTAGGGCATGCAGCTTTACTGTATGGTTATATGATGATGGCGTCCTCTTCGGTAAAATATTCTGGAGGTAAAATAGTCCCCCATTCAGATCTCCGGGCGGGAACTACTCAAGAGGACTTTGTTATCAGGAGAAAGAAAACTGGCGTTCTGCAGATCGGAGCGTGGAACGTCAGATCCCTTAATTGGACAGGTAGGTTAGAAAACTTAGAAAGAAAAATGGATGGGTTACAGTTAGATATAGTAGGACTTAGTGAAGTTCGGTGGCGGGAGGAACAAGACTTTTGGTCAGGTGAATACAGGGTTATAAACACAAAATCAAATAGGGGTAATGCAGGAGTAGGTTTAGTAATGAATAAAAAAATGGGAGTGTGGGTAAGCTACTACAAACAGCATAGTGAACACATTATTGTGGCCAAGATAGACATGAAGCCCAAGCCTACTACAGTAGTACAAGTTTATATGCCAACTAGCTCTGCAGATGATGAAGAAATTGAAGAAATGTATGATGAAATATAAGAAATTATTCTGGTAGTGAAGGGAGATGAAAATTTAATAGTCATGGGCGACTGGAATTTGAGAGTAGGAAAAGGGAGAAAAGGAAACACAGTAGGTGAATATGGATTGGGGGTAAGAAATGAAAGGGGAAGTCGTCTGGTAGAATTTTGTACAGAATATAACTTAATGATAGCTAACACTTGGTTCAAGAATCATAAAAGAAGGTTGTATACATGGAGGATTCCTGGAATACTAGAAGGTATCAGATAGATTATATAATGGTAAGACAGAGATTTAGGAACCAGGTTTTAAATTGAAAGACATTTCCAGGGGCAGATGTGGACTCTGACCACAATCTATTGTAGATTAAAACTGAAGAAACTGCAAAAAGGTGGGAATTTAAGGAGATAAACCTGGATAAACTGACTAAACCTGAGGTTGTACAGAGTTTCAGGGAGACCACAAGGGAACAATTGACAGGAACAGGGGAAAGAAATACTGTAGAAGAAGAATGGGTAGCTTTGAGGGATGTAGTGGTGAAGGCAGCAGAGGATCAAGTAGGTAAAAAGACGAGGGCTAGTAGAAATACTTGGGTAACAGAAGAGATATTGAGAGATTGATGAAAGGAGAAAATATAAAAATGCAGTAAATGAAGCAGGCAAAAATGAATACAAATGTCTCAAAAATGAGATCGGTAGGAAGTGCAAAATGGCCAAGCAGGGATGGCTAGAGGACAAATGTAAGGATGGTGAGGCTTATCTCACTAGGGGTAAGATAGATACTGCCTATAGGAAAATTAAAGATACCTTTGGAGAAAAGAGAACCACTTGTATGAATATCAAGAGCACGGATGGAAACCCAGTTCTAAGCAAAGAAGGGAAAGCAGAAAGGTGGAAGGAGGATATAGAGGGTCTATACAAGGGCGATGTTCTTGAGGACAATATTATGGAAATGGAAGAGGATGTAGATGTAGATGAAATGGGAGATACGATACTGCGTGAAGAGTTTGACAGAGCACTGAAAGACCTGAGTCGAAACAAGGCCCCGGGAGTAGACAACTTTCCAATAGAACGACGCCCTTGGGAGAGCCAGTCCTGACAAAACTCTACCATCTGGTGAGCAAGATGTATGAGACAGGTGAAATACCCTCAGACTTGAAGAAGAATATAATAATTCCAATCCCAAGAAAGCAGGTATTGTCAGATGTGAATATTACCGAACTAACAGTTTAATAACTCACGGCTGCAAAATACTAACGCGAATTATTTACATACGAATGGAAAAACTGATAGAAGCCGACCTCGGGGAAGATCAGTTTGGATTCTGTAGAAATGGTTGAACACGTGAGGCAATACTGACCCTACGACTTATCTTAGAAGCTAGATTAAGGAAAAGCAAACCTATGTTTCTATCATTTGTAGACTTAGAGAAAGCTTTTGACAATGTTGACTGGAATACTCTCTTTCAAATTCTGAAGATTGCAGGGGTAAAATACAGGGAGCAAAAGGCTATTTACAATTTGTACAGAAAGCAGATGGCAGTTATAAGAGTCGAGGGACATGAAAGGGAAGCAGTGGTTGGGAAGGGAGTAACACAAGGTTGTAGCCTCTCCCCGATGTTATTCAATCGGTATATTGAGCAAACAGTGAAGGAAACAAAAGAAAAATTCAGAATAGGTATTAAAATCCAGGGAGAAGAAATAAAAACTTTGAGGTTCGCCGATGACATTGTAATTCTGTTAGAAACAGCAAAGGATTTGGAAGAGCAGTTGAACAGAATGGACATTGTCTTGAAAGGAGGATATAAGATTAGCATCAACAAAAGCATAATGAGGATAATGGAATGTAGTCGAATTAAGTTGGGTATGCTGACGGAATTAGATTAGGAAATGAGACACACAAAGTAGTAAAGGAGTTTCGCTATTTGGGGAGCAAAAAACTGATGATAATCGAAGTAGAGAAGATATAAAATGTAGAATGGCAATGGCAAGGAAAGCGTTTCTGAAGAAGAGAAATTTGTTAACATCGAGTAGAGATTGAAGTGTCAGGAAGTTGTTTCTGAACGTATTTGTGTTGCGTGCAGCCATGTATGGAAGTGAAACATGGACGATAAATAGTTTGGACAAGAAGAGATTAGAAGCTTTTGAAATGTGGTGCTACAGAAGAATGCTGAAGATTAGATGGGTAGATCACATACCTAATGAGGAGGTATTGAATAGAATTGGGAGAAGAGGAGTTTGTGGCACAACTTGACAAGAAGAAGGGACCGGTTGGTAGGACATGTTCTGAGGCATCAAGGGATCACAAATTTAGCATTGGAGGGCAGCGTGGATGGTAAAAATCGAAGAGGGAGACCAAGAGATGAATACACTAAGCAGATTCAGAACAATGTAGGTTGCAGTAAGTACTGAGAGATGAAGAAACTTGCACAGGATAGAGTAGCATGGAGAGCTGCATCAATCCAGTCTCGGGACTGAAGACAACAACACAACTTCACATTTCTGTATGTATGCATGCATTCGCCTGTAGGCAGCAGCAACAGAAATTGTTGTCAAGTGGTTAACAGTGCAGCTTTTTATGTGGAAAAAGAGTAAGGGCCTTAAGACAATTTTGGTCTTTCTTGGTGCAAACACTGCCCACAAGCAGTTTCATAGATTGTCTTTTATGTCTCAGAGACTAAAGGTATGATGAACATGAAACTTCACATGTAATGACTTCGAATGACATAATTTTCTCAAAGACAGTTTCATTTATGTACCACTTTCCAATTAATAGTTGTGCAAAGTTGAAGAGTCTGTAAAAAGGTCGAAAATGAATTATTTTGAATCTGATTTTACAAAAAAGTGTTCTATAAAACTTTCCAAACTGGGCGCATTAGAAAAACCATGTTTTAACCATCAAAACAGAGGTACACACACAAAAAAGTTTTACATCACCTCAGTTCCAAGAGTTCCGGAACCTGTCCAGAAAATTGGAATAGAGATCAACATAAACATCATTTCCACCCTTTTTGTTGCACATCAAAACCACACATTGCATGTTGTACTACCTTACACTGAGGCCTTCAGAGGTGGTGGGTTCAGATTGCTGTAGACACCGGTACCTCTAATACCCAGTAGTACATCCTCTTGCATTGATGCATGCCTGTATTCGTTGTGGCATACTAATCACAAGTTCATCAAGGCACTGTTGGTCCAAATTGTCCCACTCCTCAACGGCAATTCGGCGCAGAATCCTCAGAGTGATTGGTGGGTCACGTCATCCATAAACAGTCCTTTTCAATCTATCCCAGGCATGTTCGATAGGGTTCATGTCTGGAGAACATGCTGGCCACTCTAGTTATCCTGAAGAAATTCATTTACAAGATGTGCACGACGGGGGCATGAAGTGTCATCCATGAAGACAAATGCCTTGCCAGTATGCTGCCAATATGGATGCACTATCGGTCGGAGGATGGCATTCACGTATCATACAGTCGTTACAGCACCTTCCGTGACCACCACCAGCGGTGCATCTCGGCCCACTTAATGCCACCCCAAAACAGCAGGGAACCTCCACGTTGCTGCACTCACTGGACAGTGTGTCTAAGATGTTCAGCCTGACCAGGTTGCCTCCAAACACATCTCCGAGAATTGTATGGTTGAAGGCATATGGGACACTCATCAGTGAAGAAAATGTGATGCCAATCCTGAATGGTTCCTTCAGCATGTTGTTCTGCATGGTGTCGTGGTTGCAAAGATGGATGTTAGGAGTAAAGTTGACCATCATGCAGCCTATTGAGCACAATTTGAGTCCTAACATGATGTCCTGCGGCTGCATGAAAGCATTATTCAACATGGTGGCGTTGCTGTCAGGGTTCCTCAGTCATAATCCGTAGGTAGTAGTTATGCACTGCAGTCGCAGCTCTTAGGCGGCCTGAGCGAGGCATGTCATCGACAGTTCCTGTCTCTCTGTATTTCCTCCATGTCCGAAAACATTGCTTTGGTTCACTCTGAGACACCTGAACATTTCCCTTGTCGAGAGCTCTTCCTGGCACAAAGTACCAATGGAGACACGATCAGACCGCAATATTGATTCTATAGGCGTGATTGAACTACAGACAACACGAGCAGTGTACATCCTTCCTGGTGGAATGACTGGAGCTGATCAGCTGTCGGATCCCCTCTGTATAATAGGCACTGCTCGTGCAGGGTTGTTTTTATCTTGAACATCTCTGAACAATCAAAGGGACTGTGTGTGTTGTACAATATCCACAGTCTTCAGGAGTTCTGGGAACCAGAGTGATGCAAAACGTTTTTTGATTATCCAATGTAGGTTAAGAATGCTAGATAATTTGAATCAAAGCTGGATGCAAAAATCGTGGTAAAAAACATGTTAGCTTGGGTTGCGGATGTTGGACATGAAACGTAATACGCAATAGCTCGGTAGCCCAGGGCTACAAAATTTCATTCACTTTTTATTTTCCAGTAATTTGCAAATTCGTTGAAGAGATGGCTGATTTTTATGGAAAGGTGAGAATAGTGTATATTCAACACTGCTTTTATCAATACAATTACCAAAGACCAAAATTGTCTTAAGGCCCTTACTCGTTTTCCACATAAAAACCTGCACTGGTAACCACTTGACAACAATTTGTGTTGCTGCTGCCTACAGGTGAATGCATGCGTACATATGTAGCTGCAAGAGAAGTGAAAGCCAGAAATGTATTAAATCTTCAAAACTTTGTGTTTCAAGCATCCCCAAAACGGAGGGTAAAATTTGCCACATGGGCTGACAATACTGCACAAAAATTCGAGGCAAAGTAACCAGAAAAATCATGCTGGGCTAACAATGCTACATAAATCAGAGCAAAGTAGCCAGAAAAATCATGTGCGAATAAGGATTTAACTTTGGCTTCTAATAATCTTGTTGATTAAAGGCATGATTAACTTGAAAAATAAGTCGTGTACTGCTGTCTAAATTCTTAAAAAATCGGTTAGATTTTTTTGTAAAAATTACAGTGTTCATACAAATCACACCTACAGCTGATTAACGTCTACTATTGTAATGACGTAGACTTTCTCAGTGTGTTTATTGATGATATTCTTCTCAAGTCCGCAGCCAGATCGTGCATCCATCTGAACTTAAAATTTTCGCATTCATGTGGCTGCCATCTTCATTTATTATGTGGAGATATCACAGTGATGGCTTTTGCAAACATAAGAAATAATAGGACTACAGTTACACTTGCAAAATATTTTACACACTGCAACTGTTGTATCTTATATCTATTTTATACATTTATTACATTGCAGCTGGTATGCTTGTGGTTCATGTTACAATCAGTCTTAAAACTCATTGAATGAATATAAACATTTTTCTATTGGAAAAGATTTTAATTTTGTTTTCAAATCATTTCCTGTGCATGTTCTTAGAGAGTTTGGTGGGTTTGTTAAACCAAATCAAACCAATGATGTGTGGGCTTCTGTCTGTCATTTTTTAATATCCTGCTTATTCACTTCCATAAATTTAAATTCGGCACACTGAGTTAGGTGACATGGGGTCTCCACCTATGCACCTGTAATATGGGTTGCTTGAATTACTAAAACCTTTACGTAAATATTTGGGTTCTGATGATGTTACCATCATGTCTTAAGCTGAATGATTCTGTGTTCATCTTGTTGCGACCGTTGCGGTACTTGTCAGTCAGATCCCATGATGCTTTACTTATGTTGTTAAACATTTTCGTTGCCCAGTTATATTTTTCCTTTGTAAAGCATGTTTAGAGTGTGTATACTCTATCTTAGCCTAATCAGATTTGGTGGTAGTTTTAGTATAGGATTACTTCCATTTTGGCAGTGTTTAACTACCTTCTGGATTTCTCTTAGTGGACAGCAATATTCATGATGACTGAAGAGGATTGAGTAGAATTCTCATGTCTTTTGTCATCAGACCCTTCTCATTTACTAATTTGTATTTAAGTGTATCAGTGATTGAGGTGTTCAGAGTTTTTGTTGTTTATGGCATTATTGAATTCACGTAGTCAATAATCTGACAGAAGTGGCCAGTATAATGAAAATCTAAGCTAATGTAATTTGTCTACCCTTAACATCTTTGTTGATTACAGTATAATATATTCTAGTGGAATACATGTCTGTCACTTGAGTGTCAGAGCCCACTATATTTAAAAGATAATACAAGCTTAATACATCACTGAGTTTTAAGTTTACTATACTGTTTGAATTTGCATCTATGTTAAAGTCACCTAATGCAGTAAGGTCATTAGTACCAGTGTGACCAACTGCACTACTAAATCTAAACACCATTACATCAGGATGTGACTGATATACCCCATCACTTGACCATCACTGTATACTTCGGTAACTTATGATCGTTACCGTGGAGCGCAACACATTTCATTTCAACCGCTCCTCCTCCATGTAGCATCCAAGAAATGAATATTTTTTAACTTATTTGTCCTTAAATAACAAAAATTGCTGCACTGTCACCACCATTATGGTTTTGCATACAATAACTATTTGCTAGTAAATAACCTTCTAATCTACAATATATATTTTCACTAGATTTTAGTCCATGTTCAGTTATAACTAATACATGTTCTTAGTGTTCCTCTTTGAACATTTGCAATATGTCTAGCTTGTTTTTGAGATACTGCACATTTAAGTGAATCAACTTTAAGGTTGTCATCCCTTCTTGGTGATTTGGTGCCTTACATGAATCTTATTTGTTTAAGTTACATTATTTGAACAACCTGTCCAAAAACTGGGTTTTAGGACTGTCCTGCAGTGACTGATCACTTTTTCAGAGCAGGGCTTTTCTTCAACTTGATCATATCCAAACTGTCTCCCTGAACACTATTATTGTGGTTCTTTATCATAAAAAAAGTCTTGTGGTTGTAAATCCAAAGGTATTGGAGCCGCCTCCCTGCTATCTTTGTTGCACAATTCACTTATGTGGAAATTGGCTTGGCCTTGCCCTTTCCATTTATGTGGAATCCATGTCTTATATGTTCATCACGATTCATTTTACTTAAGTCTTAACAAATGTACATAGTCCAACTTTCCTCACAGCTGCTGTAGCTCAGAATTGTAGTATCAGATCTCTTTGTTTACGCACGACCAATGTGGCAAATTGTGTCCCTCTGGCACATTTGTGATGACAGCATCCGTACAAAATAGTTTTGAGAGTATGTTTAAAAAACATAATATGGCTCTATTGCTTTCATTTTTATTTATGTAGTTGTCGCCACCTGTAATCACAACATGAGGATCTTTTTCAATTCACTTGTTTCCGTTGTAATAATCTTCACCACTGATTTTAACATGGCATCAGGCTTAACTTTCACGAAAACTGATTTCTTTGAATGTATTTTTTACAAATGCGTATGGCTAAGTCTTTTCCATGACTGTCGGCATACAGGAGCTACACTTTGCTGCATCTTGGCGTTGGAAATTTTGTTCTTTGCTCTTTCTTGGGAATTTTGTCATTACTTTTTGGCTCCTCCATGTTTTGTTGTATTACAATAATTTGCAACTTCTGCCAAGAATTTATTTGGTAATGGTATAACTGAGGCTTTACTTACATGCAGTTAGGTCCCCCACATATGTGCCCTGTTTTCTGTGCAGAACAACCATTAACAACAGCGTTGTCTTGAGTTAGTCAACGATTCTGATCCACTGCATTATATTTTATTTCCAGCTTGATATTTCGCTAGTAGCTCTTGTCACTTCCTCAGTAGTTCTTAGTATTTTGTATCGATTGTCACTAGGTCATCTGTTGGCACACTCATTATTTTGCTATTATCTGTGTTCATTATTTCACTTTCTAAAGCACTTACGAAGGTCTTCACAGCATTCCAGGCATTTTTGTCTTTTATATAGTTCAGATTGACTGTCCCACATCGTCATGGTACACCGGTACTTGCAGTTCACACACAGGATACGACTTTCCACTTTCTATGCACAGGATACCACTTTCCACTTTCTGTGCACAGGGTACCACTTTCCACTTTCTGTGCACAGGGTACCACTTTCCACTTTCTGTGCACAGGGTACCACTTTCCACTTTCTGTGCACAGGGTACCACTTTCCACTTTCTGTGCACAGGGTACCACTTTCCACTTTCTGTGCACAGGGTACCACTTTCCACTTTCTGTGCACAGGGTACCACTTTCCACTTTCTGTGCACAGGGTACCACTTTCCACTTTTTGTGCACAGGGTACCACTTCTCACATTTTTACGCAAATTTTACAAATTTCACTGTAACTTTTCATAGAAAAAGATCACCATTACACAAAAAAAAGGTGCATTTGATACCATCTTGTAATTTCAGGCAAGAACATTATGTGGTAATCTTGTCAGAACTTATTGTATGAATGGCAGCTTTTTATATGCTTTTTCTTATACAGTGCGTTCACCTCAAGTTTGTGGCCTTTCTGCCTTATGCTGGAGGAATAGCTTCAAAAATAGGAAGAAGTTCCAGCAGCCACTGCAGATGCTCCCCCCACCACCACCCCCTCCTGTGACTAGCATTTTTTAATGGTTGGTTCCCCCACCCCCCTCCCCCAGTCGAGTTTCACATTACTAAAGCAACACACAAATTGATTATTTTCATGGACATAAGTCGTCTTCCTTTGGATGGGCATTGCATCATTCCCACAGATTGTATTTATGCTTATTTTTTAACAAAACATTACACCGTGAAGGTTAATTAAGAGCATGCAATTCCAGCAATGGTATACCTAGCGAAAACATTTACAAAATAAATTTTTATTTTACTTGTATTTTAGAAAATTTTGTTCAACAATTACCAAAAATAAAGTGTAAAGCATGCAGCAGACAACAGAAAAAAACAGCCTTTCCAAAGTTCAGGTGCCCAATGTATGTTTGCTGATTCCTATGTTTAGAGCAAGGATGCTGTTTTTATATCTGACAGATGTGTTGTCAGATGGGTCTGCTCAGGTCTCGTTTTGCCACATTTTGAGCAAGTGCATGTGAGGTGAAGTAGTGAGCAGAAATTTGGGAAAAACTGAGTGAAAGCAATGCACTAAATAGCAGCTGATTGAGACACCAACCAGGGACACGAAACAGGACAGAAAATTTTGCAGATGACATGCTGTCAAAAAGATGATAAAAATGAGCACTAAAATTGGTGTACAATGATACAGTTAAGTTAGCGATGTAATTTTAAGAAAAAAATTTGACCCACAGAAGGTGACACATTGGTGACGAAACATGTCTGGGTAAATATAAAAATAAACTAATTGTGTTTGCATAAGGCTGATTTCCAAAACAACCCAGTTGTTACCTTTTTTGCAGATTTTGGAATTAGAGATGGCCAGACTCATTCATCCTTGGGAACTTCAGTGGTGATCGCTCTTTTTATGGGAACCTTTCATTTTTACTTGTTAACCATTCATTGTGCTTGGTATACGGTTCTTATGAAAAACTGAAAATTAGTGGAATAAGTGACTGAAAATGGAAGGCGCCAAGAGGGGGCACTTGCCTGCACCCTGGAGTACAGAGTTTTTATTCATAACAGAATTCTCACACACTTGTAATTTTTGTGATTCTGCAAAACCTCTCATTTAGCCAACTGCAGCGTTATGTGGCTGATAGCAGTGAAATAATATAAGGTGGTGCATGAAAAACCGGGCCCGAGTATAGACTGTTCGCCAATTACGTAGGATTTGTTGACTACTACAAGCAGAATTGATAAACGTGTAATAATTAGGCAGTGAAGGAATAACAAATAAGCTAATGCAAACAATTACTTTGAAACAATAGATGTCTATTGGTTGGTGACAGTGAGCAGTCTAGTAATCGGGGCTGATTTTTTGTGTGCCACCCTGTACCACTGAAATAATATTGTAGAAGTTATCATATTATCTTTACAAACTGTGACGCCAGACACTCAATTGTGGAAAGCAGACTTCATTCGGTTGTAAGTCGGTCTGCCTTCCATAGCAATGGAAATGCTCTTTTATCCGGGATCAAAAAAAAAGAGGGGAAAATGGCCACTCATGTGTGCTGTGCTGACTTCATTTGCATGTGTGTAACAAAAATTCTTGTCCTTTTATAAGTATCTCTTGTGCTGTTTATCAAAATAGTGAAGTAAGCTGATGTGCCGTTTTGTTACCTGAAAAGATGTATGTTAACATAACATGTAATTTTATATAATTTACGTAATTATAAAATACATTTTGATTGCCAGTCATGGACACTGAATAAAATACGAAAAGAACCAGAAACTCAGAGTTCAAAAAAGGGTTGAAACCTGTCTGGAATGGGCGTACACAGCAAATGAAATGAACAACTCTATACTGAACTAACTACGAGCAGTCAGCAGTGGAACTGTGACAAGTGGCCACGTGAAGAAGGAAGTGTCTGGGCGAGTAAGTCCGAGGCAGATGGGAAAGGAACCGAGGCTGGAACGAGACTGGCCAACATGCTGTTGCAGGAACGAGAACGACTGTTTCCCGTACCTGGGAACTATAAGTAGAAAGCAGCAACAGAGACTGACGAGGATGGGGCTGAGTCTGGAACGAAACCAGGCGATGTGCAGTTGTGGGAACTAGACCGACCGTTTCCCGTTCCCAGGAACAAAAAGTAGAAAGCCATGACTGAAGTGAACTATGAAAGACCATTCCTTAGAATTCGTTCATTTGCTCGTTCCATTCATCTTGATGAACTGTTCCTTTGGACCCTTTAGTTTGCAAACAACCCACCTCTAGTAAGAATGCTTTCTGGCAGACAATACACTTTCCCACCACCTGTAGCACCCTCCAACTAAGGTTGGGGAAATAATATTTACATATTTTGTCAGTGCATTTTGCAGTGCCGTAACTGCCTCAAGTATTGTGTGTGTATAAGATTAAATCGTCCACATATTCTTATGGCAAATACACATGCCATTGTACTTGTTTGGGGTGGTTCCTACAGAACAGAACACCTATGTGAATAGTGAAAAATGTTTTTAACTTTTCATCACCGTTTTGCGTAAGTTTTGCTCTTACCTTATGCCAGCATGTGTCTTCCTGTTGTAATTGCTCCATGTGTTTACATGTGTGGACATAGCATGGTCAAAGCATCAGTTCCCTAAGTTCCACTTGCTGTTCTTGAGACAAGCACTTTGATTCACTTACCTTCATGTTTATTGTGTCAGTGTTTACCTCTTCTGCTGCTGACTGTTTATTATTGTGTGTGTTGTCAAACACAACTATGGGATTTACCAATTGAACCTCAAGGTTGTAACTTCAGTTTCACATCTACCAGTACATCCCCTGATTAGGTCTATTGCAAATAATTGGTTATTTACAGTGAAATCACATTGGCCCTTTCATATATCAATTTGTACTTGGTATGTGCTACAGGGTTATAAACACAAAATCAAATAGGGGTAATGCAGGAGTAGGTTTAATAATGAATAGGAAAATAGGAATGCGGGTAAGCTACTACAAACAGCATAGTGAACGCATTATTGTGGCCAAGATAGATACGAAGCCCACATCTACTACAGTAGTACAAGTTTATATGCCAACTAGCTCTGCAGATGATGAAGAAATTGAAGAAAAGTACGATGAAATAAAAGAAATTATTCAGATAGTGAAGGGAGACGAAAATTTAATAGTAATGGGTGACTGGAATTCGAGTGTAGGAAAAGGGAGAGAAGGAAACATAGTAGGTGAATATGGATTGGGGCTAAGAAATGAAAGAGGAAGCCGCCTAGTAGAATTTTGCACAGAGCACAACTTAATCATAGCTAACACTTGGTTTAAGAATCATGAAAGAAGGTTGTATACGTGGAAGAACCCTGGAGATACTAAAAGGTATCAGATAGATTATATAATGGTAAGACAGAGATTTAGGAACCAGGTTTTAAGTTGTAAGACATTTCCAGGGGCAGATGTGGACTCTGACCACAATCTATTGGTTATGACCTGTAGATTAAAACTGAAGAAACTGCAAAAATGTGAGAAATTAAGGAGATGGGACCTGGATAAACTGAAAGAACCAGAGGTTGTACAGAGTTTCAGAGAGAGCATAAGGGAACAATTGACAGGAATAGGGGAAAGAAATACAGTAGAAGAAGAATGGGTAGCTCTGAGGGATGTAGTAGTGAAGGCAGCAGAGGATAAAGTAGGTACAAAGACGAGGGCTGCTAGAAATCCTTGGGTAACAGAAGAAATATTGAATTTAATTGATGAAAGGAGAAAATATAAAAATGCAGTAAATGAAGCAGGCAAAAAGGAATACAAACGTCTCAAAAATGAGATCGACAGGAAGTGCAAAATGGCTAAACAGGGATGGCTAGAGGACAAATGTAAGGATGTAGAAGCTTATCTCACTAGGGGTAAGATAGATACTGCCTACAGGAAAATTAAAGAGACCTTTGGAGAGAAGAGAACCACGTGTATGAATATCAAGAGCTCATATGGCAGCCCAGTTCTAAGCAAAGAAGGGAAGGCAGAAAGGTGGAAGGAGTATATAGAAGGCTTATACAAGGGCGATGTACTTGAGGACAATATTATGGAAATAGAAGAGGATGTAGATGAAGACGAAATGGGAGATACGATACTGCGTGAAGAGTTTGACAGAGCACTGAAAGACCTGAGTCGAAACAAGGCCCCCGGAGTAGACAACATTCCATTAGAACTACTGACGGCCTTGGGAGAGCCAGTCATGACAAAACTCTACCAGCTGGTGAGCAAGATGTATAAGACAGGCGAAATACCCTCAGACTTCAAGAAGAATATAATAATTCCAATTCCAAAGAAAGCAGGTGCTGACAGATGTGAAAATTACCGAACTATCAGTTTAATAAGCCACGGCTGCAAAATACTAACGCGAATTCTTTACAGACGAATGGAAAAACTGGTGGATGCAGACCTCGGGGAGGATCAGTTTGGATTCCGTCGAAATGTTGGAACACGTGAGGCAATACTGACCTTACGACTTATCTTAGAAGAAAGATTAAGAAAAGGCAAACCTATGTTTCTAGCATTTGTAGACTTAGAGAAAGCTTTTGACAATGTTGACTGGAATACTCTTTTTCAAATTCTAAAGGTGGCAGGGGTAAAATACAGGGAGAGAAAGGCTATTTATAATTTGTACAGAAACCAGATGGCAGTCATAAGAGTCGAGGGGCATGAAAGGGAAGCAGTGGTTGGGAAAGGAGTGAGACAGGGTTGTAGCCTCTCCCCGATGTTATTCAATCTGTATATTGAGCAAGCAGTAAAGGAAACAAAAGAAAAATTTGGAGTAGGTATTAAAATTCATGGAGACGAAGTAAAAACTTTGAGGTTCGCCGATGACATTGTAATTCTGTCAGAGACGGCAAAGGACTTGGAAGAGCAGTTGAACGGAATGGACAGTGTCTTGAAAGGAGGATATAAGATGAACATTAACAAAAGCAAAACGAGGATAATGGAATGTAGTCAAATTAAATCGGGTGATGCTGAGGGAATTAGATTAGGAAATGAGACACTTAAAGTAGTAAAGGAGTTTTGCTATTTAGGAAGTAAAATAACTGATGATGGTCGAAGTAGAGAGGATATAAAATGTAGACTGGCAATGGCAAGGAAAGCGTTTCTGAAGAAGAGAAATTTGTTAACATCGAATATAGATTTATGTATCAGGAAGTCGTTTCTGAAAGTATTTGTTTGGAGTGTAGCCATGTATGGAAGTGAAACATGGACGATAACTAGTTTGGACAAGAAGAGAATAGAAGCTTTCGAAATGTGGTGCTACAGAAGAATACTGAAGATAAGGTGGATAGATCACGTAACTAATGAGGAGGTATTGAATAGGATTGGGGAGAAGAGAAGTTTGTGGCACAACTTGACTAGAAGAAGGGATCGGTTGGTAGGACATGTTTTGAGGCATCAAGGGATCACAAATTTAGCATTGGAGGGCAGTGTGGAGGGTAAAAATCGTAGAGGGAGACCGAGAGATGAGTACACTAAGCAGATTCAGAAGGATGTAGGTTGCAGTAGGTACTGGGAGATGAAGCAGCTTGCACAGGATAGAGTAGCATGGAGAGCTGCATCAAACCAGTCTCAGGACTGATGACAACAACAACAACATGTGTTAAATGTATCCATACTGATAATACAATCAACTATTAATTTCTCTACTAAGAAAAATTGTATCATACTGAAAACAGTCCTAATTGGATGGGAATTAAGGCTTGTATTTTGACTCCTTTCGATTTCTCACCAGTCGCAGTTTGAACCTTGCAATTTTGCATTGGCAGTGTGGATGTATGCCCAAGTTTCTTCAGTTCTTAGAAGAATCTCTGTGACATCAAATTAGTTGCAATACCTCTGTCAAGCACAATGGATACATCAAGGACAAATATTTTGGCTTTAATAGTAGCTTGTACCTTTCCCTCTGTCAAGTTTTCCTGTGTACTCTCATTACTTTGATACAGATCATCTTCAACATCACTGCTTTGAGTGTACCTGATAAAGCAAGTGTCAATCAAGCTCATGCCCCCACTCTCCCACCAGTTTGCAGAACTCTTACCCCTACCATGACTGGTTCAAGTTTTCCAGCGTCACGGTGGCATTGGTCTCTAGGTCAGGTGTAACTTCTAGTATGTGGACTGTTGATGTTTGATTACACCAGTTATTATCCTGTGAGGAGGCTCTAGACTTAAATTCTCTTTGCCTTTGGATGTTATTCAGCTTGTGTGTGTTACTTTGCTGGCCAAATTCCACTGTCTGTGGATTATACGGCTGTCTGGCATTGTTTTGTGTTTGCCAAGTGATCAGCTGATTATGGCCGGTAGCTTGTTTCTGTACATATTGTACAGGCTGGCCATAATCTACTTGGCCATTGGAGTTGTTTTTCTTAAATTTTTGCTCATTTCCTTTATATCTGCCCTTGAATTTACAGCACCCTTTGTGTAGCCAACAACAAATCTAATTTTCTGGCCTTCTTGCCAGGTACGAGGTAAAACATTTCAATATGCTCTAATAAAGACCACGGGGTTTGCTCTTTTCTTTTCAGAGGTCGATGCCTAAGTAATCCCTGCAAGTAATGTTGACAAATACGCCATGCTGTCAGTGACAGGCATGTTTATGTTTGCTTGTGGCTTAGGGCATGGCAACTGCACTTGCTCGACACGTACCACTACTGGCAAGAGTTGCTACATTCTGCAATTCTGCAACCTTCACTATTTTTCTTCGACGGGCAAGCCATGTATTTTGGGTAACCAGTGAAAATATCTAACTTCTCTAAAAGCATGAGTTTTTCTGTCAAATGTTGTTTTGGAATGTCAGTAGTTTCAGCACTACTGCCCCTTAATCTTTCCTCTTCATCCTTTAAACCTGAATCTATTTTAGCTAGAAATTGGCTTTCTTTCTCTTTTAGAGCGTCTTCTATTGTATCTACATAAATTTTGCACTTGACCACTATCTTTTCAGCAAGGGTGCTGCCCGTATACAGCATCCTAGCTTCAGCTTTTTCAGTTATTTCCTTTGCATCTGCATATATCTTATCTCTATTTTTTGGCAAATTTTGACTCTAAACTTCACTGATCTACTCTTAGAATCAACTTTTATAGTTCTCTAGGTAAGTTTTTGCACACGTCTTGCAGCTCGCTGACTGAATTCGTCTAATTTTTTGCTGACATATCCACTTGGGGTTGCATGTCCTGAATTTGGGATTTATGCTTCACTGAGGTTTTAAAACTCACCTGCTAGTTGTTCCTGTTCATTATCTACAAATGATACGCTTTTCGTTAACGTATCTGTATTGTGGGAGATGTCAGCAATTATTTCTATTTTTTATTGTTTACTTAGCTTTGTCAACTTTCCGGATATTTTGTCAGATAATGCAATGCATATAGTCTTGCTCACTTCAATGAACTGTTGACTAATATTATTCTTGAAACCATAAGATGCCTGATTTTGTGTGTAAACTGTTGTCCTATACCCTTAAGTTGTTGTTGTTGTTATACTTTCCTGAAATTCCTGTTTTTTGTAAACTTTTGTGTTATTTGTTGCATGAATTTTATCACATAGTGTGTCTCACTAGTATTTACATTGCTTTTGTGAACGTGTTTCCTGGTCTTGCATTTGTGATGTCGTGAGCAAGTAATCAAAGGAATTTTCCCTTTTGTGCCTTTCAGTTTCACTATTTGAAAAAAATGTTTCCCAGTGAGAACTGAGAAATTGTCTCATCAAAGGTCATAAGAGTGACATTATGATTAGTTTTATTACCGGTGTCATCATTTTTTGATAGTGAGATGCCAACCTCGTTTTGGTTGCCATCGGCCAGTTAACGAGTTGGCGCTTTATCTTCTACTGTTGCCTGGCTCAAATTTCAGACATCTTGGCATATTGCATTTTGTAATGAATTTTCAACAATGGCCATTTCCTTTGACTCCATTGTGAATAGTTTTTAAGAAAATTATGATTTTTTAATTTTTATTTTTTTAATTTTTTTCTCAAAAATGAAATTTTATCTGTATCGGTACTTTTCAATTAAAGTAGGTTTATTTGCGTATTCACTAATGAACCCGATTATTCACAGTCTTATAGAATTTGAATGACTTATCTTGCTCTTTAATGACGACTTTGTGCAAATTTTCACCTTTTCTGTAGAAATGCACTTTCCATAAAGGATATTAATTGGAAGGAAAAGAGATTATCTACTACCAGAGAGGTGACACCAAGTGCGGCCATATAAGCAGCCAGCATAGCAGCTTCCTACTTTTACTGCTGAAATCGGCATTCCCGGCTCCTCTTGTTTGTAGGCAGTGTTTAATTTTAATTTGCTCTGTCAATGTTTTTATCATTTCCAATCCCGTGGACATGTAACAAATACCCAATGAAATTTTCATTAGTTTCTTGTAACAAAAATATGAATCATTTATCTCAGAACTTTTTATCTCAACAAGATGATCTGTTCATATTTTGCTCAGCACTGTCCTTTAAACAGTCACCATTGAATATTGATGCGTGGAGGAATGCATGTTAATTAATAATTGCTTGTATAATTGGAAAAACTGATTGGAAAGAGTAGTAGAAAGAAATTTGAAGGTAATTTATGAATCAGTAACAATTGTGGGAGAACTTTAACTGGTACCAATAACAGCGGACCTTCAGTATCAATACAGTGAAGGTCAACATTCATAATTTGTGTTACGTACTGCTTCACATTAATTCCATTGTATTTAGTCTTGATTGCAACAATGTCAATGCAGGATCGCTCTTCCAGGATATTGCGTAAATTCTACTTGTCTGCTCCGAACCACTTGATGTAGGATCTCGGCAGCGAGTGAAATGATGAACAGATAGGAGTGGACATTTTAAATGTGCGAACAAATCTTGATTTTTCTAATAGCTTTTTATAACACTTTTAATGTACGATTGAAGTACACATTTTTTAACAATGCTAGTATAACGAATCCAAGCATACGTCTGTATGCTACCACTTACTGAAACAAAATTGTGAAGATACATGAATTTGCAAATTGAAGAGTGTCTTTCATACTTTGTTTCATAGAGATATCTAACTATTTATCAAAACATTATCCTTGACACAAAACAACTCATTAATTTACCTTTGGTGGGGTCTATAACCCATTCCGTTTACATATAGCTTAGATATAAGAAAAGAACGAAAAAATAATATGATTCAAACATATAATGAAAATAGTATTAGTGTAGTGCTTGTACATTTAGATATTTTGGCACTAAAGCAATAAATTTTGCTGAAATATACTAATTTTAGTAAATTTTCTCATTTTTTGGCACTTTGAAAGCATCAAACATACATCACACTATGCCCTGGTAGTGCTGGAATAACCATTTTTTACACTTTCAAAACATTTCACATGTATAGCATATATGAATTTCGCATAGCTGTAGGTAGAACCCAATAGTTTTGTCATACTTGGGAATTCTTAGGATGTTCAACTAAAAGCCAAGCATTATTGCTGTTTAGCTATTTAATTTATTCACTTGTAGCTCGCAACCATTTTTTGTTCTCATTTGACTACAATACACCAGGAAAACAGTTTGGTTCATTATGTCATAAACACCAACTTTTGTTAGCATCAAGAATACAGAACTTTCCATGGAGCTTGGTTTTCTTCATTGTCTATTGTTGTCCTGTTTATCTTCTCTTTTCTTCAAACATCCAGAACCTTCTGCTTTCAGGAACTTAGTTAGTTCTCTTAGTTTGTAACAATTTCTTCACTCGTAACATCCTACAGAATCAAGTGCACAAAGTTTCTTTTCCCCCTTTGACTTTCTATGAAAGCAACAGGTGTGTGACTCTTTTTGTATCTTCTGCTTGAGATACCACATCCCTGCATTTCAGATCTGAGATTTTTCCAAATGTATATCAAATTCAAAATTCACTACAGGAACTACAAACTACTACTAGCTTAATTTTAAATCATGGACCAAAATTTTACAAGTAAACCAGACCTGTCACTGCTATTACCATAACTAAACAGTTGCCAGTCGTTACCATAACTAAAAAGTTGCCAAAAAAGGCCTTATCATCAAACTTTGAAGAGGAAAGTTTGTATGAATGTAGCAGCCTATGCCAAAAATACTCAGGTGATCAAGTTTTCCTGCAACTTGATTTGAATCGTAGCTCATAAAGGAGTTTTGTCTGGTACTGAAGACATTCCTGTACGATTTAATGTATAAACTGCTGTGTTGGAAGCTTCAGCCCACGCTCCTTTGGCTCATCTACTAGAGTTCAGCATTGAATTTGCAGCTTCAACAGTTGTTCTAATTTTGTGTTCAGCTACATTTTGTTTGTGGATATAAGGTAGGCGAATTGATAATTCCATTCCTTTATCCAAAAGCAATTCCTTCACTTCCATATTATTTGATTATTTGTTTCTATCACATTAAAATTGTTTAACATTATGCCCAAGGTTTGAGCTTCCTTTAAAAATTAGATGCATAATAAACTGCATAATAAAATTCAATGAAGCTTACATGATTGTCTTTAATGTGTGCTCAGTACTATGTATCTTTAATGTCTGTAATCATTGATCCATTAACATAGGAATTGATTAACTGGCCAGTAACTACAGAGCAGTTTACTCATAATTTAAATGGTATTTATGCATCCCCCCCCCCCCCCCCCTCTCTCTCTCTCTCTCTCTCTCTCTCTCTCTCTCTCTCTCTCTCTCTCTCTCTCTCTCTCTCTCTCTCTCTCTCTCTCTTTTATTTTTTTAATTTATTTTTTTTACAAATTGTCACGACCTTCTATATTTTCAAATTTCTTCAATATTTCTTTACGTGTTGTTCATTTTGATGACCAAATCATTCATGAAAAAAAAGTGGTATTGTAGCCATTACATATGACAGCACTGACAGAACAAATGAAGTTTGCATCTGTCCATTCTAGCACTTAACCACTTATTTTGTAGTGTAATTGAGATATCAACAAAGTACGAGGCAAGTTTTTTAAGTAAGTACCATTTTGAAATTAAAAAAAGAAGATATCTCAATAATTTCATTTTTACATGAAAGCTTGTACCTTAATCTACTTTTCTACATAATTTCTGTTAATATTGAGGCACTTGTCATAACGTTGTGCCAGTTTTTGAATACCCTCCTCATAGAAATTTGCTGCCTGACTTGTTAAGCACTGCATCACCACTGCTTTGACTTAGTCATCATCGTGAGGATGCTGAGCGCCCAGGTGTTTCTTCAAGTGCTGGAACATAAATCGTAAAGCATCTGTTTTCTCTCACTCTATTGTCCACTTCCTGCACCAAACTTTCATTAATGACCGAAGGACGCCCACTTCGTTGTTCATCATGACCAGTTGTGCAGCCATATTTAAATGCTCTCACCCACTTTCTTACCATTCCCTCACTCATAATGTTTTCGCCATAAACTGCACAGATCTCATGATTAATATCGATCGTTTTTAGACCTTTAGCATTAAGAAATCTTATAACAGCCCGTACTTCACAGTTGGCGGGACTCAATTATTATCAGAGGCATCTTTAAACACTTGACACACAACATAAACAAGGAAAAATCTGACTGTAATGACATCAGTGCATAAACAACAGATGTAGGTACCCAGTGTGCATGCGCAGAACGCCGACCACAGTGATGCGGCCGCAGTGTGGCAAACACACCTCATACTATTTATTCAGGGTAATCTGCTCTGTAGCACCACTGTCACAGTACTCTTTATTTGCATCAGTAGTTTTGTGGTGTATGAAGTGAGTACATTATTTCTGCTGAACTTCTCCTTCTGCCTTGCATCAGCACTGTCATGTGTTCTGTTGACACTCCACTGCCCAATTACATAGTTGTCTGCATTTATTATACAGAAATTTTCATTTTGCTTGCCCTTTTGAAATATTCATGTACTGTTATTTTGTTCCCTTTTTCGCATGTTAGAAATAACAAACATATTTGTTGTCATATTTTGTTCAGGCACTTCATTAACTCAGAATTCACGGTAAGTAAATTCAGATATTAATTTTCTGAGGTTGTATCCATAAATCTTTTCCCTACACAGCAGATAAAATTTATCCATTTAATATTCTTTCAGTCAACACTTCCCTTCTTTTTTTGCCAATTCGTTATTTAGATCTATGAAAAACTTGTGTGCTAACATCTACTGTTTGATCATGCTTGATCAAAATAGAGTTTTCAGTTAACTTGTTTAAACTTTGTGTGCTGCTACATTCAAATCATGCATGTAATTCATCCCTTTTGCTTTAGCAGTATTGCAAGTGAACATTTCATCAACAGGTTTACCAAGTGCAACAATCATAATGCTTCATGGTTCATGTCACTGCGGTAGACCTAGATGCGAGACCTCTTCCATACATCTTCCCATTACCATCTACTCCAGCCCTGTAGTCCTGTTACAGATATCTCCTGCCACATCAAAATCATGGCTGCCAATGAAAGTAGCTAGGACAATCTACCATCTTAGCAACAACAACTGTGTCATGTTCTACATGGGCATCACAACTAACAATCTGTTGTCAGTAATGAACGGTCACTGTCAGACAGTGGCCAAGAGACAACTGGACCACCCCTTGCCATGCATGCTGTCCAACACAGTGCACTTCACTTTGACTCCTGTGCCATCTGGATTCTTCCCACCAACACTATCAACACATTCTTGGTTCCTGTAACCCCCTGCCCTCCACCTGCCTATTCCCTTCGTCCTTGCTCTCTCACCAGCATTAAATACATCTTGTATCCCACCAATGAACCTTCACAGTTCTTTCCCCTTCTCTCCTCCCCTGTTTCCTTGTTAACCATCCTTGTGAAGAATATAGAATAATTGTCCATGTGGTAAGACAGAAGTCAGCTAGAGAAAGAATCTGAATGTGCATGGACCAACAGTGCAAGAGAGTCAAGTTCCATATCAACTAAATTTCTTCAAAATAGTACAAAGTTTTTTAAACAGGATAAGTGTGATTATTTGGACTCTGAACAATTATTACTCAGACACAACACCAGTTGTTTGTTTGCAGTTATCTTAAAAGATGTGTCACATGCTGTGACATGAGTACTATGTAAATATTAGATATCACTGTTGTTGTTTTATGTAATTAAAACGGGGAAGGGGGAGGGGGCTGTGTGGAACATACAAATTTTCAAATCTTTATCGAATTGACTTATCATTCTTCGTATTTATTTAATTGGTTCGAATGTAATTTTTTTAGTTTACTAATCCTTCGCCATATCATTTAAATCATATTGTCTATTTCATTTGCTCTTATTTTGTTTTATAATCTTTTTTACCATTTGGAGTATTTGTGTATATGACTTTTACTTATTTTTTATATGATGTCTTCTGTTTTGTCATTTTTATATTTTCATCAACGCTACTGTGTGGGTTTCTATTCCTCATATTGCTTAAATGTTGTTTTATTAATAACCCCTTCCTTAATTTAAATCTTCATCTGCATTATTTCCCCCCTGGTGCAATAAGAATTTGTTTTTAAATGTTTGTGTGATGATTGCCATCCAATAGAATGTACCTCTTGCAATTAAAATGACATTATTGAAACCTCTGCATAGCTAATGTAAATAAATAATTTCATACTTTGTTGTTGTTGTTGTTGGTTTCTCTCTCTCTCTCTCTCTCTCTCTCTCTCTCTCTCTCTCTCTTTTTTTTTTCACACTGATAGATCACCATTTTTAAATACTGTGATAGTGAAATAATAAAAATCACATGCACAGACATTCTGATCTTTCTTTTTTAACGACAGAGTAAGAGCACATGAAATAGTTAACATGATGTACCAAAATATTAGAAATTGTAAAAAAAAATGCATTTAAAACAATTAAATGAATAAAAATAATGTTCAAAGTTATTTAAATAAAAATTTTAAAGTAAGATGATTTCTAGCACCTGACAGGATTCAAACCCACAACCTTCTGCAAGTTACGATTGTACTTTAGTCACTACACCATAACACCACTGTGTACTACATCATTTTTAAGGTTCCCAAATATCACGCAAAATATGAGCCACTGGGCTGAATGGCTGCAGGGCGTAAATAGTTTCAAAAAGTCAATCACACACCTGGGAACCTCTTCTTGTCAGTGTGTAATAGTCTAAAATGAGGTGACAGGCTTGTTCAAGTAGGTATGTAGCAACACTCACACTCTCACTCTCATATAATCATCTACACATGCTGTGAACATTCCACTGAGCTCTCTCGTCCACAAATATCTCAAAAGGTGTAGTTGATTCTAATGGCTCACCTCTCTGCATATTATGTAGCAAGCTATTTTACAACAATTGTACAGTCCATGGCACCTTTTAAGATATGCCAACATTTAGACAGTATACATCCCGATTGCAAAGGTAAAAATGAAGAACTTTTTTATACATAAGAAAGAACTGTTATTAAGAAGCCAAAAGACTATGAAGTATGCAACACTAACTGTGAATGAAAAAGCCATGGATGCATTGTATTTGGTCAGCTATCCTATTGCACAAGTGAGCAAAGCACACACTGTCACATAATTGTACGATATCCATAGAAATGTTCACTCAAAAGACAATGTGTCATGTTCACATCACTGCCAATTAACTCTATTGGAAAAGAAATTTTTAGCACAATTAACAATTTGTTCAAACAAACCTTCCAGTTGTGACAATATTTGTACAGTGTGGTGGTGGTTAGTATTTATCGCCTCGTCGGCAACGAGGTCATTGGAGACGGAGCGCAAGCTCGGGTTAGGGAAGGATTGGGAAGGAAATCGGCCGTGCCCTCTCAAAGGAACCATCCCGGCATTTGCCTGAAACGATTTAGGGAAATCACGGAAAACTTAAATCAGGATGGCCGGAGACGGGATTGAACCGTCGTCCTCCCGAATGCGAGTCCAGTGTGCTAACCACTGTGCCACCTTGCTCGGTAATATTTGTACAAACGGGGCCAAGGCAGTGACTGGTAAGGAGCAGTATCACTAATAAGTAAAGCACCCAGTTATTGTATCCTGTATGAACAAGAGCTTGTGATAAACAAGATTTCAAATCTAAAATTGGTTCTTGATGAAGTAGTAAAAATTATCGGTTACATTAATTCCACTCTCTTCAGTGCCGAATGTTTACAATATTGCGTGAAGATTATGGGAGCAGATATAAAATGCTCTGTTGCACACCAAGGTTAGATTGTTACTTCAGGGAAGACTTAACAAAGTTATTCAAACTAAGTTCTGAATTACAAACTTTTATAACACACTCTTCTTTTAAGGTAAATCCAATTGAGTGATAAGAGTTGTTCAGACTAGCATTTTCAGCAGATATATTTGGAAAAATTAATGAGTTTAAATCTATCTATACAAGGAAAACAAACGACTGTTTTCAATAATAATAACAAAATAACAGTCTTCAAAAAAATTAATATTTGGATTGTTTGTGTTGGGTAGAAAGAACTAGAAAGCTTTTTAACCATGAAGGTGTTCATTAGTGAGACAGCAACATTACCAAATAAAATATTTGAAGAACTGATTCAACGTTCCCTCAGTATGTGTGTGTCTGAGACTCACGTTCCAGAAGAGCAGAATACATACAAAACTAAAAATAAATTGAGGGGTTAAGAATCTTTTAGTACTAAATTTGCAAAAGCCAGAAAATATGTCAACAAAATCTATGAATCCTGTTTAGGAACGATATATTTCGATAGGCTACCATTCCCAACAACATAATTGTGTGTAATGGCATTGTCAGCATATGCTGCTACATAGATAAAATACTACAATAGGCTGGATAATGAACCTGACGTGCAGCTTCAACTGTTATCTATAAAACCTCATGTTGAACAGTCGGTCAGAAATAAAAACCTTCATATCTTCCATTAAATGGAAACAATTTTATCAATTTACATTGGAATCAGTACAGTGTATTTTACTATTGTGTGTTGTTTTGTACAGCATTGTAGAAGTCAGTAATCCATAATGTACTTATTTTTGTACGATTTTCATTAAATTATTATCTGAGAATGTGCTGAAAAGTAATACCTTCAAAGTTCTTATGCTGTTGTTGTTGTTGTTGTGGTCTTCAGTCCAGAGACTGGTTTGATGCAGCTCTCCATGCTACTCTATCCTGTGCAAGCTCCTTCATCTCCCAGTACCTACTGCAACCTACATCCTTCTGAATCTGTTTAGTGTATTCATCTCTTGGTCTCCCTCTACGATTTTCCCCCCTCCACAATGCCCTCCAGTACTAAACTGGTGATCCCTCAATGTCTCAGAACATGTCCTACCAACCGGTCCCTTCTTCTTGTCAAGTTGTGCCACAAGCTCCTCTTCTCCCCAATTCTATTCAATACCTCCTCATTAGTTATGTGGTCTACCCATCTGATCTTGAGCATTCTTCTGTAGCACCACATTTCGAAAGTTTCTAATCTCTTCCTGTCCAAACTATTTATCGTCCATGTTTCACTTCCATACATGGCTACACTCCATACAAATACTTTCAGAAACGACTTCCTGACACTTAAATCTATACTCGATGTTAACAAATTTCTCTTCTTCAGAAACGCTTTCCTTGCCATTGCCAGTCTACATTTTATATCCTCTCTACTTCGACCATCATCAGTTATTTTGCTCCCCAAATAGCAAAACTCCTTCACTACTTTAAGTGTCTCATTTCCTAATCTAATTCCCTCAGCATCAGCTAAAGCTCTTAAAGCTCTTTAAATAAAATTAATTTCATTAACATTCTACATCTTTAGCCTACATATTAATTCCAGAAAATAGTCACCCTGGTGATCAGTTTGTTGATCCTGCAATGTGGAATGTTTAGATTTGTTGACTGCACCACAGCTGCATCTGTGCTTGCATCACTATGAAAGCAAAGTCCTCAAGTCAGCACTGTGTGTGTGTGTGTGTGTGTGTGTGTGTGTGTGTGTGTGTGTGAGGGGGGAGGGGGGGGGGTGTTTTCCTGAGGGACTAATCTGCTGAGGTCATCGGTCCCTAGACTTACACTCTACTTAAACGAACTTGTGCTAAAGACCGCGCGCGCACGCATGCATGCACGTGCGCGCCCGAGGGAGGACTGAAACCTCCAGCAGGAGTCTGCACTGTATGGAGTACAATTAATGATAGTGAACCCAAGGCATTGGCTTGTTGCAGATGTCTCAGTGCTCATGTGTGGTATGGCATTGTCATGCTGAAGGAGAGCATGCTCCATATGCACATAAACTCTTCGAATTTCTGCTTTCAGCTTTCTGAAAATTTCGTCAAGCACTGAAATAGTTACATTCAACGCCACCAGATTGTTGTTGCACTATAATTTGGAGCCCTCCAGCGGCAAAGAGTTAAAACTTCTCTCGGTGAAGCCAGAAAGTTGACCGTGTAATATGCATGAAATACAATACCTCAACTGATACTGAGAACAGAATAAAAAATTTGGAGGGGTTACCGTTCAGCAATCCCTCATAATTAAAAAATGGCCATAAAATCCGGTTTTACTAATTTTAGGACTCCATGAAATATTAAATATTTTAAAATGATTTTATTGCTAAAAAAGTTCGAGGACTGGTGGTGAAAGCTACATATGCCAAAAGATGTGCAGTTTAATGCAGTTATTCTCAGACATTACACATGCATTTATGCCTTGTAGATCACATTAACAGCGAAAACATAAATGGCAGTTTCACGTGAAATACTACACAGAAAGGAAACATGCAAAAAAGTAACAAAAGAGTTTTCAGTCACCTTTGAAGATGGTGTCTTCACTATTGACATCAGGCATATCAATTTTGAATGACGCCTAATTTATATTGTTGTAATTTAAATGAAATTGCACTTGTTTTCTAAATATATATTAACAGTAACCATTCTGCACAAATATGAGGAGGAAATTTGTGGGGTTCTCATATGCTGTTATCATATCTAATGTATGTGTAATAGAATAAGTGTTACATTTGCATTTTCAAATACTTAAAATTCCGTGTCATACAGCTTGTCATTTGAATATTTTAACAATAATTTAATCATAACTGCAAACATTTCTCTTTCGTTTGAGATTGTACATTCTGTAGCTATTGGGATTTGTGAGCGATTAATGTTTTTGTAAGCTGTGAAAAATTGTCATTCTTAATTTGCACCATATCTCTGTTAATAATTGTCAGCAGAATGCCTCAAAAAGTCGCTGAATTCGCCTCAAAGAGGCAAACAAAATGATTTACTCAGATTCGCTGTTGCTTCATTAAATCCCATGAAAATTAATATTACAGTGGATACATTGTGCTTCCATAGAAGTCCTCCCAAGTTACACAACTCCAAAGTCTTCTGGATAAGCCTGTCACTGGGTCTTTCCTACTTCTACTCTGATAAGAAGTGTTTGCTACCGCTCCTCTTATGTCTACCTCTTGTACTGCCCTTCTGTCCCATTCTATGGCTTGAGACAAGTCTTAGCCCTCACATCTTTGTTCGTTCTAAAGTCTGTTTTTTAAGGAATAAATTAATTAAAATTTTAGAGCATGATTGTACAAGTTCATATATGATGATAAACAGTTGAAATAAGATTTGTGAGAAGTATATCATACAATTGTGTGTTGTTGTTGTTGTTGTTGTTGTTGTGGTCTTCAGTCCCGAGACTGGTTTGATGCAGCTCTCCATGCTGCTCTCTCCTGTGAAAGCTTCTTCATCTCCCAGTACCTACTGCAACCTACATCCTTCTGAATCTGCTTAGTGTAGTCATCTCTTGGTCTCCCTCTACGATTTTTACCCTCCACGCTGCCCTCCAATGCTAAATTTGTGATCCCTTGATGCCTCAAAACATGTCCTACCAACCGATCCCTTCTTTTTGTCAAGTTGTGCCACAAACTTCTCTTCTCCCCAATCCGATTCAATACTTCCTCATTAGTTATGTGATCTACCCATCTAATCTTCAACATTCTTCTGTAGCACCTAATTTCGAAGGCTTCTATTCTCTTCTTGTCCAAACTATTTATCGTCCATGTTTCACTTCCATACATGGCTACACTCTATACAAATACTTTCAGAAACGACTTCCTGACACTTAAATCTATACTCGATGTTAACAAATTTCTCTTCTTCAGAAACGCTTTTCTTGCCATTGCCAGTCTACATTTTATATCCTCTCTACTTCGACCATCATCAGTTATTTTGCTCCCCAAATAGCAAAACTCCTTCACTACTTTAAGTGTCTCATTTCCTAAACTAATTCTCTCAGCATCACCCGACTTAATTCGACTACATTCCATTATCCTTGTTTTGCTTTTGTTGATGTTCATCTTATATCCTCCTTTCAAGACACTACCCATTCCGTTCAACTGCTCTTCCAAGTCCTTTGCTGTCTCTGACAGAATTACAGTGTCATCTGTGAACCTCAATGTTTTTATTTCTTCTCCATGGATTTTAATACCTACTCCGAATTTTTCTTTTGTTTCCTTCACTGCTTGCTCAATATACAGATGGAATAACATCGGGGAGAGACTACAACCCTGTCTCACTCCCTTCCCAACCACTGCCTCCCTTTCATGTCCCTCGACTCTGGTTTCTGTACAAATTGTAAATAGCCTTGTGCTCCCTGTATTTTACCCCTGCCACCTTCAGAATTTGAAAGAGAGTATTTCAGTCAACATTGTCAAAAGCTTTCGCCAAGTCTACAAATGCTAGAAACGTAGGTTTGCCTTTCCTTAATCTTTCTTCTAAGATAAGTCATAGGGTCAGTATTGCCTCATGTGTTCCAACATTTCCATGGAATCCAAACTGATCTTCCCTGAGGTCGGCTTCTACTAGTTTTTCCATTCGTCTGTAAATAATTCGCGTTAGTATTTTGCAGTTGTGACTTATTAAACTGATAGTTCGGTAATTTTCACATCTGTCAACACCTGCTTTCTTTGGGATTGGAATTATTATATTCTTCTTGAAGTCTGAGGGTATTTTGCCTGTCTCATACATCTTGCTCACCAGATGGTAGAGTTTTGTCAGGACTGGCTCTCCCAAGGCTGTCAGTAGTTCCAATAGAATATTGGCCTTGTTTCGATTCAGGTCTTTCAGTGCTCTGTCAAACTCTTCACGCAGTATCAGATCTCCCATTTCATCTTCATCTACATCCTCTTCCATTTCCATAATATTGTCCTCAAGTACATCGCCCTTGTATAGACCCTCTATATACTCCTTCCACCTTTCTGCTTTCCCTTCTTTGCTTAGAACTGGGTTTCCATCTGAGCTCTTGATGTTCATACAAGTGGTTCTCTTATCTCCAAAGGTCTCTCTAATTTTCCTGTAGGCAGTAACTATCTTATCCCTAGTGAGATAAGCCTCTACATCCTTACATTTGTCCTCTAGCCACCCCTGCTTAGCCATTTTGCACTTCTTGTTGATCTCATTTTTGAGACGTCTGTATTCCTTTTTGCCTGCTTCATTTACTGCATTTTTATATTTTCTCCGTTCATCAATTAGGTTCAATATTTCTTCTGTTACCCAAGGATTTCTACTAGCGCTTGTCTTTTTACCTACTTGATCCTCTGCTGCCTTCACTAATTCATCCCTCAAAGCTACCCTCTTCTTCTACTGTATTTCTTTCCCCCATTGCTGTCAATTGCTTCCTTTTGCTCTCCCTGAAACTCTGTACAACCTCTGTTTCTTTTAGTTTATGCAGGTCCCATCTCCTTAAATTCCCACTTTTTTGCAGTTTCTTCAGCTTTAATCTACAGGTCATAACCAATAGATTGTGGTCAGAGTCCACATCTGCCCCTGGAAATGTCTTACAATTTAAAACCTGGTTCCTAAATCTCTGTCTTACCATTATATAATCTACCTGAAACCTGTCAGTATCTCCATGCTTCATCCATGTATACAGCCTTCTTTTATGATTCTTGAACCAAGTGTTAGCTATGATTAAGTTACGCTCTGTGCAAAATTCTACCAGACGGCGTCCTTTTTCATTTCTTTGCACCAGTCCATATTCACCTACTACTTTTCCTTCTCTCCCTTTTCCTACTACCGAATTCCAGTCACCCATGACTACTAAATTTTCACCACCCTTCACTATCTGAATAATTTCTTTTATTTGATCATACATTTCTTCAATTTCTTCGTCCTCTATTCCTATTTTCCTATTCATTATTAAACCTACTCCTGCATTACACCTACTTGATTGTGTGTTTATTACCCTGTATTCACCTGACCAAAAGTCTTGTTCCTCCTGCCACTGAACTTCACTAATTCCCACCATATCTAACTTTAACCTATCCATTTCCCTTTTTAAATTTTCTAACCTACCTGCCTGATTAAGGGATCTGACATTCCACGCTCTGATCCGTAGAACGCTAGTTTTCTTTCTCCTGATCACGACATCCTCTTGAGTAGTCCCCACCCGGAGATCCGAATGGGGGACTATTTTACCTCCGGAATATTTTACCCAAGAGGATGCCATCATCATTTAATCATACAGTAAAGCTGCATGCCCTCGGGAAAAATTACGGCCGTAGTTTCCCCATGCTTTCAGACGTTCGCAGTACCAGCACAGCAAGGCTGTTTTGGTTATTGTTACAAGGCCAGATCAGTCAATCATCCAGACTGTTGCCCCTGCAACTACTGAAAAGGTTGCTGTCCCTCTTCAGGAACCACACGTTTGTCTGGCCTCTCAACAGATACCCCTCCGTTGTGGTTGCACCTACGGTACGGCTATCTGTATCGCTGAGGCACGCAAGCCTCCCCACCAACGGCAAGGTCCATGGTTCATGGGGGGATGATTGTGTGTATATTATCCTAAATGAAGTTTTGCTCAATAGTTAGAATATTTCTCAAGTCTACATCAAAAACACATGGAATTGGAAATTGCAGAAATGTGTAAAGTTAAAAATCATTACATTCCATCTTGGCGTGGTGATATGGCAGCTTTATTATTGCTGCTATTTAAAAAAGTTGTTGCACAGTATTCTTTATTAACTCAAGAACTATGTGTCTTGTATGGATTCAGCATTATCAGGTATTTTGATTTTTTTTTTAAAACATAAGCTGAGGGTTCCCTATCCATGTGAAATGTTGTTATTGAGTTAATAAGGAACACTGTGCAATCTAAAGCTGTTTTTTTAAATAGTGTAAAGTTTAAGTATAATCCATTTATTGATCCAAAAGCTATTGTCAGTTTTTTTGTTTACTCATTTATTTATTGTGTGTAGTGCCCAGTGTTGTATTGTGTCTGGACCTTACTAACCAGGAGACAGGAGATTGAGAGGTGAACATGTCTCTTTGCTTATCAATATGTGCAGTATGATCCCGTTGCCGCTGTTATCTGCGTCTTTACCATATATATTCTCACACTTCACTGTCAGTGTACATTAAGCTTGTGTTGAGGGCTATAATTTCCTTATCACTTTCATTGTATGCTATTTCTGCTAGCTTAATGCCTCTGGTTGATTACATTAAATCTATCTCACAGAAAACAACCAATATGAATCAGAACAATTATATTACTAGCCACAGGTATAGTTTGCAAATTTCTGTGTAAATAGCTCCTGCAGTGGACATGTCACTAGAATCTAAAATATTTACAGCTTTTGCATCTCCCTCAAAGAATACAGTTCCAATAGCAGGAATTTCCTCAAAGAAGCAGGATGTTGATACTCAAAACAACCTGTGCATGCAAATGCTCTTTCTAACATCACAGAATACAGCATCTGTGAGAAATAGATTATCTGCACATGCCTTGTTGTTGTTGATACCTACGATTACATTGACTGAATTGAGAAGTTTGGGCATTTTGTTCTGTACAGATATGGTACCTTTCCATTCATAGTATTTTTGAAAAATACATTTAGTGCTGTCCTTGACTCTAGTTGTAAACATATTTACAGCCAGTTTATGGTTGGCACACACAACACTATAGCATTGTTGGGAAATTACGGTGCAGTATTTTGCAAGTTTTTTGAAGCTTTCTACCAGTTGTCTGTAAGATCCAGTAACGGTAGGTATATAAACCTATGCTGAATGTTAAATACACCTTTAAAATGCAATGTGTATAATGGTTAGTAAGTGAGTAGTGGATGTTTAAGTTGTGTGAATGAGGCTCAAAATTGTGCGATCTGTGTTGTGAAATCAACTTGGTTTTTGTACAGGAAGTTTTCATTGTTTTGGATAAGCCCATCTATTTGATTGTACTGTGATACCAACTGGTTTACTGTTGATGTGGGTGAAATGTTTCTAAAGGACCTTCCTTGATCACAGATGGGAGTACAACATACTTGGTTTTTGTACAGACGTTTTTATTGTTTTGGATAAGGCCATCTATTTGATTGTACTGAGAGACTAATAGGTTTACTGCTGCTATGAGTTAAATGTTCATAAAATTCATTTCTTGATTACAGATGGAGTAAGACATGCTGTGACAAGTGCTGGAATGAGAGAGACACCAGATATGGAAGCAGCTGGAGAAGATTTAGAGCTTCAGGCTGCTTATCGTGAACAGATGAAGTTGTCTTTCCAGGACAATGTAGGCACAAGTTCTGATGTGACAAATGAACGATTCCCAAATACAACAAAATATTTTGAAAAATAATGTACTATTCCTTGTGATTTGCATGATTGCCACTTGTGGACATTACATTACTTCTGTTGAAGATAACTTTGCAGTTGAGTTCCTGTCACTGTACGACATATATTTGCCTATTACGACACTTGGTGCAACTAGTGTGCCATAATTTCAAATGTGAACGCAGTTGGTGTTGAAATTATATTACTAAAAACCAGCTGTTGAGGGAGACACACATACTGCACTTCCAACAACTGGAAATAGATTAGAGTTCATGCTGAGCATTTATTTGATAATGTAATTCTAAACTGGTTTGCATTAATCAAGTATTAATCGTAATCATTTTTACCTTTTACTTCAAGTAATTTGACATAGTTGAAATTAAACTTTGATTTGATATCTCTAAATTTGATTATTCATATATCTATAATACATTTTGAATTTCTTTTATTGAAATGATGTCGAAATTGTGTAGCAGCTGTTCAGGAATGTTGAGCCTTGGAAATTTTTGCAAGTGCACCATTTGCAGTTGCTCACTCTTCACATCAGTGTATCTTATTATTCATTAAAGGCAAAAATTTATAAGTTGTCAACATTCTGAGTATAGTTACTTCCTTAACTTCCTTAGACATAAGTTTACTTATTTACATTTACTTTCTGAGGAAATAATGTGATACGTATAGAAGGGCCATGTAATAAAATGAAATTCAAACCTATAATAACAACAATAAATAGTTGTAAGGCATATGAAAATGTAATAGGAACAAATTGATGATGTTAATAGATCTTTTTCACCTTAAAATTTCACAGGTTTAAATACAAAGTCAAATGAAAATCTAAGAGTTCATCTGTAAAATGCCCCAAATGCTAGAAACAGCATCTGAGTGATGTGGCAAACTTGTGAAATTGGTTTGGCGGGTATGGATAGATAACTTACAAATAGTTACCAGTGTTTATGAAGGTGTTACAGAATTTTAGGACATGTTTACTCTGATAAACTAATGAGGTACTGGAGGGTTGATAGTTCGAAACATAATTTGGGATGAATAATGATTTGTGGTAATATGTTGTTGCATGCAATTCTAATTTGCTTACCCAATTCCCATGCGTTTCTATTAAAGGGGCAGTCACTTAGTTTGAAACAAGACTAGTCCATTGTGAGCATTAACCATAAAATTTTGTTAAAAAAGTTGAAATGGATGCTTTATGGCAAAGCTTAATGGGTGTAAGGTATTGCAGACTCCATCTCCAATGTACTTATGTTTCAGTGACATGTACATGTCTGTACAAGCAATAGCTACATCTGCATACATACTCTGCAAGCTACCATACAGTGCATGGCAGGGGTACGTTGTGCCATTGCTAGTCATTTCCTTTCCTGTACCACTTGAAAATGGAGGGATTGAAAAATGATTGTCTGTGTGCCTCAGTAAGAGCACAAAGTTCTCTATCTTGTCTTCCCAGTCTTGTGTGAAATGTAGGTGGGCTGCAATTGAATCACACTGCAGTTAGCAGCAAATTCTGTCTCTAAATTTCCACAAACATTTCATGAAGAGAACATTGTCTTCCCTCCAGAGATTCTCATTTGAGTTCACAAAGCATTATTAATCTGTCCTAGTGGTATCCCAAACACTTGAGCAGGACTGAGGAATGGTCGCAGTAATGGTCTATATACATTCCCTTTTATAGAAGTGCTGCACTTGCCTGAAATTATCCCAATAATCCCAAGTTGACCATTTACCTTTCTGCACCTTACATGCTAGTTCCATTTCATGTCACTTTGCAACACTACGTCTAGATATTGAATCAATATGACTGTTCAGCAGGACACCACCAATACTGTAGATGAACATTACAGGATTGTTTTTCCTAGTTGTAAGAACAGATACCTCTCTTGGTAAGTTCATGTTTAATAATAAAAACCTAACAGCTATAAAATGCTGGAAAGGTAATCACTTAGAGAGGACATAAGACTGACATGTGGTGCACAGAAACGTTTAATAGAAAACAATCGTAACTAGCGTTTGATCTCTCTCTCTCTCTCTCTCTCTCTCTCTCTCTCTCTCTCTCTCTCTCTCTCTCTCTCTCTCTCTCTCTCTCTCTCTCTCTCTCTACTGATTATTGAAAGCAGCTGCCTGTGTAGATGGAGACTGGAGAGGGATTGGGGGGGGGGCACACTCAAGTTCAGAGTGTAGGGAATATAAGAGCACGGGGGGAGAGGTAGAGGGAGACAGACAAGGGAGGAGAGTGAAAACAAGGGGTGTACACACTTGGGATGGGTGGAGAAAGAGTGGTGGGAGAAGGCAGTAGAACGGAGTATGCGGATGGCCTGAGTGGTGAAGCAGCTGTTCAAGTAATTTGTGTTGTAGTTTGCAGCATGTTCAGCAACTGGATGGCCAAGTTTGCGGTTTTCCGTATTGGTCTTGCGGTAGCGTTCTCATTTCCCGTGCACGGGGTCCTGGGTTCAATTCCCGGCGGGGTCAGGGATTTTCTCTGCCTCGTGATGACTGGGTGTTGTGTGTCCTTCATCATAATTTCGTCGTTATTGACTCACAAGTCGCCGAAGTGGCGTCAACTAAAAACGACTTGCAATATGGCGGCCGAACTTCCCCCACATGGGGCCTCCCGGCCAACAATGCCATACGATCATTTCATTGCATTGACCATTCCTGCAAGTAAATAGTTGGGTACTTGTCATGTCCACATAGATACTGTGTAGCAATTTCAGTATTTCTGATATATAACATGCCTGATTTTGCAGGTGGTCCTTACTTTTATTGGGTACGAAATGTCTGTGACTGGACTGCAGTAGGATGTGGTGGATGGGACAGGTCATGCACCTGCGCTCGCCACAGGGGAATGACTCATGGGTTGCAGGATTGGGAGTAGGGATGGACAAGGATATTTTGTAGGTTGGGAGAGTGGCAGAACACTTCTTTGGATAATGTGGGCAGGATTTTGAGTTGCATATCCCTCATCTCAGGACATGGCAAGAGGTAGTCCAAGCCTTCGTGAAGGATGTGCTTGAGCTTCTCAAGGCTACAGTGGTATCTGGCGAGTAAAGGGGTGCCGGTCAGTGGCTGGTGAACAGGGTCATTGGTACCAAGAGGAGATGGCATGGAAGATCTGTGTTTGAATGGGCTGGATGGAATAGTGTCTGAAAGTAAAAGTTCTGGTAATGTTATAAGTATATTTTGACACTCCATGGGGGATAGGGCTGTATGGTAGAGGCTTCTTCACATTGTTTGAGTGACAGCTGTCAAAATAGAGGTTCTATTGGTGGCTGGTGGGCTTGATATGAATGGACGTAGTGAAGGAGGCCCCTGAGTGTTGGAGATCAGCATCTTTGCTCCAGCTTCCATAATCTTTACTCCTCCTTAATCCACTTACTTGGTCCTTCTCAACTAAATGAGCCTATATGTTGATGTCCACCTCTCATAGGGCTTCATAAATATGTCTGTTCATATCAATCCCAGCAACCACCAACAGTACATCCACTTAAGACAGCTGTCACCTGTTGCATGTCAAGGAGCCTCTTCCATTCAGCCACGCCACCCATGAATGCCCCATCTGAAGTGTAAAGCTGGATTTGTTACTACAGGGGCCATATGGATACTGCCTGCTTCCGCCACTCTTCCTTATGCTTTCCTGTGCCTGTCTCTGTCTTCATCCATCACCTTCCTCCCCCCCCCCCCCCCTTTCCCCTCAAATACGTGTACACAGACAATTGCTTTCAGTAATCAGAATTCAATTATCAGTCTCACCACTATTGTGACTGTGTGCATTTGGAAGTCTGTGGGAACATTTGTACTCCTACTAGAAAAAGGGCAAGAGTGTGAAAACTACTTTTAGCTGTTGTCTATTACGTGTTTGTGCATGCCATGAGTTAGCCCACTCTGTAAGTGGTTATCTTTCCCTTATTATACATACTTTTTCATCGGAGAATTCCATTTTTGTTTTACAATAGTGGAAGTCTGTGTAAAGGCATGAATATTTGTAGGAAAAATAACATTGCCATTTGAATTAATTGTACATTGTGTATGCAGTATTGTGAGATCCAGTATACAGACAAATGCAGTCAAATGGTATCGCATTTGATGTCAGTAGTTCTGCAAGTAACAAGACATCAATGTTTCAGGTGGTAGAGAGGGGAACTAGATATAAAGGCAGTCAGCTCTGTGCTATTTTAGTGAGTGCATACATGCCTTTCCTGTAGATAGGAAACAGTCATCATTAGTGACAGTGCATACTGTTTATGTAAACCACAATTGCGATTTTGCTAGATGGAAAACCATTATCATGTGATGGAAAAGCAAAAATTGGAGTGCAGAAAGAAATGCGACTCTCCAGTCGACAAATAGCCAAGAAGTTAAACTGTAAAAGTACAGTGATTTCTAATTTTGTTAGCTTGGGCATACAATATGAACAGAAAGGAAAGTATGGATGTAGTAGAAAACTGTATGAGACATCGAAACTATTACTTTCATGCAAAGCAAGGGCCACATCCTATTATTGTTCTCAAATCATAAACATCTTGCATTCAAGAACTGCCTGCAGAAGCCTGCTTTAACACCCAAACATAAACAGACTAATTCAGATTTTCTGAGAATCGTATGTCATGATCTTGTGAATAGGATAAAGTGTTCTTCAGTGATAAGTAGTAGTTTAATTTAAATGGTCCAGATGGATTTCAATAGAGTTGGCATGATCTTATAACAAGCAGCAGGTCAGAATGATCAGAAATTTTGGTGGTAGAAATATTATGATTAATGCAGCCTTCTGCAATGAAGGTAAATTGTGCATTGCTTGTGTGAACACTAGAATGAACTCTAACATACAATTTAATATTTCTAATTTATAGAATTCTCATTGGTCAGGCCGGGTCACGTTGTAATTCCTCCACAATATTTCAATAGAGGACACGTTGCAATCTTCGGGTGGCTCTGATGAATGCTGCACTCTCCTCTCAAAGTCCTGTATGTGCTAGCGGTTACTCTGTCCACCACCTTGCTTCGCCTGTTGTCCACACCGTTGTTGTCCACACAGATTCCATGGTGGTAGTGGCGCCTCAGTCTGCACTCTGGCCTGCGGTGTCCTCACTACCGCCATCAGGCAGACACACCACTGTCCGAGAACACCTCTTCCTTTCCAGGTTCAGTACAGAGTTCTATGTCTGACTGAGGTGTAGGCCACTATGTTTATTAATTAGACCATCTTGCAGTTTGATTTCAATGGCCTCTTTAATTACACAGTCAGAGGAGGAGGAGGATTGCCGAAGTATTTTGGTGTGTTTGTAATCCATAGTGCGGCCAGTAGTTGGCCATGACTGATTGGGTGGTCTGGCATAGTTATTTATAGCTTTTATGTTCATGGCACCTCTCTTCTGTTGCTTTCCCAAATGTACAATTTGCTGCACTGGCAGGGGAGTTGGTCAATTCCTGCTTTGCCTTTACTCTGCTAGGCTCAGTAAAGAATAATCTAGGTCTCCAGAAACCAGGTGATTATGAAATACCCTGCCAGTGCAGCAAATAAAACATTGGGGTATCCATTCACACAGTAGAAGAGAGGTGCCATGAACATAAACACCATACTAATCTATGCAAGATCACCAAATCAGCTATGGCTTACCATAGTATGAGGACCTAGGAGATGAAAGACTGATGTTTCAACAAGTCTCTGTATACATTTCTGCTACAACAAAAAAAGTGGTCTGAAGATAAAGATATCAGTATCTTTCCCTGGCTTGCATGTAGTCTAGATTTGAACCCTGTGGAAAGCCTATGGAGGATACTTGCAAGGCGTGTTTATCTCAATGGAAGGCAATTTAAATATATTAAAAACAAAGATTCCAAGACTTACCAAGCGGGAAAGCGCCGGCAGACAGGCACATGAACAAAACACACAAACACACACACAGAATTACTAAATTTCGCAACCGATGGTTGCTTCTTCAGGAAGGAGAGGGAAAGACGAAAGGATGTGGGTTTTAAGGGAGAGGGTAAGGAGTCATTCCAATCCCGGGAGCGGAAAGACTTCCCTTAGGGAAAAAAAGGACTGGTGTACACACGCGCGCGCGCGCGCGCACACACACACACACACACACACACACACACACACACACACACACCCATCTGCACATACACAGACACAAGCAGACATATTTAAAGGCAAAGAGTAAGGGCAGAGATGTCAGTCGAGGCGGAAGTACAGAGGCAAAGAAGTTGTTGAAAGACAGGTGAGGTATGAGCGGCAGCAACTTGAAACTAGCGGAGATGAGGCCTGGCGGAAATCGAGAAGAGAGGATATACTGAAGGGCGAGTTCCCATCTCCGGAGTTCGGATAGGTTGGTGTTGGTGGGAAGTATCCAGATAACTCGGACGGTGTAACACTGTGCCAAGATGTGCTGGCCGTGCATCAAGGCATGTTTAGCCACAGGGTGATCCTCATTACCAACAAACACTGTCTGCCTGTGTCCATTCATGCGAATGGATAGTTTGTTGCTGGTCATTCCCACATAGAAAGCGTCACACTGCAGGCAGGTCAGTTGGGAAATCACGTGGGTGCTTTCACACGTGGCTCTGCCTTTGATTGTGTACACCTTCCGGGTTACAGGACTGGAGTAGGTGGTGGTGGGTGGGTGCATAGGACAGGTTTTACACCGGGGGCGGTTGCAAGGGTAGGAGCCAAAGGGTAGGGAAGGTGGTTTGGGGATTTCATAGGGATGAACCAAGAGGTTACGAAGGTTAGGTGGACGGCGGAAAGTCACTCTTGGTGGAGTGGGGAGGATTTCATGAAGGATGGATCTCATTTCGGGGCAGGATTTTAGGAAGTCGTATCCCTGCTGGAGAGCCACATTCAAGGTCTGATCCAGTCCCGGGAAGTATTCTGTCACAAGTGGGGCACTTTTGGGGTTCTTCTGTGAGAGGTTCTGGGTTTGAGGGGGATGAGGAAGTGGCTCTAGTTATCTGCTTCTGTACCAGGTTGGGAGGGTAGTTGCGGGATGCGAAAGCTGTTTTCAGATTGTTGGTGTAATGGTCGAGGGATTCAGGACTGGAGCAGATTTGTTTGCCACGAAGGCCTAGGCTGTAGGGAAGGGACCGTTTGATATGGAATGGGTGGCAGCTGTCATAATGGAGGTACTGTTGCTTGTTGGTGGGTTTGATGTGGACGGATGTGTGCAGCTGGCCATTGGACAGATGGAGGTCAACGTCTAGGAAAGTGGCATGGGATTTGGAGTAGGACCAGGTGAATCTGATGGAACCAAAGGAGTTGAGGTTGGTGAGGAAATTTTGGAGTTGTTCTTCACTGTGAGTCCAGATCATGAAGATGTCATCAATAAATCTGTACCAAACTTTGGGTTGGCAGGCTTGGCTAACCAAGAAGTCTTCCTCTAAGCGACCCATAAATAGGTTGGCATACGAGGGGGCCATCCTGGTACCCATGGCTGTTCCCTTTAATTGTTGGTATGTCTGGCCTTCAAAAGTGAAGAAGTTGTGGGTCAGGATGAAGCTGGCTAAGGTGACGAGGAAAGAGGTTTTAGGTAGGGTGGCAGGTGATCGGCGTGAAAGGAAGTGCTCCATTGCAGCGAGGCCCTGGACGTGCGGGATATTCGTGTATAGGGAAGTGGCATCAATGGTTACAAGGATGGTTTCCGGGGGTAACAGACTGGGTACGGATTCCAGGCGTTCGAGAAAGTGGTTGGTGTCTTTGATGAAGGATGGGAGACTGCATGTAATGGGTTGAAGGTGTTGATCTACGTAGGCAGAGATACGTTCTGTGGGGGCTTGGTAACCAGCTACAATGGGGCGGCCAGGATGTTTGGGTTTTTGAATTTTATGAAGTAGGTAGAAGGTAGGAGTGCGAGGTGTCGGTGGGGTGAGGAGTTTGATGGAGTCAGGTGAAAGGTTTTGTAGGGGGCCTAAGGGGGCCTTACCTTGGCAAACTTTGTATGTAGAATTGTCTGAAAGCTGACGCAGTCCCTCAGCCACATACTCCCGACGATCAAGTACCACGGTCGTGGAACCCTTGTCAGCCGGAAGAATGATGATGGATCGGTCAGCTTTCAGATCACGGATAGCCTGGGCTTTGGCTGTGGTGATGTTGGGAGTAGGATTAAGGTTTTTCAAGAAAGATTGAGAGGCAAGGCTGGAAGTGAGAAATTCCTGGAAGGTTTGGAGAGGGTGATTTTGAGGAAGAGGAGGTGGGTCCCGCTGTGATGGAGGACGGAACTGTTGAAGGCAGGATTCAATTTGGATAGTGTCTTGGGGAGTTGGATCATTAGGAGTGGGATCAGGATTGTTTTTCTTCGTGGCAAAGTGATATTTCCAGCAGAGACTAAGAGTGTAGGACAGTAAATCTTTGACAAGGGCAGTTTGGTTGAACCTGGGAGTGGGGCTGAAGGTGAGGCCTTTGGATAGGACAGAGGTTTCGGATTGGGAGAGGGGTTTGGAGGAAAGGTTAACTACTGAATTGGGGTGTTGTGGTTCCAGATTGTGTTGACTAGAATTTTGAGGTGTTGGGGGGAGTGGAGCTGGAAGTGGGAGATTGAGTAGATGGGAGAGACTGGGTCTGTGTGCAATGAGAGGAGGTTGAGGTTTGTTGGAAAGGTTGTGGAGGGTGAGTGAGTTGCCTTTCCGGAGGAGGGAAACCAGGAGATTGGATAGTTTTTTGAGGTGGAGGGTGGCATGTTGTTCTAATTTGCGGTTGGCCTGTAGGAGGATGCTATGTACAGCCGGTGTGGATGTGGGAGAGGAAAGATTGAGGACTTTGATTTGGGATGGGAGTTGACGGGTGTGTTCATTGGCCGAGTCGATGTATAGGTGAAGGATTAGGCGGGTGGGGGCTATGGATTGTGCTGTTTGGAACTGGTATAAGGACTGATGGAAAGAAGGATTGCAGCCAGAGATGGGAACTTTAAGTGTGAGGCCTTTGGGAGTAATGCCAAATGTCAGACAAGCCTGAGTAAATAAAATATGGGAGCGTAATCTGGCTAGGGTGAAGGCATGTTTGCGGAGGGAATGTAAATAAAATTTAATGGGGTCGTTGTAGGGATGTTGTGAGGTTGACATGGTATTAGTAGGTGGAAAGGGTAATATGAGGTTAAAGTGAAAGTAAATAGAGATTTATATAGGGAGAGATAAAGGTGTGAAAAAAGTCTAAAAAGTGTTGGTTTGAGATGAGCTATGTTGATCATGTGCTGAACTTAGGTTGGTGAACAACCAAAATTTCGAAAAAATAATTTCCGAAAAACTAAAATTCGAAAAAAATTTTCGAATAAAATCTCGAAGAATATGTGTGTAAATTTATTCAAAGGACTGGTTATGTACTGGCAGGTTATGAGAATGAGGCTAACAATTGTTTGATGAAGAAATAATAACGTGTAAACCTGTGGGAAGCTGCTAAAAAATGATCGGTTATGTGGGAAAAACGGGAATGGAAATAAAACAAAAGTTGTTGGAAAAAACTGAGATGGTTGTGTAATGGGTGAAAGGAACTGAAGCTGTGAAATAGTATTCACGAGTTTACACGAAATGTTTGTAAACTTGGAACAATGGATTTTATAGCAGCGGTTATGTTGAAAGCGTTGAAAATTTTAGGTTATGGTTTGGAAGTAAATTACGTATTATTGAGTATAATTAGGTAGGATAAGATGTATGGTAGATTACGGAAAAATGGAAGATGAATACAAAGTGAAACTTCTTGTACAAACGAAAAGAGAAAGTAAGACGATAGAGAAGATTTCGAAATGCAACAGAGACAATAACAAACGTAATTGTTGGGTTCAAATTAATGATGATGTAAATAAAATAGAAAGAAGCTTCCACATGGGAAAAATATATTAAAAACAAAGATTCCAAGACTTACCAAGCGGGAAAGCGCCGGCAGACAGGCACATGAACAAAACACACAAACATACACACACAGAGTTACTAGCTTTCGCAACCGAAGGTTGCTTCTTCAGGAAGGAGAGGGAAAGACGAAAGGATGTGGGTTTTAAGGGAGAGGGTAAGGAGTCATTCCAATCCCGGGAGCGGAAAGACTTCCCTTAGGGAAAAAAAGGACAGGTGTACACTCGCGCGCGTACACACACACACACACACACACACACACACACACACACACATATCCATCCGCACATACACAGACACAAGCAGACATATTTAAAGGCAAAGAGTAAGGGCAGAGATGTCAGTCGAGGCGGAAGTACAGAGGCAAAGAAGTTGTTGAAAGACAGGTGAGGTATGAGCGGCGGCAACTTGAAATTAGCGGAGGTTGAGGCCTGGCGGAAATCGAGAAGAGAGGATATACTGAAGGGCGAGTTCCCATCTCCGGAGTTCGGATAGGTTGGTGCTGGTGGGAGGTATCCAGATAACTCGGACGGTGTAACACTGTGCCAAGATGTGCTGGCCGTGCATCAAGGCATGTTTAGCCACAGGGTGATCCTCATTACCAACAAACACTGTCTGCCTGTGTCCATTCATGCGAATGGATAGTTTGTTGCTGGTCATTCCCACACAGAAAGCGTCACAGTGCAGGCAGGTCAGTTGGTAAATCACGTGGGTGCTTTCACAAGTGGCTCTCCCTTTGATCGTGTACACCTTCCGGGTTACAGGACTGGAGTTGGTGGTGGTGGGAGGGTGCATAGGACAGGTTTTACACCGGGGGCGGTTGCAAGGGTAGGAGCCAAAGGGTAGGGAAGGTGGTGTGTGTGTGTGTGTGTGTGTGTGTGTGTGTGTGTGTGTGTGTGTGTGTGTGTGTGTGCGCGAGTGTACACCTGTCCTTTTTTTCCCTAAGGGAAGTCTTTCCACTCCCGGGATTGGAATGACTCCTTACCCTCTCCCTTAAAACCCACATCCTTTCGTCTTTCCCTCTCCTTCCTGAAGAAGCAACCATCGGTTGCGAAAGCTAGTAATTCTGTGTGTGTGTGTTTGTGTGTTTTGTTCGTTGTGCCTGTCTGCCAGCGCTTTCCCGCTTGGTAAGTCTTGGAATCTTTCTTTTTAATATATTAGTAATTTTTCTGCTGTTTATACCCTTGAAATAACTTCCAGGTAATTCAACAATTGTGGAAAAGATTTTGCTACTCACTGTAAAGATCAAGCTTTCAGCCAAAAAAAGAAAAGGAAACACAAACAAACACACACACACACACACACACACACACACACACACACACACACACACACACACAGGTCTGTGTATGTGCGGATGGATATGTGTGTGTGCGAGTGTACACCTGTCCTTTTTTTCCCCTAAGGGAAGTCTTTCCGCTCCCGGGATTGGAATGACTCCTTACCCTCTCCCTTAAAACCCACATCCTTTCGTCTTTCCCTCTCCTTCCTGAAGAAGCAACCATCGGTTGCGAAAGCTAGTAACTCTGTGTGTGTGTTTGTGTGTGTTTGTGTGTTTTGTTCATGTGCCTGTTTGCCGGCGCTTTCCCGCTTGGTAAGTCTTGGAATCTTTGTTTTTAATATATTTTTCCCATGTGGAAGCTTCTTTCTATTTTACTTACATCATCATTAATTTGAAGGCAATTTAAAGCTATATGTGAGGTGAAAAGAGCTATACAAGAAGAGGGTGACAATTTCACTGCAAGAACTACAAACGCTAACAAAGCCAATGCCAAAGAGAATTTTTGAGGTAATTAGGAAGAACGGAGGTTGGACACAGACTGACATTGCATAACACAACAGGACAGTGAGTGACTTTATAACAATTTCCATAGAGGAAATGCAGACACCTTAATTTTTTACTTGTGGTATGAAAGAACTATGTAATTCAATCATGATTGTTTGTCTTATACGTTATCTACTACTTTCATAACAAATTTGGTACATGTATGCTTCAGACGACATATATTACTTTCGTACGATCCTTGCCTTTATACCGATTTCCGCTTCTGTATTTATAAAAACTGAACTGAAAATAGCGACTATACTGAAAAATGCAGCTGCCATTTAATGCAATGCTTGGAGCATACATATAACCCCATATGAGGGAATGTTCTCATTAAAAGAAATGGGACAGTTAGTACGTATGTCATCATCTCTCTCAGATGGACAACACAGAAACTACCAGGCAGATCATCTTCGCTCTCCACCATCTTGAACTAGCTTATTGGAGACACTAGATCCTTGGCAGCGAACATGAAAGTGAAGGTTTGTTGGCAGGTTGTAACGTGTTCACGGAACATTGTGCAGCACAATGTCACACTGGTGAATGGTGTCCTGTTACAGTATCTGTTGATATGACTCAGCTGATACATACGTTATGTGCCCTTTAATCTCAGGGTAATTGACCACTGATGTTGGGAATTCATGAATGGATGCATTCAGTGAGCATCTGATCCGGTGGTAGCCTAACCACATGCTAACAGTCTGCTGTTTCACAACTGATGCTGCTTTTCTTTGCTACTCGTTAATGATGAGTGACTAATGAGCTAAACATAGGGATATCTCTGGCACACCATTACAGTTTTTGTTTGAAACTGAACCTTTTCTTTTGGGAAGGAGAAAAGGTGTGAAGTAAAACAGGGCAATGTTCAGAAGGTTCATTAGTCATTCATTAGACGACACATTTATTGTTTATCCATCTTATTAGAAGACAAAGAAAGGAGCTCATATAAATTTATCACAACAGAACTGCTGGAAACCAGTAGAAAGAGACTGTACTGTAGGACTTGGTTTTCAAGATTGCTTCAAAATTATACCACACTGAAAGTTCATTTTAAGTTATTGTATATTTAAGAATTCAGTGAATATCTATTGCTAACAATTCCTGCAAAGCTTCGTAATTTTAGACATAAGATTCATGCACAACAATAATTTAAATAAAATTTCTTCAGGAGCTGGCAGTGTAAACTTATTGTTGACATGCTAGGTGTCAGCATTCAAATAACAATTTGAAGGGTTAAAAGTAATGTATGCTCATGTAACTTGAGCAATTATTCTGACTGTGCCAGTGTGACAGTACTTGAACCTGCAATTTCTGGATGTCAAGAGATAGGAGAGATCACATGAACAGTAGTAAATAGAAATATGCCAATAGGTGTTGCTACCTGGGGTTGCGTTTTAAACAGGTCAAGTCCAGAGGTGTTAGCAACGCAGTGGTCTCTGCAATAAGATAATTGTATGAAGCTAAGTCTTCAGAGCTGCAGTCAGCGGCCAAGTGTAAAAGTGTATGCCACGAAGAATTGCTGATACCTTGTCAGCGAGTCATGGTGTCACTCCCGCAAGTCAATGTCGCAGTCACGTACTGTGCTGGTGAAAGCAGAGCAGTGAGGAAGGTGCTGCGTGTCCAGAGGTTCCACAACCCAGTGCTGATTCCACATCAGCACTCTCGAAGACAGCCCATCGCGCACTCTGATGGAGACTGTAGACTTCAGTTCAGGTTGTCAGTGCCATGAAGACTAGGCCCTGGTCACTCATCATGGATTGACCAAGATGGCAGCAGATGTTCAGGAAGTTGTGCGAAAGCACCATGCCTGATCAGTGTGGAGATTGCGGGTTACAGATCGTCCATGATGACCCATAGTGTTGGAGGACTGGCCGCATGCATCTTCTTATCTGCGATGATCCAACAGGCAGCAGTGACAGGCCAAGGCTGTGGTATGCATCAGGTTGTATGCATCTTGGCGTTGAAGTCAACAAGCATGTAGCAGACTGTCCATCACTGATCAGCTGGTCGTAGTTTCACTGAAAGTGTTAATGTCATTCTGTCTGGTTCTACTGATATGGGCATAATGGCAGCACAACAGAATTTGTTCTGAGCTCTGAAAGCCTCACTATTTAAAGGTCTGAGCCTGTACCTATGATGTGGTGGCTCTGGGTGTATGTGCGCATTTGCCCTCATTTATAGGACCCGCTAGCACTCCTTGCCTCTGTGGTAAAACAGTAAGTATTCTGGGTCACTGACCTCAGTTCTTTCTGAATACGTTTGATTTTGCAATGATGCTTAGGCAGTTATGTAGCATCACCTTACAGTACCTTTTAATGCAGCACAGCAATGTTTTGTGTCTCTGTCTGTCTTATTCTGAAGTCGTGGCAAAGCTCACCTCATGCTCTTATGTCTGTCACATTTACTGTATGCCTTGAGGAGTGATAATGACACTGGCCCTGTGCTAACCTTTTCTGTTCTAAACTCATCTATCAGAAATTCTGTGAAAAATTGAACCAAGTACAATAAAATTATTCTCCAGCACAACACTTCTCCCGCACTTCAAGAAATTTGACCTGAATTTTGCATCCAGTTATCTCTACAGGTACAGTCTCGTAGATCTTTTGCCCATTGCACCAACTTTGTTGCTCTTGGAAGCTGACTTGTTTCTTTATTTCCTAACTCTATATCGTTTGAATTTGCTGAATCCTTTATTATAGTTGTGCAATATTATCCTTCTTTTTGTTTTTACAAGTTACACTAATTTTAGTTTTCCTATTATAGCAGGTTGTCTTATGATCTGCTGATGTTATCTGGAAAATCATTTTGGAAATGAAAAATTCAAACTCAAAACTAAACTTACAGACCAACTACTTGGAGTATTTCCACATACAATATACTGGTTGGTAGCTCCAGTTACCTCTATCACCTTAACGGTTACTTAACAGACTGACTGTGTAGCAATGTTTTGCTTTCTTATGCCTTTCCTTTTCAAAACCAACTTCCTTATTCTTTGCCACACTTTACTATGTGCACTGATTCTTAGTGATGCCATATGCAGTTGAAGTGGTTCCACTTTCGTGATAATAGACCATTCAGTGTTGCCTCACTTGCAGCTGTCTCCTAGGACTGAAACAAAGTCTCTGTGATTTTGACTGTGCTTTCAAGAACAATTGCACAATGTTGTCTTTCGCCCTCATTACCTATAACATTGCAGGTATTGTCAAATGTACCCCAAGGCTCGCATTCTTGAAAGGATTCAGTCTTGTCGGCTCATCCTTTAGCCTTACAAACTTTTTTCCTCCTACTTCTCTTCCTCCTTTAGAGAAGGTTGGCCCATTCCAAGTGGTGACAGATTTCCATCCTTTGGAATTAAATTTGTGTGCGCTTTGTCATTACCCACAACATTTGCAATGCAACTGACATCATCAATAGATTCCTGTGAATTCTGCACAAGATCTACCTTAAAATTGCCATCTGCAGCTCCACCCTGCATGACGAAATAGGTGGCATGCAGACAACCACCATTATCACTCAGTGGCATAGATACTATTGCAACTAAATCAATATCACCTATGTTGTTACACACACACAAATTTACTTCCAGATAACACACACTTACTTAATTTTCACTTCATATACTTCAGACTCAGTATTTTCACAAATATTTGTGGGGATGTGTTTCCATTACTCCCCTTTACTTCCACAATGCTAGTGCATGTGTAACAAGTAAACTTACAGGGTTTTTCACAACCTTTTATTTTTGACACCTATTCACAAGGTCTAGACCCATACTAGCACTTTTCATCTGTAATCCATCTGCCTTCCGTCTCTGCACTTCCTCTCTATCCCTTCTTTCCATCCTTTCTATAATAATCCTATTCCTCATGTCCAAAGGCTGGTTTTCAACCAACCAGTCCTCAAGAGTTCTCTGCAACTCATGTGCATACTTAAGACTCTTTCAATAAGCAGTTTCCTTCTACCTCTGTTCTTTGATCATATTTTTCCTGCTCTACAGCTGCACAATGTGCACCTATTGCCTTTCGTTCATCAAGCATATCCTCGGTGCTCATGAGTTGCTTTGTGCTGCTCTGTTTTAAATGTGCTACTGTAGCTGATAAAGTTCTCAATGTTTCCTCTACAGTAGCACGATGAAGAAGTGACAAAAAATAAAAACACCTACATACAAAAGCTTGATGATGAAGTGGTTGACACTCTTAACAATTATACAGATCTAACAAGGAAGAAAAACCCAAAACAGTGATGCAGTCATGTAAATACACTAGTTTCGTACATTTCTACAGCCTAACTTTCCAACAGAATGTGAATTTCATTACCCCATGTATAAACACAATGATCAAGCTATGCTCACAACAAAGTACAATATTAATAACTTGGCATCAGGTGTATTAGGTGCAGATTTCTACCTGTTGGTGACATACGAAAATTTGTGCCTGACTGGGACTCTCACAGATTTCCCACCAAGCCGTCACCTTACCATTAGGCTATTTGTACATGCCTCCCAGATTAACCCAAACTTCCATGTGTGTCATCCCTATTCCACAGTCTCTTACTTTCATCACTTTCAGGTTTGGTCAGTCCAGGAGGCATGCACGGTTAACCTAAGGGTAAGATGACTGCTCATGATAAGCAGGTAATCTGGATTTGAGTAAAGTCTGGCACAAATTTTTATGTCACGGACAAGCAAAATAGATGCACCTAATACAGCTGACAAGAAGTTATTCACATTTAGTGAATTTATTTTGATATAATTTCCAATGGCTGTCACATCGATGTAAATATTACATGCTGCGGTGGGCATTAGGTGATAATTCATAGATCTCTATTCCCCTTGGTCTTATTCTCACTAATGTGGGAATACAGAATTATGCTTTGTGTACACCGTGTGACATGGGATGGTCCGGGAGGTGTGCACAGATAGGCTAATGGTAAGGCAACTGCTTGCGATAAGTGGAAAATCCAGGTTCCAGTCGTGGTCTGGCACAAATTTTCACACGTCACCAACAGATAAAACATCTGCACCTAATACAGCTGACACCAAGTTATTTGTACTCGGCAAATTTATTTCCATCTAATTCTGACCAGCTGTCAATCATCATCAACATAAAAATACAGTACCCCATGAAAATTTTACAGATTGAAACGCAGAGTCATTGACCATTATCTGCATTCTCTTCCTTTATCATATACATATCAGTAGAATTAAACACTTTGCAAAAATCTCATTGACTCCTTCAACACATTCAAACAAACAAACAAAAAATACAGCACTTATCATACCCGATGCTGATGAAACTGCAACTCTGCAGTAGCCAGGTCGTCTTCCCAGGAATAGCAGCAGGCACACTCCACTGTCACTGAAGCCCTGAGTTGAAAGCCCATTATGACACGAATGTTGTGACCCAGAAAGCTCAAGTCACATTGTGAACATGAGGTTAAGCACAGTGTGTAGATGAGTGGTCCAGTTCCCACCTGGAGGTGTCAGTGACACAGTGGAATCTGCAGTAACATATATTTATCAAGCAACGTGTACAGAGTTATAAGTGTCTTCAGAGCTGCAGCCAGGTGTAAATGCATGTGCTGTGAAGAATTGCTGATGTCTTGTCAGCAGTGAGTTGTGATGACCTTCCTAAGGTAAATGCCATGGCAATATGCTGTGCTGGCAGAGGCAGAGGAGTGAGCAAGGCGTCACCTGCTCAGTGTTCCACGACACAGTGTGGCTTCCACCTCAAGTGTTCGTGAAGAAAACCCATTGCACACTCAGGTGGAGACTGCCAGCTGTGGTCCAGGTTGTTAGTTGCCATGAAGACTATGCCCTGGTCAGCCACCATGGATCAACCAAGCAGCAGCAGGTGCTCAAAAGTCAGCCAGGAGGCTGTGCAGAAGCACCACGCCTGGCCAATGTGGATATGGCAGCTTGTGGTTCATCCATGATGACCCACAGTGAAGGAGGGCTGGCTGCACACCAGTCTCCTCATTCACAATCACCCAGCAGGTAGCAGTGGAAGACCATAGCTGTGGTATACATCAGGTTGGCTGCATCTGGTGTTGAGTTTAGCAGGCAGGTAGCAGGCTGGCCATCATTGATCAGCGTGTTATGGTTTCACTGGAATTCAATAGACAGTCATTCTCTCGGGTCCTTGTGGCCCAAAACAAATGGCAACATGACAGAATATGTTCTTGAGCTCCAAAACTCTCTCTATTTGAGGGCCAAAGCTGTATCTATGACAGCGTGGTTCTGGGTGTATGGACTCATTTGCCCTCGTTTATCGGACCTGTCAGCACTCCTTGCTTCGCTTTGGTATAACAGCAGTTGATCACTGAACACTGTTGTTTCGGCCTACATTTGATTTTCCCATGGCACTTGAAACAGAGGAGTTGCACTTGAAGTGAACAGTGAAGTTACATAGAATTACGTCACAGTGCCTTGCTATGTAGCATAGCAGTGTTTGCGTTTTTATCTGCACTGCTCTGAGGTCGTGTACAATGCTCGCCTCATGCTCTAAAGTCTGTTAAATTGATGGTAAATCTTGTTGACATTTCAAGGGCCACACCAACCTAGTGCTAATCTTCTCTGTTCCGAGCTCATCCATTAGAACTTTCTTTAAAAAATTTGAATATGTACAATAAAAGATGACGGGGGCTTACAGAAACCGAGCATTTACTACATACCATGTCAAATACATTGACCAGACCACCAGGGCTTTTGACATCAGATGTTGGGAGCACCAACAGCTGTTTGAAACTAAATCACTCAATGAATTACGATGATATCAAGATTTTGACACAGGCACCCAGATACTGGAATAATGTTATTAAAGAATCCATTGAAATAAAGCTCACTCAGAATCTTATAAGTTGTGACATGGGCTATCAGCTTAGCTCCACTTCAAATCCAGCATTCGACCTTTCCTAAAGACACAACGGAGGTAACATGCAGTTTGAATGGAATGTCATATAACAAAATTACTAACTCAAAACAACCAAAAACTATGCGCACAACTACAGCTACACAATACTATGGTTGCTGCAATTGACAGGCAATCACATAGGATGGAGCCCACTTTGGCACGGAGCAGACCTGTTACAAGATTTCGGCATAATTGGCATGTTTACTCTGTGGGAGGGTATTGTTTCTGTCCAAATTAAGAACAAAACTATGCTACAAAACAGGGCATGTAGCCTTCAGTCCTTTCTAGCAGTAGAAATGAAACTGTGTGTTATCAGCATTGTATGTTATCAGCATGTAGTGCATTTGAAATTGACAGATAGCATGATCAGACTAATTTTAATGAAATTGAGTGTTAGCACTTTCTGTTGCTGACCCCATCAATTGATTCTGCATCCTCAAAGAACTTGTAAAATGAGCTTATACAGACTAAGTTAATGGGGGAAAATAGAGGTGTGAAATGAAGGTCCTTGTAGAAAATGATACAGAATTAATGGAACCTGGGAGGTGGTCTTGGACATGATTTTCAGCAGTAATTACATGTGAAAGGGATGAAACATTTTACTGTTACAAAGATATTTTATGGAAATAGCTGGAAATTTTAAGTGTGGAAATTTGTTGATAGTGACTGGTATCATATTGAATAAACAACTGCTATACACTGTAGTAGCTGAAATAAAAGAAATTGAATAAATGTGAATTGAGGTAGTTCACGAGACAGATTCCTACGCAGCAGACGTGAACTTATGTCAAGAATAGCTACTACAAGCTGGGAAAGGAAGTTACCGTTATTGTTTATGAAACTGGTGGGACTATTTTGTATTGAGTATTCATGACGATTTTTTATTTTAGTTGTAACTATACATTAGAAATGTAGATGCTGAAACATTAGTACTTGTAATGACTGCAAATTTGACAGCAGCTGTAAAGATTACAACTGACCAGTTGCAGGTCATACTTGCTCAGATGATGGAAAATAATAATGGATTAATCACTAAGATAGACATGCAAACTCATGTAACATTGAATAAAAATGAATTAGAGGAGAAACAAGGTAATCTTCAAATGTAGTGTAAAAATTGTCTGAAAGTTGTTCAAGAAGGGCTAACAGAATTAATAGTTACTTTAGGAAATGAATGTAGTTACAGTAAAAGTAAATTTGTGAGGGAAAAACATTGAGGAAGAAAATACTTGAGAGTAAGGTGGGAAACAGATGTAGCTGGAAGTTGATCTATAAAGTTGACAAATGTCAATGAAGACATAGCAGCTAAGTGATGTGTAGATTCAAAAATGGTGGTAGTAAAATGAGTGAACTCGGGGAAGTAGCGAACCGTTGGTTTTAATAAATTTGAGACGTATTTTATTTACGAAACTGGTGCCTACTTTATGGTTCTATTTAAACATTCCATTATTTAAGTCTCTCCTTGTCGGTACATGAGCTGTAGAATCTCCATCATCCAGTGGCTATCGCCAGTCCATTTAGCAAGTTGTTCACAGCATTCTTCACCTATGTATCATTTCTGAAACGTTATCTACCCAGTAAAGCTTTGGGAATTGTGGAAAAGTGAGCCCTGCATGATTTCGTTTTTCTCTTGGTTCTTTGCATTGTCTATGGCTAGAGATGGACATCGAGGTGGAGTTTTGTGATGCTCATTTATTGATCCTTCATAGAAAACTCCAATGTAGCTTCCCACTTTTCCTTCCTACATTACCGTTTCACTGTAATTGGTTGTCAATTTTGCCAGGTTTCAAGTTCCAAGCACTAAGAAATCTAATAATAGCTATTTCCTCCCAGTTGGTGGGACTTTGTGTCAGACAGGTCATCAGTGAATGCATAATAACAAGTTATTTCGACAAGTAGTTACACAACAAAGTGGCAAGATGTTGAGGAAATGTTTTGATGTCAGACTGAAGCGTGATATCAGTGCACCAGTAATTAGCAGTAGGTTGTTACTACTTGCATTACTCATTACTTTTCGAAAACTACATTTCAAACCTCCTTCAGTCTGTCTCATAACTAAAACATCCAAGAAAGGTATTTTGCTGTCATTTTCTATTTCCATGGTGAATTGGATTACTGGATTTTTATTACAAGAAAACCAAAGAATCTGTCCAAAGTTTTTTTACCATGTGGCCAGACCATAAGTGCTACACCATCAAATTGCTCATAAAATTCATTATCCCATTAGAACTGACTGGGAGTAAGGCAGTGTCTGAAAAGAGCAGACGAATCTCATGGAAAAATATCCATTATAAAAATCATAACTGTGTTAAATGGGATAATAGTGAATAAAGACACTATGTCAGAACCTTCAGGGTCCAGAATGAGTCCTTCAATTTTCTCTATAAATGTGAGGTTTTTTTTTTTATATGAGTCAGTTTTCCAAATTTGTGGCTGTAAATGAGCTTTCAGATATCTTGCTATTTCGTAGGTGGGAGAATTGATAGCACTAACAATGGGTCTCAGAGGAAGATCAGTTTTATGAACTTTGGATAGGCCACAAACAACCAAGAAAAGTGTGAATGCACAGCTGAAGAAACACGAATCTTTACCAAGTAGGAAAAATAGACAAATCGCCTGTAGACAGAGCATGCTCTTCAGTCAGAAAATCACGAAGTGAAGGTCCTGCAAAAGAAAAATATTTCTATGACAGCGAGCTATTACCCGCAACTATGTAGTAGAGACATTAAAATAAATACATGGATATTTTTAATAGGAAAGATGAGGCCATGGAACTTACTGACATATGGACAGTATATCTGCAGAATCACTAAACAGTTTTCTTTTTTTATCTTTGAGAACAGGACAATCAGTAGTTAAAACTTAACTTTGACAAAGATCATCTCCGTTTATCACGTGTAACTCCGGCCATGCCCACCTTTTGTACATCGCTTTCAGATGTCTGACCAACCAGTCAGCAAGATTCAACAGAGCAGCAACACTTCAGATGATGTCCAACACATTTCTGGACAAAACCTTAGAAACAAAAGAGTTTTCATGGATCATAACCTCGTACCCTGACAGTGTCACCTGATCATGAAAGCCTTCATTCTATTTGCCCCTTGTAATGCTGTTCATGAATGGTGGCAAGCACAACAGATCAAGTCACCAGACTGATGTACAAATTTACAGTCAGGGTGTGTGGATAACCACAAATGTGCTCCTACTGTTATACTAAATTGGACCCGAGAAAATCCAGGTCCAGTATGTCTAGCACATAGGTTGGCTGCGAGCACTCAACTGTCCTCCTCCTAACACACAGCCCTTACTGGCACCAAGGTGGAACCAGCTTTCATCAGAAAACAACAAACCACCCGCCTACTCTCCAATGAGCCCTTGCACTTGACAGTTCACCACCAAAGTTGCAAATGGCAATGGTTTGGGATCAGTGGAATACCTGCTACAGGATGTCTGGCTTGGAGCTGTCCTTGAAGTAACCAATTTGTAACAGTTCATTGTGTCACTGTGGCGCCAAGTCCTACTCATATTGCTGCTGCAGGTGTAGTACGATGTGCCAGAGCCATACAACAAGCATGATGGTCTTTCCTCTCGGTAGTGCCACGTTGCCGTTTGGTCCTGCTCTTGCAACCGTACATTCTCATGACCACCACTGCCAGTAATCATGTACAGTTGCTATTTCCCTGTCAAGTCTTTCTACAACATAACAGTAGTCCTATTACACTACCTTGTTCAAATTCAGTGAAGCATTCATAATGGTGTTTTTGTTGCCTTAAAGGCATACTTGACTATCATGTGTGTGTGTGTGTGTGTGTGTGTGTGTGTGTGTGTGTGTGTGTGTGTCACATCTTCTTGGTTAGGCCAGCTACCTAGCTCAGGGGATGAATGAGATGTTGCAGTATATTTGGTGGGGGTAAGCATCAAATTTGTGTTCGCATCCCCAGATGTTTCATGGACATTCTCCAAAAACTTTCTTGTGGGCAATTAATATTTGCTCTAATTTGGATTGTTGTGTGGCATGTACATAATCAGATTCCTGTATCTTTGAACATTTAATTTCGGTTAACTTGGCACATGATTCACTTCATTTCTCGAGTTTGGAACACTGAGTTCACCAATGAATTGCAGTTTCATCCCTTGGTAGATTTTACTATGGTTCATAGATGCAGTTACCACCATGTCCAAGGTAACAGATTTATCACCTATTTGCGCATGTGGTTTTCCTGCAGAGTGATCTGTAATTGAGTCCATCTCGCATAAAAAATCTATTCCTGCTGTGTATTCTGTCACTAATTCATCAAAAATGAATAAAGAGTATGTGACTTCAAGTAAGGCTTATCGTTTAATGGAGTTCGATTTGGGGGACACAGCTTCCAGAACCTTGCAATCACTAATGCGATGTGTCATATTCTTTCTCTGTTCTGTAATTCCTTGCAATAACCCAGAATTACAGGTACTGGTAATTCATTAACCATTGTACGTATTGGGGCTTGAACTCTGTAACACACACGCGTGCTCTGGACAAATATCTGACATGCACAGACCTCGTTGTAATGTGATGACCATATTTCATGTCCCTTGCCCCTACAGTGTACTGAGACTGGACCAGCGGGGCTACTCCTGATCTTGTTCAGTTTGATATTTTGCCATGTATGTTTTTGGAGGGATCTTCTGCAGCTGTCACTCCACACTCGTGGCTATGGGAATGGTTGTCATGTCTGTCCTAGTATATGTTATTTCACAATCAGTTAGAATTCTGAAATCTGTCACTGCACTCTCACCCATCATGAAAACCTCAATTATATTGGTTTTTGTCATGTCTGATGTGGAGTGTGGCGGTGATTGTCCGGGTTGTTGGAATGCTGATTTTTGTCTGCTTGTAGCCAAGTGTGTTTATTTGTTGATCAGAACATGTGCTTTGCACAGCTCTTTCATTATCATGAATCAAATCAATATTGTCCACTTCAAATAAGAGTGTCAGTATCTGCATCAAGGTCACTTAGCAGCTTTTCACATATTGCAACTGGCAATTTTGTCTGTAATATTCCCAATATGTCCTGTGTTGTAATAGATTCAAGCTAATATTTTTGTTCTGTTGGCATATTTTTCTGTGTAGCAGTGTGGCTACCTTTTCATTCATTATATGGTTCCAGGTTGAAAACTTTATTTCTCAACTGCCCTTGAATGTCCCTTGACCAGTATTTGGCCAAGAAGGACCATTCAGACTCTTCAGAAGTTTGGCAAGTATTAGCAGCTTCTGTGACCCAGACAGCTATGTTGCTTTGCATGAATCCAGCCATGAACTTAATTTTCTGAATGTAATTCCAGGAGTCCATGAGTACCCCGTGGAGGACATGTGGATTGTTTGTCAGATGCAAATACACAGAATTTTCTGACTCATATCTTGTTCTCCCTAGAAAGCAGTACTTGTCGCATTGTGAGGTTGAGGTCCTTTTTTGGTGCCTGCGCATGCCCACCAATAGGTACTGAAACACAATTCACTGAAGTGATAGAGAACCTGCTGCTCTCTATCATCTGGTTTATTGATGTAATATCCTGTTTTATAGTAGTGACTTCTGTCTCTTATCTCCATGGTGATGGAATCTTTAACTTCTTTTACTTCCGCTGACAAAGGCTGAACTCCTTTCTTCTCGCTCCTTTTCAGTGCACTGATATTGTTGCTTGATTATTTCTCCAATGCACCCATCGGTTTCTTTGAAAGCATGAAGTGTGAATTTACCTCGCACTTGCTGTCTGTGTTCCTGGTGGGAAAATTTATTCTCTAGTGCCCAATAGATTTGTTCTTCCTTGTCCTTTAATCAGTTGCCTGTTTCTTTTTTTAGTGCCTAGTTATTAGCCTTTTACACTCTTTTATTTATTTATTTATTTATTTATTTATTGTTCCGTGGGACCACATTAAGGAGAAATCTCCATGGTCATGGAATGAGTCAGTACATGAAATTGTAACACGATTGTAGAAACAGATAAAATGAAATATAAGAAACATATTCAGTTGTAGATTGTACAAACAGATAAAATGAAATATAAGAAACGTATTCAGGCGACAAGTCGTAAATTTAAATAAAGAAAATCAAAAATGTAACACTGGAATTTGCTTAATTTTTTAGCTCTTCCAGGAGCTCCTCGAAAGAATAGAAGGAGTGAGCTATGAGGAAACTCTTTAGTTTAGACTTCAAAGTGTTTGGGCTACTGCTAAGATTTTTGAGTTTTTGTGGTAGCTTATTGAAAATGGATGCAGCAGAATACTGCACTCCTTTCTGCACAAGAGTCAAGAAAGTGCATTCCACATGCAGATTTGATTTCTCCCTAGTATTAACTGAGTGAAAGCTGCTAACTCTTGGGAATAAGCTAATATTGCTAACAACAAACGACATAAAGAAAATATATATACTGTGAGGGCAATGTCAAAATTCCCAGACTATTGAATCGGGGCCGACAAGAGGTTTTCGGACTTACACCACACAAGGCTCAAACAGCCTGTTTTTGGGCCAAAAATACACTTTTTGAATCAGAGAATTACCCCAAAAAATAATACCATATGACATGACATAAGCGTATGAAAATATGCGAAGTAGACTACTTTTCGTGTTGAAATGTCACTTATTTCAGATACTGTTCTAATGGTAAATAAAGCGGCATTTAGTTTCTGAACAAGATCCTGAACATGGGCTTTCCACAACAGCTTACTATCTTATATGAGAATGCAGGCTTTCTCGGCGAATCTTGATGATAAATTCTTCTCGGGTTGACAGCAGAGTCAATGCGTTGTTCTCCAGCAACGTTTCAGCAAGTTTCTTACTTGCCATCTTCAGGGGAAGTGTCGGGTTCACGTCTCGTCCGGGACTTTATAGTCGCTGGACCACGGGCATCTCTGCATCCTTGGCGCGGGTCAGGCCAATCAGGCGCGAGCGGAATCGGCGCGGCGGCGCGTGGTGGTGGGGAGCCGCGGGCGCCAGGTCCTGGCGTCTCGTCTCTGTGCGGCCTGTTTATTCCATACGCCGCCACCGACCTACCTCCATCGGAGCGCTCTTGTCTCATTCTTGATAATGTTGTATTCCACGCGCTGCTCAGTTGGAAGCCACTGTCCCGATTCACCAGGTTGTCACTAACCCGTATCTCCACTGCCTCTTTAATAACTGAGTCCCAGAAACCTTTCGCTCTACACAGTCTCTTGGATTCTTCAAACTGAAACGCGTGTTCTTCACTGAGGCTGTGCTCCGATACCGCGGATTTTTCTTTTTGTCTGAGGCGGACGCTTCTCACGTGTTCAGAGATGCGTTGCGTTATGCAACGCTGCATCTGCCCAATATATTGTTTCCCACATTCACAGGAAATACTGTAGACACCCGGAGTTCTTAGTCCCAAGTTATCCTTCATTGAGCCCAGCATATTTCTGATTTTTGTTGGAGGATGGAACATGGTTTTTATCTTGTTTTTCTCCAGTATCCTGGAAATCTTGGCCGTGGCTGCTCCTGTGTACGGGAGGAACGCCAGACTTTTGTTGTTCTCATCTTCCTGAAGGTTCTTCTCCTTCTCCTTCTTCTTCTTGCTCATATGGAGAGCGCGTCTAATCTGCGTGTCGGAGTATCCATTCATCTGGAAGGTTTTCTTCAGGTGCTGAATCTCAGCAGATAAACTGTCCTTGTCGCATATGTCATGAGCTCTGCGGACCAGGGTAGTGAGCACAGATTTCCGTTGTGCTGGGTGATGGCAGCTGTTGGCGTTGAGGTACAGGTCTGTGTGCGTTTTCTTTTGGTAGACCGAGTGGCCCAGCGTGCCGTTCGTTTTCTTCTTTATAAGGATATCGAGGAAGGGTAGGCACCCATTTTCTTCCATTTCCATTGTGAACTTGATGTTCTCGTGTATGCTGTTCAGATGGTTCAGAAATTCAGTTATAGTGTCTTCGCCGTGCGGCCAGACCGCTTAAGTATCGTCCACATACCGATAAAAGACCTTGGGTTTAAGGCGTGCTGTTTCCAAGGCGATATCCTCAAAGTATTACATGTACAGATTAGCGATACATGGTGCCAGTGGGGATCCCATAGTGACTCCATCCACCTGTTGGTAAAACCTGCCGCCACACTGGAAATATGTGGTCGCGAGTGCATGGCGGAATAATTCCACTGTGTCTTCGTCGAAATGATTTTCCAGTAGTTTCAGGGAGTCCTCTAACGGTACCCTTGTGAAAAGAGATATAGCGCCAAAGCTGATCACAATATCAATTTTGTCAAGACGCCACTCCTTGAGTGTTTTAACAAACTCCGTAGAATTCTTGATGTGGTGGGGACATTTACCCACGAGAGGCTTAAGTAGTAGCGCCAGGTGTTTGGCTATACCATAGGGGGGAGAGTTGATCGTGTCTACTATCGGTCGTAATGGTACCTCCCTCTTGTGTATCTTGGGGAGGCCGTATAACCGTGGTGGAACCGGAGCTCTGGGGTAAAGCCTTTTTATCGGGTCCTGTTCCAGACCTGAGTTGTTGAGAAGAGCGATGGTCTTTCTAGTTACAGCTTTTGTAGGGTCCTTGTCCACTTCTTTGTAGGCCTGGTCCTGCAGCAGCGAATTAATCTTGTCCCAGTAATCAGCCGCTCTTAGCAACACTGTCGCGTTGCCTTTGTCTGCTGGTAGGACGACAGTAACCTCATCTTCTCTGAGACTGCGTATCGCCCTGCGTTCCGCGTTGCGGCATTCTCGCTTTGTCCAGGATTCTGCAGGTCTCCTTTCTCACCTCTTCAGCGGCTTCAGACGGCAGCCCACGTATGGCCTGTTCGACGCTGCTGCTGATCTTTAGTTTTGGTAATGTGCTCGGAACTGGTGAAAAGTTCAATCCTTTGGATAGCACGGAAATTGTCGCCTCATCCAGTTCCTTGCTGGCCAAGTTGACGATGGTCCTCGAATCCTCGGTGTCAGCCTCCTGCCATTGTGCACCTGGGAGTCGCTGGAACTTGTTTTGTTGTTTCGTGGTGGCCTTCCGCTTGCACAGTTCACTTGAGGCGAAGGTATTGGACATCACATCCACTCCCATGTGAAAGGTGACAGTGTCAAAGCCAGTTTCAGATGACACGCGAGTAATGCGCGACCAATTTTGTCGAGTTCAGACCGTGTGATGCGTATGTGCTCCCTCACCAGTGCCGAGCTGGCACATTGCAGGATGCATTTGGTTCTTGCTGTATTTATAGGATGTCGCAGGTGTGTGAACTGCGGCAGTACGTCCTTGTCCCGACAACATTGCAAGAACGCGAGTCTGCTGAGCAAACTTGCCTTCTTGATCCGAAGTTTTTGCAGCGATTTGACACTGTAATGTATGTCCTCCCCGTAGAGGTGCGTTATATGAGAATGCAGGCTTTCTCGGCGAATCTTGATGATAAATTCTTCTCGGGTTGACAGCCGAGTCAATGCGTTGTTCTCCAGCAACGTTTCAGCAAGTTTTTTACTTGCCATCTTTGCTGTGTAGAGCGAAAGGTTTCTGGGACTCAGTTATTAAAGAGGCAGTGGAGATACGGGTTAGTGACAACCTGGTCAATCGGGACAGTGGCTTCCAACTGAGCAGCGCATGGAATACAACATTATCAAGAATGAGACGAGAGCGCTCCGATGGAGGTAGGTAGGTGGCGGCGTATGGATTAAACAGGCCGCACCGAGACGAGACGAGACGCAAGAACCCGGCGCCCGCGGCTCCGCCCCACCACGCACCGCCGCGCCGATTCCGCTCCCACCTGATTGGCTTGACCCGCGCCAAGGATGCAGAGATACCCGTGGTCCAGCGGCTATAAAGACCTGGACGAGACGCGAACCCGACACTTCGCCTGAAGATGGCAAGTAAGAAACTTGCTGAAACATTGCTGGAGAACAACGCATTGACTCGGCTGTCAACCCGAGAAGAATTTATCAGCTTACTATCTATCCGAACGCCTAGGAACTTGTACTGTTCCGTCTCGCTTATAATATGCCCATTCTGTCTGATTAAAATATCAGTTCTTGTTGAATTATGAGTTAGAAACTGTAAAAACTGAGTCTTACTGTGATTTGGCATCAAATTATTTTCCACAAGCCATGAACTTATTTCATGAACTACATTATTTGATAATGTTTCAATATTACACACAAGATCCTTCACTACCAAGCTGGTGTCATCAGCAAACAGAAATATTTTTGAATCTCCTGTAATACTGGAAGTCATATCATTTATATAAAAAAGAAACAGCAGTGGCCCCAGCACCGACCGTTGGGGAATGCCCCACTTAACAGTGCCCCATTGGGACTGAACATCACTAACGCTCTCAATATTGCGGAGAATTACCTTCTGCTTTCTGTTCTTAAAGTAAGAGGCGAACCTATTGTAAGCTACTCCCCTTACTCCATAATGGTCCAGCTTCTGCAGTAATATTTTGTGGTCAACACAGTCAAAAGCCTTCGTTAAATCAAAGAAAACACCTAACGTTCGCAATCCATCCAAAACCTCACAGAGAAAAGAGAATATAGCATTTTCAGTTGTTAAGCCATTTCTAAAACCAAACTGTACATTTGACAGCAAATTATGTGAATTTAAATGCTCCAGTAACCTTGTATATACAACCTTCTCGATAACTTTAGCAAACACCGATGGCATAGAAATAGGTCTATAATTGTCAACATTATCCCTGTCTCCCTTTTTATAAAGTGGTTTCACTACCGAGTACTTTAATCGGTCAGGAAACCGACCACTCCTAAAGGAAAAGTTACAGTTATGGCTAAGTACTGAGCTAACATACGTGGAACAATACTTCAGTATTCTGCTAGATACCCCGTCATATCCATGAGAGTTCTTGGTCTTTAGTGATTTAATTATTAACTCAATCTCCCTCATGTCAGTATCATGGAGGAGCATTTCAGGTAACAGTCTCTGAACACTTTTTTCTACGAGTGCTATATGATTCCCTGTTGGGACTAGGTTTCTATTTAGTTCACCTGCTATATTCAGAAAGTGATTATTAGATACTGTACATATATGCGACTTATCAGTAACACGGACATTCCCACTACGTACTGATTCTATATCCTCTACCTGTCTCTGCAGACCAGCCACTTCCTTTACGACTGACCATATGGTTTTAATTTTATCCTGAGACTTAGCTATTCTATCTGCATACCAGATACTTTTTGCCTTCCTAATAACATTTTTAAGCACCTTACAATACTGTTTGTAATGGGCTGCTGCATTTAGATTGTGACTGTTTCTAACGTTTTGATATAATTGCCACTTTGTTCTACAAGATATTCTTATCCCTCTAGTCAGCCACCCAGGCTGCCTGTTTGTGCTAGTACCCTGTTTTAAACGTTCTAACGGAAAGCGACTTTCAAAGAGCATTAGAAAAGTCTTGAGAAAAGCATTATATTTATCGTCTACTGTATCAGTGCTATAAACATCTTGCCACTCTTGTTCCTTGATGAGGTTTACAAATGTCTCTACAGCAACTGAATCTGCTTTCCTAAACAGCTGATGGCTATATTTAACACGTGATGCAGCACAAAAATCTTTTAGAGTTAAAATTTATGCATCATGATCTGAAAGGCTATTCACCTTTTTGCTAACAGAATGCCCTTCCAGTAATGAGGAATGAACAAAAATATTGTCTATGGTTGTTTTACTGTTCCCTTGCACTCTCGTTGGAAAGAATATGGTTTGCATAAGATTATATGAATTAAGGAGGTCTACCAGCATCCTTTTCGTTGCACAATCACTTATACAATTAATATTGAAGTCACCACATATAACTAACTTTTTGTATTTCCTATAAAGTGAACCAAGAACCTCCTCTAGCTTTAGCAAAAATGTTGTGAACTCGGAGTCTGGGGATCTATAAATAACAACAGTAAGAAGTTTAGCTCCACTAAATTTAACCACACCTGCACAACATTCAAACACCTTTTCAGTACAGTACTTTGAAACATCAATTGCCTCAAATGGGATACCAATAGTTTCCATTTTAGCCACTAGATCAAATTGTACTTTTAAGTTATCTGATTTTGTCTGTTCCTGCACTTAGAGACACTTGTTAAATTTGTGAAATTACATTTGCCTGAACTGATGATGCTTCCTCCTGTAAATATTTCGCTCTGCCAGGCACTGAAATGTGATTTGCGGAGTATCCATGTAGAAACAGACAGTATTGTAAGGTGCTTAAAAATGTTATTAGGAAGGCAAAGAGTGTGTGGTACGCAAATAGAATAGCTAATTCACAGGATAAAATTAAAACCATATGGTCAGTTGTAAATGAAGTGTCTGGTCATAGGAACAAGGTCGACAATATAAAGTCAGTTTGTAGTAAAATATTTCAGTTACTGATAAATCAGATATATTTATAGCATTTAACAATAATTTTCTGAGCATTGCTCGTGAATTAAATAGAAATTTAGTTTCTACAGGGAATCATATAACTTTCTTGGCAAATGGCTTTCCGAGATTGATGCCTGAAATACTCTTCTGTGATACAGACAATGGGGGAGAGAGTCAATAATTAAATCGTTGAAGACTAATGATTCTCATGGATATAATGGAGTGCGTAGCGGAATATTAAAGTACCTTGCTGCACTTATTAGCCCTGTATTCAGCCATCTTTTTAATTTTTCCTTTAGGAATGGTCAGTTTCCTGAATGATTAAAGTACTCAGTAGTAAAGTCGCTGTATAAAAAGGGAGAAAAAAGGAATAATGTAGGCAATTCTAGACCTATTTCTATGCCATCAGTGTTTGCTAAAGTTATTGAAAAGGCTGTGTATGTAAGGATAATTGATCATTTTATATTGCACGATCTGCTATCAAATGTACAGTTCGGCTTGAGAAGTCGTTTAACAACTGAAAATGCTATATTCTCTCTTCTCTGTGAGGCACTCAATGGTTTAAACAAAAGGTTTCAAACACTAGGCATATTTTTGATTTAACTATGACATTTGATTGTTTGATCACAAAATGTTGCTCCAGAAGTTGGACTATTGCGGAATACGGGGAGTAGCTCGCAATCGGTTCACCTCTTACTTTAGCAACACACAGCAAAAGATCATTATTCACAGTGTTGAGAATGGCTGTGTTGTGGGGTCCGAGTGAGGTACAGTCAAGTGGGGGGTGCCACACCTGTTCCTTATTTACATAAATGATATGCCTTCTAGAATTACGAGTAACTCTAAAATATTTCTGTTTGCTGATAACACTAGCTTGGTAGTAAAGGATGTTGTGTGCTACATTGACTCAGTTTCAAATAGTGCAGTTCATGGCTTGTAGAAAATAAACTAACGCTAAATCAAGACTCAGTTTTTACAGATTCTAACACACAATTCAACAAAACCTGTCATGTTAATGTCACGGAATGGGCATATGATAGTGAAACTGAACAGTTCAAATTTCTAGGTGTCCAGATAGATACTAAACTGTCATGGAAAGCCCACGTTCAGGATTGTATTCAAAGACTTTATGCTGACATTTTTACTATTCAAATGGTATCTGAAGTGAGTGATCATTTGACACGAAAATTAGTCTACTTTGCTTATTTTCATTCACTTGTGTTATATGGTGTTATATTTTGGGGTAACTCTTCCCGTTCTAAAAGAATATTTTTGGCTCAGAAATGGGTGGTTTGGGCAATAAGTGGTGTTAAGTTCACGAACCTCTTGTCGACCCCTGTTCATGAGTCTGGGTATTTTGATATTGGCCTCTCAATATATACACTACTGGCCATTAAAATTGCTATACCAAGAAGAAATGCAGATGATAAACGGGTATTCATTGGACAAATATATTATACTAGAACTGACATCTGAATACATTTTCACGCAATTTGGGTGCATAGATCCTGAGAACAACCACATCTGGCCATAATAATGGCGTTGATATGCCTGGGCATTGAGTCAAACAGGGCTTGGATGGCGTGTACAGGTACAGCTGCCCATGCAGCTTCAACACGATACCACAGTTCATCAAGAGTAGTGACTGGCGTATTGTGACGAACCAGTTGCTTGGCCACCATTGACCAGACGTTTCCAATTGGTGAGAGATCTGGAGAATGTGCTGGCCAGGGCAGCAGTCGAACATTTTCTGTATCCAGAAAGGCCCGTATAGGACCTGCAACATGCGGCCGTGCATTATCCTGCTGAAATGTAGGGTTTCGCAGGGATCGAATGAAGGGTAGAGCCATGGGTTGTAACACATCTGAAGTGTAACATCCACTGTTCAAAGTGCCGTCAGTGCGAACAACAGATGACCGAGACATGTAACCAGTGGCACCCCATACCATCACACCGGGTGATACACCAGTATGGCGATGACGAATATACGCGTCCAATGTGCGTTCACAGCGATATCGCCAAACACGGATGCGACCATGATGCTATAAACAGAACCTGGATTCATCCGAAAAAATTACATTTTGCCATTCGTGCACCCAGGTTCGTCATTGAGTACACCATCGCAGGCGCTCCTGTCTGTGATGCAGCGTCAAGAGTAAGCGCAGCCATGGTCTCCGAGCTGATAGTCCATGCTGCTGCAAACGTCATCGAACTGTTCATACAAAAGGTTGTCATCTTGCAAACGTTTCATCTGTTGACTCAGGGATCGAGAGGTGGCTGCACAACCCTTTACAGCCATGTGGATAAGATGCCTGTCACCTCAACTGCTAGTGATTTGAGGCCATTGGGATTCAGCACGGCGTTCCGTATTACCCTCCTGAACCCACCAATTCCAGTCATTGGATCTCGATCAACGCGAGCAGCAGTGTCATGATACGATAAACCGCAATTGCGATAGGCTACAATCTGACCTTTATCAAAGTCGGAAATGTGATAGTACACATTTCTCCTCCTTACACGAGGCATCACAACAGTGTTTCACCAGTAACTCCAGTCAACTGCTGTTTGTGTATGAGAAATCGGTTGGAAACTTTCCTCATGTCACCACGTTGTAGGTGTCACCACTGGTGTCAACCTTGTGTGAATGCTCTGAAAAGCTGATCATTTGCATATCACAGCATCTTCTTCCTGTCAGTTAAATTTCGCGTCTGTAGCATGTCATCTTCGTGGTGTAGCAATTTTAATGACCAGTGGTGTACATTCCTTACTGTCATTTCTTTTTAACAAGATTAGCTTATTTCCAAGAATAAGCAGCTTTCACTCAGTTAATACTCGGCAGAAATCAAATCTGCATTTGGATCGGACTTCCTTAACTCTTGTGCAGAAATGTCTGCAGTATACTGCTGCATCCATTTTCAATAAGCTACCTCTCGAATTCAAAAATGCACATCTATGCCCTTTCAAATCGAAACTGAAGAGTTACCTCATGGCTCAATCCTATTCTGTCGAGGGGGTAATTTGAAAAATTAATCTGATTCTTGTTCTGTTGTGGATTGCTTTTACTTAAACTTATGGATGGACTTTTTTCAGTTTCATAAACATTTTATTTTTATCTATTATTTTTATTTTGTAATTTCATGTACTGACGCATTCCGTGACCTTGGAGATTTGCTCATCAATTTGGTCCTACAGAACTTGTGATGTAAATAAATAAGTAAATAAATATAGATCCATGTAGATGTAGATTTGTGTAGCTGCATTGTCTTGCACTGTAGAGAGCCCATCAATTTTTATGAGCAGTTTTTTCTTGGTGGCTTCCTGCAAAACAAACATGGAAGCCACTGCCAAGTTTTATGTCTATAATTTTTGTAATACATTATCTATTTGATTAGCCAGGTTAGTTACAGGATGGGTGTCTTGTTCATTTACATAGGAAGTATCTGATGTCATTCTGATATGATTGAAAGGGAGTATATAAACATTTAGAAATAGCAAACTATAACTGAACAGTAAATGTGATACAAACCAACCTACTTTTGATTGAAAGCGTCCTTCAAAAAACTATTCAGGGTGGCCAGATAGTTCTCTCTCACATGTATACTTTTTGGTGCTTAGAATAGTATTTAAGTAAAATATTTTATCTTTTACTGGACTCAGTATACAATATTCACAGATATCCAATATTTTTTCAAAGATAGGAATTTCCTCTTAAATATACATAAGTTTAAGGTTAATACTAGAGAGCAATTAGGTTGCTAAGTAAACATGAGAAAAAAAATAAGTTGTACATTTTTCATATATTTTTTTCTTGTTTGTGTGCACAATATAATCCTGTGCTCCTTTCATGGCATTTTTCCATATAATATTAAATAGTCTGCATATAATGGAGGAAATCATGCTGTACACTCAGATTCCTTAAAACAGACCCACTTCGGAGGAAGTCAGAAGACAGGTAGCAGTGAAGATTGAAGATTGCTCGGAAACATGTGATAAGTAAAAGTTGATCAGAGATAATTCCAATTAATCTTCTGGTGCTGTGACCATAAAAATGTATCTTTGTGGAGTCATTAGTTTAAATTAATGTATTGTCTATAAGGAACTCCTTCCACTTGGGTGGTAAATTGTGGTGACTGAAAACAGGCATGTCAAACAAGTTCTTGTTGTTTTTATCTAAGATTTCTTGGTGTTCATAGTTCCAAATCCTGGTTGAGTTCTTGTTGCACAGTAGCTACAACACTTCATATTTTTCAAGGTGTGATAACTGATAAACTTGTTGTGGAACTTGTGTGGACGTAAAAATCCCTTTAATTGCTCATACACTCGAGCATAGGAACTTTCTTGGTTATGTCTTGCTTTGAGGGATTGTGCTTGATTCCTCATGGCAAAACAAGATGAACCAAAAATTTCATTTGCTTTCATATATGTCACAACATTTATTTATTTACTGTGTACTGTTAGTCTTTTTTCCCTACCTGCTTCAAGAATAATTGCCACCTTTGGGATATACATGTCAGTAAGTTAAAGGAGAACTGCCCCAGTTTAAACCTCATGCCACTAAAAATATGAAGTATTAGTACCAGAGGTATTGAAACACAGCGGAACTTGTTAAAAAATAAACAAAGTTCAAGGGGCCAATGAAACCTCTGTCAGTGTCCATACTGAATTTGCAGCTGAGTTAGCCCCTCTTCTAACTGTAATCTGTCGTAGATCCCTCAAACCCGTACCCAGTATAGGGAGAAAACACCTGTTGATAAGAGGGGTAGTAGAAGTGAACCACAAAACTACTACCCAATATCCTTGACATGGATTTGTTGTAGAAACTTAGAACATATGAGCTCAAACATAATGAGGTACCTTAAATAGAATGATCTCCTCCATGCCAACCAGCATGGATTCCAAACCTATTGATCATGTGAAACCCAACTCACATTTTTCTTGTGACATACTGAAAGCTTTGGATCAAGGCAATTGGGTAAATGGAGTATTTCTTGATTTCCAAAAAGCAGTTGACTCAGTACCATACCTATGCTTATTGTCAAAAGTGCGAACATATGAGGTGTCAAGTGAAATTTGTGCCAGGATTGAGAACTTTTGGTAGAGAGAATGCAGCATGTTACCTCAGATGGAGAGTAATCTTCAGATGTAGAAGTAACTTTGAATGTGCCTTAGGGAAGTGTGTTGGGACCATTGCTCTTCATGTTATATATTATTGGCCCTGTGGACAATATTAATAGTAACCTCAGACTTTTTCCTGATAATGCAGTTATCTTTAATGAACACCCGGGTTCGATTCCCGGTGGGATCAGGGATTTTCTCTGCCTCATGATGGCTGGGTGTTGTGTGGTGTCCTTAGGTTAGTTAGGTTTAAGTCGTTCTAAGTTCTAGGGGATTGATGACCATAGATCTTAAGTCCCATAGTGCTCAGAGCCATTTTTAATGAACTACTGTCTGAAAGGAGCTGCATAAATATTCAGTCAGATCTTGGCAATATTTCAAAGTGGTGCCAATACTGAAACTTGCTTTAAATTTTCATAAATGTAAAATTGTGCACTTCAGAAAGTGGAAAAATGTACTATCCTATAACTACAATATAACTCACAGAAATACCTGGATGTAACACTTTGTAGGGATAGTCATGGTAAAGTAGGGGATTCACTTTGGTTTATTGTTAAAAATACTGGATAAGCACAATCAATCTACAAAGGCCCCTCAGGGGCTCACCACTCTTTGGCGAGTTCGTGCTTGGCTACCACGGGGCCCCAGCCTTTGCAGCATCTTTTTCTTTCCATGCTGCATATCTATCATATTATTTATTTTTCCCCTCCCTTGGGTAACATCTCTGGGATGTTTTTGGGAATATGTTCTGCATTTTCAGCAGCCTGACATCAAAACAGTTCCTCCACTGGTTTTTTTCGTTCGTTTTTTCTTTTCTTTGTTCCTATTCTCCTATCTTCCTCCACTTTAGCATTTGAGGAGGTTCCTCTTTTTCTTCTTCCTCCCTGCATGCTCCTGAAGGCTGGCCCATATGTCTGAAGCATGACGGGCAATTAGGTAATGTATAATTCCCAGCCCTAGGCTGACAGGTAGGGTTCGCTGGTAGTATCCCGTGGCACAGACCAGGCCCAGTGGTAGCCTGAGCTGTTACCATCCCAAACTGCTAATTGGTTAATTGGTCCCTCCATCAGCATGAGGAGACTACCATGGGAGATGTGACCTGAGGTGTGAACAGTCACATAAGGTGGGTGAGGCCCCTTTTAAGGGGGGATCCCCCCCCCCCCCCCCCCCCCCCCAGCTGGGATCATGGGGGAGATTTTCTTGCAATGAGCCAAACATCATATCATCATCTTCTCAGTCTCTATGTCTCTATCTACTAAACGTAAGTGGAATGAGGCTAACAGTTCAAACAGCCTGCCAGCTGCACCTTGGTTCCTCATGGTTTCATGTTCTGAAGACAGTCAGTCCTTTGCTACGGTTAATCCATTTATTATTCAGAAAGGTGTTGATGCAGTTGTCTGCACTGTGAAATCCTGCTCTCGTTTACACAATTTCACTTTAATTTGGAGACTACTTGTGATTCTCAAGCACAACAACTGCTTGCAACTTCACTTCTCTGCGGCCGTCCCATTTGTGTTAAGGCCCAATGAACGCCAAATTCTTCACTTGGTGTTATTTGCACTAGGCTGCTTGATGGGCTAACTGACGCAGAAATCCAAACTTACCTTTCTGATCAGGACATCATTGGAGTCCATCGGGTGATGAAAAAGGTAGATACATCCATAGTGCCCACGTGTGTGTGTGTGTTTCATTCACTAATGTCTTGTTGCAGTTGTGGTTTTCACACAAAATAGTGCTCTGATGCAGCTCTCCATACCACTCTACCTTAGTGCAAAGCTCTTCATTGCCGAATAAAGTAACTACTGCAACCTACATCCACTTGAACCTGCTTACTGTATTCATCTCATGATCTCCCTGTACACTCCCCTCCCCCCCTTTTGATTGCTTGATGTCTCAAAGCTGGCCGGTGTGGCCGTGTGGTTCTAGGCGCTTCAGTCTGGAATTGCGTGACCGCTGCGGTCGCAGGTTTGAATCCTGCCTCGGGCATGGATATGTGTGATGTCCTTAGGTTAGTTAGGTTTAAGTAGTTCTAAGTTCTAGGGGACTGATGACCATAGATCTTAAGTCCCATAGTGCTCAGAGCCATTTGATTTTTGATGTCTCAAAATGTGTTCTATCAAGTGATTCCTTCTTTAAATCAAGTTATGCCACAAATTTATTTTCTCCCCCAACTCTTTCAGTAGTTCCTTATTAGTTATGTGATCCACCCATATTATCTTCCGCATTCTTTTCTAGCAAACTATTTCAAAAGTTTCTATTGTCCTCTTGTCTGAAATGGTTACCGTCCATGTTCCACTTCTGTACAAGGCTACACTCCAAACAAATAGATTTGGAAAAGACATCCAAACACTTAAATTTATATTCAGTTGTAACAAATTTCTCTTCTTCAGAAACACTTTTTTTGCCATTCCAGTCTACAATTTACTTTTCTCAATTTATTTAACTGCCCAAATAGCAAAACTTATCAAAGCTCACCACATTGTGAGTTTTGACGTGGTATCCCCCTTTCCTAGGGTACCCTGAGAGACTCCCTGAGCTGCATAGGAGAAAAATTCGGATCAACCGCAGCGAAAGTTTCCGATTTCATACTTATGGCAACATAATTTCTGTTCAATGAGAACTACTACGAATAAACAGACTTAGTAGCGATGGGCTGTCCGCTATCACCAGTAGTTGGCAGTCTACAAACCCTCTTCCTTTTTTCGATACGTAGAGAATAGATTTGTAATCTGGCTACAAGGGGGAATGCCTCCAAGATTTTCTGCGCATCTGAACTCTCTGCACCAGAATATCAAGTTCACGATGGAGGTAGAAGAAAACAACCAGCTTCCATTCCTGGATGTACTTGTCAAGCGAAGACCAGATGGCACACTAGGACACAGTGTGTACCGTATGTCCACACATACAGATTTGTACCTGCATGCCTCCAGCTGTCATGCTCCTTCACAGCAAGACATGTCCTGAGCACACTGGTGTGCAGAGCATGTGAAATCTCGGACTGTGACAGCCTAGCAGCTGAATTGCAGCACTTGCAGGCCGTGTTCCACATGAATGGCTACAACAACCAGCAGATAAAATGCGCTTTAAGACCGAGGAAGCCGAGACCGCAGCCTTCCAAGGGCAAAGACAAACTGGTTGCGATGGCGATTATACCATATGTTGGGAACACATCGACAATGATCGACAGAATAGTCTGAAAATACAATGTCAAATGGGTGTTTTGCTCTCCATCCAAAATGAAAACATTATTAGGATCAATCAAGGATTACTTAGGACTCCAGAAACCAGGAGTTTACAGCATCCCTTGCCAATGTGGGAAAATGTATGTAGGCCAGACCATCCGGACGGTAAAGGAGAAACATAGTGAACATAAACCCCACACAGACAATGCACAGCCCGCCAAGTCCGCCATGGCAGAGCACTGCATCTCACATGGACATGACATGACATGATGGCACAAAGCTGTTACAGCAATCAAACACCTTCTGGGACTGTATCCTCAAAGAGGCAGTGGAGATCTGGCTGCATGACAAACTAATAAACAAAGACAGCACTTTCCAGTTAAGCAAGGCCTGGAATCTAGCTTTGAGTATGATTAAAACACGATGACTGTCTACACAGTAATCCGCAGCTGTCAGGACACCTGAAGAAGAAGAAGAAGAAGAAACTAGCATTGTCATCATGACAGTAGAGTTCCACAGGCGGCCGTGGCCACGGAAGGACTGTGGCCCATGATATGTCACAGGGCACCACGCTTCCCCCACCACCCAGAGCCGCCCTTCCCCCACCACCGGCTGCGTACCACTCAGAAGCACCCAGACGGAGGCTGCAGAAAAGAGGTGGAGATTATATAAAGTCGGCATCCATCAGAGATCAATCAGACTCCAAGAACGCCTGAAGATGACAAGAAATCAGCTTGCCGATATATCACACCTTTTGGACAACGCTACCCGGCTGAATATCTGAGAAATTTTCAAGATCTCTAATTCAATCAGCATCACCTAATTTAATTGGACTGCATTCCATTACACTTGTTTTGATTTTGTTGGTCCTCGTCTTATATACTCCTTTCAAGTGACTGTCTATTCTGTTCAAACTGCTCCTCCAACTCCTTTGCTGTCACTGGCAGAATTAGTGTCGTCAGCAAACCTCAAAAGTTTTTATTTCTTCTCCCTGAACTTTAATTTCCTCTCCAAATTTTTCTTTGATTTCTTTTACTGCTTGCTCAATGTACAGATTGGATAATTTCAGTGATAGGCTACTATCCTGTCTTACTCCCTTCTCAACCTCTGCTTCCCTTTTGCGCTCTTCAAATTTTATAACTGCCATGTGGTTTCTCTACAAACCGTATATAACCTTTTGTTCCCTGTATTTGAATACCTTATGAATTTCAAAGAGTGTATTCCAGTCAACATTGTCAAAAGCTTTCTCTAAGTCAGTAAATGCTATAAATGAAGGTTTGCCTTTCTTTAACCTATCTTGAAAAATAAGTCATAGGGTCAGAATCACCTTAATGCTCCCTACATTCCTCTGGAACCCAAACTGAGGTCTGCTTCTACTGGTGTTTCATTCTTCTGAAAATAATTTATGCTGATACTTTACATTAGTTATCCAGCCATTCTTGCTTAGTTTTTTGCACTTTCTGTCTGTCATGTTTTTTAGATCTCTGTATTCCCTGTCACCTTCTTCACTTGCTGTACTTTTGTGTTTTCACTTTTCATCCATTAAATTCTATACTTTCTTTAATGCCCAAGAATTTCACCTAGGCATTGTCCTCTTACATGTTTGATTCTCTGCTATGTTCACTATTTCATCTCTTAAAGCTTCTATTTCACATTCTACTGTATTCTTTTCTCCTGTTACAGTAAATTGTTTCCTTTTAATACCTTGCAACTTTCAACACACTCTGATTCTTTCAACTTATTTGGATTCCATCTACTTAATTTCTTACCTTTTAACAGTTTCTTTAGTTTAAACCAACAATGCATGACCAATAAATTATGGACAGAGTCCACGTCTGCCCCTGTAAATGTCTTACAATTTAAAATTTGGTTCCAAAATCTCTGCCTAAAGGTTTAGCGAGGTGGTGCAGTGGTTACACACTGGACTCGCATTCAGGAGGACAATGGTTCAAATTCATATCCGGCCATCCTGGTTTAGGGTTTCTGTGATTTTTCTAAACTGCTCAAGGGGAAGGCAGGGATTGTTCCCTTGAAAGACACAGCCTTCACTAATCGATGCTTGTCACCATCTCTAATGACCTTGTTGTTGACAGTGCATTAAACACTAATCTCCTCCTCCTATTGTCTGAAATATTCCAGTGTCTTCAGGTCTCTTACATTTTATACAACCATTTTTAATGATTCCTAAGCCAAGTGTTAGTGATGATTAAATCATGCTCTCTGAAAAATTCTACCAGGTGGCTTCCTCTTTCAGTCCTTTCTCCCAGTCCATATTCTCCTAAAACTTTACTTATCTTCCTTTTCCTACTATCGAACAACAGTCTCCCATCACAGTTAAACTTTTCACTCCCTTAACTATCTGAATAATCTGCTTTTCTTATCATACGTTCTTTCAATCTCTTAATCCTCAGTGGAATAGATCACGTATAAACTTCTACCACCATGGTGAGTGTTGTCTTTGTGTCTGTCTCAGCTGCTCAAAACAGCTTACTTGTATTCCTGTTTTCTTATCCATTATTAGACCTACAACTGCATTACCTCTATTTGGCTCTGTATTGATAAACCTGTACTCACCTCACTAGAAGCCCTGTTCCTCCTGCCACCAAACTTCACTAATTACTGCTATATCAAACTTCAACCTATACACTTCCCTTCTTGAATTTCCTAGCCCAACTACCCAGTTAAGAAAATTAACATTCAAAGTTCTGACCCATAGAATGGCAGGCTTCTTTTACCTGATGAGAACCTCCTGGTTAGTCTTCACCTGGTGAGCCAAATTGGGGACTATTTTACCTCTTGAATATTTTAACCAAGGGGATGGCATCATTATTTGACCATAAAGCAGAACTATAAGTGCTTGGGAACAGTAATGGCTGTAGTTTCCTCTTGCTTTCAGCTGTTTACAGTACTAGCACTGAAAGGTCAAATCAGTCCTTCACGGAAGTACGAAATGGATGCTGTCCCTCTTCAAGAACCACATGTTTGTCTAGCCTCTACACAGAGATTCTTCTGTTATGGTTGCACCTATGGTACACATGCCTGTATCACTGAAGGATGCAAAGACCTCAGAATGGTCTGACTGATGTCTTATGGCATCATATTCTGTAGTAACTAGTCATTGAGGGGAAAAAGTGTTTGTTGCACAAATAATATGTGGCATAACACATAGTTTCTAGTCTAGAACTTCTTGTAGACAGCTCTTTAAACAATTAAGCAAACTGGTCAAACCTTCACGGTACATTTACTCCCTTATGAAGTTTGCTGTCAACAATTAATCACAATTTGAAAATAACAAACACATTCATACAAACAATGTTAGAAAAAGAAATGATGATCTTTTGTAGAATCTTAGAATGTATTGTGCCTCCAACATAATGAGGTATCTTGAACAGAATGACCTCCTCAATGCCAAGCAACATGGATTCCGATAACATCAGTGATGCGAACCCAACTAGTGCTTTTCTCACATGATATACTGAAGGCTTTGGATCAAGGCTGTCAGACAGATGCAGTATTTCTTAATTTCCGAAAAGCAGTTGCCTCAGTGCCTCACCTGCATTTATTCTCGAAAGCACATTCATACGGGGGTGTCAAGTGAAACTTGTGACTGGGCGTAGGAAAGGACGCAGCATGTTATATTGGTGGGAGAGTCACCGTTAGATGTAGAAGTAACTTCATGTGTGTCCTGGGGAAGTGTGATGGTACCCTTGCTGTTCATGTTGTATATCAATGACCATGCAGACAACATTAACAGTAACCTTAGACTTTTTGCACATGATACATTTACCTATGATGAAGACGCACTGTCTGAAAGAAGCTACTAAATATCCAGTCAGACCTTGACAACATTTCAAAGTGGTGCAAAGATTGGCAACTTGCTTAAAATGTTCAAAAATGTAAAATTGTGCACTTCACAAAATGAGAAAACATAATATCGTACGACTCTAATATCAACGAGTCACAGATGGAATTGACAAACTCAAACGAATACCAAGGTGTAACACTTTGTAGGGATATGAAATGGGATGATGACATAGTCTCAGCTTTGGGTAAAGCAGGTGGTAGACTTTGGTTTATTTGTAAAATACTGGGAAAGTGCAATCAGACTACAAAGAAGATTGCTCACAAATCACTCATGCAACCCACTCTAGAATACTGCTCAAGTGTGTGGGACCTGCACCAAGTAGGACAGACTAACAGGGAATATTGAATGTGTACAGAGAATGGCAGCACAAATGGTTACAAGTTTGTTTGACCCATAGGAGAGTGGGGTGACTGGCCATAGAAATATTTTATCACTACCCAGCTGTGCAAAGAATTTAATAGTAACATTAATTTCATCTAGCTGACAACTCTCAATGTGTGGGTGTGTGTGCCCATGCGTGTGTGTGGATGCACTGGAATCAATACTCCAGCTGTGTGTAAACCATGTCTCTGAGTTATTTTTTCTTCCAGGAGTGTGTGTATTGAACCGGGGACATAGAAACAACGGAGATGCTTTGTCCCGCCGTAGCCCTCAGTGGTTCACAACCTCACAACAGACCACAGCAGTCAACCCACCCCACCGCTGCCTCACACTAAACCCAGGGTTATTCCATACACCTCAGTCTCTAAAATAGGCATTAACAACTCTTTACTATGTATGAATGTTTTTTGTTTTAAATAGATCTTGCCTTACATCCATCTGGTGTTCAAACTGTATGATCACGGTTGGTACAGGTGTGTCTACAGTGTCTACAGTGGGCCCTATTAAAAACTTCTTTCTGTACTCTAGTTCTTGAAGCAATGGCATGCGTTCTCCATGATTACTCCTTCCTAGTGACAGATTTGGTGACCCCCTATTATTCATAAATTCATGACGATCAGTTCATCGATGTTGTTGTTGTTGTTGTTGTTGTTGTCTTCAGTCCTGAGACTGGTTTGATGCAGATCTCCATGCTACTCTATCCTGTGCAAGCTGCTTCATCTCCCAGTACCTACTGCAACCTACATCCTTCTGAATCTGCTTAGTGTACTCATCTCTCGGTCTCCCTCTACGATTTTTACCCTCCACGCTGCCCTCCAATGCTAAGTTTGTGATCCCTTGATGCCTCAAAACATGTCCTACCAACCGATCCCTTCTTCTAGTCAAGTTGTGCCACAAACTTCTCTTCTCCCCAATCCTATTCAATACCTCCTCATTAGTTACGTGATCTATCCACCTTATCTTCAGTATTCTTCTGTAGCACCACATTTCGAAAGCTTCTATTCTCTTCTTGTCCAAACTAGTTATCGTCCATGTTTCACTTCCATACATGGCTACACTCCAAACAAATACTTTCAGAAACGACTTCCTGATACATAAATCTATATTCGATGTTAACAAATTTCTCTTCTTCAGAAACGCTTTCCTTGCCATTGCCAGTCTACATTTTATATCCTCTCTACTTCGACCATCATCAGTTATTTTACTTCCTAAATAGCAAAACTCCTTTACTACTTTAAGTGTCTCATTTCCTAAACTAATTCCCTCAGCATCACCCGATTTAATTTGACTACATTCCATTATCCTCGTTTTGCTTTTGTTAATGTTCATCTTATATCCTCCTTTCAAGACACTGTCCATTCCGTTCAACTGCTCTTCCAAGTCCTTTGCCGTCTCTGACAGAATTACAATGTCATCGGCGAACCTCAAAGTTTTTACTTCGTCTCCATGAATTTTAATACCTACTCCAAATTTTTCTTTTGTTTCCTTTACTGCTTGCTCAATATACAGATTGAATAACATCGGGGAGAGGCTACAACCCTGTCTCACTCCTTTCCCAACCACTGCTTCCCTTTCATGCCCCTCGACTCTTATGACTGCCATCTGGTTTCTGTACAAATTATAAATAGCCTTTCGCTCCCTGTATTTTACCCCTGCCACCTTTAGAATTTGAAAAAGAGTATTCCAGTCAACATTGTCAAAAGCTTTCTCTAAGTCTACAAATGCTAGAAACATAGGTTTGCCTTTTCTTAATCTTTCTTCTAAGATAAGTCGTAAGGTCAGTATTGCCTCACGTGTTCCAACATTTCGACGGAATCCAAACTGATCCTCCCCGAGGTCTGCATCTACCAGTTTTTCCATTCGTCTGTAAAGAATTCGCGTTAGTATTTTGCAGCCGTGGCTTATTAAACTGATAGTTCGGTAATTTTCACATCTGTCAGCACCTGCTTTCTTTGGGATTGGAATTATTATATTCTTCTTGAAGTCTGAGGGTATTTCGCCTGTCTCATACATCTTGCTCACCAGCTGGTAGAGTTTTGTCATGACTGGCTCTCCCAAGGCCGTCAGTAGTTCTAATGGAATGTTGTCTACTCCGGGGGCCTTGTTTCGACTCAGGTCTTTCAGTGCTCTGTCAAACTCTTCACGCAGTATCGTATCTCCCATTTCGTCTTCATCTACATCCTCTTCTATTTCCATAACATTGTCCTCAAGTACATCGCCCTTGTATAAGCCTTCTATATACTCCTTCCACCTTTCTGCCTTCCCTTCTTTGCTTAGAACTGGGCTGCCATCTGAGCTCTTGATATTCATACACGTCGTTCTCTTCTCTCCAAAGGTCTCTCTAATTTTCCTGTAGGCAGTATCTATCTTACCCCTAGTGAGATAAGCTTCTACATCCTTACATTTGTCCTCTAGCCATCCCTGTTTAGCCATTTTGCACTTCCTGTCGATCTCATTTTTGAGACGTTTGTATTCCTTTTTGCCTGCTTCATTTACTGCATTTTTATATTTTCTCCTTTCATCAATTAAATTCAATATTTCTTCTGTTACCCAAGGATTTCTAGCAGCCCTCGTCTTTGTACCTACTTTATCCTCTGCTGCCTTCACTACTACATCCCTCAGAGCTACCCATTCTTCTTCTACTGTATTTCTTTCCCCTATTCCTGTCAATTGTTCCCTTATGCTCTCTCTGAAACTCTGTACAACCTCTGGTTCTTTCAGTTTATCCAGGTCCCATCTCCTTAATTTCTCACATTTTTGCAGTTTCTTCAGTTTTAATCTACAGGTCATAACCAATAGATTGTGGTCAGAGTCCACATCTGCCCCTGGAAATGTCTTACAACTTAAAACCTGGTTCCTAAATCTCTGTCTTACCATTATATAATCTATCTGATACCTTTTAGTATCTCCAGGGTTCTTCCACGTATACAACCTTCTTTCATGATTCTTAAACCAAGTGTTAGCTATGATTAAGTTGTGCTCTGTGCAAAATTCTACTAGGCGGCTTCCTCTTTCATTTCTTAGCCCCAATCCATATTCACCTACTATGTTTCCTTCTCTCTGTTTTCCTACACTCGAATTCCAGTCACCCATTACTATTAAATTTTCGTCTCCCTTCACTATCTGAATAATTTCTTTTATTTCATCGTACTTTTCTTCAATTTCTTCATCATCTGCAGAGCTAGTTGGCATATAAACTTGTACTACTGTAGTAGATGTGGGCTTCATATCTATCTTGGCCACAATAATGCGTTCACTATGCTGTTTGTAGTAGCTTACCCGCATTCCTATTTTCCTATTCATTATTAAACCTACTCCTGCATTACCCCTATTTGATTTTGTGTTTATAACCCTGTAGTCACCTGACCAGAAGTCTTGTTCCTCCTGCCACCGAACCTCACTAATTCCCACTATATCTAACTTTAACCTATCCATTTCCCTTTTTAAATTTTCTAACCTACCTGCCCGATTAAGGGATCTGACATTCCACGCTCCGATCCGTAGAATGCCAGTTTTCTTTCTCCTGATAACGACATCCTCCTGAGTAGTCCCCGCCCGGAGATCCGAATGGGGGACTATTTTACCTCCGGAATATTTTACCCAAGAGGATGCCATCATCATTTAATCATACAGTAAAGCTGCATGTCCTCGGGAAAAATTACGGCTGTAGTTTCCCCTTGCTTTCAGCCGTTCGCAGTACCAGCACAGCAAGGCCGTTTTGGTTAATGTTGCAAGGCCAGATCAGTCAATCATCCAGACTGTTGCCCCTGCAACTACTGAAAAGGCTGCTGCCCCTCTTCAGGAACCACACGTTTGTCGGGCCTCTCAACAGATACCCCTCCGTTGTGGTTGCACCTACGGTACGGCCATCTGTATCGCTGAGGCACGCAAGCCTCCCCACCAACGGCAAGGTCCTTGGTTCATGGGGGGGGAGTTCATTGATATGCTCCCTTTACTAGTTGATCTCCTGAATATCTTGTTTCTTCATCATTCCTGTGATTGTCACAATCATTATGTATGAGGCAGTCGTCAAAATTATAACACATATACAGTACTCTCCCTGATAATTGTTGTTCCTGTGTGCCTTGTAATTACAGAAATCGCCAAGGTTGCTTTGCCTCCGTTCAAGTCTGTACTCGCTATTCTCTCTTTTGCCTGCTTCATTCCTCCAGCTATCATCTTCTGTCATCATTTTTACCTTACCCAGCATATAATTTCTCCACATCCTGGTGCGTATTGATTTTACAGAAGAGAGCACCATTAGTAAGGGCTTGTGGCCAACCTGCTCTTCCGACTTGTCACATGGCCAATGCTAACTTTGAATCAAAATCTTCATCACTTCTTTATCACGTACTGGGTTAGGTGGCTGTTTCTTTCTTGTCTCAGTATTTTCTGACAAATTATTTCATCATTCCATCTCGACAAGTGTAACTGCTCAGTTTCAAGAGTGACAAGTTCACAGCCCATTATTTATTTATGACCAACACTTTTTCAGAAATGTGTCTTTCAGTTGTTCAAAGTTCTTGTATTCATCGATCACCCTACCCGAAATGCATTTGTCTTTGCATAAACCCAACACAATAACTCATTTTCTTCCATTCATTCTAATTTACAATTCTAAATCCTTTTACAGTGTATATTGCCCAATGGCTGGACTGATTGAAGTTTACAAACACTTATACAGAATGGCGCACATAAAACCACCGCAAACCAGAATGTGAACACGCAAGAGTAGCATTACCAGCTTGTCAGTTTCTTTGCGCCTTCCAACAGCAGTGGCGTGTGAGTAGTTCATATGGAAAGTAGTGGTTACAAACTGGGTACTTCATTGTCATGCCTTACTCCACTGAAGAATGTGTGTTCATTGTTGAAGAATATGTGCGGTCTGTATCCATTAAAGTTGTTCGTGACACTTTTCATTAAAAGGTTCCTGATAGTAATATTCCTGCAAAATCAGTGATTCAGGATCTAGTGAGAAAGTGGTGTTCGACAGGCAGTGTTGTTAATTCAAAGAGAAATAAGGCACTGACTGTACATACATCTGACATTGTGAAAACATGATGGCACACATTGAAAGAAGTCCCTACAAGTCAACAAGACAATTGTCACAGCAGTGTGAAATATCTTGCAGGTAATGTCAATGCATCCTTCATGGCTTAAAAATGAAACGTTATCGTGTGAGTGATGTTCAGTAAATAAAAGAAGCAGACAAGGGTAAGCGTACACATTACTGTAATTAGTTACTGGAAAATATCGCTGGGGGACATCGTGATCCAGTCCTCCTTTTTTCGATGGAAGAAGCTTTGTTTCATTTGTTGGTTTACGTTGATTCACAAAATACAAGACACTGGGCTACAGAGAATCCCCATGGAATACTGCAATAGCCATTACACAATTTGAAATTGGCATATGGTGTGCTGTATCTGGTAACAGAATTATTGGGCCATTGTTCTTTAATGAAACGGTCAACACACGTTTACTTGCAAATCTTCAATGAATTTTGGCTCTGTTAACTCCAAATGAAAAATGTTGTGCATATTTCCAGCAAGATAGGGCAACTTCTCATACATCAGATTTGTCATTAGCTCGTATGCATACTGATTTTACAGAATAGAGGACCATTAGTAAGGGCTTGTGGCCATCCCGCTCTCCCGACTTGCCACCATGTGACTTTTACCTCTGGGGATTTCGAGGCTAGAGTCTACCGCAACAATCCCAGAACACTTGACACATTAAAAAACAACAAATGTGAAGAAATTTCGAACATTCCTCAAAGAGTACTGAAAAGTGTTTTCCTTAACATGCTTCGACTTGCATAACTTTGCTTGGATGTTGGCGGAGAACATTTTGAACACAGACTTTAAATTCCTTTCTAAAACATGCTTATTAAACTAATAAAAGTAAATCTGTTGCTTAAACTGTAAATTACATAGTTAATAATAAAACTGTAAAATAAAAATGTAAGAAAGCAATGATGTACTTGATTTTCTTCATTCATATTCCTTTCAGCGCAGGAGCTGGTTTTATGTGTGCCACTCTGCATATGTCTAATTATCACTCACAATGCTGGTGTCAGCAACAATAACTTCTTTCTGTTTAGCTTCAAACATTGGTGCAGTTTCTCCATGCAGTTTCTCTTTGTCCCTTTCAAAATTGGGGTAGTTACACTTTTTTTAGGAACGCAATCATTTGATCAGTTTGTTGTTGTAACTCATTTTAATGACTTTGGACTCCACTGATCATTTGTTTCTATTATTTCACTAACTTATTTCTAATTCCTCATCAACAAATTTGTTGTTATTTCTTCATATAACATTCTGTGTTCTACAAAATCTCCTTTTTTAGTCTATGAGACTCATCCTCAACTTTTTTTGGGAGGAGTGGGGGGTGCTGCTTTCCACAAATTTCTTCTTGAAGTTCTTTGTTGCTACACTTAAGAACTTCTATTAGTGAAGTCTTGACATTTTTCTCACTTGTCACAATTAAATCTCTCAAGTTTTGGTGGCTTTAGACCAATTGAAGATGACAATTTTTTAATTTCGTACTTATGGTTACAATCTCTATTAGTCTGCAGAACTTGCATGAGAAGTTCGTTACCATTTTGGGAAGCATCTTATTCATTGACAGAGCATGTATACCGGTTGGTAATAATTGAAGTGCAGCTACTCACAGAGGTCCAGTGTAAGCTGCAATCATTGTATGGCGGTGAAACTTGGTAGATATTCTAATGTGTTAATGCAGAACTGATTTACACTGCAAAAGAAAATTGGTTCCAGTTTTGGACACTAAGTGCAAATCTGGCACTGTGAATGCAGGAAAGACATAAAGAAATGTTTCCATATGTGATGGATTAGGAATGAGATGTGGGCAGAAAAGGTCAAACAAGTGAAACAGAGTAATACTGATTTTATTATTAACTGCCACTCACACAATTTGTTCAATAGAGGACCAGAGACATCGATGAGACACTGCATCTGTAAAATGATGTGATCAACAGTTGTTTGCAGCAGTTCCAGGGTAATATGAGTACTGTTCTCCTGTTTACTGGGCTTTAGATCAGGTGGAGACTGATTTGCCCATGGTAAACGCCTTCTTTTAGATTTCCCAAGAGTCAAAGGTCAGATGGATTCAGATCAGGTGATCTTGCAGGCCATTCTTCTGGAAAGCCTGTGGAGACAACAGGCTCAAGGAAGGTTCCATAAGTAGATCTTTCACTGGGTGAGCAACATGAGGCGTTGCCCCATCTTGCATGAAAACGCTGGTTTCCACACATTTGTGCTTTTCCAAAGCAGGAATCATGTGCTGTACTAGGATGTCTCGATAGCATACATATATTATTGTACACCTGACAAGCCCTCTGGGTGTATTCTCTTCAGAGAAGAACAGACCAGGAATACTTGTGATTGTGAATTCACTCTACAGAGTCACATAGGGCAAGTGCAATGGCTCTTATTGCATGACACATGGTTTAACAGTACCCCAAATTGAACAGCAGTTCTATGTATTCCCTGCACCCCATAGTGTAAATGTCCCTCATCACTCTATAGAGCATTGCCCAGCCACATATGATCAACTTTGATCCATCTCAGAAGCTGAAGAGCAAATTCGGAATGTTGCTGCGGATCATGAGGTTTCAGCTGCTGCACTGTCTGGATCTTGTTCAGGTACCAATGTAAACCAAATCACAAAGCTTCCTTACCGTTGACCATGGGATGAACTTCCACTGGGACAGGACACCTTCCTCTTGCAGGTGCCACACCAAGCTCTCCCTTGTTTTCGAATGTCAGTATGACCTACTTTAAACCATTTAATGACATTGAGCCCCTCCTCACATCTATCAGTTGGCTTTACTCTCTCAGTGCAGCCCTATAATTGCTGCTTTTCACATAAAACAGTTTCACTAACAGCACATGGTCTCTCTTCTCGATAGCCATATTGTTCACTCATATTACGTTTTATAGAAAGACACTGTGGATGTCACACTTTAATACAATGCACGGCGCTTGATTTGTGCCCAGTGGCCGCAAATGGAACTAATTGTTTTTTTTTCAGGGAAATCAGCTCTGCATTAACACATTAGCATATGTACCAAGTTTTGTTATCATATGAAGATTACAGCCCACACAGGACCTCTATGAGTAAATGCTTTTTAATTATAACCACCTGGCATTCTTCTTTGGCCTATCAGCTGGGTTTGCCTTGTTATGTTTACTCTTTGTTCTAATTTGACAGTTCTCTGTTTACTGTTGGTTGTCAAGCTCCAGTCTGATTAACTCGAGTTCATGTTTGTCTCTGTATATTTATGGCTGAAGTAATGGAAACTGCCTACAAATTGGTGACTCCAAAATTACAACACAAAGCAGATACCTCAAGCAATATACAAAGTGAAATAGCGAAGCCAGATAGAAGGACAACTGATATGCATAATAAAGGATCTATAGAAGCAGATGAGGGACGAGAAAAATTGAGTTGCAGCATGAGATGATATGAGTTTGTACCAACAAATGTTCAATATGGCATACAGTTTGTGCCCTGAGTCTAACATATTTCCACCACGAAAATGAAAATACAAATATTGAAGTTCCTCCTGGAAATGGATAAACTATGGTTCACAGTGCCAGGTTTTGGTGTTTACATGAAAAACGTTACTAACAGTTGCACAAAGTTTGCTGTGGTGGTTGGCAGCTTGGATGTCCAAGCAGTTGAAATGGTGTCCGATGTTATTTTAAAACCACCCTCACAACAATGTTATCTTAACTTGAAGGACATTATGCTCAGCTGGATGTGTAAATCAGTGGACCATGGGATACAGCAAGTTCTTCAATTTGAGTGTATCAACAATAGAACGTCATCTGAATTCTGGTGACATCTGAGGAGCATAGTGGAAGGGGAAGCAATGGAAGACGAAACACTTCAGCATGTATTGCTAATGCAGTTATTGTTTTCAGTGATAATGGCGGTGATGTTACGTGGGAAGAGTGACACTGATTCTATGCTTGCACTAGCAGACAAGGCGCATGCTATACTGGGGCTGGTGAGCACCTCGGTGTTGACACAGGTAGCTGTTGACACCAACATGGGAAGATCGTATGAGCAACAGTCGAACATCAATGAGCAGCTCCAAAGTCTGAAATACCAGATGGATGCTATTCAGAGGCAATTGCTGGCGCTGAAGATGCATAAGCAGACTTGCAGAAGGAATTGTAAAGAAGGGGGGGGGGGGGGGGGTTGTATTCATTTTGGTCAGCAGAATCAAACAGACGGCCAGATAGTACAAGGACAAACTTACTGAGTGCATTGGTACTACAAGCATTTTGCGAGTAGGTTATGAGATTCACATTCCCAAAAGGCCTTGGCAGCCTTTAGTAGATGCAGCAGGCTGCATTGTTCCACAAGAGTACCAAAGTGTAGATAGGAGAGTTGTCACTACTCCATGATACCAGCTGTGGTACAGTCAAGAGGAACAGAGACCCAGCACTCACAGTTGGCCCATTTATTCTCGACAGATTGACCACATTCACACATAACAGTGAACCAAGTATGTCTGTTCACATTATCACTATGTTTGTACATGAAAGATAGAAGGCAGATTGGGGCTACGTTACTGATTTGGGCTCAGATCTAAGTGCGCTGCCGTTCAGGCAAAGTAAGACTGGAGTAGCAGGTGCAATTCTCCACCTTAGAGCAATTAACAACTCACTGTTCATAGCTTACAGCAAGTGCAATGCAAGAGTGGACCTGGGCTTCAGTAAAATTGTCAACTGAAGTTTCATACTGGCAGACATTACTGAACCGATATTAGGTTCAGACTTCATACACCATCAGTGACTGGAAATACAGCTAAGAATAGCACAAATTAAAATGGACAGTGAAGTGGTAATGGGTACTATAGGAAGAAGTGCTAACAATGCCATCACCTTGCCCAATAGTTGTTAGTCCACAAGTGAGACAAGAGGTTGTCGGTCAGTTATAGAAAGTACTGCATACCATGTTGCAGTATATTAAGGCACCACCTGGCCAAACGTTTTCTTGATGGCCATGGAGACTAGCACCTGACCATTTCTCGCTAGCAAAAGGAGGATTAGAAGAGATATTACAAACGGGCATCACACAGAGGTCTAACAGCTCTTGGAGATCACCATTACATCTAGTTAAAAAGGTGGACAGCACCTTTAAGCCCTGCAGGGATTACAGCACTCTAAACACATTAACAATCCCCAACCTCTATCCCATTCCTAACCTAAGGGATTTCTTAAATGTTTTAGCCACAGTTACAATCTTCAGCTTGGTGGACTACAAGAAGGTTTATAACTAGATTTGGTCCACAAGAAGATACTTACAAACTGCTGTGATTAACACCTTTTCTTATCTTTGAATACCTATGCGTGCCATTTGGTTTAAGGAAAACGGCTCAGTCATGACAGAGGTTTGTAGATAAAGTGCTGAGGGGTTTGGATTTCTGTTTCATCTACCTTGGCAATATTTTGATATTTTCAAAGACAACTGAATTACATGAGGACTAACTTAAGGTAGTGTATGACAGGATATGTAAATATGGTCTGGTGACAAATGAGGCAAAATTTGTTCTGCGTCAAAACCATGTGCCTTTTCTCAGCCATACTGTCTCAGCTGCTGGTATTTGCCATCACAGAGAGAAGATAAAGGTCATTAAGAACCTTTCTCAGCCAGTGGATTATCAGCAGTTAAGGAGATACCTGTTGATGGTCAACTTTTATCAACATGACCTACGCGGAGCAGCAGAGGTACAGGTGCCACTGACAGAAGGATCACTGTCATGCATCCCCTGCCATGGGTGCCCATGATGCAGCACATCTTTGAAAAGGTAAGGGCTAGTTTACAAAAAGCAATCATCTTATCCCACACAGTTCATAATGTACCATTAGTGATAGTAGTGGGTGCCAGATAAGAGGCTATTGGGGCAACTCTCCATCAATATGTACCGAATAGTTTGAAACCTTTGGGGTTTTTCTTCTGGAAGCTGACTGAAGTCCAAACTAATTAGAGTGCATTCAATCAGGAGCTGCTGGCCGTTATGTAGCCATATGATGCTTTCGCTTTTATGCTAAAACTAGACCATTTAGAGTCTACACAGATCGTGAACCAATCACATTTGCAATGAAGGTTGTTCAACCTGCAAGTTCCACCTAGAGAGTACCGGAAAATTCTCTCTCTCTCTCTCTCTCTCTCTCTCTCTCTAGAGTTGGTGCAATGTCTATCTCAATAAATTGTTATCAGCTCAAGGCAGCACGAGCTACAGATGAGCAGATTCAAAAATATTTGCAAGACAGTTCTTCAGCTTGAAACAAGTGCAGTTTCTAGGCACAAAGGACCTTATTTTGTATGACATGTCTAGACCCTCATGCAGATCATTCCTGCTTGAAATGCTATGAAGAGCAATTTTTGACAGTGATCAAACAATGGAAAATCCAGGATAGAATGTAACAATTCCAGAGAAGGAAAGTTTCTATTCACCATATAGCAGAGATGCTGAGTCGTGATAGGCTCAACAAAAAGATTCACACAATTAAAGCTTTCGGCCATTAAGGCCTTTGTCAACAGCACTCTCTCTCTCTCTCTCTCTCTCTCTCTCTCTCTCTCTCTCTCTCTCTCTCTCTCTCTGTTTCTAGTAATATTTACTTACTAAAACGTCTTGCAAATATATATATATTAAAAACAAAGATTCTAAGACTTACCAAGCGGGGAAGCGCCGGCAGACAGGCACAATGAACAAAACGTCTTTCCCTCTCCTTCCTGAAGAAGCAACCATAGGTTGTGAAAGCTAGTAATTCTGTGTGTGTGTTTGTGTGTTTGTTCATTGTGCCTGTCTGCCGGCGCTTTCCCGCTTGGTAAGTCTTAGAATCTTTGTTTTTAATATATTTTTCCCATGTGGAAGTTTCTTTCTATTTTATTTACCTCATCATCTTCCACACGGGAAAAATATATTAAAAACCAAGATTCCAAGACTTACCAAGCGGGAAAGCGTCGGAAGACAGGCACAATAAATAAAACACACACACATAATTTCTAGCTTTCGCAACCGACTGTTGCTTCTTCAGGAAAGAGGGAAGGAGAGGGAAAGATGAAAGGATGTGGGTTTTAAGGGAGAGGGTAAGGAGTCATTCCAATCCCGGGAGCGGAAAGACTTTACGCTAGGGGGAAAAAAGGACAGGTGTACACTCGCGCGCGCGCCCTCACACACACACACACACACACACACACACACACACACACACACACACTAACACTAACATATCCATCCGCACATACACAGACGGCGTGTTGCTGCCAGTGAGGGTATTTATATTTATATTTTATGTGCGGATGGGTATGTGTGTGTGTGCGAATGTACACCTGTCCTTTTTTCCCCCTAAGGTAAGTCTTTCCGCTCCTGGGATTGGAATGACTCCTTACCCTCTCCCTTAAAACCCACATCCTTTCGTCTTTCCCTATCCTTCCCTCTTTCCTGAAGAAGCAACCGTCGGTTGCGAAAGCTAGAAATTCTGTGTGTGTGTGTGTTTGTGTGTTTTATTTATTGTGCTTATCTACCGGCGCTTTCCCGCTTGGTAAGTCTTGGAATCTTTGTTTTTAATATATTTTTCCCATGTGGAAGTTTCTTTCTATTTTATTTACATCATATATATATATATATATATATATATATATATATATATATATAAAACAGAAAGAAACTTCCACATGGGAAAAATATATTAAAAACAAAGATTCCAAGACTTACCAAGCGGGAAAGCGCCGGCAGACAGGCACATGAACAAAACACACAAACACACACACAGAATTACGAGCTTTCGCAACTGGCAGTTGCTTCGTCAGGAAAGAGGGAAGGAGAGGGAAAAATGAAAGGATGTGGGTTTTAAGGGAGAGGGTAAGGAGTCATTCCAATCCCGGGAGCGGAAAGACTTCCCTTAGGGGAAAAAAAGGACAGGTGTACACTCGCACACACACACACATATCCATCCGCACATACACAGACACAAGCAGACACAGATACAGACTGGAATATGTCTGCTTGTGTCTGTGTATGTGCGGATGGATATGTGTGTGTGTGTGCGAGTGTACACCTGTCCTTTTTTTCCCCTAAGGGAAGTCTTTCCGCTCCCGGGATTGGAATGACTCCTTACCCTCTCCCTTAAAACCCACATCCTTTCATTTTTCCCTCTCCTTCCCTCTTTCCTGATGAAGCAACTGCCAGTTGCGAAAGCTCGTAATTCTGAGTGTGTGTTTGTGTGTTTTGTTCATGTGCCTGTCTGCCGGCGCTTTCCCGCTTGGTAAGTCTTGGAATCTTTGTTTTTAATATATATATATAAAATAGAAAGAAACTTCCACATGGGAAAAATATATTAAAAACAAAGATTCCAAGACTTACCAAGCGGGAAAGCGCCGGCAGACAGGCACATGAACAAAACACACAAACACACACACAGAATTACGAGCTTTCGCAACTGGCAGTTGCTTCGTCAGGAAAGAGGGAAGGAGAGGGAAAAATGAAAGGATGTGGGTTTTAAGGGAGAGGGTAAGGAGTCATTCCAATCCCGGGAGCGGAAAGACTTCCCTTAGGGGAAAAAAAGGACAGGTGTACACTCGCGCGCACACACACACACACACACACACACACACACACACACACACACACACACACACACACATATATCCATCGAAGTCTTTCTGCTCCTGGGATTGGAATGACTCCTTACCCTCTCCCTTAAAACCCACATCCTTTCATTTTTCCCTCTCCTTCCCTCTTTCCTGACGAAGCAACTGCCAGTTGCGAAAGCTCGTAATTCTGTGTGTGTGTTTGTGTGTTTTGTTCATGTGCCTGTCTGCCGGCGCTTTCCCGCTTGGTAAGTCTTGGAATCTTTGTTTTTAATATTTCCCTACCGGCGCTTTCCCGAGATTCCAAGACTTACCAAGCGGGAAAGCACCGGTAGATAGGCACAATGAATAAAACACACAAACACACTGAGAATATATATATATATATACACAAAGATGATGTGACTTACCAAACAAAAATGCTTGCAGGACGATACACACACAAACATACACACAAAATTCAAGCTTTTGCTTTTGCAACTGACGGTTGCTTCATCAGGAAAGAGGGAAGGAGAAGGAAAGATGAAAGGATGTGGGTTTTAAGGGAGAGGGTAAGGAGTCATTCCAATCCGGGGAGCGGAAAGACTTACCTTAGGGGGGAAAAAAGGACAGGTATTCACTCACTCACTCGCTCGCTCGCGCGCACACGCGCACACACGCGCACACACGCGCACACACACACACACGCGCACACACACGCGCACACACACACACACACACACACACACACACACACACACACACACATATATATATATATATATATATATATATATATATATATATATATATATCCGCACATACACAGTGTCTATGAGTAGCAATTTTTGACATTCTTCAGACAAGCCAATGGAAGAACTTTCCAATGCAAAAAAATTGTTTCTCTCGCATTCACGTAGACCCTGTGGACCCACTTACACTGTAAGAGGGATTTCATTATATATTTACAACTACAGACAGATATACACTTTGGCCAGAGGCAATGCCAGCCAGTGATATATTAGCAGAAACAACAGCAGGGGCCTTCCTGAAAATGTGGATTTCTAATTTCACCTCTACAGATCATGTCATCAAGAACCAGGGGCAGCAATCTGAGTAGACTATGTATCTTCAGCTATCTATCCTAGATCTGTCTAAAGCATTCGATTCTGTGAATCATGCAGTATTGTTATCCAAGTTGGAAAATTACAGGATAAGAGGAGTAGCTCTAAAATTACTAAGTTCTTATCTCCATTATAGAACACAGTGCACAAAACTAAATTATAAGAATGAAAGTAAGATCCAAACAGTAAGGTCAGCATACAGAACTCTCAATTGTGGAGTTCCCCAAGGAAGTATACTCGGACCATTCTTGTTTATAGTATATATTAATGATATAACACAGCCACAAAACTCCAAACTAGTGAACTATGCTGATGATACATCTTTTATTAGCTGGGGCTGTACAGAGCGGGCAGCATTCCAAAGCAACAATGAGAACTTTGAAATGATCACAGAATATCTAGTAGTGAATAAGCTTACACTGAATAACAACAAGACTGTAGTAATAAAGTTCTTGCTACATTTTAATAATACTCATACTCAATCATTTTCTACAGTTGAAACATCTGACAAACATAAGTTTTTAGGCATATTGATAGATGAACATCGCACCTGGAAAGAGCATATCAGCTCCACCTGTAAAAATGTTTCTAGTAATATTTACTTACTAAAATGTCTTGCAAATATAGTAGCTCCCCTTGTCCTTAAACAAGTGTATTATGGGTTAATACACTCACATCTGCAATATGGGATCGAGGTCTGGGGTGGGGCACCCAGTGTCTTTATGGATCGCATTTTCAGGCTCCAAAAGATTTTTCCGCATTCTCTTGTACAAACATTATGGTCTTAAATACATACAATGAGTAAACAGTCAGTAATTTATAATTTTTGAAATAGTCCCTACAGGACTGGCATTTGCTTCTATAAGCAGTTATCCTAAATTGCTAATATAAGCAAACGCCAGTCCTGTAGGGACTATTTCAAAAATTATAAATTACTGACTGTTTACTCATTGTATGTATTTAAGACCATAATTTTTGTACAAGCGAATGAGGAAAATAGTGTAAAGAACAGTGACACTCATAATTACAATATTCAAGCCAAAAGTGACTATCATAGGATACGTACTAACAAGAAAGCTACAGACCACAGTCCATATATAATTGGGAGACAATTCTATAATAAGTTGCCAAAAAATATAAAGCAACTCCAAGGCAATCTTTTCAAGGGGCAATTTGAAAAATTTGTTACTAGAAAGATGTTTATACTCATTAAAAAATTCTGAGCTGCAGTACTGTTTGTTTATTCTTTTACATACCGCAGTATATTAGTGGTGGTATTGTTATAATTGGCTAATTGATGTATATAATCATTATATGTATGGACTGATATATAGTGTGCTAATGTGTTTATAACATTATTGCGTGGAATGATAAACAATGTGCTACTTGATGTATATATTCATTCTTGGAATGACATGATATTGATATAATTGTACAAAAAAGGACTATGTCCAAGACTGTAAAGTTAACTTGGACAAATAAACATTATTATTATTATTATTATTATTATTATTATTATTATTATTACCATTATATGACCTGCTACCACCACACAAGTAATGGGATGGTAAGAGTGCTGAAAGCTGCACTTATGTGCCACAAGAAAAGCTGCATTACCACTGATCTTGCTGGGACTTTGCACAGCCTCTAAGTCAGACAATGGAGCATCTACTGTAGAGATGGTTTATAGAGAGACCTTGCGCCAGCCATCAGAGCTTTTTTCGGCAAAACAGATGCAAACAAAATCATAGCTACTAAATGTACTGCTACAGGTCAAGCTCCAAACAGCTAAGTTAAGCACTTCACCTTTGTCCTGTCACAGAGAACAGAGTTTGTTCATCCACAAGGACCTTACAAAATGCTCATACAAGATGTTAACAACAGAGGTGGCATGTTCACCATTGCAGCCACCATATTCTGGAACTTTCCAGTGCTAGAACCTGAGGAGCATACAGTACTAATAATGTGCAATGACAGGCCAATGACAGTGTCATAGGAACATGTAATGAAGTATTTGATAACTCCAGACATACATACACAACAACAAGATACTTTGGATACTACACCAACTACTTTGAGTCAACCAGATAGTGATAATGGTCAGCCAACAGCAGTATCACCATTGGCTCAACAAACGAGACCACAAGAAGTGCTGAAGATCCCAGTAACATGTATGAGGGCAGGTCAATGGGTACTGCCTAAATACCAGCATATCTGAGGAGGACTGCTTTACCATGGGGGGCTGTGAGGGAAGTGTCAAATTAGGATAGTAACTGTGAGAATGTGTATATGGCTCTTTGGTCAACTGACTGGGTTTGCTTTGTTATATTTACTCTCAAGTAGTTCTAGTCTGACAGTTACCTGTTTACTGTTAGTTTTCTAGCTCTGTTTTAATTATTCAATTGAATAAATCTTGCCTACTCGACGTTGAGTATCTCTGTGTAAATTTATGGCTGAAATGATGGAAGCTGCCTGTACTGTCATTATCTATTGTCTGTTCACAATAACTCATGGGTGATTCACTTTTCCTAGTTCAGTCCTAGTCAAAATCATCCTACTTTCTGCATGAGACACAGCACAGCAAGTAATGACACACTTACCATTCTTTAATTTTGCAGATCAGCTGTATCCAATCATAGCATTGTGTCAGTGGGCAGGTGTATATTGTAACACACCCTTCTCCTTGCAAATATGTATGAACATTCAGGGAACATCACAGCAAGATGATTCATATTATCTACCAGTTGGATTTTGAGCAGTCATTGGTTGATTAATAACAGAAGCACTGCAGGTACAAGTGGGTTTGTGATTTTTATTAATACACTAGGTTTTCACCACAGAACTCCATATCATGTGCCACTAAACAATTGCTTGAGAGAAGAGCTAGTTTACTTTACAAGGAGTACACTACAGGTATTGGTTCTAACATTTTATTCTGCTTATTGTCAAACATACAATCATATGGGGTATCAAGTGAAATTTGTGTCTGGACTGAGCACTGTTTGGTAGGGAGGACACAGTGTGTTATCTTGGATGGAGAGTCATTGTCAGATGTAAAAATAACTTTGGGCATGCCCCAGGGAAGTGTGTTGGGCCCTTTGCTGCTCAGGTTGTATATTAATGACCTTGCAGACAATATTAATAGTAAAATTGGGGTGTTTGCAGATGATGCATTTATCTATAATGAAGTACTATCTGAGAGAAGCTGTATAAATATTCAGTCAGGTCTTGATCAGATTTACCGAGTGAGGTGGCGCAGTGGTTAGCACACTGGACTCACATTCGGGAGGACGACGGTTCAATCCCGTCTCCAGCCATCCGTATTTAGGTTTTCCATGATTTCCCTAAATCGTTTCAGGCAAATGCCGGGATGGTTCCTTTGAAAGGGCATGGCCGATTTCCTTCCCCATCCTTCCCTAACCTGAGCTTGCGCTCCGTCTCTAATGACCTCGTTGTCGATGGGACGTTAAACAACACTAACCTAACCATGATCAGATTTCAACATGGTGCAGAGATTGGCAACTTGCTCTAAATGCACTTCACAAAATGCCTATAACTAAATATTGATGAGTCACTGTTGAAATCAGCCAGCTAATACGAATACCTGGATGTAACATTTCATAAGTATATGAAATGGAATGATCACAGACACTCAGTTGTGGGTAAAGCAGGTGATAGACATCGGTTTATTGGTAAAATACTGGGGAAGTGCAATCAGTCTACAAAAGAGATTGCTTACAAATCATTCAAGCGACCCATCCTAGAGTATTGCTCAAATGTGTGGGACCTGTATCAGATATGACTATCAGGGGATATTGAACATATACAGAGAAGGGCAACATGAATGGACACAGATTTGTTTAATCCATGGGAGAGTGTTACAGAGATACTGAAGGAATTATAATGGCAGACTCTTGAAGACAGAAGTAAACTCTCCTGTGAAAGTCTATTAACAAAGTTTCAAGAAGCAGCTTTAAATAATTACTCTAGGGATATACTACAACCTCCCTATGTATCACTCAAACAGGGATCGTGAGGATAAGATTGGAATAATTACTGCATGAACACAGGTATTCAAGCAATCATTCTTCCCACCCACTCTACGCGAATGGAGCAGAAAGAAACTCTAATACTGGTACAATAGGATGTACTCTCTGCCATGTGCCTCACAGTGGTTTGCAGAGTATAGATGTAGATGCAGATCAGAGGAGGAGCACTCCAGGCTGAGACAGTAATTGGTGAAAGTTCACACAAGCGAGCTCAAATATGCTGACACTCAGTGCTAATTGTTACCATATACACATAAATATTTAACACAGTAAGTTTCTTCCAACATTGTTGATACAAATTAATGTGCTGTCCTGTTCTACACTGTGCTTATGAAAATTAAGCAACTTATATTATAATGTCAACAGGCATGCCAATGCAAACGATCTGGGAATGAGTGAATTATACAACATAATATCCATTGATTCAAGTTGCATCCTGGGGCTTGTTAACAATTTATACTGGTTCACCATGCAACAATTTCTAACTATTGGTGTGTTTCAGTGATTAACTGATGCTGAAATCGACACTGGATTTTTCGCATAGCCATCTCCTGCTATGTCCAGAACACCAAGTTCCCTGAAGCGATTCCTGCAAGAAGCTAATGACAATGCTGGTGAGTAAAACAAGACACACAATACATTACACAAACCTCCAATAATGTCTCAAGTTGGGTTTGGAACAGAGTAGAGTCACTCTCATTATTCAATTCAGTCACTGTCCATGATTGAGGAAGTATATAAATTTAAATACCAGAAATAGATCATCCCCAACTTATGATTTTGATAAAGATTTTGACTGGTTAATGAATAGTGGTATTTATTGTAAGAGAATCAGAAATATTAGGAATCATCACTATATTAAATTTGTCTATCATTGGGAGAGGCATTGTGGAATGAGAAATTGATTGCCAAGCCAAATTTTAAATGGGCTACTATTCTCCATGAAGAATTTGGGGCTCTGGAGATGATAAAGGTTGCAGTACTGTTCACAAAACCTGTTTATGTTGCTATTTGTATACTGGCCCTATCAAATCCACCAGTGTATTGTTTTCATAAGAGTTTGTTAAAACTCATTTTACTGACACAAAATTACTTTATATGGATACTGACAGCTTCATATCCTGGGGGAAATGTGATCCATTTGAAGCAATAAGATACCACCCTGATGCTTTCAGCATGTCTGTGTATGAAGCTGATAACCATTATGGTATAAAGCTGGCAAACAGTAAGGTTGAAAGATGAGGTGAATGCATCACAGAATTTGGAGTTTGCAGGTCTATGATCAGAAATGGATGCATACCATATAGAATCAGGTGCCACCCTAAAATTGGCTAAGGCATATGGCCTACAGCCACAAGATTTACTTTCACTATTTACTGAGTTATGCTGTGCATAACTGTAATGTATGTGTAATGTTATATCACAGTGCATACATCTGTTAAATATATATTTTGCATACTATGACTACACAAATTTTATACATATCACATACTATGTCCACACATGAACCATGGACCTTGCCATTGGTGGGGAGGTTGCATGTCTCAGAGATACTCTGCCGCACACCGTCAGGTGGCTTGCGGAGTATGGATGTAGATGTAGATGTAGATGTAGATGTACTGTAGGTGCAACCACAATGGAGGCATATCCATTGAAAGGCCAGAGAAATGTGTGGTTCCTGAAGAGGGACAGTAGCCTTTTCAGATGTTGCTACGGCAACAGTCTGGATGACTGACTGATGTGGCCTTGTAACACAAACCAAAAAGGCCTTGCTATGCTGGTACTGCAAACGGCTAAAAGCAATGGGAAACTACAGCTCGAGGGCATACAGCTTGGCTGTATAGTTAAATTTTGAAGGAATGAAAGAGGAAGCTGCCTGGTAGAATTTTGCACAGAGCATAATTTAATCATAGCTAACACTTGGCATAAGAATCCTGAAAGAAAGTTGTATACATGTTGGAAGAAACTGGGAGACATCTAAAGGTTTCGACTGATTATATAATGGTAAGGCAGAGACATAGGAACCAGGTTTTAAATTGTAAGACATTTCCATGGGCAGAAGTGGACTCGGACCACAATTTATTGGTTATGAACTGCAGATTAAATCTGAAGAAGCTGCAAAAAGGCTAGAATTTGAGGAGTTGGGACCTAGATAAACTGAAAGAACCAAAGATTATAGAGAGTTTCAGAGGGAGCATTAGGGAATGATGACAAGAACGGGAGAAAGGAATACAGTAGAAGAAGAAGCAACAGGAAGTGCAAAATGGCTAAGCAGGAATGGCTAGAGGACAAATGTAATGGTGTAGAATCATATATCATTAAGGGTAAGATAAATGCTGCATACAGGAAAGTGAGAGAGACCTTTGGAGAAAAGAGCTCATTTGGAAAACCATTCCTAAGGAAAGAAGGGAAAGCTGAAAAGTGGAAGGAGTATATAGAGGGCCTATAAAAGAGTCATGTACTTGAGGGCAATATTATGGAAATGGAAGAGGACATAGATGAAGATGAGATGGGAGATATGATGCTGCAAGAAGAAATTGACAAAGTGCTGAAAGACTTAAGTCAAATTAAGGCCCCAGGAGTAGACAACTTCAGAGCTACTGATAACACTACTGATAACACTGGGAGACAAAACTCTCCCATTTGGTGAGCAACACGAATGAGACAGGTGAAATACCCTCAGACTTCAGGAAGAATATATTAATTCCAATTCCAAAGAAAGCAAGTGCTGACAGGTGTGAAAATTATTGGCCTATGAGTTTGTATAGTCATGGTTGCAAAACACTAACATGAATCCTTTACAGAAGAATGCAGAAACATGTAGACGCTGACCCCAGGAAGTATCAGTTTGGATTCTGGAGAAATGTAAGAACACATGAGGTAATACTGACCCTACAGCTTCTCATACACAATAGATTAAGGAAAGGCAAATCTACATTTATAGCATTTGTAGACTTAGAGAAAGGTTTTGACCTTGTTCACTGGAATACTCTCTTTCAGATTCTAAAGGTGGCAGAGTTGAAATACAGGGAGCAAAAGGCTATTTACATTTTGTATAGAAACCAGATGGCAGTTATAAGAGTTGAGGGGCATGAAAGGGAAGCAGTGTTAAGGGAGGGAGTGAGACTGGGTTGTAGCCTGTATCCCCAATTTTGTTCAGTCTATATATTGAGCAAGCAGTAAAGGAAACAAAAGAAAAATTTGGAGTAGGAATTGAAGTCCCAGGGGAAGAAATAAAAACTTTAAGGTTCGCTGATGACATTGTAGTTCTGTCAGAGACAGCAACGGACTTGGAAAAGTAGTTGTCTTGAGAGAGGATATAAGATGAACAAAAGCAAAATGAAGATAATGGAATGAAGTCAAATTAAATCAGGTGATGCTGAGGGAATTCAGTTAGGAAATGAGACACTTAAAGTAGTATACAAGTTTTGCTACTTGAGAAGCAAATTAATGGATGATCATTGAAGTAGGGAGGATATAAAATGTAGACTATCAATGGCACGAAAAGCATTTCTGAAGAAGAGAAATTTGTTAACATCGCATATATATATATTTGTGTCAGGAAGTCATTCCTCAAAGTATTTTATGGAGTGTAGCCATGTAAGGAAGTGAAACATGAATAAAAAACATCTTAGACAAGAAGAGAATAGAAGAATTTGAAATGTGGTGCTACAGAAAAATGATGAAGATTAGAGGGGTAGATAACATAACTAATGAGGAGGTACTGAATAGAATTGAGAGAGGAGAAATTTGAGGTACAACCTGACTAGAAGATGAGATCAGTTGGTAGGACACATTCTGAGGCATCAAGGGATAACCAATTTAGTACTGGAGTGAAGTGTGTGTGTGTGTGGGGGGCGGGGGTGGGGGGTGGGGGAGTGAAAGGTTTAAGAACTGTAGAGGGAGACCCTGCAGTAAGCAGATTCAGAAGGATGTAGGTTGCAATAGTTGGTCGGAGATGAAGAGGTTTGCACAAGATAGAGTAGCATAGAGAGCTGCATCAAACTAGTCTTTGGATTGAAGACCACAACACAACACATATTATGTACGCAGGATGAACAGTGTGTGTGTGTGTGTGTGTGTGTGTGTGTGTGTGTGTGTGTGTGTGTGTGTGTGTGTGTGTGTGTGTTTTCACATATGTGTGGCAATATTTGTCAGAGAACTGTGTTTACATGCTGTAAATTCAGAATGTATTGCATTCAGCATTCAGGCGAATTTGTACAACAGTAGGTGCAAGTATGCCGTCTGCAAGCTCCACGTGTATTGAATTTCTTCTTATAGGAGTCATATTGTCAATCTTAGGTATAACATCCATACTATATGCTTATCTAACCGCTCCTCCTCATGATCTTGATGTTCAAACATACACTAGATACCATTATGAAGGAGGGTTTAGCATGTGCGCGTCATCCACTGAATCCATCCATGGTGATCTTTTGGAGTGTAAAAGCTGTGTAGGTCCACAACATTTGAATGTTTTAAGTACAGGTGTTGGACAGAAATATGGGAAAACCACGAGAAATGCATGCTTTAACATGAACTCAGGTGTTAGCCAAGCCTTCAGGTTACACTGTTGTATTTGACCATGAATGGCACCTGTGCTATGTCCTCAGATGTTGCAAGTGTCAGTCATGGCCTGAACTGTCTTCTGTGTAGTTGCAAGTGCATTATGTTCGAGCTAAGTGAATTATAATGTTGGAGATAAGTGAATTCTAATGTAGGCAAATTGTTGGTGTTCATATGATGAATGCTTCTGTCACCAAGGTAGATAAAGTTTTTCATGTTTCAAGAGGTACAATACTGAAGATTTCTATTATGTGATAGCAGACAAACTTCTTCTACTGACTCATAGCATGGATAAAAATGTGTGTTGGGTGATCATGACCACTCACTGGAGAGGACTATGGTGAATAAGAGGACAACAGCTGCAAAAGACACTGCAGAACTGAAGGTTGCACTCACAAACCCTGTACACCAAAACAAAACAAAGGGAGAGCCATAAGCTAGGAACTGCAGGGAGAGCTCGAGTTCTAAAACTACTCATCAGTGATACAAATGCCTGTAACAGGAAAATGTGGTGCCAAAGCCATAATATGTGGGCTACGGAATTCTTTTGGTTGTACGAGTCTTGTTTCACACTGTTTCCACCTTCTGGCCGAGTTTATGTCCCAAGGGTCAACTATAGCAGGTGTTTGGTGATTATTTAGGCAGGCATATAGTCGGATTTCATGGACCTCATGGTTACTTTGCAAGATAAAATAACTGCCAAGGATTATGTGACCATTTTGATGATAAGGTCCATTCCATTGTATAATATTTGTTCAACAATTGTGATGCTGTGTTCCAAGATGACAGGGCCACTGTTCACACTGCTTTCATCGCCCAGGACTGGTTTTGGGCGTCTGAGGATGAATTGTTGCATCTCCCCTGCCACCACCACAGTCATCAGATCTGAACATTATTGACCCTTTGTGTGCTACTTTAAAGAGAGGAGTTTGTAATGGCTACCCATGTTTGTCATCATTACCTGAACGTTCCACTAATTTGCATGAAGAATGGTATAAGTTTCCCTATAAAACCATACAGGACCAATATTTATCCATTCTGAGATGACTGAACATTGTTTCGAATGGCGATGATTTCCCTATCCGATATTATGCACAGTAATGTGTTGGTGGCATTTGCATATTTTTATGAACCCCCTGTATAAGTACTGTGCATAGTCTTGAGATGTTAACTTCAGTGTAGCATCCCCATATGTCTCAATGAAGGATGTACTGTTGGTCCTTTGAAAATATCAGGGTTTTGAGAGATTGGTTTCTTGTCAATGGTCATCAAGCCCTCAATGTATTTGAACTTACTGTATGGTTGATTCGACCTCACCTTGTTGAACTGCATCTTTGTATGCCACTGGACATTCTCCACTTGTACTATAACTTTAAAGTATGTGTCAGATATTGTGCCAACAGTGACATGTGACCCACTGGCGGTCAAATTATTAATAGTGGTGAAGAGCAGCATTCTAAAACACATTAACTACAAGGACAAACTGCCATGACTTGTACACAGCAACTCCTCCCACAGCGGTTTGGAATGGCATCAAAGACCATCAAATTCCACTCAAAATTGTTTATAATAGGCCAATTATTTAAACATTAAACATAGTAAACCAATTACGGAAGTTCTTCACACAAGTGAGCTACTTCCACCATTGTGATTTGTGATGGCAAAGGGGTGTGGGTAGAAGTGGATGAAATGGAGGAGGGTGGGAAGAACACAGAAAAAGTAAATCACTGGGAAAACCATGGATTTTTTGAATTTCCTCCATTTTACACCTAGCAGAAGTGGGCTTTGTGGCACCAGGTGGCAGAACCTAGTTGCAGTAGAACAGTGGGGGTGGGAGTGGAGGATGGGGTAGGTTATGGAGGAAATCTGATAACACTATCTGGGGGTGGGGAAAATATTATGGGAAATCTGGTAACAGTGCAGAAAGCACCAAGACACTCATTCTTCCTCTACTTGTAGCAGCTGTTGAGTTAAAGAGAAATGCACATCTTTGAAAAGGACAACTACAGAAGTTCAAGAGAGAAATATGGCTACAAGAGAACCTTGGGAGACAGAAGAGATACTTTGATTCAGTGATGAAAAAAGAAAGTACAAAAATGTTTGGGAAAAGACAGGTATTCAGTGATAAAAATCATTTAGAAGCGGTATAAATAAGACGTATAGGACAGCTAAGATGAAAGGATTGCACGAAAAATATGAAGAAAATTAAAAAAGAATTGGCTGTTGAAACAATTCAGCACACAGAAGAGTCAAAAAAATATCTGTTCACTAGGGCAAGGAACTGTTTGCTGATGTGATAGAAGAAGAAATGGAAGTCACTTTGGAAAACATAGGGGGACCCATTATTGCAGTCTGGTTTAACAACACTGCCAGAAATTTGATATTAAATAAGGCAGAAAGCATAGCTAACTTTCCATTGGACATTCTAAAACCAATGGGGAAGGGGAAGGGGAGGGGGTGGGGGTGGGGGAGGGGGGTAACGGCATCAAAACAACTATTCCTGCTGACATGTAGAATCTATGAGAATGGAGACATACCATCAGACCTATGATCCACATAATTCTGAAGATAGCAACAGAACATAAGTGCAAGAACTATCATGCAGTTAGCATAACAGCTCATGCATACAAGAATAATATACAGAAAAATGGAAAAGAAAATTGAGGATCTTTTGGCTAACGATCAGTTTGGCTTTAGGGTAGGTAAAGGCAACAGAGAGGTGGTCATGGTGCTGAGGTTGATAAGAGGAGCAAGGCTAAAGAAAAAACAAGATTGTTTCATAGGATCTAGTGACCTACAGAAAGCATTTGACCATGTAAAATGGTGCAAGACTTCGATATTTTCAGAAAAAAGGACTAAACTATAGTGAAAGGCAGGTAATATATAGTCGTGGACATCTGTAGAAATTTGTCCAACAGAGGGAAAAATTTTGAACTTGCCAGTTTTGCTAAAACTGATGTAGTGAGTCTGGAAACTAGTCCTACCTCAAGCTCTAATTTTAAAGGAAGTATACCGAACTAATTTATCTCAAACGATTGATAATTGTCCATTTTGCACTTTTAAGGCAGATTATTTTGATACACAAATGGTATGTATATTTTAATAGTGTATGTAATCCTTTGATGTTCAACAGTCTGAAATAATATCTCAAGATTATGTGCAAGGTAAGTAATGACTTCTGAAATATAGGTAGAAAACATTCTCAAAATATTTGCTATATTCCAATGGTGTTAGATAGACACTGAAAGTATTCAGTCAGAAATAAATAAAATTCAGAATGATTGAGAAAATCCTGTAGGATATCAACAAAAGCTGAAATGAAGAAGCAGAGAATAAACTTAATAAAACATTTATTCAACTTAGATGACATCTCAAGCAGTTTATTTTAGAGCCCCTATATAACAAGCTGAATCATCCGCCAGTTTTTCTCCAACTCTGATTATTCAGCAATGTTTATTTCTCGAGTGGTTAACCTATTCACACAACGTTTTGCAATATTTCTAATAAAATATTTGATACTGTATGTATAAAGTGTTCTGGACAGTGGTTACTGTGTTAAGAGATTCCTAAAATGTCATTTCATATTACAGAAAAACTGAAATATATTACACAGCTATAGAAATGTAGCCTCAGAACGTGCCTGATAGTGTGTAAATATTAAATGTAATGAGGTAAGAACTTGGCACCAGGATCTTCAAACATGAGTGTTATGGAGCAACAACCTGTGCCTATTTATTAATTTTGCCTTGCAAAAGCAGTGTTAATTTTTTCATCATAAGTAGATACCTTAATAAATGCAGCATTTTTATTGTACAGAGGGGGTAAAAGTGTAATTTCATGTTACAACAAAACAAATTTTTATTGGTTGTTCGATGTATCATTAAACCAGTATTTATTCTATGTACTTCATGATAGGTTATGTTACCTGTGCAGGTTCTCTCATAATGACTAATGTACTATAAAAATATCTTTATCATCATTTGGCATACTGCACCTGTATAAGAAATGGTGTCAAGTGTTATTCTGTTTATGTATGTATGTATGTATGTTTACGATAATGATGTATAAATACATCACAATAAAATCCTCTCTCCTTTGCCAATTGTGAAAATACATCTGGAACTGAAAAATTTTGAGACAAACTATTTCAGTACAGTTTTCAGCTGGAGGGAGAAACAGAATTATATACAACTGGTTTCATGTTTATAACTGTTTTTATTAACATGTAGCTACAACAAACAATTAAGTGGCAGGCCCATCTTTTTCTTTGTCCAGGTCACTTGGAAATCTAAACATGCAAAAACCAGTTTTGCAATGGTTAGTGCAGTTCACAGTTGAGCAGCAACCCAGATTTATGATGAATTCTTCCATACATTCAATCAGAAATCTCTACTCACATCATGACTCGTATGTACACAAATATGAATATCTACACTTTGGGGAAAACATAAAACATGGCGGACGGCTCACCTCAGATTACAGTAGTCTTAACTTGTTTGTTTATGAAATGTGACCTCTAACCATGTTAATGGATCTATTGGAATACGTCCATACTTCGTATTTTTAATGTTGAGTAGGATAAATAAAACTGTATGAAATGTGTTCCGAAAGTTACTTCTTTGAATATTGACTAAGATGGCGTAACATAGAAGCATGATTATACTGGATGAATGTGAGAAATTTCCCAAAACCACCCTCAACTTAGCTTGCACACCCAACTTCTTAACAACCTAGGACTAAATCAAGGCAAAGCTCATATTAGTTCATCACACTGTTGTGCATTCAGGCCAATTGAACTGTAAAATTCAAACCTCTATGACTGCATTTAACTCTGTGTTGCACCCCACAGAGTTTAAGATGTTCCCAGCCCCTGGAAAGGATATCTAGAAATCAGCATAATTTTCTGTGAACAGAGAGAGAGCCAAAAAATCCAAGATATAACTGCAGAGACAAAAGTCACCAGATAGCAATATGCACATACATTGATCAGCCAGAACATTATGACCTCTGGTGTACTATTGATATAAACCTCTCCAGGCAATAGCAGCATTATCTGTCAATGAATGACTGCTACTTGGACACATACATGGTGCATACAGTATTAGTGAGCATGCTGTGGGTGTGTAGAGTGGGAAAGGCATGCAATCTGAGTTTGAGTGAGGACAGATTGTGAAGCCCCAGAGGCTCAGCATGAGCATTTCAGAAACTGCGCAATTTGTTGGGTGTTTGAGGAGTGCTGTGGTTAGTGTCTTCAACACGTGGTGAAACCACGTATAGATGTCATGGGGCTGGGTGGCCATTCCTCATTACAGGTGTCGGAAGTTGTAGGTTGGGTAGACTGGTAAAAAAAGGCAGGCAGCAAACTGTGCCAGAAAACTCAGTGCACCAAGCACTCTTAACAATGGGCCTCTGCAGCCAGTGATCCATGAATGTGCCAACTTTAATGCCGCAACAACAGTAATGACTACTGAAATGGGCACATGATCACAGGTACAGGAAGTTGGTGCATGGCAGTGTGTTGCATGGTCTGATGAATCCTGATAAGTTCTTCATTATGCCAACAGGAGGGTGCCGATCCATCATCTTCTAGAGGAACAGCTCCTTGATACCTGTGCTGCGATATGGAGACAAGACGACAGCGGCCCCTTTATACTCTGGGAAACATTGACATGTGCTTCCACGGGTCCAGTTGAGCACGTGCAAGGCATGCATCATGATGGCTAGAGACTGGATTATATGCATCATAAAAACCTTAAAATATGCATGAAAAATGCTAAAAAATGCATGATAAATGTCGAAATATGCAAGATGAAATAATAAAAAAAGTGGCAGTTACTGTGCGCATTATATCTCGAAGTCAAACCCCTGCATATCAATTATGAGGCAGAGATCCGGTCACATGAAAAATTGGTACACTAGAACTCTGATAGCATCTTTTGAGTAGTTTCAGGTAAAGGTTAGCAAGAGGATCTTCTGGGATTATTTTCTAAAAAACTACAAAATGGAGATGCATTCTGTATTTCAAGAATTGTTCATCTTTGCTTTTGTCGATAACAAGCAGATGCGATGTGAGTGAGTCTTAGTGAAACAATCAATATGTACAGGACCAACTTCAAGATATATTGCACGTTGAGGGGCATGCTCAAAAACTCTCTAATATTTTATTTAAAAAAACGACATACAATCATGAATTTTTTTGAACAGCATTAACTTTTCATTAATACTATTGGACCAAAGCATCATTTACAATTTATTTTGCATTTTTATACTATTGTAAACATAAACAACCAAGTATTGTTCCAAATGTTTGGTAGTAAGATTGTCTCTTAGTCACTCAAAACATTTTTATAAGCAGAAAAGTCTACGTCAACTGAGCTAACTGGGCAGTATTCGAATTTGGGTGCTATGTGAAAAGATTTCCAATGTGATTATGCCCGCACTTTTAATGTGGAATGGTAACTGGAGCTACACACACAGGACATTCCATTTTGAAAACTGTTAGCAAATTCATTATTCCAACATCCACAGTGTCAAACATGAGCCGAGAATACAAATTTCAGGCTTAACCTCTCAATGCAGCAGCTGACAGCCTTCACTTAACGACCGAGACTAGAGGTCTTTGTGTAGAGTTGCCAGTGCTAACAGGCAAGCAACACTGCGTGAAATAACCACAGAAACCAATGTGGGATGTACAAAAAATGAATCCATTAGGACACTAGGATGGAATTTGGCATTAATGGGCTGTGGCAGCAGACGACTGTAGCAACAGCTTTTGCTAACAGCACATCATCACCTGCAGTGCCTCTCCTGGAGTGACCATATCAGGTGGATCTTAGATGACTGGAAAATGGTGGCCTGGTCAGATGACTCCCAATTTCAGTTGGTAACAGCTAACTGTAGGGTTCAAGAGTGGCACAAACCCCATGAAGCCACTGACCCAAGTTGTCTGCAAGTACCTGTGGAAGCTGGTGGTGGCTCCAAAATGGTGTGGTTGTGTTGACATGGAATGAACTGGATTCTCCAGTCCAACTGAACTGATCACTGAATGGAAATGGTTATGTTTGGCTACCTGGAGGACATTTGTAGTCATTCATGGGCTTCATATTCCCAAACAACAATGGGATTTACATGCATGACAATGTACCAGGTTACCACACCAAAATTGTTTGCGACTGGTTCAAATGGTTCAAATGGCTCTGAGCACTATGGAACTTAACATCTTAGGTCATCAGTCCCCTAGCACTTAGAACTACTTAAACCTAACTAACTTAAGGACATCACACAACACCCAGCCATCACGAAGCAGAGAAAATCCATGACCCCGCCGGGAATCGAATCTGGGAACCCGGGCGTGGGAAGCGAGAACGCTACCGCACGACCACGAGATGCGGGCTTTTTGCGACTGGTTTGAAGAACATTGTGGACAATTTGAGCAAATGATTTGGCCACCAATGAATCACATCAAACTTTTATGGGACATAATTGAGAGGTTAATTTGTGCACAAAATCCTGCACCAACAACACTTTCACAATCATGGACAGCTACAGAGACAGTGTGGCTCAATATCTGTGCAGAACACTTCCAGCTACTTGAATCCATGCCATGTTCAGTTGCTACACTATGCTGGGCAAAATGAGGTCTGACATACAGTTATGAGGTGTCCCACAACTTTTGTCATCTCAGTGTACAATGATAGTTTAAGTCACAGTTTTTTCACCATTGGGCAACTGTGCCTTCTTGCCCCCCCCCCCCCCCCCCCCAATGCAGATGCTGTTTACAACAGATACGTGAACAAGACCAGTGGGAGAGGATACAAGTGCTCGAATTAAAAAGGATGTATGTAATACAGTGTTGCAATCCTTCTATACTATCGTTCAATATTTAATTTGAAAAAGCAATGACAAACATGAAAGATAGGTTCAGGGAACAGATTGAAATTCAGGGTGAAAGAATATCAGCTATAAAATTCACTGATAAGATTTCGGTCCTCAGTAAAAAATGAGAATGATTTACAAAACATATTGAAAGGAATGAGCTGTCTGCTGAGAACAGGGTATGGACTGAGAGTAAAATAAAGAAAGATGAAAGTAATGAGGAATCGTCAGAAATGAGATTAACAATAAATTTAATATCAAAATTGGAGACCATGAAGTGAAGGAATTCTGCCACCATGAATGCAAAATGATGTATGGTTGACGAAGCATGGAGGACATATAGAGTAAACATGAAGAGGACAATGCTACGGTTGCAGGTTCGAATCCTGCCTCGGGCATAGATGTGTGTGATGTCCTTAGGTTAGTTAGGTTTAAGTAGTTCTAAGTTCTAGGGGACTGATGTCCTCAGCAGTTAAGTCCCATAGTGCTCAGAGCCATTTGAACCATTTTTTGAAGAGGACAATGCTTGGCAAAACACTCTGCTAGTATCAGACACAGACCTCAATTTGTGGAACTAATTTCTGGCAGTGTACATCTGGAGCACAGCATCATAATAAGTGAATCATAATACAATGCTGAGAAACTGGAAAAGAGAATCCACGTGTTTAAGATGTGGTGCTATAGAAGGATGTTAAAAATAATGTCAAAATAGGAAATGATGAGGTCCTCCACATAATTGTCAAGGGAAGGAATGTGTGGAAAACACTGCCAAGAAGGAAGAACAGGATGTTTTAAGATATGATGGATTAATTTCCATTGTACTGGTGGCAGCTGTAGAGGATAAAAACGGTAGGAGAAGACGGAGATTGCAATATATCCAACAAATAATTGAGGACGTTGTGTTAGCAGAACTTGCACATCTGATCATGTAAGTGCATTTATTGAATTATCTTCAAGCCATTCCTTTGTTAATGCTGACTGAAATTCTTTTTTGGATTATTTCAGCAAAGAGTAACCTCCCAAAACAACCCATTGGCTAAACTGTACAACCAATTCTCAACAACTTAGAACTGAACCATGACGATCCTTGTCTCCCAGTTTGATATGTTATGCAACCATGCCAACAGGGGGAGTGCATAATTAGTGCATACCCCCATGAACCATGGACCTTGCCATTGGTGGGGAGGCTTGCGTGCCTCAGCACCTTGCTGTGCTGGTACTGTGAACGCCTGAAAGCAAGGGGAAACTGCAGCCATAATTTTTCCCGAGGACATGCAGTTTTACTGTATGGTTAAATGATGATGGCATCCTCTTGGGTAAAATATTCGAGAGGTAAAATAGTCCCCCTTTCGGATCTCCAGGCAGGGACTACTCAAGAGGACGTCATTATCAGGAGAAAGAAAACTGGCGTTCTACGGATCAGAGCGTGGAATGTCAGATCCCTTAATCGGGCAGGTAGGTTCGAAAATTTAAAAAGGGAAATGGATAGGTTGAAGTTAGATATAGTGGGAATTAGTGAAGTTCGGTGGCAGGAGGACGTCGTCATGAGGAGAAAGATAACTGGCGTTCTATGGATTGGAGTGTGAAATGTCAGAGCCCTTAATTGGGCAGGTAGGTCAGAAAATTTAAAAAGGGAAATGGATAGATTAAAGTTAGATAGAGTGGGAATTAGTGAAGTCAGGTAGTGAAGGGAGACGGAAATGTAATAGTCATGGGTGACTGGAATTCGTCAGTAGGAAAAGGGAGAGAAGGAAACATAGTGGGTGAATATGGATTGGGGGACAGAAATGAAAGAGGAAGCCGTCTGGTAGAAATTTGCACAGAGCATAACTTAACCATAGCTAACGCTTGGTTCAAGGATAATGAAAGAAGGATGTATACATGGAAGAATCCTGGAGATACTAAAAGGTATCAGATGGATTATGTAATGGTAAGACAGAGATTTAGGAACAAGGTTTTAAATTGTAAGACATTTCCAGGGGCAGATGTGGTCTCTGACCACAATCTATTGGTTATGAACTGTAGATTAAAACTGAATAAACTGCAAAAAGGTGGGAATTTAAGGAGATGGGACCTGGATAAAATGAAAGAACCAGAGGTTGTACAGAGTTTCAGGGAGAGCATAAGGAAACAATTGACAGGAATGGGGAAAAGAAATACAGTAGAAGAAGAATGGGTAGCTCTGAGGGATGAAGTAGTGAAGGCAGCAGAGGATCAAGTAGGTAAAAAGATGATGGCTAGTAGAAATCCTTGGGTAACAGAAGAAATATTGAATTTAATTGATGAAAGGAGGAAATATAAAAACACAGTAAATGAAGCATCCAAAAAGGAACACAATCATCTCAAAAATGAGATCGACAAGGAGTGCAAAATGGCTAAGCAGGCATGGCTAGAGGACAAATGTAAGGATGTAGAGGCTTATCTCACTAGGGGTAAGATAGATACTGCCTACGGGAAAATTAAAGAGACCTTTGGAGAAAAGAGAGCCAGTTGTATGAATATAAAGAGCTCAGATGGAAACAAAGTTCTAAGCAAAGAAGGGAAAGGAGAAAGGTGGAAGGAGTATATAGAGGGTCTATACCAGGGCGGTGTACTTGAGGACAATATTATTGAAATGGAAGAGGATGTAGATGCAGATGAAATGGGAGATACGACACTGCGTGAAGAGTTTGACAGAGCACTGAAAGAGCTGAGTCGAAACAAGGCCCCCGGACTAGACAACATTCCATTGGAACTACTGATGGCCTTGGGAGAGCCAGTCCTGACAAAACTCTACCATCTGGTGAGCAAGATGTATGAGGCAGGCGAAATACCTTCAGATTTCAAGAAGAATATAATCATTCCAATCCCAAAGAAAGCAGGTATTGACAGATGTGAAAATTACCGAACTATCAGTTTAGTAAGTCACAGCTGGAAAATACTAACACAAATTCTTTACTGACGAATGGAAAAACTGGTAGAAGCCAACCTCGGGGAAGATCAGTTTAGATTCCGTAGAAACAATGGAACACGTGAGGCAATACCGCCCTACAACTTATCTTAGAAAATAGCTTAAGGAAAGGCAAACCTACATTTCTAGCATTTGTAGACTTAGAGAAAGCTTTTGACAATGTCGACTGGAATACTCTCTTTCAAATTCTAAAGGTGGCAGGGGTAAAACAGGGAGCGAAAGGCTATTTACAATTTGTACATAAACCAGATGGCAGTTATAAGAGTCGAGAGGCATGAAAGGGAAGCTGCGGTTGGGAAGGGAGTGAGACAGGGTTGTAGCCTGTCCCCGATGTTATTCAATCTGTATATTGAGCAATCAGTAAAGGAAACAAAACATAAATACGGAGTAGGTATTAGAGTCCATGGAGAAGAAATAAAAACTTTGAGGTTCGCCGATGACATTGTAATTCTGTCAGAGACAGCAAAGGACTTGGAAGAGCAGTGGAAGAGCAGAATAAGGGATCGGTTGGTAGGACATGTTCTGAGGCATCAAGGGATCACCAATTTAGCATTGGAGGGCAATGTGAATGGTAAAAATCGTAGAGGGAGACCAAGAGATGAATACACTAAGCAGATTCAGAAGGATGTAGGTTGCAGTAGGTACTGGGAGATGAAGAAGCTTGCACAGGATAGAGTAGCATGGAGAGCTGCATCTAACCAGTCTCAGGACTGAAGACCACAACAACAACAAGGATGTCTTCATCCGAATGAAAATTTAAAAGCCATAAAGTTACACTACGAGAAGCCAACAGTCAAAGTTGAGACCAGACATGCTCGGCCGTGGTGGCCGAGCGGTTCTAGCCACTACAGTCTGGAACCGCGCGACCGCTACGGTCGCAGGTTCAAATCCTGCCTCGGGCATGGATGTGTATGATGTCCTTACGTTAGTTATTTTTAAGTAGTTCTAAGTTCTAGGGGACTGATGACCTCAGAAGTTAAGTCCCATAGTGCTTAGAACCATTTGCACCAGACGTGCTCAGGACAAAAATAAAAAACGTTCCAACCTTTAGTAGGTACACCTTGCAAGGAACATAATCAGAATGGTTGCTGACAAAAGACAAGGGATAGCATATGCGCATACACAGATGACGGTAGTATCGCGTACTCAAGATATAAAAGGCTATCCTTTGTGCTCAGATGATTCATTTAAAAAGCTTTCCAACGTGATTACGGCCGCACGGCGGAATGGATTTGAAGCTAGACGAAAATCGTTAGCAAATTCTTTATTACGAGATCCACAGTGTCAATAAAATACCAAATTTCAAGCATTACAACTCACCATGGATAACGTAGTGGCCTAAAGCCTCAGTTTAACGACAGAGGGCAGTGGCGTCTGCATAGCGTCGCCAGTGCTAACAGACAAGCAACACTGCGTGAAATAATTGCAGAAGTCAATGTCGGACGTATGACGAAGTATTCATTAGGTGAGTGCGGCGAAATCTGGCGTTAATGAGGTGTGGCAGTAGACAACCTATGCGAATGCCTTTCATAATGGCAGAACATCGCCTCTCCTGGGCTCGTGAGCATATCGGGTAGATCCTAGATAACTGGAAAACGGTGGCATGGTCAGATGAATCTCAATTTCTGTTGGAAACAGCTGACCCGATGAAGCCATGGACCCAAGTTGCCAACAAGGCCCTGTCCAAGCTGGTGATGGCTCCACAATGGTGTGGGCTGTGTTAATATGGAATGAACTGTGTCCTCTGGTCCAACTGAACCGATCACTGACTGTAAATGCTTATGTCCGTTTACTTTAAGACCATTTGCAGCCACTCATGGACTTCACGTTCCCAAACAATGATGGAATTTTTATTGATGACTATGTGCGATGTCACCAGGCCACAGTTGTTTGTGACTGGTTTGGAGAACATTCTGGACTATTCGCATGATCGTCCAACACGAATCGCATTGATCATTTATGGGACATAATCGAGAGGTCAGTTCATGCACAAAATCCTAAGCCGGCAACTGTCTTGCAAATTCTGGATGGCGATAGAGGCAGCATGGTGCACTATTTCTGCAGTGAACTTCTAACGACTTACTGAGCTCATACCACGTCGGGTTGCTCTACTATGTAAGACAAAGGGAGATCCGACATGATTTTTAAGAGGTATCCCATGTCTTTTTACAACTAATTGTATGCCATGGTTCATCAGCCGTGCTGGCTGGTGTGCCAGCCTCTCCGTAACCCACAATCAAATGTTTTCAGTGGGTGAGAGATCGCAAACAATTGGGCATCCTTTGTATCGTGATTGGTCATGAAAACAAGGTTAACATGCGTTCTTGCGTTTTCTTGTTGAAAGTCAACATCACGCAAATCTCGAAGTACGTATAGACCAAAATATGCCAGAAATGTACCGGCTGTTGTCGAAATTAACGGCTATGCGATCGAATAGTCGAGTTGTATATGCAGAGGCACACCATGCCATTATTCCAGTATTGTGGCTGTATAACCATGAAATATGTAATCTGCCAATGTTTATGATCCTTGGAATATCCGCTACCGGATATGTGCTTCGTGGTGCTGTACACAGAGCCATGACTCATCTGTAACGACGATGTGGTGCCTCTCTTGGGTCCAGTGTTGTTATTGGACACACTTTCTATCGGAGGCGTCTCTGTGCTGTCGTACCAAGGGAAAACTCAATAGTCACCACACAAAGAGATCGTCATGGCACAGATGTTACCGTGCTGTCAGGGCTGTCCTCTTGGGCGCTAGTCGGATGGGGCCTCTGATATCTTGTACAGTATTGACTAGGGCGCACCTGAACCCCTTGATTCTGTACTCGCTTGACAGACGTGGGATGCCGACCAACACGATCAACAATATCGCGAAATGATAAACTGCAGTATCGACAGCTCAGAATCTTAACGTTTTAGAATTACTACTCGTGTTGGTAGACTTTTCTCCTTCTTGCAGGAGAAAGCTTCACGCGAACAAATAACAATCAAATGCAATGTCTAGTTGAGAATACCACTGCGTAATGTTCTCTTGTATACAGAATCCAAGAGGTGCATTCAATAAGTAACGCAGCACTTTATTTTTCTCGACCAATTTCAGTTGCAAAAATGCCGAAGGTGTTGTGGGACATCATGGAATATTCCCGCTTCAGTCCTTATAGTTTCATGAAGTTCCGATAGGTGCCGGCGATATACAGATTCGTCAAAGCGTTGCCTGTGACGGAGATGGGTCCCCAGCAGAGAGCTTCATTGAGTTTCGTTTACGGAAAACCTAAAGTATTGCAGACATTCTAGGTGTTTGCAGAAGATCTACGACTATATGGCAGTGAAAAAAAAAGCACGGTGAGTCCTTGGGCGAAGTGTCTGTCATCATCGCAACAAGGTCGCGCAAAACTGTCCGATTTCTGCCGTATCGTTCGGCCGAACACAGCTGTGACTCCGGCAATGTTGGAACGTGCGGACACTCTCATTCGAGGCGATCGACGGATCACTATCAAACACCTCGCTGCACAACTGAACATCTCTATTGCTAGTGTTCACACACTTCGTCCACCTAGTGTACTCAAAGGTGTGTGCCCGCTGGGTTCCTCGCTGCCTAAAAGTAGACCACAAACAGCAACGAAGGACCGTCTGTGCGGAATTGCTCGCACAGTGCGAGGCTGAACGTGACACTTTTTATCGAACATTGTCACTGGCGATGAAACGCGGGTTCATCATTTCGAAATGGAAAATCGAAGAAAAAGGTCAAAGCCGCTACCTCAGTCATGGCGACGGTCTTCTGGGACTCCCGCGTGGTGCAACGATCAACTCTGAAGTGTGTTGTGCTACAATCGGGCACCTGAATAAATGTCAGCGTGTTTGTCGCCGCAAAAGTGCAAACGAACATCTCCTTCTCCATGACAGACCAAGACCTCACACAAGTCTGTGCACCCGAGACAAATTCACAAAACTTCATTGAACTGTTCTTCCTCATGCACCCTACAGCCCAAATCTCGCTCCTTCGATTTCCATCTATTTGGTCCAATCCGCAGGAAGCAGTAAGCGGATGATGGGGAAATTATTAACGCAGCAAGACGTTGGCGCCGATGTCGAGCAATCTCTTGATACCATGCGGGCATACAAGCTCTCCCAATAAGACAGTGTAAGGCCGTCACATTGAACGGAGAGTACGTTGAAAAATAGAGTTTTATAACCAAAAGAGTGGGGAATAATATGGTGTACTGGAATCCCGAATAAAACCAACCTGCTTTCAGAAAAAAATCTCTCTCCGTCCAAAGAGGCCAGGAAGGCCCAACGGTACCGACCTGCCGCCGTGTCATCCCCAGCCCACAGGCCTCACTGGATGCAGATATGGAGGGGCATGTGGTCAGCACACCATTCTCCTGGCCGTGTGTCAGTTTGCGAGACCGGAGCCGCTACTTCTCAATCAAGTAGCTCCTCAGTTTGCCTTACAAGGGCTGAGTGCATCCCGCTTGCTAACAGCGCTTGGCATACCAGATGGTCACCCCTCCAAGTGCTAGCCCAGCCCGACAGTGCTAAACTTCGGCGAACTAACGAGAACCGGTTTTACCATCGCGGCAAGTCCGTTGTCATTAGAAAAAAAAAAATTGCAGTATTTATGGAATGCCCCTCGTAGATGGCGTTATTTCTATCTACTTCGTGAGGGTGCGCTGAAATGCTGATCATTTGCATATCCAAAAATGTAGCAAATTTCCTACCAATTTGACTTTTACTGCATGTCTTTGTGTTGCAACTGTAATAATCAGCAGTAGATATGCTACATACACAAATCACAGTCATCAGCTCAGCACACGAAATGTGGCGTCAACTGAGGATGTCATTTACTTCATCTGTCTAGCAGTGATGATCTGTGCAATTTCCTTTTGGAACAGAGTACAGTGCTTGAGCAAGTTACGCTACATATGCCCCAGTGCGTATTTGCACAGTCCACGTGAGTGTGCTTTGTTGCGGATTGCGTGCTTAAACTACTCTGTAAAGGATCATCCTGATGTCAGCCCTTAGACGCCTCCAGCTACGATGATCTCGTCAGTATAGACAGTTGGGTGTCATTTGTTAATAAATCACCTTTCCCGTTTAGTCTGATGGATGATCCACAAACGCGAGCGTGTCCCAGAGCACTTTGATGAGCTAAGTATTAGATAAATGGATGGGATGGTCAGAGGCACCATTAGATATTCCAGCTTATCCACACGGAGATAATTTTTAATAGACAATCACACTATTAAGCTATTGAGAAATAAAAAAAAGAAGAAGGGAGATTAGGTTTTACGTCCCGTCGACTCAAGGTCATTAGGAATGGAGCACATTCTCGAATTGTATCGAGAATGGGGAAGAAATTCGGCCGCGCCCTTCCTAAGGAACCATACCGACATTTACCTGAAACGAATTAGGGTAATAACGGAAAACCTAAATCTAGGTGGCCGGATGCAGATTTGAACCATCATCCATCTGAACAAGAGTCCAGTGTGTTAACCAATGCGCCACCTCGCCTTTCCTTGAATGCATTTTTTAACTGTTCCCAGCAGCACATTGCTGATGAAAGTGTCAGAAGAATAGATCGAAGACGTCTTCCCCATACGAGTGGTGTCATACATTCGGTAATTTGCCCATTCATAGCATGATCCCCATTTATGACCTCTCTGGTAATATCAGTCTGGTAGTCAGTCGTGACACACGTCCAGCAGATTGTCCAGATGAACTTCAGAGTGGGATGGAACCTGTCTCAAACAGCATTGATCAGTTCAGCATTCCAAGGTGTTTTGATTGCCTGTCATGGTGTGTAGAGGCTACTTTGGATGGCGAAGTGCTTTAACAAATACTACGGTAACTCTTATCTGGTAATATTGCTTTTTATGTGCGCAGAAAGAACGACTGTCGGCAAGCCTTTCTATAAGATCGTATTTTTGGAGTTAGACTAGGCGCAAATTGAGACGCGTATAGCACGTGTGACGTGACACGACACTACAGCGCGACACGCACGTGCCGCACGGGTCCAGCGCATATTGCGACGGGTACACCATATTTCGCACCCGCCGACTGGCGACGCTCTGCGCTCACTGAACCGAAGCGCGCGCAAACTGTTATCTTTCTCAAACGATTTTACAGAAACTATTCACTGAAAATATATGATTTTTGCCTTACTTGTAGCGTTATATGTCAGCTTCGTGGCGAAGTGTCCATCATCTCGCTAATGACTATTCTTATTGTGATGCATATATTTTAGTAAGACACTACTCAAAACTCAAATAGTTTGCAACGAATATTAGGGGTCGCTATGATTTTGCGTTTGGTACGTATTATACCATATGTTGCTGCGTATGAAATTCATCTAACATGTCGAATTTCTGTTTAAACTTGGGAGGAGGTGTCTATCTGCCTATCTCGAGAAAATGGATCCTATATAGCGCGCACACTTTCAATCTCACGCCCACGAGAATGAAATACTCGCAACATCTCTCATATCTCCTAAACCGCTCGTGACATCGAAACAAAAGTTTTGCGAATAGCACACAAGGAGGAGAGTGTTTTGCCAATTATTAAACACACGGAACTTTCTTATCTATGGCGATATATCAGTACTTATTCTTCCCTTTTTATTTATTTCGCTCCCGTGACTAATTTTTTAAGAGTTATCGACAGCTAACGAAACAAGAGCTTGCTAGTATGAAAATAAACATGAAATTTCTTCTTTATGTTACTGCAAACCGACACTATGAGTTTTTTCGTAAGCTATTGAGCACTGTGATTGCCAATTACTTGTGTAATGAGGCACTCCGTTTCGGAATTCTGTCGCTATAGCTGCTGTGAGATGAATTTGGCAAATTACACTGTGACAAAGAGAGTACAATTAAACCAGTGACCAAGAGAAATGTGGCCGTTACTCACAAACGGTGATGCTACTTTGAATGAAAAAAGGTTAACAACTCACACAAAAATAGATTGCCAATTCTGTTGGAATTTTGGTGGAATCCCCGCAACCCGTTGTATTTTTAACACTGAGCGACTGGAATGGAAAGGATTTCATTCCTTCTCTTCATCTGAGCAGTACTAAAATAATGACGAGCGTTCCTTCAGGCGGAATGATAGGCACATGCTGGTTACTCACCTACGGCTTGCCAAACTGACAGTGTGTGATCGCGAATAAAATAGTTGTGATCGAGAAAAATAAACAATTGATCTGTCGCACAACACAATGGTCAGTGTATTGTCAGCAGCGAAGGATAATGCGCGCGACAGGAATGCAAAAGCTAGCCATGTGTGCCTAGTGTGAGTTGGAGTCCGAAAAACATTGTCATGAAAATAGATCTGCCTTTTTCAGCAGTACATTTTAACAAATTAAATATATCTAATCATGACACTCTTTTAGGATATTCCTACTTTCGTAATAATACCGACCATTTCCTTCATCTGTGTAGCCTGTTATATAATTAGTTATTAATGCTGATAATGGGGATGCAACCATTGAATTGCTTTTTCTCATCACGGCGAACCAATTAAAACATTGTTATGTGTGACTGCTTTTCGATTGTTTCTAGCTTGCACTGGAAATGTGATGTTAACATGAATGTAGTATAGTGTGTCGGATTGCATTATTACATCCATATACAAGTAATCACAGTGAGACTTTAATACTTCAGATCTTGGACGCCTTTTACCAGGAGCACAAAGGGATCACCCATGTGGAGATTATCCCTTTCCAAGTTTCTGTAACAGATCGTACAGATACGCCAACATACTAGGCAGCGAGAAGATATCTTGTTTTACTTTCCTGGCTTGCTTCTTAATCACATGCTTTTATAATATTCCTTGCTTCCTTATTCACTATCCTCTGTCTCTCGATAAGGAATCTGCCATAGTGACCTCATATCAGGACAACTGCACAGTCACCAAGATGTGAACAAATAGGAGTGTGCCTTGGTATAATAACAACTTAGAAATGCAAAGAAAACAGGTACGAAGACTGTTTAATATTGCGAGACATGAAGGACAATGGGCTAAATATCGTGAGGCCCTTGTCAACTGTTGTTGTTGTTGTTATCTTCAGTCCTGAGACTGGTTTGATGCAGCTCTCCATTCTATTCTGTCCTGTGCAAACTGCTTCATCTCCTAGTACGTACTGCAGCCTACATCCTTCAGAATCTGCTTAGTGTATTCATCTCTTGGTCTCCCTCTACGATTTTTACCCTCCATGCTGCCCTCCAATACTAAATTAGTGATCCCTTGATGTCTCAGAACATGTCCTAACAACCGATCTCTTCTTCTCGTCAAGTTATGCCACAATTCTATTTAATACCTCCTCATTAATTATGTGATCCACCCATCTAATCTTCAGCATTCTCCTGTAGCACCACATTTCGAAAGCTTCTATTCTCTTCTTGTCCAAACTACTTATCGTCCATGTTCCACTTCCATACATGGCTACACTCCATACAAATACATTCAGAAAAGATTTCCTGACACTTAAATCTATATTCGATGTTAACAAACTTCTCTTCTTCAGAAACGCTTTCCTTGCCATTGCCAGTCTACATTTTATATCCTCTCTACTTCGACCATCATCAGTTATTTTGCTGCCCAAATAGCAAAACTCCTTTACTACTTTAAATGTCTCATTTCCCAATCTAATTCCCTCAGCATCACCCGACTTAATTCGATTACATTCCATAATCGTCGTTTTGCTTTTGTTGATGTTCATCTTATATCCTCCTTTCAAGACACTGTCCATTCCGTTCCACTGCTCTTCCAAGTCCTTTGCTGTCTCTGCTCTGACAGAATTACAATGTCATCGGTGAACCTCAAAGTTTTTATTTCTTCTCCATTGACTTTAATACCTACTTCGTATTTTTGTTTTGTTTCCTTTACTGATTGCTCAATATACAGATTGAATAACATCGGGGACAGGCTACAACCCTGTCTCACTCCCTTCCCAACCGCTGTTTCCCTTTCATGCCCCTCGACTCTTATGACAGCCATCTGGTTTCTGTACAAATTGTCAATAGCCTCTCGCTCCCTGTGTTTTCCCCCCGCCACCTTTAGAATTTGAAAGAGAGTATTCCAGTCGACATTGTCAAAAGCTTTCTATAAGTCTACAAATGCTAGAAACGTAGGTTTGCCTTACCTTAATCTATTTTCTAAGATAAGTCGTAGGGTCAGTATTGCCTCACGTGTTCCAACATTTCTGCGGAATCCAAACTGATCTTCGCCGAGGTCGGCTTCTACCAGTTTTTCCATTCGCTTGTAAAGAATTCGCGTTAGTATTTTGCAACAGTGACTTATTAAACTGATAGTTCGGTAATTTTCACATCTGTCAACACATGCTTTCTTTGGGCTTGGAATGATTATATTCTTCTTGAAATCTGAGGGTATTTCGCCTGTCTCACACATCTTGCTCACCAGATGGTAGAGTTTTGTCAGGACTGGCTCTCCCAAGGCCGTCAGTAGTTCCAATGGAATGTAGTCTACTCCGGGGGCCTTTTTTCGACTCAGGTCTTTCAGTGCTCTGTCAAACTCTTCACGCAGTATCGTATCTCCCATTTCATCTGCATCTACATCCTCTTCCATTTCCATAGTATTATCCTCAAGAACTTCGCCCTGGTATAGACCCTCTATATATTCCTTCCAACTTTCTGCTTTCCCTTCTTTGCTTAGAACTGGGTTTCCATCTGAGCTCTTGACATTCATGCAAGTGGCTCTCTTTTCTCCAAAGGTCTCTTTAATTTTCCTGTAGGCAGTATCTATCTTACACCTAGTGAGATAAGCTTCTATATCCTTACATTTGTCCTCTAGCCATCCCTGCTTAGCCATTTTGCATTCCTGTCGATATCGTTTTTGAGACGTTTGTATTCCGTTTTGCCTGCTTCATTTACTGCATTTTTATATTTTCTCCTTTCATCAATGAAATTCAATATCTCTTCTGTTACCCAAGGATTTCTAGTAGCCCTCGTCTTTTTACCTACTTGATCCTTTGCTGCCTTCACTACTTCATCCCTCAAAGCTACCCATTATTCTTCTACTGTATTTCTTTTCCCCATTCCTGTCAATTGTTCCCTTATGCTCTCCCTGAAACTCTGTACAACCTCTGTTTCTTTCAGCTTATCCAGGTCCCATCTCCTTAAATTCCCACCTTTCTGCAGTTTCTTCAGTTTTAATCTACAGTTCATAACCAATAGATTGTGGTCAGAGTCCACATCTGCCTCTGGAAATGTCTTACAATTTAGAACCTGGTTCTTGAGTCTCTGTTTTACCATTATATAATCTATCTGAAACCTGTCAGTATCTCCAGGATTCTTCCATGTGTACAACCTTCTTTTATGATTCTTGAACCAAGTGTTAGCTATTATTAAGTTGTGCTCTGTGCAAAATTCTACCAGGCGGCTTCCCTTTCATTTCTTACCCCAAATCCATGTTCACCTACTACGTTTCCTTCTCTTCCTTTTCCTACTATCGAATTCCAGACACCCATGACTATTAAATTTTCGTCTCCCTTCACTATGTGAATAATTTCTTTTATTTAATCATACATTTCTCCGATTTCTTCGTCATCTGCAGAGCTAGTTGGCATATAAACTTGTACTACTGTGGTAGGCGTGGGCTTCGTGTCTATCTTGGCCACAATAATGCATTCACTATGCTGTTTTTAGTAGCTTACCCACAATCCTATTGTTAAACCTACTCCTGCATTACCCCTATTTAATTTTGTATTTATAACCCTGTATTCACCTGATCAAAAGTCTTGTTCCTCCTGCCACCTAACTTCACTAATTCCCACTCTATCTAACTTTAACCTATCCATTTCCCTTTTTAAATTTTCTGACCTACCTACCCAATTAAGGGATCTCACATTCCACACTCCGATCCATAGAACGCCAGTTTTCTTTCTCCTGATGACGACGTCCTCTTGATTAGTCCCCACCCGGAGATCCGAATGGGGGGCTATTTTACCTCTGGAATATTTTTTCCAAGAGGATGCCATCATCATTTAACCATAGAGTAAAGCTGTATGGGAAAAATTACGGCCGTAGTTTCCCCTTGCTTTCAGCCGTTCGCAGTACCAGCACAGCAAGGTCGTTTTGGTTAGTGTTACAAGGCCAGATCAGTCAGTCATCCAGACTGTTGCCCCTGCAACTACTGAAAAGGCTGCTGCCCCTCTTCAGGAACCACACGTTTGTCTGGCCTCTCAACAGATACCCCTCCGTTGTGGTTGCACCTGCGGTACGGCTATCTGTATCGCTGATGCTCACAAGCCTCCCCACCAACGGCAACGTCTAAGGTTCATGAGGGGAGGCCTTGTCAACTTCAAACTTGCAATCAGACAAGCGAAGGAGGCATCCTGGAAGGCAATCTGTGAGGAAGTGGACGGCACAACTACACAAGCCACACTGCACAAGAGTCTCATTAGAGTACCAACCAATCAATCCAGGAGGTACACTGAGGAAGGAGGATGAGGAATATACAATGACAGCCCACGAGTCGCTGAAACTGCTCCTCAAAACTCACTTTTCTCAATATGCTCTTCCGGACGACAGTCCAAAATGTGATCCTGGAGAGACAACGGTTCTCAGGCAGTCGAATAGAGAACTGGGAATCAGCCAAGGAGTGTGTGAACTTTAATAAAATCCAGTGGGTGGTGGGAACATTCCAACCATTCAAGTCACCTGGCCCAGATGGAATTTTTCCAGCTCACCTGCAACAGGCAGGAGAGAAGCTCATAAGAATCCTATGCAGGCTATTCAGGGTTAGCCTAGCAGTAGGAATTATTCCCAATGCTTAGAGGGGAGGTGAAAGTTATCTTCATTACAAATCCATGGAGAACTGATCATATCAAGCTAAGGATATGAGACCAATCAGTCTGTCCTCCTTTATTCTCAAAACATTGGAAAAACTGGTTAATGTGTATATTGGGGAGAGGAGACTAAATAGGGCCCCTCTACATTCAAACCGGCATGCATATCAACCAGGTAAATCATACTAGTCAGCTCTCCACCAACTCTTCGTGCAGGTGGATCAAGGGGCCCTTCAGTAACACGATCTTCGACTCCATGGTAAGGGCAGCAGAGGTGCATGACCTGGGGACTACTACATGCAGGTGGACCAGAGCCATGCTTAGTGGAAGGAAGGTAGAGGCTACCATGATTAATGGAAAGATGATAATTAACACCACTAGGGGCTGCCCACAAAGAGTAGTTCTGTCCCCTCTATTGTGGAATCTAGTGGTGAACGAACTCATTGTGGAACTAAATTCCAGACAATGCCTCTGCCAAGGATACATAGATGACATTGTCATAGTAATACTTAGTAAATTTACTGATACAATTAAAAACATGTCACAGGGAAGTTTGGACATTGTGCAAAATCGGTGCATTAAACAGGATCTGAGGGTTAATCCTAAGAAGACTGTTGTGGTTCCATTTAAGAAGAGACATATTCGACATTCAAGTTGGAATCTAAAGCTCTTCAGTGGAACTCTACCTGTGAAGGGGATAGTGAAATATCTAGGGGTAACCTTAGATGAGAACCTAACATGGACCCCTCACATTAAGAGTATCTGCTCCAAGGCAAAAAGTACTCTAGTGAGTACTACAAGGGCTTGTGGCAAAAACTAGCCCCAGAGGTATGCACTGGATATACACAACAGTGGTCAGACCTAGAATTTCCTATGGGGCCGTAGTGTGGTGGAAGAAGGTAGAACAGCAGGTTGCAGCTAAGGAGCTTGCTAAGGTACAGAGACTGGCCTGTTTAGCCATAATGGGCTCAATTAGCAGCACACCAACCGCTGGAATGGAAGCCATGCTAGACACGCCTCCACTACACCTTTGGGTCAAGATGGAGGCAGCACATGGGGCTCAAAGACTTAAAATTGGCAAAATCTGGGTCTCATTCGGATATCCTGAATCACCCACTAACATAGTGAGTGAGGTAAATATAGGAATGGCTGGGGAAACGCCTGCCGACTGTATAATAACTCCCAACTGCTTCTACAAGCCTTACAGTATAATAATTGGAAGCAGGGAGCAGTGGGATAAAACAGTTTGGCCAAGGACCATAGCATCTACATCTATTCAGACAGCCAGGCAGCTCTGAAATCATTGACAGCTCCTGCAACAAGATCTTAGATTGTTGCAGGATGCCGTAGGGCTCTGGTGGAGCTTGGGGGGAAGCAATGGGGTAGACCTAATGTGGGTCCCTGGCTACTCAGCGATCTGTGGCAATGAACAAGCCGACAGATTGGCTACGATGGGGGCAACAACTCCATTTATTGGACTGGAACCTGTCCTGAGAATCACCAAGGCTATGATTAAATTAGAACTACGGAACTAGCTTAGGAAACAGCACATAGGATATTTCGACCAAGGTACATAAACAAAAACATGCTAAGGTAATGATGCCCAAGCCAATCCTCGGATTGAACAGGAAAGAGATCAAACTCATGACTTGACTGATGACCGGCCATGAGAATTTCAAAAAACACCTACGCACAATGATTATAATGGAAGAGGACCCTAAATGTAGGATCTGTGATGAGGGTGAAGAAACTGCATCACACCTAATCTTCGATTGCACGGCATTGGAGAGTAAAAGATGCAGAATCTTCGGGACAACTAGACCTGAAGATATTGTGTCTAACAGAAAACTGGTAGAGAGACTCCTTGCACTATTTAAGGGCACTGGTTGGCTTTACTAGATAGACAGGGAGCGATATTGCACAATAAACTTAGTTTCAGTGTGGGCAGTGGAGGGTTAGACCTAAGCTGTTTTAGCTTCCCTGTTAAAATCAAATCAACTCAATCCTTATGCCAATAGGCTGAAGCCAGTCGATGATGACAAAGAGGGCCACACACAGGATGTGTTGTGGGAATTTATCAGTAAGCCCTTGTGTGTGGAGTTGAAGCCCGTCCAAGGACCAGTTCATCCAGGGGATCCTCAAAAAGCGGCGTTATCTCATCATCAAAGAAGGAGTGTCATTCTCGAGGTCGACTGGAGCTGGACAGTGCACATACATTTAGGATGCAGTTTCTGGACAGTATGAGGGGCATACCCCTCGCTTTAGGAAGGTACCCTACCTCCTCAGAAGGGAGCCCTGCATGGTGGAGAAAGGCTACTCTGCTACAGTTGTCAGAGGCATCGGAGATGTGGGCCATGTAGCTGGTGAGAGCATAGAAATTAGCGATGATCACTTCTTGGAGGATGGCAAAGGATGGCAATGTCGACATCGGCAGCATAAACGGTTTCTTTGAACATTGCCAGTTTAGGTGGAAACCGAATGGTGGTTAGATTCATTGTTGTGATGCATTAGTGTTGTAGACGTGCTCCCCCTATTCTGGCAGAGATGTCTGGCTGGCATGAAACATCCAGTGCAGTCACTATGACTGCAGTCACTGGATTGAAGCTGGGTCGGGTGCCACCGTGGGGCACTTGACGATGGGTAGGCTAGCATCCCAATCTGCTCCATAAGATTGAAGCCAGTGGCAGGCAACCGTTGCACCCATCGAGGGCTACAGGTAGTGACGCTGACATGTTGGGATCCAGGGAACCTCCCTTCATGGGATCTGTCACTGTCAGGAAAGATCACAGCAGTGGAAAGGACACTGTCCCTATGGGACTTTTGAGGGGCCACTCCTGCTCGAATGGAGATCACTGTCTGGTATCTGGTTTACTACCTGTGGTACCATATGAAGGAGAGTGTCGTTGGATGGTGTTCGTTTTTGGTGGACTGCTGCTTACGGAGGTGCTGTTCCATGTCAGAATGTGGCCGTCGGTTGTCTGAAATCTTGCCCACCTGAAGGAAAGCAGAAGTAGGCACCACACTTGGTTCAATGTCCATCGGAGCTGGCGGGCTGTTCATTGAGCTCTTTGGAGTTGCTAGTCTCATCGGCGTCAGAGGACATGATGACAGTGAGGTTTGGTCTGCATCATTAACCCTGGGGGGGGGGGGGGGTGTTCATTGAGCTCTGGAGGGTTGTTGATCCCATCGCCTTGAGGTCTCGTTCGCATCATCGTTTCCGAGGGGGAGTGCTGGCAGGATAATAGGTGCTTTCTGAAGTGGCGCATCTGGGTTACGCAGGGCCAAGATGTAGGTGTTGGTAAAGAAATGGCCATCGCCTTGGGAGCTGCGTCACTGTTCGGGATCTGTAGCAAACGGTGACAGTAGCAATCAGATCTAACATGACCCTCTTTATCAACGTACTGAACATGTCCACAGCTGGCCATTAACATGACAATGGCTCGCACACAACCTATGAGCAGATATGTTGGTATGTGTCTGGAGAGCTTGATCTTGATCTGTCAGGCTGGTATGTCGTGAACGTATGCCATTTTTTCACGATGCGGCCCACAATGTTGCCGAAGGGTCGAAAGGCTTCAACGACCACGTCTTTTGGCACTTTGAAAGGGAGTTCAAACACCCAAATCGTGCGAAGACCGTCACCTCCCAGATATGCCCGTCGAAATATTCAAACTTTAGTCCGTGTGTGTGATGTCGAACTACATCAGCACACGCTTCCTCCATCGTCATTTTGATGTAGACGATGCTGCCCGTGATATGGGCCCAGGCGTAGCTTTTTACGAATGAATTGTTCGATTTCATAATCGTGTCGTCGTGCATGTTAAGTCGTGGAATATAACTTCAAGTGTCGCTCGGCGATAAGAGTGCTTCATGAGGTACAATACTAGTGGACGCTACACAATAGTAACACCACGAAGCTGAAGTGTGTGAACACTACTCCGCCAGCGGACCGATGCCTGCCTCAGTTGAAGGATCTTCTTCTTTTTTTTTTTTGTTGCTTTCATTGTTAGTGATTTATCCGCCGAATCTAGGCAGTTTTAATGAAACCGACAGAGAAAATAGTATCTATACTTCAATACAACGTCAGTCATTGGAGTCATCCATACATAGTGTTGCCATCAACTCCAGTACATCGGGAGTCACCATCATGGATTACCGTCGTCATGGACTTTCTTGTCCCGACATCACAACAAGGTCCAGTTTTGTCCCAGTTTTGTACAGTACTTTCACGAGCTTGGCTCAAGTACTAAGGTAACGCCATCTGTTAGCGGAAGGTGTAAATGCAGCATCAGTTAGTTTATGTCGACAGGTTCATCTCACAGATGGCGTCCCATGTAGCGTACCCTGTGTCGATGATCTTATTCAAGAAAATACCAGACTTCTCCAGTAGACTTCTCCAGAACTACTTAAGCTGTGTCACGCAGAAAAATCGGGCAGTTCCAATTTGAATAACGGTCTGCTAAGACGATTTCTTCTAAACGTAATAAGAACAATGAGTGTAAGTTAAAAATATTTGAAGCGTTTACTGCGGGTAATAGGGCGTGAAGCTTATAGTAAACGTGTACTTCGATTACTGAAGTGCTATTGTCGACTGCTTGCCGTCTCATAAACTTATGATAGCTTACGAAAATGCCTAAGGATGGAAAGAGAAAGTGTCTCTTTTCGGATGATTACACAGAACAGCGTCTTTTTTCAAAAAGACGGATTAGGCAGCGTTCTGTGGGATTTGTAGCTGTTTCATCTCAGTAACTCAAGGAGATACGGCAGATGTGAGGCATCACATTTCTACGAAAAATCGTATAAATACATTCGCGGTAGCATCGGCACCAAAGTCCATTTCTTCATTCATAACTAAAGAAGACACCCAGGAAGACTTATTCTTTGCTGCTGCAGACTTAACAACAGCTTATAAAGTTGTCAGGCATCATCAGTCCTTCAGTCCTCCTGACTGTACCGTAAATCTAAATGCCGTGATGTGTCCTGACTCCAAAATCGGCGCAAAGCAGTCTACAGACAGGATCAAAGCTACAGCGATTTTTAAACATATTCTCACCACAACACTCCGTGTCCGAACGCATAAAATGGCTCTGAGCACTATGGGACTTAACATCTGAGATCATCAGTCCCCTAGAACTTAGAACTATTTAAACCTAACTAACCTAAGGACATCACACACACCCATGCCCGAGGCAGGATTCGAACCTGCGACCGAGAGGTCGCGCGGTTCCAGACTGAAGCGCCTAGAAGCGCTCGGTCACAGCGGCCGGCCGAACACATAAAACAATTGAAAGAACTTTTGGGCACCGACGCATCGAACCACAAGGCTGAAAAGATGTTTCCTTTGGTTGTTCAATACTTTACTGAAGCTGACGGAATCCAACAGAAGCTGGATAACGAAACATCGGAGAAAATTGCAATATTTTGTTTACCTCTTCAAGGCAACTGACGATTCCATCACATAAATTAATCGCTTTCTGTGGAGACAGTACCAACACAAACTTCGGAGAGCTTCATCGAAGCGGCAAGCGGAATGTGTTTCATCAAATTAAAGAAGAAGTAGGAAAAAAATGTAGAAGGAATTGGGTGCCCTGCCTATATTCTTCGCAACACTGTATCAAGCGCTGTTGGAGTCTTGACTGTCGACATTGAAGTAGTCGTCATGCAAGTACTCAGTTGTCTTTCAAGATACGTAGTACGGACAGAGAAGCTGAAAGCACTCAGATTATACGCGTATGTCAGTCATCAGACTCTTCTACCTCACTCAAAAAAGCACATAGCTGTCGTTAATGCCCGCTGATGACAGAATTCTTAACGTTCAGATGCCATTAAAGCAATTTTTGAACCCGAAAACAGGCTGCCTAAAATAATTTCAGACTTTTTAATCTACATTCAAAGATTTCTGAGCGAAAGCAAGAATGCCAATTGGCACGCAAAACAAGATGAATTTCGACAAATTAAAGAATGAGAGCCATAATCAAGATATAATTAATTTGGTTTTGAAAGTTGAGGAAGAGACATTGCCTTTCTATACCATAGCATTTGATTACTTAGAGAAACGGCTATTTCTTTTAATAAATATCAAGTGTGTGATCGGATGACGCTCCCTGAAACCCCAGATTGGGTGATGACTGAAAGTACTATTACATACCTGACTAAAAATGGAGTGAAGATTTCAGGCGACAATATTTTTCAGGAATGTATGTATCTGAAGAGTTTTTTAGAAACTAAGCGTTGCTCGGAAGAAAGGAACTCTAAACATTCTGTGGAAGAAATGTGGAATTTCTTTCTTAAGGGAGCCGAAAATCCTGAACACAAATACCAACTAAAATTATGCAAGTATTTGTTTTCCATTCACGCATAGAACGCCACTGTGGAAACAGTATTTTCGCTGGTGTCGGCCCAGTGAACTGATGAAAGAAATCAGCTGCTGCCATGGACTGTGGAAGCAATCTTACAATGCCCGTTTAACTACAAGCTGATTTGCATGGCGTTTTATACATACGTAAAAGGGAAAAATACTTGCTGAAAGAGGTGAAATCTTCCGAAAAATATGGTGTACCAACTAATTTTACCGCAACAAGTTCCATGTATGTAATTATGTTCTAAATATAAAGTAATTATATTAAATAAACTTTTTACTTCATTTCTACACCCCCATCTCTGAGCGCCCCTACGATGTCTCAGCTAGAGATGGCAAACCTATCCATACAGTTTCCAATACATCTTTGCAGATTACAAAACACACCAAATCCGCGTCCGCGTACAGAATACGCCGGCGTCAATATTTCCTCTGTTGCAGCTTGTATAGAGCTGTAGAGCTGTCATTCATCACGCCAACTACAAATTTTGTCTAGGTAGTCTTGTATCTTCCTACAGTCACTTAAGTTCGACACTTACCGTACACCACAGCATTATCAGCAAACATTTTGAATGTCAAAATTTTAACAGTAGATTGCTGAAGTATTCATAACAAAGTTCTTGAATTTATTGCCCCCCCCCCCCCCCCCCCCGGATGAAACTGGAACAACAAAGCTCTGATATAAGTGATGAGGCAAGGAACGTATACCGCAAAGCGAGGTTGGACGCCATAGGAAAACCAGTGTTCCTTGTAGTTAACAAAAATGTCGTGTCTATAGTGGTCCGAATAAATGTGACTGCCAAGTTATCAGGACGTAAGTAACCGTCCTATGTGAACTCAAGCTAATGATCAGACGTTTATCCCGGCCACCTGATTCCGCAGTTGTAGAAGCATTCAGAGAAAGTCTACGATTAGTAGCACAGAAGTACCCCGGCCATCCAATATTAGTTGAAGGTGACTTCAAACTACGAGTATATACTAGGACGTCTATGGGTTCATTGTAGAGCTACGGACTGATAGTCTTGTGAAGTAGTTTTAAATACGTTTTCCGAAAGCCGTCTTGAGCAGCTACGTCGACAACCTTCACACAATGAAAATATTTCAGACCTCGTACGAGGGTAGTTTAAACACTATCTGCAATCAGTTTTTATAATTTAGTACAACAAGTGTGCATAATTTTTACTGATGTCGTTTTTTCAACATAGCTACCCTGATTTGCAATGCACTTGGTCTACCGTTACACAAACTTTCCGATACCCTCTAAAAATTAGGTTTTTGGCTGCGCTGCAAGGCACGTATGCATCGCTTTCTTTACCTGTTGCTCGGAGCTGAATCAACGGTTGCTTAAAGCATCTTTATGTGCACCAAATATGCATATGGTTTGTCACATCAGCAACTCGTCTTTTATTCAGAATCAAGGCACGGACTTGGTCAACAGTGACATCAATTTATTGTGTCTGTGACTGGAAACTCTTGTCTTCCGCATCCTTCACACTCGTTCGACCACTTTCGAACTGTTCAGTACACTGGTAAACGCTTAACTGTGACCAAACACTATCATTGCAGTGTGCTGAAAGTCTACTATAAATAGTCGCTACTGATAGAAATCAGACCACGAAAGACGGATTGAGGAACGCTGTTCTAATTGGTGCAAATATAGAGTGGCGTGGCCATCTTTAGGCTGCAGCAGTGCAAAGCGGCCTGATGTCATAACGCTGCAACCAGTCACAATCGAAGACAACGGTGCCACCTAACAGCTGGTGAGCACAGCCGTAGAGGCCAGTCCAAATTTCAGCTACTTACTGACTTATCTTTGTAGCTACAAACAGGCGTGATCTTATGGACAGTGTCTATATAGAGACAAGGATTAGTGATAATGATAGTGATGATAATCAAAATATCCACGGGTGTACCTCCGGTCTATAGTGTCCAACGGGCACAATATTTCGGCGATCTAACATGTCGCCATCATCAGGTGAACTGACGGACTGAGCTCCCGTGAACGCGCCGGCACGGAGATCCGTACGCTATGGCTGCTCAGGGGGAACTGAGTTCGGTCTGCACTGCACTGCACTGCAATTCTCTGGTTACATCTACCAGGAGGGAGACAGGCTAAGCAGCGAAGCTGCTGTTCCTGTGTGGACCTCAAGAACTATTGTGAGGCCTCACGGTTAGGATTGGCCTATGGGAGCGGCCGCGTGGGTGCGGACGCTGCGTCAAATGCGTCATAGAGGCTGCGGGAGAAACTACTATCAGAGTGTTCTGCAGAGGCATAGAACACCCTGGCGGACTGCCTGAAGTGATCCCGCAGCAACGGCACGCCAGCTTCCTCATGAAGGAGCCTTGTGGAGTAAGAAGGCGGCTTGTGGAGAGCGAGCCGCAGCGCCCGATTCTGAACACGCTGGAGCATCGCAACGTGCGATGGGGCGGCATTCCCCCACACAACAGCGGCGTACTCGAGTACCGGCCGGATGAGGGCCAAGTACACGGTCAGGCCGTGCCGAGGGGGGAGCGTGGATGTGCCGGTCGGTGACCACGGGATGGGGCCTCCCGAGATCGAGACAGGCGGCAGGTCAGGAGGCAGCCGTCTCCGAGTGAAAACGACCGCCTGGCTCTTGGCGGCGTTAAACTTGAGTCGCCACTTGGTGGACCACGCCCCCAGGACATCGCACGCTAGTTGGAGCATTCGGCACATCGCGACCACGTTCATACTGCGGGTGAACAGCGCAGTGTCGTCGGCATAAAGAGCCAACTCCACGCGCGCCACCCGCGGAGCGTCAGCGGTGTACAAGGTGTACAGCAGGGGGCCGAGAACCGACCCCTGCGGTACCCCCGCACGAATTGGCCGGTCAGTGGAGGTGCCGCCGCCGGCCCGGACGTGGAAGGTGCGGCCTGCGAGGTAGGACCGCAGCAGAAGGGCGTGTGACGTCGGGACCCCATGCACAAGGAGTTTGTACACGAGGCCCTCGTGCCACACGCAGTCGAACGCCTTGGAGACGTCGAGGAGTACCGCCCCAAGGTACTCCCTCGACTCCAGCGCCAGCATCGCCTGTTCCACCAGGCGTAATAGTTGCTGCGTGGTCGAGTGGCCCCGCCGGAATCCAAACTGTTCCGCAGGAAGGAGCCCTTCGGCAGTGACGTGGCGCCACAGCCGCTCCACGTACAGTCTCTCAAAGATCTTGGAGAGAGACGGGAGCAGGCTGATCGGCCGGTAGTGCTCAAGCCGTCGCGGATCCTTGCCAGCCTTGGGGATAGCCACCACATCCGCATGCTTCCACGCGGAAGGGAAGATCCCGGAGCGGAGAACACAGTTCAAAGTGTCCGCCAGTGAGTGATGGATCGCCGGTGGCAATAGCTGCAGTAGGCGGTTCGTGACACCATCGGAGCCACCTGCCTTCTTGGGGTTGAGGCGGCGGCACTGTCTAAACATTCATGGTGGTGTCTGATTGTTCTACACTCCTGGAAATTGAAATAAGAACACCGTAAATTCATTGTCCCAGGAAGGGGAAACTTTATTGACACATTCCTGGGGTCAGATACATCACATGATCACACTGACAGAACCACAGGCACATAGACACAGGCAACAGAGCATGCACAATGTCGGCACTAGTACAGTGTATATCCACCTTTCGCTGCAATGCAGGCTGCTATTCTCCCATGGAGACGATTGTAGAGATGCTGGATGTAGTCCTGTGGAACGGCTTGCCATGCCATTTCCACCTGGCGCCTCAGTTGGACCAGCGTTCGTGCTGGACGTGCAGACCGCGTGAGACGACGCTTCATCCAGTCCCAAACATGCTCAATGGGGGACAGATCCGGAGATCTCGCTGGCCAGGGTAGTTGACTTACACCTTCTAGAGCACGTTGGGTGGCACGGGATACATGCGGACGTGCATTGTCCTGTTGGAACAGCAAGTTCCCTTGCCGGTCTAGGAATGGTCGATGACGGTTTGGATGTACCGTGCACTATTCAGTGTCCCCTCGACGATCACCAGAGGTGTACGGCCAGTGTAGGAGATCGCTCCCCACACCATGATGCCGAGTGTTGGCCCTGTGTGCCTCGGTCGTATGCAGTCCTGATTGTGGCGCTCGCCTGCACGGCGCCAAACACGCATACGACCATCATTGGCACCAAGGCAGAAGCGACTCTCATCGCTGAAGACGACACGTCTCCATTTGTCCCTCCATTCACGCCTGTCGCGACACCACTGGAGGCGGGCTTCACGATGTTGGGGCGTGAGCGGAAGACGGCCTAACGGTGTGCGGGACCGTAGCCCAGCTTCATGGAGACGGTTGCGTATGGTCCTCGCCGATACCCCAGGAGCAACAGTGTCCCTAATTTGCTGGGAAGTGGCGGTACGGTCCCCTACGGCACTGCATAGGATCCTACGGTCTTGGCGTGCATCCGTGCGTCGCTGCGGTCCGGTCCCAGGTCGACGGGCACGTGCACCTTCCGCCGACCACTGGCGACAACATCGATGTACTGTGGAGACCTCACACCCCACGTGTTGAGCAATTCGGCGGTACGTCCACCCGGCCTCCCGCATGCCCACTATACGCCCTAGCTCAAAGTCCGTCAACTGCACATACGGTTCACGTCCACGCTGTCGCGGCATGCTACCAGTGTTAAAGACTGCGATGGAGCTCCGTATGTCACGGCAAACTGGCTGACACTGACGGCGGCGGTGCACAAATGCTGCGCAGCTAGCGCCATTCGACGGCCAACACCGCGGTTCCTGGTGTGTCCGCTGTGCCGTGCGTGTGATCATTGCTTGTACAGCCCTCTCGCAGTGTCCGGAGCAAGTATGGTGGGTCTGACACACCGGTGTCAATGTGTTCTGTTTTCCATTTCCAGGAGTGTATATCGTGTCTCCCTACCACTTTCGCGCAACGACGCTCTGAGCGTGTTTTTTAGGGAATTTACTAGTTTGAACCTGGGACCTGTTGCTGGTAAGGAGACGCCAGACCACACATGACATGTGGAATTCAGAAGAGTTCAGTGAGACTAGCGATGATATAACCAAATACTAAATGATCTCAGCGTCAGCTCCACTGCACTCCCTGTAAAAGAATCTTAATTCTAACTAAATATAGTGGAAAGGCTTCAAGGCTTTCCTATTTTTAGTTAGCTGGTAAAATAACGTCGAAAAAGCAGTTAAGTTTACCATTAGACATTTATTCTAATCACAAAACATCGTTTATAAATTGCACTATTGATAAAAGGAAATGTTTTTAATACAGGATGGTAAAAACCAACTGCGTTCAACAAAAATGAGAACGAATATTCCCTGAATGGGTTTCCAAGTTCTACAATCGATCGAAGGATGACCTATGCCATATCACATCTATAATCTAGGTTTAAATTAAGTTTCACAAAAGAGAAAACTATCAAAATGGTCTACTGTGACCCTCATTTATCTTTAATTACTTATCTAACTTGTCGTAAATTACAGTGGCTGATGTGGCTTCTCAACAACTATATAACAGAAAAATTAGCGCGATTCAGATTTTTACTTCAAGTGGCAAATGTGAACACCATGAGTTTTAATTAACGATCGTCATTAGTATTACGAAAAAAAGGGGTGTAACAGATGAGACTTCTGCAGTTCTGAGTAAAGCTTTATGCGCTCAAATATGCAGCATCGCGTGCGTTCATTACCTTGTCGGTGTTTAGGCAGCGTCAGGGCGACAGCGGCCGGCGCAGCAGCCATCCAGCTCGCCGTCTCGGAACCAACTCCCTCTAACTTCTCGTTACTACAATTTACCGAAGTTGGTTTAAAAAAACTATCTGGCTATGTTTTCATCTGACCAATCAGGGTCTCAATGTTAACCTTAAGCTCCGCCTACAAAAATTCTGTCTATCCAATGAGAAACGTTATACTTTTCGTGGTGGGGCAATGTTTTTTAAAGTTTGCAACGTAACAGAGACGCTAAAAAGTCTCACGCTAAAACCTGCAGCTAGTGTGGTCCTTTTAGCGTTATCGTAAGATCTATACTGCTCTTCTGGAGGGTTCTATCTTTTAACATGGGCTGGGGAGTGATCCTAATGTAACAGACACGCAAAAAAGTCTCACGCTAAAACTTGCGGGTGGTAGTGGCCCTTTTTGTGTTATCGTAAGATCTATACTGCTTTTCTGGAGGGCTCTAGCATTTAACATGGGCTGGGGGTGATCCTTGACGTACGTGAGACGCGAAAAAGCCTCACGCTAAAACGTGCGGGTTGTGTAGTCGTACAGGTAGGTTCGAGGCGTGGGTGCCCAGCCCCTCCCTTATCTAGCTTAACACGGTTCTGCTCTCGGCTTCTGTCCTCGTTTCTCCCCTCGGAACTGCTTCTGCCTCACGGTGGGAAGGTACGAGATGCATTTAGGCATTCTTGTGTTAGTCTGTGGTATTCCATTTGCTCACTCGTTACTCGTATTACTTTGGTTAATTTAATGTCACGATTTATTCGGAGCTATGTGACATACTACTGGATTTGCTTATCATGTCAGGGTTTTCATGTAAGGTGTTGGATTTGCCTGACACCTTACAACTGGAGTCCAACCTCAGCGGCGGTGATGGGTGGCAGCCCTGGCGGCGAGGAAAACCGGGAGGCGGTCTTCCACGAGACGGACATGGTCGGCATCAAGGACGTCCGCGATCGGGCGGAAGTTGTCGGCGAACACGTCGGCGAGGGCGTTGGCCTTGGCGTCCGGGGCACAGACAACCTCGCCGCCGACGTGGAGCGGAGGAACAGGCTGATGGCGGCAGAGGAAGCGCTTGGCGGTCCGCCAGGAACTCCCATCAGTCGTGGTGAGGGTGGCCACAAGGCCAGCCCAGTCACGGTTCCGGTGTTGGTCGATAGCGGCCCGGATTTCACGCCGTGCCCGATTGAGGCGGCGCTTGGTCGCAGGCTGGCGAGTGAGCTGCCACTCACGGAAGAGACGGTTTTTGGCGGTAATAGCCTCCAAGATGTGCCGCGGAAGCTGCCGGGACATCTCGCGAGGCCGCCTCAGCTGACGGGGAGACGCAGCGGCAGCAGCGCTGAGAGTGTGCCGCGTAAAAAAGGCCAGCGCAGCATCGGCCCCCTCCAGGGCAGGATCTGGGGCATCGACGAAGCGACCGAGCAGTTCATCTCGAAAACGGGCCTCGTCAATGCCGCAGAAGGTGCGGCGGTCTGGCGGAAGGGAGGCGCCGACGATGTCCATGTCGTAGACAACCGGAAGGTGGTCGGACGACAGGGCACAGCGGACGGTAGCCGACGTAAAGTGCCCAACGCCCTTCAGGACCGCGACGTCGAGCACGTCGGACTGGCCTCTGTTAGGGAAGAAGGTGTGGTCAAACGGACCTAGGACGACAGCGCCATGACGTTGAGTGATGCGAAGCAGACGCCGCCCACTGACGTTGGTGACGCAAGAGTTCCATTGCGGGCTCTTGGCGTTCAGGTCACCCGCAATGAACAGTTTCCCACGCAGCGTCAGCAGGGCATCAAGGTCGGCCTCCAGGAGATGGCCCCTCGGCGGCCTGTAGACGGCGATGAAGGTAATGACCCCCGCCGTAGTGGAGACAGCCACCCCAGTGGCCTCCACCGCAGCGAGAGGTGGCATCAGGACTTCATGGTGCTTCAGCGAAGCCTTCACATAGATGGCGGTGCCTCCGCCATGGGTGGGCCGGTCGGTGCGGTAGCAGCGATAGTTCGCCACCCCGACGGCCACACCAGGCTTCAGAAACGTCTCGCAGACGAGACAGACGTCGATCGCCTCATCGCGGAGGAATTGGCGGAATTCCCCTTGTTGGGGAACCAAACCGCGTGCGTTGAAACCGCACACCGTGAGCCCATGGACGTGCTCATTATCCATGGCGGTCAGCAGGAACAACGCCGGCCTAGAGGGCGGACGTGACGGCGGTGACGAGCACCGGGAGCTGCTCAAGCAGCCGGCTCAACGAACGCAGTAGCGTACGGAGCTCAGCAGCATCGAGAGCTGTTGGGGCCTCTGGGGCGGCCTCCAAAGCAGGAACAGCAGGCTGCGGCGGAACCGCAGGAGGCGGTGTCGGCGGGGGCACAGCCTGAGGGTCAGGCCGCCGCCGCTCCAGAGGGGCATCAGTGGCCGGACGAGCCGTCGCGGGGGCGGTACGCCGCGGCCGTCGGCGGCGCCGGCGGGGGGCGGCAGCTGGTGAGGCAGGCGTGGGTGCAGGGTCAGCAGCCGCTGCGGATGAGGCAGGCCGCTGCGGCGCAGCACCAACGGAGGCAGCAGGCCGCGGAGGGGAAGGGTTGGGCGCTCCCCCCTTAGCGGCATCAGCGAAGCTGGTGCCAGGCCGCATCTTGCGGGAAGGGGCAGCCCGGCCACGGTGCTGATGGCGGCCACCCACGGTAGCTCGCGACGTGCGCGTCACTGCAATTGCAGCACGTCGGTTTATCCTCACGTTTGAGCGAGCATTCCTTGCTCTGATGCTGGGCCCCGCACTTGACGCAGCGGAGCGGCATCGAACAGTAGCGGGACACATGGTCGAGCCATTGGCAAGAGAAGCACTGGGCCCTCCTGCCTTTGGCCCGCAGTGGCTCCACTTCGACATCGACATGCCGCACTTGAAAGATATTGCGATTTGCCAGGTTGTCGACAAGAACGACCTGGTACAGCGGCATGGGGCGGTGGGTGCGTGGGGAGTTCATGAGGCCCGTGTGGCGGATGCCGAAGCCCGTGTCCTCCAGTTCTTCACGGAGGTAATCCGCCCCAAACTGTAGTGGGAGGCGGCGGAACACCACCTTCAACAGCTTCAGTGGCTCTGACGGGTGTGTGTAGCAATGGAGACCATCTTTGCAGATGACATCCATGACTGCACGGTAGTCCTCGATACTGGTCATGGAGAGACGGTAAAGGTCATTGCCAGCAGTCCTGACACTGGCAGTGGGCGCCGCCCGAGCGATCTTCTGCTCGAACGGCTTATAAGGGCCGTCCCATTGGACCACAATCGGCGGGGGTCGCTGCGCCGCTTTCCGGGGCGGAACCCCAGCGTCATCCGCGACGTCAACAGACGCGTCCTGGAAGGCGTTGGCGGTCGGCAGTGGCTGCGCAGACTGTAGGACAGCCGCCCGCGCCGTGTGCCGCCTGGCAGGGGTGATGAACCCGTCCTCATCAGGGTGGCGCACGGCAGGAGGCCCTGTGGAGGGCTGCTGCCCCCTCGTGTGCATCGTCGTCGCGACCACCTGGGCCGCGGCGGCAGCGGCGGCTCGGGAGGCCTTAGGGGCCTTCTTCCGCGGCCGGAGGCTTGGGAGCGGACATCGGAGTCGTCAGCCGCGTCTGCACGGCGCTTCCGGAGCGCACGAGCATCGTCAGCGTCACGTCGGTCCGCGTCGGCAATGGCCTCCGCAAGATTAGCGTCTGGTAAGTCGTCGTCGCCGGCAATCACGGCGGCCTCTTGAGCTGGCTTTGCACCCGCCCAGACCGCGGTAGCGCCCTTCTCGCAGGGCGGGGCAGTAACTGGCGTGGCAACGGGTTCTTGCTGTTGCAGGGCCGTAGGAGCAGCCACGAGAGAACCGACCTCTTGCATGGACGGCCCTCGTGGCGCACCCAGTGAGACCGCCGTCGCCAGGGACGCAGACAGCGCGCCCGGCGAGGCCCCCACCGGCTCATCTGCCTCCTGTCGCCCCGTGCCCGGCAGTGCAGCAGCCTTCCGGATATTGCAGTAAGCTAGCACGGCAGATACGTAGTCCTCACGACCGGGGTAGTCACCCCCATGCGCAAGCTTGTGCATGCGCACGAGCATGCGCTCCTGGGAGCGAGAAACGTCATCAGAAGAAACATCCAAGGCATCGTCAGGTAGTCGGCGCCGGTTCGTCATAAGTGGGGGGCCGGATGGGGCCGCCGACGGGGGCAACTCAGTCGCCTGAGCGGACCCCGCCGGACAGCGATCCGCCACACCCTTCGCTCGATCGTCAAACACGTCCTTCCGCCTCGACATCGCAACTCGGAATGCGTAACTGGGTTCGGTCTCGGTCTCGCGTGGATCTGCACGGAGATAACTTTTCCTCCGATGTGTGATGGAGTTCGCAGCAGTTAATGCTTTGCCTCCCATGCATGCCGATGTAATGCGTCGTCACATGTAGAATGTCTTCTCGGGTGTCTCCTCAGCACAGTTCTGCAGTGCTAGCTATGCAGCGAGCAGGTGTGGCCAGCAGGTGTTGACGCTGCGCGGCAGTTTGCGGCCCAGCGTCCGGATTTGGGTGTTGTGTGACCGGCCAGCACGTTCATAAAAGGTGCGGGCGGCCGCCTGGAAGAGGTCACGGAGCAGAGGTACTTCCGCGATGTCGTGAAGATGAGCGGTGGGGAAATCGTAAGGCAGGTGCAAGGCCAGCCGAAAGTTGCGATTCTGCAGTGTCTCCAGCTTCTTCAGGTTCGTGTCGGCGGCGTTCCCCCAGACGACGGCGGCGCATTGGATTACCGGGCGGAGCAGCGCCTTGTAGAGAGTGATGCCCAGACGCGGTGGTAGTCGGGAGCCGGGGTTCAGCACCGGGTACAGGACGCGAAGCCGGTTCCGCACTTTGGCCTTCACTTCGCGGATGTGCGGAACCCACGTGAGCCGGCGGTCGATGGTGACGCCGAGGTAATGCGCCGTGGGACGCCACGGGACAGGGCTGCCACCGACGATGAGCGGTTGCAGACCCGCAGGAACGAGTCGCCTGGTGACGATCAGGAACTGTGTCTTGGCCCCATCGAATTTTAGACGCCACTTGATGGCCCAGGCTGCCAGGGTGTCAACGGCGAGCTGCAGACGGCGGCGCATGACGGCGGCATTGAGGCTCCTCGTATATAGAGCCGTGTCATCCGCGTACAGGGAGAGCCGCACACGGTCGATCTTCGGCGCATCAGAAGTGTACAGCGAATACAGGAGTGGTCCCAAGACCGAGCCCTGTGGCACACCGGCGTTGATGCGGCGGACGGAGGACAAGCCATGCGCGGCCCGCACATGGAAGGTCCTATCGGCAAGATAGGAATGGATGAAACGGACATGCGACGTCGGAACCCCAAGTTCAATAAGTTTGAACAAGAGGCCGCGGGGCCACACACTGTCGAAAGCACGCGACACGTCCAGGGACACCACACCGAAGAACTCGCGCTGCTCGAGGGCGACGAACGCATCTTCCACTAACCGTAGGAGTTGGTGAACTGCCGAGTGGACCCTGCGAAAGCCGAACTGCTCTTCGGGCAGGAGGCCTTCCTCGTCAACGTGGCGCTGCAGCCGCCTGATGTACACCCTTTCAAAGACCTTGGAGACGGCCGGCAGTAAACTCATAGGTCTGTAGTTCGCGGGCTGACGCAGATCCTTCCCCATCTTCGGAATCGCCACGATCTCTGTATGCTTCCAGGACTGCGGAAAACTGCAGGACCGGAGGATTACATTAAAGACGGCGGCGAGATGAGTGACAGCCACCGGCGGCAACTTCTGGAGTAGAGAGTTGGAAACCTCGTCTAGGCCCGCAGCTTTCCTGGGGTTCAGGGCACGCAGGATGGACGACACCTCCTCCGCCGTCGTCTCTTCAATGACGTCATCGTCGTCGCGTGCCTCCAAGTAGCGTGGGAGCCGGTCAGCAACCAGGTCGTCGTGGACAGCGTCGGTCGGGTCTTCGATCGGCGTAAACGCAGCCTCAAAGACGTCTGCGAGGGCATCAGCCTTCGCAGCTGGTTCGCAGACAGCCTGACCATTGACCAGCAGTGGAGGGATACGTTGCGTGCGGCGTAGGAAACGCTTCGTCGTCTGCCAGGCCGTGCCGTCGTCAAGACAGAGGGTGGCGACCTTGTTATTCCAGTCGCGATTGCGATGGTTGTCAATGGCGACCCGGATATCCCGCCGCATCCTGTTGAGGAGGCGCTTGGTGTCGGCATTTCTTGTCCGCTGCCACTCCCGGTAGACCCGGTTCTTCTCAGTGATGGCCGCAAGGATGTCCGGCGGCAGCTGGCGGGAGTAGTCAGGCGGAGTTCGAGGTCGGGACGGCGTTGCTATGTTGGCAGCGTCGATCGTGGTTGCCGCAAAGTGCAGAAGTGCTGCGTCCGCACCAGTTGCTGCAGGGGGCGGCGCGGCGGCGAGTGAGTCCGTCACGGCTGTTTGAAACCTGCTCCAGTCGATGCCAGCAAGTGAGATGCCTCGCCTGGGCTGTTGCAGGGCGTCTAAGTCGATATCGAAAACCACTGGGACATGATCAGAAGACAGAGCCGTCCTCGTCGTGGCGGTGATCTGATGAGGGATGCCCTTGACGACTGCGATGTCGATGATATCCGGGAGGCCACGGGCAGGGAAGATTGTCGGATCGTACGGCCCCACCACAAGCGCATGGTGGCGTTCTGCTACCCGGAGCAGGCAGCGGCCAGCGGCATTGGTGATCCTGGAGTTCCAGGAGACATGTTTACTATTGAAGTCCCCGGCGACGAACACCTGCCCCCTCAAGGAGAGCAGAGCATCGGCGTCAGCAGGGTCCAGTGGACGAGACGGCGGCCGATAGGCAGCGACGAACGTGATGGCGCCCGCCGAGGTGTGAACGACGACAGCAGTGGCCTCCAGGGTTGCCAGTGGTGGAAGTTGTATCACGTGATGACGAATGCCATTGCGGACGTAAACGGCTGTCCCACCACCCGCCGTCAGTCGATCGGTGCGATAGCTGGAGTAGTTGGCCGCCCTGACGTCGACCCCAGGCTTCAGGTGGGTTTCGTTGATAAGGCAGACGTCGACGGCTTCATCTCGAAGAAATTGGCGAAGTTCACCAGCTTGAGTGCGGACGCCGTTGGCATTCCACGCGACGACCGTGAGCCTTCTAACGCTGCCCATGGTGCTGCTGGCGAGTGTTGACAGCGGTCGGGGCCGGAGAGGCCAGCGGCACTGCAGCGGTGAGTTACTGCGACAGGGCTTCAATCAATTTCGTAGCACTGGTCACCAAGGCAGTGAGCTGCGCGACGAGGTTGGCCAGGTCAGCGGTGGAGGCAGCCGGCGCGGTCCCGTCGCTGGAAGGGGGAGGCGTGGCTGACTCGCTTAGAGAGTCCACCTGGGGCTGCTCGACTGACGCTCCCAACCAGTGTATGAGTGCAATTCACCCGCCGGAGCCTTGAGTTTATCTCACAGGAATTACTCAAATTACATTTGCAACTAGCTACTAAGTTCACTTCTTTTTCCTGGGATTGGATTGATGGTGTCACCTGGGTGTCAGCTGATTCCGCCCATAAGAAGGCTACGGGACGTCAAACAGCTAAGTTCTCACGTCTCCTTGACAAACCATCTCTGCAGGTTCCGTGCAAGACTGTCATCAATTTGAGTGGCATGGTGTTGAGTGATGATGCGGTCTCGGTTTTGCAGAAAGGTCTCAACTTCGCTCCCACCCCCAAGTTCACTCCGGTCGCAGAAATTGTTAGTGCTGTTGAGCAGGTTGCAGCTCGACTTCAGCCAGAATCAGCCGAGGAAGTACGTCGGGAAACTTGTCGTGCGTTGACGAAATCCAAGCCGATGAAGTCAAATATCAGCAGTAAAGAGAGGGCGGCCATTCGTGATTTTAGGGAACGCTCTGAAATTGTTGTCTTACCGGCTGACAAAGGCAATGCTACAGTTGTTGTCTCCCATAAGGACTACACGGATAAGATGCAGAGCCTGCTAAATGACGATTCCTACCGGAAGATCAGCGTTGACCCTACAAAGAAGGTGGAGAACAAGACGAGGGTTCTTCTCAAGGACGCAGATTTACCGGAGGGTGACGCTAAGAAATTGTTACCCCAAGGTCCGGTACCGCCTAGACTATATGGACTCCCGAAGGTTCACAAAGAGGGGTACCATTACGCCCCATTGTCAACAACATCAGGGCACCTACATATTTGTTGGCCAAATACCTGACGGGAATATTAAGTCCTTATGTGGGTAAATGCCCTCATCACATCCGTAATTCCGTGGATTTTGTTAAACGCCTTGATAGCTTCAGGTTGGATGAGTCAGATATCATGGTGAGTTTTGACGTCGTTTCCTTGTTTACGAGGGTACCCCTGCGAGACCTTGATTGGTCAGAGGTTTGACGAGAATACCACTGAACTTTTTAGGCATGTCTTGACTTCCACGTATTTTATTTTTAATGGAGAATACTACGAACAAACGGAAGGGGTCGCCATGGGTAGCCCACTCTCACCGGTGGTAGCGAATTTGTACATGGAGAACTTCGAGGAGGCCACATGGTATGGATAAACTCCTTGACTTCCTTACACATCTAAACTCCATACACCCCAACATCAAATTCACTATGGAGACTGAAACGGAGAGTAAATTACCTTTCCTTGACGTCTTGGTTAGGAGAAGGGCTGAGGGCACCCTAGGTCATGCGGTGTATCGAAAGACAACACACACTGATCTGTATTTGCACGCAGACAGCTGCCACCACCCTTCACAGAGGAATGGGGTACTTAAAACTCTAGTACATAGGGCGCGCACTATCTCTGACACAGAGAGTCTACCCCAGGAATTGGAACATCTGAGAACTGTATTTCGGAAAAAATGGGTACTCAGAGTGGCAGATCCAACGTGCTCTCCGCCCAACCACTGCATCACAACCTGTTGAGATGGATGAAGTCACGAGGGAGGAGGTAGGCACTGCATTTATTCCATACACAGGCGCACTCTCGGGGAAAATCGCCCGCATTCTGAAGAAACACCGGGTCGCAACTGTGTTTTGTCCTCCGAATAAAACTGGTTAACTGGTTGGGAGCGCCAAAGATGACCTCGGTTTGAGGAAGGCCGGCGTGTACCAGATTCCGTGTCAATGTGGCAAGTCATATGTTGGTCAGACAATGCGTACCGTCGAGGATCGATGCCGTGAACACCAGAGGCACACTCGACTGATGTATCCGAGCAAGTCGGCGGTCGCTGAACATTGTTTGGCGGAAAGTCACGCTATGGAGTATGACCGCACGAGGATTCTGGTACAGACGTCGAGATACTGGGACAGCGTTGTTAGAGAGGCCATCGAAATTCGTACCAATGACGACCTTATAAACCGTGACTGTGGCTATAATCTTAGCAAGGCTTGGGAACCAGCGATTGGGTTAATCAAGAGTAAATCGAGCAAACGCATAGTTGTGACGACCACGGCGGACAGAGTCATCACACCGACGTCATCTCAGACGCCGTAGTAATCTGTTCCACCGCGCTGCCGTGGCGCGGGGCGCGGACGGCGGAGGGTGCGCGCCGCGGGCGGAGGGTATTTAAATCGGCCGCCGCCGCGACCGAACGCAGTTCCTCCTGAGCAGCCATAGCGTACGGATCTCCGTGCCGGCGCGTTCACAGGAGCTCAGTCCGTCAGTTCACCTGATGATGGCGACATGTTTGATCGCCGAAATATTGTGCCCGTTGGACACTATAGACCGGCAGTACACCCGTGGATATTTTGATTATCAAATACGCCGGGAGAAACTCAAGAATCACGATAGTGATGATGATTACCAAAGTCAATAAATCCATCAAGAAGGTTGGGAGAGTTTTTATGCGGTAAAAGGTGGATAGTCAGTTGTTACCATCCTGTTCCCACAATGAATGGGCATAATTATGTTCCGATATGCTGAAAGTACAGGAATTTTGACAAAGTTTAAACTGATTAAAACGCGCTCTGAAGAACTATGTACCGAGTAAGTAGGTTAAGAACAGAAAAGACTCACCATGGTTTAATAACAAAATTCGGAAAATTCTAATGAAGCAGAGAGTGTTGCACTCTCGATTCAAAAAATAATGTGGAAATGTCGACAAAATTTAGTAGAAATTTGTGCATCTGTAAAGATCGATGTGCGAAGCATACAACTTCCCTCGCACCACGTAAAATCAGTCATTAGGTCGAAGGCTTCTATCCAGCAGACGTTGGCCGTCTGGTGTGACTATAGAAGATAGCAAAGGGAAACATGAAATTTTAATTTTCGCATTTAACAAATTATTAATGCAGAATGTTCGTATAGACATACCATCGTTTGAGACATGCGCATACTCCTGTACTGAGGTCATAGAAACAGGTGTGCCGGGGCTGACAAGCAGCTGAAAGAAATGAAAAAGTCGCCAGTAAGGGTAGGATCTCAATTCGGTTTTAAAGAGAGTTCATTGACTCCCCACTTAGCTTGAATTTATCACAAATCTCCCGCCCAGCGCAATGTTCCAAGTGAATGGGATAACAAGCACAAATGACTCCTGTCTAGAAGAAGGGTGAAAGAACGGACACGCATAATTACAGATCAATATCCTCAACATCGGTTTGCTGCACAATTCTTGAACGTCTTCTGAGTTCGAATATAATAAATTTCTTTGAGGCAGAAATGCTTTTGTCCGAAGATCAACACGGATTTAGAAAGCATCGCTAGTGCGAAACTCAGCTTGCCCTTTTCTCACACTATATCCAACGATCCATCGATGGAAAGCAACAGACAGATTCCTATATTTCCGGGAATCTTTCATCACACTGCCCCACTACAGACTGTTAGCGAAGGTACGAGAGTGCGGAATAAGTTCCCAGATACGAGTGGCTTCTGAAGCAATAGAATCATGTAAGTTATTCTGTACGGCCAGTGTTCTTCAGAGCAAAGGGTATCGTTAGAACTCCGGGGAAGCGTGACAGGACCACTCTTGTTCTCTGTAGACATAACCGCTCTGACATATAAAGTGAACAGCAATATGTGGCTGTGTGTTGATGATGCTGTGATGTAGCGGAGGGCGTCGTCCTTGATTGACTGTAGGAGAATACAAGATGACGTAAGACAAGATTTCTAGTTTGAGTGATGAACGGCAGCTTGCTCTAAATGCGGAAAAAATTAAATCTGTTAATGCAGATGAGCAGGAAAAACAACCCCATAATGTTCGAATACATTAGTACAATGTGCTACCTGACAAGTTCACTTCGATTAAATATCTCGGTGTAACGCTGCAACGCGTTGTAAAATAGAATGAGCTGGTAAGGTCAGTAGTAGGAAAGGCGAATGCTCGACTTCTGTGTTGCGAGAATTCTAGGAAAGTGTAGCTCATCTATACAGGAGATGATGTTCAGCTCACTAATGCGACCCATTTGTAAGTACTGCTTGAGTGTTAGGGATTTTTACCAGATCGAATTAATGGAAAACATTGAATCAACTCAAAGGCGTGCTGCTAGATTTGTTACCGGTAGGTAGCAATAAACGATTATTACGGGGATGCTACATGAATTCAAAGAGCAATCTCTAGAGGGAAGAGGACGTTCTTTATGATAAACGCTATTGAGAAAATTTAGAGAACTGCCATTTGCGGCTGATTGCTGATTGATTCTACGGCTACCAACGTACATTTTGCGTAAGGATCACGAAGACAAGGGAAAGTAGGGGTTGTACCGTATTGCCGTTTTCCCTTGCTCCATTTGCGAGTGGAATAGGACAGGAAATGACTAGTAGAGCGCCATGCACCGAATGTTGGCTTGCGGAGTATGTACGTAAATGTAGATATCAGTGGATTGGTAAATGATCTTGAGACAAAAATTCGAATTGTATAATCCCACTGATAACCTAAAAAAAAATGTGAGCATCACATTGACAATGGGCCGTGACTGCTGTTTTCATCTCAACATTCGAAATACACTCCTGGAAATGGAAAAAAGAACACATTGACACCGATGTGTCAGACCCACCATACTTGCTCCGGACACTGCGAGAGGGCTGTGCAAGCAATGATCACACGCACGGCATAGCGGACACACCAGGAACCGCGGTGTTGGCCGTCGAATGGCGCTAGCTGCGCAGCATTTGTGCACCGCCGCCGTCAGTGTCAGCCAGTTTGCCGTGGCATACGAAGCTCCATCGCAGTCTTTAACACTGGTAGCATGCCCCGACAGCGTGGACGTGAACCGCATGTACAGTTGACGGACTTTGAGCGAGGGCGTATAGTGGGCATGCGGGAGGCCGGGGGACGTACCGCCGAATTGCTCAACACGTGGGGCGTGAGGTCTCCACAGTACATCGATGTTGTCGCCAGTGGTCGGCGGAAGGTGCACGTGCCCGTCGACCTGGGACCGGACCGCAGCGACGCACGAATGCACGCCAAGACCATAGGATCCTACGCAGTGCCGTAGGGGACCGTACCGCCACTTCCCAGCAAATTAGGGACACTGTTGCTCCTGGGGTATCGGCGAGGACCATTCGCAACCGTCTCCATGAAGCTGGGCTACGGTCCCGCACACCGTTAGGCCGTCTTCAGCTCACGCCCCAACATCGTGCAGCCCGCCTCCAGTGGTGTCGCGACAGGCGTGAATGGAGGGACGAATGGAGACGTGTCGTCTTCAGCGATGAGAGTCGCTTCTGCCTTGGTGCCAATGATGGTCGTATGCGTGTTTGGCGCCGTGCAGGTGAGCGCCACAATCAGGACTGCATACGACCGAGGCACACAGGGCCAACACCCGGCATCATGGTGTGGGGAGCGATCTCCTTTACTGGCCGTACACCTCTGGTGATCGTCGAGGGGACACTGAATAGTGCACGGTACATCCAAACCGTCATTGAACCCATCGTTCTACCATTCCTAGACCGGCAAGGGAACTTGCTGTTCCAACAGGACAATGCACGTCCGCATGTATCCCGTGCCACCCAACGTGCTCTAGAAGGTGTAAGTCAACTACCCTGGCCAGCGAGATCTCCGGATCTGTCCCCCATTGAGCATGTTTGGGACTGGATGAAGCGTCGTCTCACGCGGTCTGCACGTCCAGCACGAACGCTGGTCCAACTGAGGCGCCAGGTGGAAATGGCATGGCAAGCCGTTCCACAGGACTACATCCAGCATCTCTACAATCGTCTCCATGGGAGAATAGCAGCCTGCCTTGATGCGAAAGGTGGATATACACTGTACTAATGCCGACATTGTGCATGCTCTGTTGCCTGTGTCTATGTGCCTGTGGTTCTGTCAGTGTGATCATGTGATGTATCTGACCCCAGGAATGTGTCAATAAAGTTTCCCCTTCCTGGGACAATGAATTCACAGTGTTCTTATTTCAATTCCAGGAGTGTACTTCGCAGTCCATTGTGATGACAGGAGTCTTGCCTCAATGTCGCACCCTTATAATAACAATAAATCTCTCCTATAATGATCCTTTACTTGAATGTGTCGTTATCGCCAGGCTGCTCAAGGGCTCCTTGCAAAATGTTCTATCTCTGTCTCTCCTGCTCTTCGGTCAACTAACGAGGAACAAAAATTGATGCATCACGATGCGTTTCCAGTTTGTGGTAAAAATCTCATGATACGCATCAAGTGAAGTTTCAAGACCTTCTCTGACAAATGAGGGGTGGCGCTCGCTAAAATTCTTCGTTATAGCTTAAAAAAAAATCCATTATCCTTTTAGACCCTGGCATCGTAAACAGTAATTTCTCACTCACACTTTCTTGGGCTACATCCGAAAGTATTTTCCGATTTGACAATTGCTTCAAATCGAGAACAGTCTACTGAGAATCTTTCAGTCCAGTCTCAAAGCTGGTCCCACGTACCGAAGACCTGACATTTAAACAGTAGGTTGAAAGCTTTTTGCATTGATCGGCTTTTGCGCAAGATTATGTTGGTGAATGAAGGCTTAGCCTATTATTAGCAGATTTGGTGAGTGTAAGTGACCCCGTCCGTGCACCAGGTGCCGCAAAACAAATACTGACTCCTCGAATCCCAAATATTTTATAGAACACACTTCGATTACCAAACATAAACTATCATGAAGCGCATACTAATTTGAACTGAGACAAAATGAAACTGGCTTGTTAATTTAAACGCCGAACTTCTGCGCATCTTAGGCATCTCTACTGAAAGCTGATTACCTACTCACTAACATACACACAAGAAAATCTCATGCGTAATATACACAGTGCGATTAAAAAATGTTCATAAACTGACATGGCACACACACACACACACACACACACACACACACACACACACACACAGACTGGCGGCTATAGGATCAGTAATCACATAGGAACAGGGAGTCGCAAAGGCTGTCCGGGACTACGGAATGACGCTGCAGTTATTTCGTCACATGTTACAAACGGACGCCTACTATAGGAGGTGTTCAAAGTTTGTCCAGACACACCTGAAATCGGCGCTGCACTGAATGGCGCACCCTCTCGATGGTGCCTAGTGTATCTCAAAACATCCTGCTGCCGCAAAAATGCTGCCCACATGTCATCCATACACAAGTCCCTTCAGATATTCCAATAGGAAAAAATCGATTGGGAACAGATTGGTTGATCGTGTTGGCCATGTGACTAGCTGGGATAGGTTGCCTGCAGATGTGCCCTCACCTATCTGCTGAAATGCTCCGTCATGCAACGCTCCAAGATGTCTGATTTTACGAGTAAATGTATAGGTCTGCCTGGTACTTCGACAACAAGACAACGTAACCTGATTGTGAAGCGGAATCACTTTACACTGACGTTTCAAAAGTACAATTAAAAACAGCACTTGGGTACAGTGAAAAGCTCCTTCTCCAATACAGTCTCATCACTTCAAAACCTTCTGCAGTAACACGACAACACATGGAAATTGGAGATGAAATACTTCGCAGAAATGTCGAAATGCTAGCGGAGAAACAACTTTTGGTACAAGACGAACTAATTGCTCACCAAGACACCGATGAAGAAGTCACTTCATCTTCATCAGGCGATTATGAGGATGAAGAGTAGCAGCTGAAAATAGAAAGTGATTACGTTCTGCAGTATTACAAGATTAGGATCATAAATCTAGCGAAAGAGCATTCAGGATGGAGTTGGGTACTCTTCTTAGAAGGGGAGCTTCATGCCACGAAAGTATGAAAGATTTGAAAAGATGGGAAGAACAGTAAAACAAAGTGGAACAAGGCATGAAAAACTTAAAACAGTTGATATATCAATCGTTTCATAGAAGCTCGAGAATGTAAACATCAGATGACGACGAGAAACCTGCAGCAATGGGCTCTTGCTGCTGCTAACCAATTTCCTGACCTAAATTTTCAAGCTTCTGACTCGTGAGTCGTGCTCTTCAGACGAAGACATCGGATTCGTCAGAGAAGAAAATCACCAGATCTGTATGCGAGAAGGAAAGCGCTTCACTGCGGCAAGTCCTTGATGCAGCAGCAAATTTCTAGATGCCGACTCGAGTCATCATGCCAAAATACGACAAGGATTTTGTTATTAACACTGACCTAATAGACATTACACATAGTAAAAGCACACGATTCATTACATCAGTTGCAATACTATTTTATTACGCCATACTATTCTAGTTTGTGGCTGTTTGTTGTAGGGTGCCAGAATCAATCAACTCGAGTCCTCACACCAAAATGCGGCAAGGATTAACACTGATCAGAAAGTTATTACATAAGGTAAAAGTGCCTGATTCATTTACATCAATTGCAATACTGTTTTTATAGGCCATACTGTGACTGTTTGTTCTAGGGTGCCGATATCAAACAACTTATGACCGAACTCTCACCGAACGCGTAACATAGGTGGTTCTCGTGCAGCGAAGAAATATGCACTAGGTGACACATTCCCACCCTGTAGCTTGTCACCTGATTTGGAAAATTACTGCCAACGGTCTTCGTTTTCTTGGGAGAGACCACTGGTTCATTTGGACCAAATGTGCAAAAGGAGCTGATGAGTAGGTACACAAATGTAAAACCTTATGATAACATCTTCGAAGTCCGGAAAACTCACAACAGTACTATGCAGGAAATTTTTAATTGACGTCTTGAAGCCACACGTGGGAGAAGAACAATTTCTTTCGCTCCTCGATTCGTGGGGATGGCAAACGAACCCGGTTTTGAACGACGAAATTTTTCAGGATAGAGAGGGTTTGCCAGCGTCGAGTATTATTGTAATTCCTCTGAAATCTACTCCGTTGATGCAGCAATGCGACGTTTATTTTTGGAGACAGTTGAAAAATCTTATAAAGCGACTACAAAATTGATCGTACATCATCGAACACAATAGAGAGACTGCTTCAAGAGAAGACTGCATAAAATTCAATGAATAGTACACCATCAGTTGCCCGTGCAAAAATTCGGTGATATGATCAGATATGCGTGGAACGCCGCGAAAGTGTGTGATGACCGACAACCTTTCATGAACGTAAACCAAGTTTGATTTGCAATAGAAGCATTGGAAAAAACCATAGCCGCGCGGGATTAGCCGAGCGGTCTGGGCGCTGCAGTCATGGACTGTGCGCCTGGTCCCGGCGGAGGTTCGAGTCCTCCCTCGGGCATGGGTGTGTGTGTTTGTCCTTAGGATAATATAGGTTCCGTAGTGTGTAAGCTTAGGGACTGATTACCTTAGCAGTTAAGTCCCATAAGATTTCACAGACTTTTTTTTTTTTTTTTTGAAAAAACCATGCTCATGCAAAAATTCGGGGTTCATTGCGTGTGCTGTACGCCACAATAATTATTGTTTCACATATTTCTACGATCAGTACAATCCTGGTTCGTGCAGTGCTCCATACATGTCATAAATTTAGGTACATTAATGACAATAAAACGGTATCCTGATTTGATTCAGAATACTGTGTATCCTTTTCTATCTCAATTGTCATAAAGATGTTGTTTTGCTATTTTGTAGGATAAATGTTATGGAAATAGTAAATGAATCATTAAATTCTGATAGTTTGAACAGTCATAATAAATCTGTTGCCAGAGTTACATGGAAATTAAAAAGAAAGCAGTAGCAGCAAGATTCGATCCAGAGACCTTCCGCTTCTGAAACTAAACCCTTAATCGCTTGGCCCGAATCACATCGATGAGCGCAAATACGTACGTTCCCCTTACAACCAAAGCAACTCTTGTTCACAGGCAGGCCCGCGCTTGATGGAAACGAACACAAAGGGATCCCACAGCTTGACTATGAAAACAAATCAAAATAAATCGAAATCAAATCGCGGTAAAATGGTCCAATCTCGATGACCCCCTTCCACTCCAACAGTAACTGACGATGTCGTTGGGTCAACATGTGAACTCCTAGTGACCGTCTGTTGCAGAGCCCGATTTTCAACAACATGCACTAAACGGCATGCTCCAGAACTCTCTTGCTTTCACCAGCACTACACTATGTCGTCAAGACACGATACAGATCGTCTTATAGAGTAAGGAATACTTCGACCTGCACGTAATGTGATGATAAGCGCACGTCGAACACCTGTTCGCCTACACGTAGTTTCACCGCTATTCGACCATTTTCAATAGATGCTCACAATAGTAGCACGCGAACAGCTGTCCAGCTTCATCGTTTCTTACTCTTAGTTTTCTCTCTATCAGACTTCAAAATGTACATGAAGTTTCACAAAAAATACACTAAACAACAAGCAAAATCACAAGAGGTACATTTGGCGAAAACAGTATTTGGACAGTTCTCAGAATCAAACTCTTGAGCTGCAAAATCAAATGTCACTTGAATTAAATTGTTGAATTCAGCAACGTGTGCGCGAGTGTTTTATCCAGTCGTTTGCCGGGAATATTGAAGCTTAGACTGATACACTGGAGCAGGCAGCTGGTAATGAATAACATAATGCATTTTCATAATGAAAATTCCAATTTCTAATTTAATGTCGAAGTCACTGCAGAGAGTCTTTATAGAGTCTGTTATCCTTCTTCCATATGTTTTATATTGTTAGAAGAAATATAAATAGAAAGGCTCTACAAATTTTGCTGTTTTTGGCGGAATGATCAACCATTCAATGTCTTTGTGCGCAAACGAATAATTTGCTATTGTCGTGCCCGTGTAAGCACTCCAAGAATCACAAAATAGTATCCACTTCTTCTTATTTGCAACATTGTCATTAACGAAATTCACAGAAAAGGATTTTAAATGTTCTTTTGACGTTTTCTCACTTGTGATAGTCTCCAAATGTATGTTTGGTGGAAGATCGTTTTCAACAGCGTTTTTAACTTTCGGGCCGAAAGTTTTTTTCCTGAAGACAAATATGCAGTTTTTCTCTTAGGCTTCCACTCACTGAAAGTCCAACACCAACATCTATTGTATAGCTAAGAGTCGTATTTTGTACAGACTAGGCCAAGGCAACTGCTGATTTTTCCCCATTTTTAGATAGTGTCGCACCTGAAATGAGTTCATAATGAAATCCACTTTGATCCATATTCCAAATGCAGTGTGGCTGTATCCGGAAATGCATAGTTTTTTGGTATACTTCTTTGACAAAATGAGCCCCAGACTGGCGAATATCTTGATCTTCTACATCTCTGGCTGTCATGAAAGCAGTGACGTATCTACGATACATTCTGTATTTTTTTCTTGTGACGTGTTCTGAAAACAGCAGAACATTTAAACTTCGTGTGTTTAATTTCTCTTGCTTTTTGAATTGGCCAGAAGTTCAGGCGACAGTAATAGATACATTTTCCTTCATTCCTTGTTGAATTAGATTGGGATAGAATATGTTCTTTGATTGCCTTGTTTCCTCGAAACAGATGTCGGTTACTTTTTTTGTTTAAATAATCAAATATTACGTGATCTTCGATGTGCTTTTTGTAGATGGATGTCTTTTTAATAACGAGCTGTAGGTCTCGATTTTGTGTATAGGTTATCGTAATAATCATAAATATGTGCAAGACGTTCTTCTGGAAATTTTGTTAAATTGCTAACAGTATTGGATCTCTTTTCTGGTGATGGCTCATAGTCACCGGAACTGTTCGCTTCTCTTTGAGGAATACTGTTTCAGCCACTGCCACTAGCATTACAATCCTGAAAATTATGTCATCGTTTATAAAGTCCTTTTCTTCATCCACCATTCTATCCAGTGTTACTTCAGTTGAGCAATCAAATGAATGTTTATGTTTCTGAATAATCAGATCCACCAAAACCATTGTGAAAGTGTTGTCATCCTGTCGTACGCCGTCTTCCGTTGGACAACACCTGCTTAACTTGACTGCCACAATATTTAAAATGTTCCAAACATTACTGTATACTAAACATGTCAACTACTTGCTGAGGTAACTAATTGACTGGCAACTGACGTGTTAACCCTTCTCTCTCCTCCAAGACTACATGTGCTGTTGTGCACAAACCAAGAGCAACACAATCACACGCTGTCACGAGTGTGATTAGAAACGTGAGATTGCTCTGTGAACAAGTGTTTAAATACAAATTCCATTTCGAGCCGAGAGATGTCACTTGAGAGATGTTCGTTCCCAGGCGGCGGGCCATAACACTCCGCCCTTAGTCAAAGTTGCGTAAGTCAGTGGAATTTCCCATTTGCGGCCCGCATCGTCGATAGAATGACTCTCCACTCGTGCGTGCACCGTATACAAGCTATAGATTCCTTTCTGCATCACATGCCAGGAACACCATCAGGCGATATTCAGTCTCCCTGTGGGCATTGCTCATTATGTTCTGGCTCAGCAAAGTATTGGCCAGTTTCTCTGTGTACTATGAGCTCAGCAGTGACATCTATTAGTGCCACGGCAGTCGATCTCAGAAGGCAGAGGGATGACAAAGATGTACTTTACGTGTGCAGCAATCCAAGAAACAATTGTTTGCTGCAATATTGATGATATTATCACGCTGCAATCTTCGTAATTGCCAGTGCGTTTTCCTCTGCAAGTTGTTGATAATCATTCCAGGCGCCAGAGCCAGATGTACACCTGAGAATGTGAAATTGATTTATCTTACAAGGCAACATCACGAACTTGACCTCACATTTTAAGGAAAAAAGGGGGCACTAGCCAGTGTCAGCCCAGCAAGCGATCCGTCGCGAAAATGTGGGTTGTAATTCCGATAGCACGAAGATATGACATTGTGGAAGTAAAGGTTTTATTTATTCACACATAGAGTTCCATAGGACCAAATTGAGGAGCAAATCTCCAAGGTCATGGAACGTGTCAGTACATGAACTTACGACATAAAAGTAATAACAGATAAAAATAAAATGTTTATGTACCCGAAAAAAGTCAGTCCATGAGTTTAAGTAAACGCAATCGACAATACAACAAGAATCAGCTTAATTTTTCAAGGAACTCGTCGACAGAGTAGGAGTGACCCATGAGAAAACTCTTCAGCTTCGATTTAAAAGCGCCTGGATTACCGCTAAGATTTTTGAACTCGAGTGTCGCTTATTGAAAATGGATGCAGCAGTATACTGCACGCCTTTCTGCACAACAGTTAAGGAAGTCTAATCCAAATGCACGTTTGATTTCTGCCGAGCATTAACTGAGTGAAAGCTGCTTATTCTTGGGAGTAAGCTAATATTGTTAACAAGAAATGACAGTAAGGAATATATATATTGAGAGGCCAATGTCAAAAACCCAGACTCGTGAACAGGGATCGACAAGAGGTTCGTGAACTTACACCACTTATTACCCGAACCGCCCGTTTCTCAGCCAAAAATATCCTTTTAGAATGGGAAGAGCTACCCCAAAATATAATACCATACGACATAAGCGAATGAAAATGAGCGAAGTAGACTAATTTTCATGTCGATGATCACTCACTTTAGATACCTTCTTGTCGATGATCACTCACTTTAGATACCTTTCGGATAGTAAAAATGGCTGCATTAAAACTTTGAACAAGATTTAGAACGAGGGCTTTCTACGACAGTTTACTATCTATCTGAACACCAGAAATCTGAACTGTTCAGTTTCACTAATGATATGCCCATTCTGAGAAATTAAAACGTAGGTTTTGTTGAATTGTGTGTTATAAACTGTAAAAACTGAGTCTTACTGTGATATAGTGTTAGTTTAATTTCTACAAGTCATGAACTGCTCTGTTTGAAACCGAGCCAGTGTTGCACAAAACAGCCTTTATTACCAAATATTTTAGAGTTGCCCATAATACTAGAGGCCATATCATTTATACAAATAAGTAACAGGTGTGACCCCAACACTGATCCCTGGGGCACCCTCATTTGACCGTATCCCACTCAGACCCAACATCACAGCCACTCTCAACACTGTGAATAATGACCTTTTGCTGTCTGTTGTTAAAGTAAGAGGTGAACCAATTGCGAGTCCAACTTCTGGAGCAATATTTTGTGATCAAACAATCAAATGCCGTAGTTAAATCAAAAATCTGCCTAGTGTTGGAAACCTATTGTTTAACCCCTCCAGTACCTCACAGAGAGGAGAGAATATAGCATTTTCAGTTGTTAAACGACTTCTAAAGCCGAACTGTACATTTGATAGCAAATCGTGCGATATAAAATGGTCAATTATCCTAATGTACACAGCCTTTTCAATAACTTTAGCAAACATTGATAGCATAGAAATAGGTCTAAAATGGTCTACATTGTCCCTTTCTCCCTTTTTACATTGCCGCTTTTCTACTGAGTACTTTAATCGCTCAAGAAACAGACAATTCCTAAATTACGAATATGGCTAAGTACAGGGCTAACATATGCAGCGCAGTACTTTAATATTCTGCTAGGCACTCCATCATATCCATGAGAGCCCTTAGTCTTCAGTGATTTAATTATTGACTCAATCCCCCCCTTATCAGTATCACAGAGGAGTATTTCAGACATCAGTCTCGGAAAGGCCTTTCCAAGAGTGTTATGTGATTCCCTGTAGAAACTAAAAGTTTATATAATTCACCAGCAATGCTCAGAAAGTGATTGTACATATATCTGGTTTATCAGTAGCAGAAATGTTTTTAATATGAACTGACTTTATATCGTCGACCTTGTGCTGCTGTCCATACACTTCCTTCTCTCACCAACAGAATGCCCATAAACTAATAAAGAATGAATAAAAATATTGTGTATAGCTGTATTACTCTTCCCCTGCACCCTAATTGGAAAAAACACAGTTTGCATCAGATCATATGAATTTAGGAGAACTACCAACTTTCATTTCTTGCACAATCATATACAAAATTAATTTTTAACCTTTCAACAACCATCGGGCCTCAGAGGCCTGTCTGTAATTTTATTCTGCTCTATATTAGTAGCTATACATTTCATTTTAATGAAATTTTAGGACTTCTCCCAGTTTACCTTGTTAGTCATAATTTTGGAAAATAATTATAAAAATTTACCTATGGTTTTGTGTAAAAGCGTGGGTTCATATTTAATCTCGTACGGGCTTCAGAAGCCTGTGGGTTATTAAACAACAAGATATATGTCTGTAACGTCATTTGCTATTGTCGACTTGCATTGTTAACCTTTCAGAGTTCAATAGTCCTCCTTGTAATAAGCACATCTTTAATTTGGTGCATTATTTCATAGTAGTCGTCTGTTCTACGAACTGAAAATGTTACGGAGTAGACGGCTATTAGACGAGGAGGCGAGGGAGTGGTTGGAGCAGTCTTCTGATTCTGAAAACCCACCTAGTGAATCTGAACTTGTCGGTAATTGTGATAAAAAGGTAGACGTCTCTGAAATGTCAGAACAACACGAAGATTATGATGGTTATCATGAAGACTCCTTTTACGAAGGAGAAGAACAATTTAGTGCAAATTCTGTTGAGTGTGACTTATTGTTTTCTCGTATTGTGAGTGAAATATGTGTTACAACTCCTCATGCAGCAATTTTTGGTAGGTTGACAAAGAAGGGTTTATTGATAGAAGACCAGGGACCATTGAGGCATTCCATTAGAAACTGTGATAGTGTAGAGTCTTTTTTTATGTTGTTCTTTCGTTTACCCCTCACTGAGAAAGTATGTATATGGACCAACTGCAAGGTTGAGTCATTTACAAGATATACACTCCTGGAAATTGAAATAAGAACACCGTGAATTCATTGTCCCAGGAAGGGGAAACTTTATTGACACATTCCTGGGGTCAGATACATCACATGATCACACTGACAGAACCACAGGCACATAGACACAGGCAACAGAGCATGCACAATGTCGGCACTAGTACAGTGTATATCCACCTTTCGCAGCAATGCAGGCTGCTATTCTCCCATGGAGACGATCGTAGAGATGCTGGATGTAGTCCTGTGGAACGGCTTGCAATGCCATTTCCACCTGGCGCCTCAGTTGGACCAGCGTTCGTGCTGGACGTGCAGACCGCGTGAGACGACGCTTCATCCAGTCCCAAACATGCTCAATGGGGGACAGATCCGGAGATCTTGCTGGCCAGGGTAGTTGACTTACACCTTCTAGAGCACGTTGGGTGGCACGGGATACATGCGGACGTGCATTGTCCTGTTGGAACAGCAAGTTCCCTTGCCGGTCTAGGAATGGTAGAACGATGGGTTCGATGACGGTTTGGATGTACCGTGGACTATTCAGTGTCCACTCGACGATCACCAGAGGTGTACGGCCAGTGTAGGAGATCGCTCCCCACACCATGATGCCGGGTGTTGGCCCTGTGTGCCTCGGTCGTATGCAGTCCTGATTGTGGCGCTCACCTGCACGGCGCCAAACACGCATACGACCATCATTGGCACCAAGGCAGAAGCGACTCTCATCGCTGAAGACGACACGTCTCCATTCGTCCCTCCATTCACGCCTGTCGCGACACCACTGGAGGCGGGCTGCACGATGTTGGGGCGTGAGCTGAAGACGGCCTAACGGTGTGCGGGACCGTAGCCCAGCTTCATGGAGACGGTTGCGAATGGTCCTCGCCGATACCCCAGGAGCAACAGTGTCCCTAATTTGCTGGGAAGTGGCGGTACGGTCCCCTACGGCACTGCGTAGGATCCTACGGTCTTGGCGTGCATCCGTGCGTCGCTACGGTCCGGTCCCAGGTCGACGGGCACGTGCACCTTCCGCCGACCACTGGCGACAACATCGATGTACTGTGAAGACCTCACGCCCCACGTGTTGAGCAATTCGGCGGTACGTCCCCCGGCCTCCCGCATGCCCACTATACGCCCTCGCTCAAAGTCCGTCAACTGTACATGCGGTTCACGTCCACGCTGTCGGGGCATGCTACCAGTGTTAAAGACTGCGATGGAGCTTCGTATGCCACGGCAAACTGGCTGACACTGACGGCGGCAGTGCACAAATGCTGCGCAGCTAGCGCCATTCGACGGCCAACACCGCGGTTCCTGGTGTGTCCGCTATGCCGTGCGTGTGATCATTGCTTGTACAGCCCTCTCGCAGTGTCCGGAGCAAGTATGGTGGGTCTGACACACCAGTGTCAATGTGTTCTTTTTTCCATTTGCAGGAGTGTATATTTGCATGGAAAGAAAAAGTTTCTTCCTGTTCTGATCCTGATTGGTGTTTACAAGTCAAGGAATGAAGATATCAGTCAACTTTGGAGTGTTAAGAATGTGTTGCGCTTTGATAATGCTGGAGCCCAACGTGAACATAGGTCAAGTAACAAACTGGAACCAATAAGAGAAGTTTTTGAGACACGGGAAACTGCCCTGAGGGATGTTTGCACTACAGGATAGTGCATAACTATGGATGAACAGTTGGTCACATTTCGAGGTCGCTGTCCATTTCGACGGTACATGCCATCAAAACCTGGTAGATAGGGAATAAAGTTCTGGGCAATTTGTAAAAAGTGCAATACGCAACTGCTGGAGGATGAAAGTGTATACTGAGAAGGAAGAATAAACCAGAGCGTACAACTTGGAGAGGATCTTGTGAAAACCATGGTGACTGAACGTAAGAAGTCTGGACGTAATATCACCTGAGATAATCTTTTTTACATCTCTCGGTTAAGCTAATTATTTGTTGTCAAGAGATCTGATACTAGTTGGTACTATCCGGAAAAGAACTATGGGAAACTGCCTGCCGATTTGATTACACCTGAAGGACGTGAAGCATACTGTGTATTATTTGGTTTGTTCTTCTTTGTTCCTAAGAAGAGCAAAGTGGCTAACATCTTTAGCTCTGATCATGACGAATCAACATTATTACCATCAGAAATGAAGAAATCTAAAGTTATAATGACATACAATGCCACAAAAGTTGGTGTTGAAGGAAAGCGAGGTGTTGGTTCAAAATGGTTCAAATGGCTCTGAGCTCTATGGGACTTAACATCTATGGTCATCCGTCCCCTAGAACTTAGAACTACTTGAACCTAACTAACCTAAGGACATCACACAACACCCAGTCATCACGAGGCAGAGAAAATCCCTGACCCCGGCGGGAAGAGGTGCTGACCATTGGTGGCTTTCTTCAACATGATTGATGTAAGTGTAATAAATACATACCTAATTTGGATGATGCTGGCTACCAATAAAAAAATGAGACGTCAGACTTTCATCATCTACATACATGCTCCGTAAACCACGGTACGGAGTAGGGCGGAGGGTATCGCTTACCGCTACCAGTCATTGCCTTTCCTGTTCCACACGCAGACAGAGAGAGGGAAAAATAACTGTCTAAAAGAGCCCTGTTCTAGCATTTATCTTCGTGGTACTTAAGGGAATGTACGAAGGCGGCAGTAGAATCGATCTGCAGTTCGATTCTCTAAATTTCGGTAATAGTGCCTCGCGAAAAGAACGTCACCTTCTCTATAGGGATTCCCATTTGAGTTCACGAAGCGTCTCTGTAATACTTGTGTGCTGATCGAATATACCGGTAACAAATATAGCAGCACGCCTCTGAATTCCTTCGCCGTCTTCTTTAATCCGAGCTGTTGGCGAACCCAAACACTCGAACACTACTCAATAATTGGTTGCACTAGCGTTCTGTACGCTGTCTTCTTCATTGATGAGTGACGCTTACCCAACACTCTCCAAGTAAAACCAAGTCGAGTATTCGCCTTCTCTATTACCAATCTCATGTGCTCATTCCATTTCATATCGCTTTGCAACGTTGCGCGTAGATATACAGGGTAGTCCATGGATCGTGACCGGGCCAAATATCTCATGAAATAAGCGTCAAACGAAAAAACTACAAAGAACGAAACTTGTCTAACTTGAAGTGGGAAAACACATGGAGCTATGGTTGGTCCGCTAGATGGCGCTGGCATAGGTCAAACGCATATCAACTGCGTTTTTTTAAAAATAGGAACACCCATTTTTTATTACATATTCGTGTAGTACGTAAAGAAAGATGAACGTTTTATTTGGACCACTTTTTTCCATTTGTGATAATTGGCGCTGTAATAGACACAAGCATATGGCTCACAATTTTAGACTAACAGTTGGTAACGGATGGGTTTTTAAAATTAAAATACAGAACGTAGGTACGTTTGAACATTTTATTTCGGTTGTTTCAGTGTGATACATGTACCTTTGTCACCTTATCATTTCTGAGAAAGCATGCTGTTACAGCGTGATTACCTGTAAATACTACATTAATGCAATAAATGCTCAAAATGATGTCCGTCAACCTCAATGCATTTGGCAATACGTGTAACGACATACCTCTCATCAGCGAGTAGTTCGCCTTCCGTTATGTTCGCACATGCATTGACAGTGCACTGAGGCACGTTGTCAGGCGTTGTCGGTGGATCACTATAGTAAATATCCTTCAACTTTCTCCACAGAAAGAAATCCGGGGTCGTCAGATCCGGTGAACTTGCAGGGCATGGTATGGTGCTTCGACGACCAATCCACCTGTCATGAAATATGCTATTCAATACCGCTTCAACCGCACGCGAGCTATGCGCCGGACATCCATCATGTTGGAAGTACATCGCCATTCTATCATGCAGTGAAACACCTTGTAGTAACATCGGTAGAATATTACGTAGGATATTAGCATACATTGCACCTTTTAGATTCACACCGATGAAATGAGGGCCAATTATTCTTCCTCCCATAATGCCGCACCAAACGTTAACCAGCCAAGGTTGCTGGTGTTCCATTTGTCGCAGCCATCGAGGATTTTCCGTTGCCCAATAGTGCATATTATGCCATTTTATGTTACCGCTGTTGGTGAATGACGCTTCGTCGCAAAATAGAACACGTGCAAAAAATCTGTAATTGTACCGTAATTCCTTTTGTGCCCAGTGACAGAACTGTACACGACGTTCAAAGCCGTTGCCGTGCAATTCCTCGTGCATAGAAATATGGTACGGGTGCAATCGATGTTGATGTAGCATTCTCAACACCGACGTTTTTGATATTCCCGATTCTCGCGCAATTTGTCTGCTACTGATGTGCGGATTAGCCGCGACAGCAGCTAAAACACCTACTTGGGCATCATCATTTGTTGCAGGTCGTGGTTGACGTTATACATGTGGCTGAACACTTCCTGTTCCCTTAAATAATGTAGCTAACCGGCGAACGGTCGGGACACTCGGATGTAGTCTTCCAGGATACCGAGCAGCATACATAGCACACGCCAGTTGGGCATTTTAATCACAATAGCCAAAAATCAACACGATATCGACCTTTTCCGCAATTGGTAAACGGTCCATTTTAACACGGGTAATGTATCACGAAGCAAATACCGTCCGCACTGGCGGAATGTTACGTGATACCACGTACTTATACGTTAGTGATTATTACAGCGCCTTCTATGACAAAGCGAAAAAAGTAGTCCAACATTTCTTTACGCACTACACGAATGTGTAATAAAAAATGGGGGTTCCTATTTAAAAAAAAACGCAGATGATATCCGTTTGACCTATGGCAGCGCCATCTAGCGGTCCAACCACAGCGCCATCTGGTTTCCCCCTTCCAGCTAGACGAGTTTCGTTCTTTGTAGTTTTTTCGTTTGACGCTTATTTCGTGAGATATTTGGCCCGGTCACTATCGATGGACCACCCTGTATAGTCAATGAGACTGTCAAGTAGACCTTTTAATACTGTACTCGAAAGGTACAGGATTGTTTTTCCTACTCATCCGCATTAATTTACTTTTTTTACATTTAAAGCAAGTTGCGAATACCACACCAATTAGAAATTATGTCTAAGTCATTTTGTATACTTTTTCAGTCACTCAACGACTACACCATCTCTTCCTCAGCAAACAGCCGTAAATTGTTGCTCACTCTATCCGTCACATCATTTATGCGTATAGAAAGTGAGAGCGGTCCTATCACACTTCCCTGGGGCACTCCTGATACCCTTGTCTCTGATGAACTCTCGCCGTCGAGGACAACGTACTGCGTTCTATTGCTTAGAAAGTCTTCGAGCCACTCGCATATATGGGAATCTCGGACCTTCATGAACAGTCTGCAGTGGGGCACTATGTAAAAAGCTTTCCGGAAATTTAGGAATATGAAATCTGCGTGTTGCCCTTTCGTCCAACGTTTGTAGGATGACATGTGAGAAAATGACAAGTTGAGTTTCGCGGAGCAATGCCTTCTAAATCCATGCTGATTTGTGGACAGAAGCGTTTCTGCTCAAGCACTTTTATGATAGTCGAACCCAGAATGTATTCAAGAATTCTACAGCAAGCCAATGTTACGGATATTGTGCGGGTCCGTCCTTTATCTTTCTTATATGGAGGAATCACCTACGTTTTATTCCAGTCGCTTGGGACTTCGTCATGGACAAGAGGTTCACTATGAATACAAGCGAAGTAAGGGGCTAATGCTGGAAGAGTACTCTCTGTAAAAGCGAATTGTAATTTCATCTGGACCTTCCAACTTATCTGTTTTCAAGTCTTTTATTTGCATCTCTACACCACGGATTCCTGTTTCCACGTCCTCCATGTGTGAGTCTGCACGACAGTCAAAAGACAGTATATTACACGATCCTCCTGCGTGAATGATCTCTTAAACATAACATTTAAAACTTCATCTTTCCTTTTGAGGTTTTCTGTTCGCACCGCAGAGTGGTCGACGAGTGACTATATACACTACTGGCCATTAAAATTGCTACACCAAGAAGAAATGCAGATGATAAACGGGTATTCATAGGACAAATATATTTTACTAGAACTGACATGTCACGCAATTTGGTTGCATAGATCCTGCGAAACCAGTACCCAGAACAACCACCTCTGGCCGTAACAACGGCCTTGATACGCCTGGGCATGGAGTCAAACAGAGCTTGGATGGCGTGTACAGGTACAGCTGCCCATGCACCTTCAACACGATACCACAGTTCATCAAGAATAGTGACTGGCGAATTGTGACGAGCCAGTTGCTCGGCCGCCATTGACCAGACGTTTTCAATTGGTGAGAGATCTGGAGAATGTGCTGGCCAGGGCAGCAGTCGAACATTTTCTGTATCCAGAAAGGCCCGTACTGGACCTGCAACATGCGGTCGTGTATTATGCGGCTGAAATGTAGGGCTTCGCAGGGATCGAATGAAGGGTAGAGCCACGGGTCGTAACACATCTGAAATGTAACGTCCACTGTTCAAAGTGCCGTCAATGCGAACAAGAGGTGGCCGAGACGTGTAACCAATGGCACCCCATACCATCACGGCGTGTGATACGCCAGTATGGCGATGACGAATACACACTTCCAATGTGCGTTTACCGTTATGTCGCCAAACACGGATGCGATCATCATGATGCTGTAAACAGAACCTGGATACATCCGAAAAAAATGACGTTTTGCCATTCTTGCACCCTAGTTCGTCGTTGAGTACACCATCGCGGGCGCTCCTGTCTGTTATGCAGCGTCAAGGGTAACCGCAGCCATGGTCTCCGAGCTGATAGTCGATGCTGCGGCAAACGTCGTCGAACTGTTCGTGCATATGGTTGTTGTCTTACAAACGTACCCATGTGTTGACTCATGGATCCAGACGTGGCTGCACGATCCGTTACAGCCATGGGGATAAGATGCCTGTCATCTCGACTGCTAGTGATACGAGGCCGTTGGGATCTGGCACGGCGTTCCGTATTACCCTCCTGAACCCACAGATTCCGTATTCTGCGTTCTTTGGATCTCGACCAAAGCGAGCACCAATGTCGCGATACAATAATCCGCAATCGCGATATGCTACAATCCGACCTTTATCAAAGTCGGAAACGTGATTGTGCGCATTTCTCCTCCTTACAAAAGGCATCACAAAAACGTTTCACCAGGCAACGCCGGTCAACTGCTGTTTGTGTATGAGAAATCGGTTGAAAACTTCACAGCAAACATAAGCATAGCCAAAGCCTTGCAGACAAACAAAAATTACGCGAAGCGAAATGTAGTGTGACGAGGGCTATGCGAGAGGCTTTCAATGAATTCGAAAGTAAAGTTCTATGTACTGACTTGGCAGAAAACCCTAAGAAATTTTGGTCCTATGTCAAAGCGGTAGGTGGATCAAAACAAAATGTCCAGACACTCTGTGACCAAAATGGTACTGAAACAGAGGATGACAGACTAAAGGCCGAAATACTAAATGTCTTCTTCCAAAGCTGTTTCACAGAGTAAGACTGCACTGTGCTTCCTTCTCTAGATTGTCGCACAGTTGACCAAATGGTAGATATCGAAGTAGACGACAGAGGGATAGAGAAACAATTAAAATCGCTCAAAAGAGGAAAGGCCGCTGGTCCTGATGGGATACCAGTTCGATTTTACACAGAGTACGCGAAGGAACTTGCCCCCCTTCTTGCAGCGGTGTACCGTAGGTCTCTAGAAGAGCGAAGCGTTCCAAAGGATTGGAAAAGGGCACAGGTCATCCCCGTTTTCAAGAAGGGACGTCGAACAGATGTGCAGAACTATAGACCTATATCTCTAACGTCGATCAGTTGTAGAATTTTGGAACACGTATTATGTTCGAGTATAATGTCTTTTCTGGAGACTAGAAATCTACTCTGTAGGAATCAGCATGGGTTTCGAAAAAGACAGTCGTGTGAAACCCAGCTCGCGCTATTCGTCCACGAGACTCAGAGGGCCTTAGACACGGGTTCACAGGTAGATGCCGTGTTTCTTGACTTCCGCAAGGCGTTTGACACAGTTCCCCACAGTCGTTTAATGAACAAAGTAAGAGCATACGGACTATCAGATCAATTGTGTGATTGGATTGAGGAGTTCCTAGATAACAGAACGCAGCATGTCATTCTCAATGGAGAGAAGTCTTCCGAAGTAAGAGTGATTTCAGGTGTGCCGCAGGGGAGTGTCATAGGACCGTTGCTATTCACAATATACATAAATGACTTTGTGGATGACATCGGAAATTCACTGAGGCTTTTTGCAGATGATGCTGTGGTGTATCGAGAGGTTGCAACAATGGAAAATTGTACTGAAATGCAGGAGGATCTGCAGCGAATTGACGCATGGTGCACGGAATGGCAATTGAATCTCAATGTAGAGAAGCGTAATGTGATGCGAATACATAGAAAGATAGGTCCCTTATCATTTAGCTACAAAATAGCCGGTCAGCAACTGGAAGCAGTTAATTCCATAAATTATCTGGGAGTACGCATTAGGAGTGATTTAAAATGGAATGATCATATAAAGTTGATCGTCGGTAAAGCAGATGCCAGACTGAGATTCATTGGAAGAATCCTAAGGAAATGCAATCCGACAACAAAGGAAGTAGGTTACAGTACGCTTGTTCGCCCAATGCTTGAATACTGCTCAGCAGTGTGGGATCCGCACCAGGTAGGGTTGATAGAAGAGATAGAGAAGACCCAACGGAGAGCAGCGCGCTTCGTTACAGGATCATTTAGTAATTGCGAAAGCGTTACGGAGTTGATAGATAAACTCCAGTGGAAGACTCTGCAGGAGAGACGCTCAGTAGCTCGGTACGGGCTTTTTTTAAAGTTTCGAGAACATACCTTCACCGAAGAGTCAAGCAGTATATTGCTCCCTCCTACGTATATCTCGCGAAGAGACCATGAGGATAAAATCAGAGAGATTAGAGCCCACACAGAAGCATACCGACAGTCCTTCTTTCCACGTACAATACGAGACTGGAATAGAAGGGAGAACCGATAGAGGTACTCAGGGTACCCTCCGCCACACACCGTCAGGTGGCTTGCGGAGTATCGATGTAGATGTAGATGTAGAAAACTTTCCTCATGTCAGCACGTAGTAGGTGTCGCCACCGGCGCCAACCTTGTGTGAATGCTATGAAAAGCTAATCATTTGCATATCACAGCATCTGCTTCCTGTCGGTTAAATTTCACGTCTGTAGCACGTCATCTTCGTGGTGCAGCAATTTTAATGGCCAGTACTGTAGAAGCTTTCGACTAGCTTTGTTATTTTACGTATGATCAATTTGGGAAAACAACTAGTAGGTGCAAAGAAGCCAATGAATTCATTAGTAGCACCGGATCCAGGAGGGGGAGTGAAAACTCCAGCTAAGAAAGGAGATGATGTGGATATTGTGTAGAGAAGAATAACAGAAAAAGGTGGATTACATGTTATAAGTGCACCAACCCTGTACGCTCGGAACGTTGTGCTACTGTCTGTGCAAGATTGTAATAAGAATTATGTTAATAAAAACACTTGGTGTAGAATAAAAGAACTATATAGTCTAGGATGGCTTCCAGTGAATAGCTACAAAACGGGGCGCAGAATATCGTTGACGTACCGCTGTGGAGTAAGGCTGCAGCGGATGACAGCCAAAGGGGTCCTTCTATGAAATGAAATACCACCCCAGACGATCCTTCACTTTTATCAGGTCGGATGGCGGGCGACAATCAGGTTGGTATCCCGTCGCTGTTCGGAGCTTCTCTAGACACGCCTTCGGCCTGAGGTCTCATTGACTGGAGTAGAATTGTCTTCAGTGATGAGTCTCGCTTCCAAATGAGCTCTGATGACTGGCAGAGACGAATCTGGAAACACCCCGGACGGCGGTGGGATACCAACTTGACTGTCGCCCGCCATAGGACCCGGCAACAAGGAGTGACGGTCTTGGGTGCATCTCAAAGCGGGACTCCTTTGGTCGTCATCAGCGGCCCCTTCCTGCACAGCGTTGGGTCTACATCTACATCTACATCTACATCTACATCTACATCTACACCCATACACCTGACGCTGTGTGGCGGAGGGTACCTCGAGTACCTCTATCGGTTCTCCCTTCTATTCCAGTCTCGTATTGTTCGTGGAAAGAAGGATTGTCGGTATGCTTCTGTGTGGGCCCTAATCTCTCTGATTTTATCCTCATGGTCTCTTCGCGAGCTGCTCTCCGTTGGATCTTCTCTATCTCTTCTATCAATCCTGTCTGGTACGGATCCCACACTGCTGACCAGTATTCAAGCAGCGCGCGAACAAGCGTACTGTAACCTACTTCCTTTGTTTTCGGAGTGCATTTCCTTAGGATTCTTCCAATGAATCTCAGTCTGACATCTGCTTTACCAACGATCAACTTTATGTGATCGTTCCATTTTAAATCACTCCTAATGCGTACTCCCAGATAATTTATGGAATTAACTGCTTCCAGTTGCTGACCTGCTATATTGTAGCTAAATGATAAGGGATCTTTCTTTCAATGTATTCGCAGCAATTTACATTTGTCTACATTGAGATTCAATTGCTATTCCCTGCACCATGCGTCAATTCGCTGCAGATCCTATTGCATTTCAGTACAATTTTCCATTGTTACAACCTCTCGATATACCACAGCATCATCCGCAAGAAGCCTCAGTGAATTTCCGATGTCACCCACAAGGTCATTTATGTATATTGTGAATAGCAATGGTCCTACGACAATCGCCTGCGGCACACCTGAAATCACTCTTACTTCGGAAGACTTCTCTCCATTGAGAAGGACATGCTGCGTTCTGTTATATAGGAACTCTTCAATCCAGTCACACAATTGGTCTGATAGTCCATATGCTCTTACTTTGTTCATTAAACGACTGTGGGGAACGGTATCGAACGCCTTGCGGAAGTCAAGAAACACGGCATCTACCTGTGATCCCGTGTCTATGGCTCTCTGAGTCTCGTGGACGTTCGTCTTTTTCAAAACCCATGCTGATTCCTACAGAGTAGATTTCTAGTCTCCAGAAAAGTCATTATACTCGCACATAATACGTGTTCCAAAATTCTACAACTGATCGACGTTAGAGATATAGGTCTATAGTTCTGCACGTCTGTTCGACGTCCCTTCTTGAAAACGGGGATGACCTGTGCCCTTTTTCAATCCTTTGGAACGCTACGCTCTTCTAGAGACCTACGGTACACCGCTGCATGAATGGGGGCAAGTTCCTTCACGTACTCTGTGTAATATCGGACTGGTATCCCATCAGGTCCAACGGCCTTTCCTCTTTTGAGCGATTTTAATTGTTTCTCTATCCCTCTGTCGTCTATTTCGATATCTACCATTTTGTCATCTGTGCGACAATCTAGAGTAGGAACTACAGTGCAGTCTTCCTCTGTGAAAAAGATTTGGAAAAAGACATTTAGTATTTCGGCCTTTAGTCTGTCATCCTCTGTTTCAGTACCATTTTGGTTACAGTGTCTGGACATTTTGTTTTGGTCCACCTACCGCTTTGACATATGACCAAAATTTCTTAGGATTTTCCGTCAAGTTAGTACATAGAACTTTACTTTCGAATTCATTGAGCTCCTCTCGCATAGCCCTCCTCACACTACATTTCGCTTCGCGTAATTTTTGTTTGTCTGCAAGGCTTTGGCTATGTTTATGTTTGCTGTGAAGTTCTCTTTGCTTCCGCAGCAGTTTTCTAACTCGGTTGTTGTACCACGGTGGCTCCTTTCCATATCTTACGATCTTGCTTGGCACATACTCATCTAACGCATGTTGTACGATGGTTTTGAACTTTGTCCACTGCTCCTCAACACCATCTGTACTTGAGACAAAACTTTTGTGTTGAGCCGTTAGGTACTCTGTAATCTGCTTTTTCTCACTGTTGCTAAACAGAAAAATCTTCCTTTTTTTATTATTTCTATTTACGGCTAAAATCATCGATGCAGTAACCGCTTTATGATCGCTGATTCCCTGTTCTGCGTTAACTGTTTCAAATAGTTCGGGTCTGTTTGTCATCAGTAGGTCTAATATGTTATCGCCACGAGTCGGCTCTCTGTTTAACTGCTCAAGGTAGTTTTCAGATAAAGCACTTTAAAAAATTTCACTGGATTCTTTGTCCCTGCCACCCGTTATGAACGTTTGAGTCTCTCAGTCTATATCCGGCAAATTAAAATCTCCACCCAGAACTATAACATGGTGGGGAAACCTACTCGAAATATTTTCCAAATTATCCTTCAGGTGTTTAGCCACAACTGCTGCTGAGCCAGGGGGCCTATAGAGACATACAATTACCATGTCTGAGCCTGCTTTAACCGTGACCTTCACCCAAATTATTTCACATTTCGGATCTCCGTCAATATCCTTCGATACTATTGCACTTCTTATCGCTATAAACACGCCTCCTCCTTCACTGTCCAGCCTGTCTCTGCGGTATACATTCCAATCTGAGTTTACGATTTCATTACTGTTTAAGTCTGGTTTCAGCCAACTTTCTGCCCCTAGTACTATATCGGCATTGTGACTGTTTATTAATGAGAGAAGTTCTGGGACCTTTCTATAAACGCTCCTGCAGTTTACTATTAGCACATTAATATTGTTATTCCCTGTTGCATTTTGCCTACTCCTACCTTTCCGCGTCTCAGGAGGCGTCTTGTCGGGCCTAACCTAAAAAACACAAATGTGCACTCCACACGTACTCCGCTACCCCTGTAGCCGCTTCCTGCGTGTAGTGCACGCCTGACCTATTCAGGGGGACCCTACATTTCTCCACCCGATAGCGGAGGTCGAGAAATTTGCACCCCAGATCTCCGAAGGATCATCTGAGCCTCTGGTTTAAGCCTTCTACTCGGCTCCAAACCAGAGGACCGCGATCGGTTCTGGGAACGATACTAGAAATAGTTAGCTCAGATTCCACCCCGCGAGTGAGGCTTTCCGCCTTCAGCAATTCCGCCAACTGCCTGTACGAACTGAGGATGACCTCTGAACCCAGACGGCAGGAGTCATTGGTGCTGACATGAGCAACGATACTCTTCGTGGCAAGCCATTCTGGGCTTACATTTCAGCAAGATAATGCCCGCCTACACGTTGCGAGAGGTTCTACTGCTTGTTTTCGTGCTTGCCAAATCCTTGGCCAGCGAAGTTGCCGGATCTCTACCCAATTGAAACCGTTTAGAGCAATACGGGCAAGGTCCTACAGCCACCTCGAGATTTTGCCGATCTAACTCGCCAATTGGACAAAATTTGGCATGGTGCCCTCAGGAGGACATCCAACAACTCTATTAGTCAGTGCCAAACCGGATAAGTGCTTACGTAAGTGCCAGAGGTGGACCAACGCGTTATTGACTTGCTTAGTTTGGGAACCTCTTTCTCTTGAATAAATAGTCCAATTTTTTCTGAAATTGTAAAGATTTGTTTGTCTGTACATGTAGATTACATCTACCGATTTCCGTCCCATTAGTATAATTCCTCCGTGGTGCGTCGGATTCTTTGTCTTAGAGTGCATATAGCTGCAAAATGTCTGTACGAGAATATTGTTAAAAATAATACTGAACGTATGTGGGCGTCAGGTTGACATACTACGTGCTCGTTTTATTTACTACTTTTCGTGTATAATAAAATGTGTTCTCGAACAAGATTTCAGAACACGTGGAGAAGATGTGTCCACCTTCCCCCTCCTCTTCCCTAGCCTACTACATCCCGCAATTACGAGAGCTGTGGTTGTCACTCCAATGTACAGAACTTCGTTGTCGGGCACAGGGCGGCTGAAGTGAGGTGCAGCGAATGACAAATGGTGTGCGCGATAATTTAATAGCAATACACTCGGAAGGTCACAACAGCATGCTACCGAAATTACGCCCCATATTTTCGAGCAGGGTCGATTTTTTGGGGTGATATCTTGCAAGTGTGCTTTTTACTCCTTGATGTTGTTATCTTCAGTCCTGAGACTGGTTTGATGCAGCTCTCCATGCTACTCTACCCTGTGCAAGCTTCTTCATCTCCCAGTACTTACTGAAACGTACATCCTTCTGAATCTGCTTAGTGTATTCATCTCTTGGTCTCCCTCTACGATTTTTACGCTCCACGCTACCCTCCAATGCTATATTTGTGATCCCTTGATGCCTCAGAACATGTCCTACCAACCGGTCCCTTCTCCTTGCCAAGTTGTGCCACAAACTCCTCTTCTCCCCAATTCTATTCAATACCTCCTCATTAGTTATGTGATCTACCCATCTAATTTTCAGCATTCTTCTATAGCACCACATTTCGAAAGCTTATATTCTCATCTTGTCCAAACTGTTTATCGTCCATGTTTCACTTCCCTACGTGACTACACTCCATGCAAATACTTTCAGAAACGACTTTCTCACATTTAAATCTATACCCGATGTTAACAAATTTCTCTTCCTCTAAAACGCTTTCCTTGCCATTGCCAGTCTACATTTTATATTCTCTCTACTTCGATCATCATCAGTTATTTTGCTCCCGAAACAGCAAAACTCCTTTACTACTTTAAGTGTCTCATTTCCTAATCTAATTCCCTGAGCATCGCCCGACTTAATTCGACTACATTCCATTATCCTCGTTTTGCTTTTGTTGATGTTCATCTTACATCCTCCTTTCAAGATATTGCCAATTCCGTTCAACAGCTCTTCCAGGTCCTTTGCTGTCTCTGACAGAATTACTGTGTCATCATCGTACCCTAAAGTATTTAATTCCTACTCCTAATTTTTCTTTCGTAGATTTTACTGCTTGCTCCATATACAGATTAAATAACGTCGGGGATGTGCTACAACCCTGTCGGACTCCCTTCCCAATCTCTGCTTCTCTTTCGTGCCACTCGACTCCTACAACTGCCATCTGGTTTCTGTACAAATTGTAAATAGCTGTATTTTACCCCTGCCACCTTTAGAATTTGAAAGAGAGTATTCCAGTCAACATTGTCAAAAGCTTTCTCTAAGTCTACAAATGCCAGAAATGTAGGTTTGCCTTTCCTTTATCTATTTTCTAAGATAAGTCGTAGGGTCAGTATTGCCCTACGTGTTCCTACATTTCTGCGGAATCCAAACTGATCTTCGCCGAGGTCGGCTTCTACCAATTTTTCCATTCGTCTGTAAAGAATTCGCGTTAGTATTTTGCAGCTGTGAGTTATTAAACTTATAGTTCGGTAATTTTCACATCCGTCAACACCTGATTTCTTTGGGATTGGAATTATTATATTCTTCATGAAATCTGAGGGTATTTCGCCTGTCTCATACGTCTTGCTCACCAGATGGTAGTTTTGTCAAGACTGGCTCCCCCAAGGCCGTCAGTAGTTCTAATGGAATGTTGTCTACTCCCGGGGCCTTGTTTTGACTCAGGTCTTTCAGTGCTCTGTCAAACTCTTCACGCAGTATCGTATCTCCCATTTGCTCCTTAAAATATGAAATCAAGTTGGGTGTATCACAGAAGGACACCTGCGCACAAAACGAGTGCCCTGTTGCGGCGTGGAAGCGCTGGCGATCAGGATGGCCACACAATTGGAGGCCGGTGTGGTGGGGTGCAGCGATTGGGAGCGCGCCACTTGCGACAGAGGAGGCCCGGCACGCGCCCGGGGTCAAACGCTGCCAATCTCCGCACAGCGGCCAATCAGGGACCGACCCAGGCGTGTTACCAATCCGCTCGCCAGGGACGCCGCTGAGGTGAGCCACAGCACGGCGGCCGGGGCAGCTTTCAACGAGCAGCGACCAGCTCGCACTTTCCTGGAAAATCTACGTATCTGCAACCAGTCATCGTGGCGAGAAGTGTCAGGCGTAAAGCATGAAGTTTGCGTGTAGCAGTCATACCAAGTGCAAATTTACGGTTACGCCGTTGTTTCCACACCCAAGTTGCACAGAACGCTTAATAACTTAAGTACGATCATATGGGATATTAAATAAATATCTGACTGGATAGAGCATTTCTTGGTGCGGAGGATGTGACGTATTACCTGGGTTGGAGAACTGAAGAAGTAGCTTCAAGTCTGCCCCAGGCTAAGTGTGTTGTGATCCTTCCTGTTCGTTCTGCTTTTAGTCATCAGTCATCTGATTAATTCGATGTGTCGATGTGGCCGCCACGAATTCCTGTCCCTCTCTAACCTCTCTATCTCAGAGTAGCACTTGCACCCTACGTGCTCAATCATTTGTTGGATGTATCCCAATCTTTTTCCCGAGGGCATGCACCTTTACTGTATGGTTAAATGATGATGGCGTCCTCTTGGGTAAAATATTCCGGAGTTAAAATAGTCCCCCATTCGGATCTCCGGGCGGGGACTCCTCAAGAGGACGTTGTTATCAGGAGAAAGAAAACTGGCGTTCTACGGGTCGGAGCGTGGAATGTCAGATCACTTAATCGGGCAGGTAAGTTAGAAACTTTAAAAGGGAAAATGGATAGGTTAAAGTTAGATATAGTGGGAATTAGTGAAGTTCGGTGGCAGGAGCAACAAGACTTTTGGTCAGGTGAATACAGGGTTATAAATACAAAATCAAATAGAGGTAATGCAGGAGTAGGTTTAATAATGAATAAAAAACAGGCGTGCGGGTAAGCTACTACAAACAGCATAGTGAACGCATTATTGTGGCCAAGATAGATACGAAGCCCACACCTACTACAGTAGTACAAGTTTATATGCCAACTAGCTCTGCAGATGATGAAGAAATTGAAGAAATGTACGATGAAATAAAAGAAATTATTCAGATAGTGAAGGGAGACGAAAATTTAATAGTAATGGGTGACTGAAATTCGGTAATAGGAAAAGGGAGAGAAGGAAACGTAGTAGGTGAATATGGATTGGGGTAAGAAATGAAAGAGGAAGCCGTCTGGTAGAATTTTACACAGAGCGTAACTTAATCATAGCTAACACTTGGTTCAAGTATCATAAAAGAAGGTTGTATACATGGAAGAATCCCGGAGATACTAAAAGGTGTCAGATAGATTATATAATGGTAAGACAGAGATTTAGGAATCAGGTTTTAAATTGTAAGACATTTCCAAGGGCAGATGTGGACTCTGACCATAATCTATTGGTTATGAACTGTAGATTAAAACTGAAGAAACTGCAAAAAGGTGGGAATTTAAGGAGATGGGACCTGGATAAACTGAAAGAACCAGAGGTTGTACGGAGTTTCAGGGAGACCATAAGGGAACAATTGTTAGGAATGGGGGAAATAAATACCGTAGAAGAAGAATGGTTAGCTCTGAGGGATGAAGTAGTGAAGGCAGCAGAGGATAAAGTAGGTAAAAAGACGAGGGCTAGTAGAACTCCTTGGGTAACAGAAAAAATACTGAATTTAATTGATGAACGGAGAAAAATAAAAATGCAATAAATGAAGCAGGCAAAAAGGAATACAAACGTCTCAAAAATGAGATCAACAGGAAGTGCAAAAAGGCTAAGCAGGCATGGCTAGAGGACAAATGTAAGGATGTAGAGGCTTATCTCACGAGGGGTAAGATAGATACTGCCTACAGGAAAATTAAAGAGACCTTTGGAGATAAGAGAACCACTTGTATGAACATCAAGAGCTCAGATGGAAACCCAGTTCCAGCCAAAGAAGAGAAAGCAGAAAGGTGGAAGGAGTGTATAGAGGATCTATACAAGGGCGATGTACTTGAAGACAATATTATGGAAATGGAAGAGGATGTAGATGAAGATGAAATGGGAGATACGATACTGCGTGAAGAGTTTGACAGAGCACTGAAAGACCTGAGTCGAAACAAGGCCCCCGGAGTAGACAACATTCCATTGCAACTACTGACGGCCTTGGGAGGGCCAGTCCTGACAAAACTCTACCATCTGGTGAGCAAGATGTATGAGACAGGCGAAATACCCTCAGACTTCAAGAAGATTATAATAATTCCAATCCCAAAGAAAGCAGGTGTTGACAGATGTGAAAATTACGGAACAATAAGTTTAATATGCCACAGCTGCAAAATACTAACACGAATTCTTTACAGACGAATGGAAAAACTAGTAGAAGCCGACCTCGGGAATGATCAGTTTGGATTCCGTAGAAATACTGGAACACGTGAGGCAATACTGACCTTACGACCTATCTTAGAAGAAAGATTAAGGAAAAGCAAACCTACGTTTCTAGCATTTGTAGACTTAGAGAAAGCTTTTGACAATGTTGACTGGAATACTCTCTTTCTAATTCTAAAGGTGGCAGGGGTAAAATACAGGGAGCGAAAGGCTATTTACAATTTGTACAGAAACCAGATGGCAGTTATAAGAGTCGAGGGGCATGAAAGGGAAGCAGTGGTTGGGAAGGGAGTAAGACAGGGTTGTAGCCTCTTCCCGATGTTATTCAATCTGTATATTGAGCAAGCAATAAAGGAAACAAAAGAAAATTTTGGGAGTAGGTATTAAAATCCATGGAAAAGAAATAAAAACTTTGAGGTTCGCCGATGACATTGTCATTCTGTCAGAGACAGCAAGGGACTTGGAAGAGCAGTTGAATGGCATGGACAATGTCTTGAGAGGAGTATATAAGATGAACATCAACAAAAGCAAAACGAGGATAATGGAATGTAGTCGAATTAAGTCGGGTGATGCTGAGGGAATTAGATTAGGAAATGGGACATTTAAAGTAGTAAAGGAGTTTTGCTATTTGGGGAGCAAAATAACTGATGATGGTCGAAGTAAAGAGGATATAAAATGTAGACTGGCAATGGCAAGGAAAGCGTTTCTGAAGAAGAGAAGTTTGTTAACATCGAATATAGATTTAAGTGTCAGGAAATCTTTTCTGAATGTATTTGTATGGAGTGTAGCCATGTATGGAAGTGGAACATGGACGATAAGTAGTTTGGACAAGAAGAGAATAGAAGCTTTCGAAAAGTGGTGCTACAGAAGAATGCTGAAAATTAGATGGGTAGATCACATAACTAATGAGAAAGTATTGAATAGGATTGGGGAGAAGAGAATTTTGTGGCACAACTTGACAAGAAGAAGGGATCGGTTGGTAGGACATGTTCTGAGGCATCAAGGGATCACCAATTTAATATTGGAGGGCAGCGTGGAGGGTAAAAATCGTAGAGGGAGACCAAGAGATGAATACACTAAGCAGATTCAGAAGGATGTAGGTTGCAGTAGGTACTGGGAGATGAAGCAACTTGCACAGGATAGAGTAGCATGGAGAGCTGCATCAAACCAGTCTCAGGACTGAAGACCACAACAACAACAACTTACATAAAGGGCAGCTGCTCTCGCTTGGACGTTGACAAAGCCAAGGCCGCCATCTCCAGGAGGAACTGTCAGCGTGTCGTAGCGGACTTTGAAGATAAGACCCGTGCTTACAAAGTAGGCGAACGCCGCCTGAAGTCTGTGTGCCACTGCCTTTGTCATGGAAAATCTGTGCTAAGTGGGGTAATCGCGAGACTGGGTGAGTGTTAACAAAATCTACCCTTTGTAACATGTCCAACGCTCTCAGAAGGTTGCCACGAACGTTCGTGCGGATAGCTTGAAGCAGGCGTTTATAGTTAAATGAGATCTTGCGCTGTATATCAAACGTGAAGGTGATCCCCAAACATTTGAGTAATAATGGCAATGGAGCCACTCTCTGCTGGAAGACCTCTACCGATAGACATAGCACTAGATTTCGTCAGGTTCACACGGCTACACGCAGCAGTCCCGAACTGGTTGATCCATGCCAGTGCCTCTCGCACTTCATTCTCCGATAGAACGAAGGACACGACGTCATCTGCATAGGGGCGACAGATGAAAGCATGCCCCCTCATTGTTATCCCTGTCAGCCGGCCCCTCAAACGGTGTAACAGTGGCTCAAGGGCGATGGCGAAAAGCAACATCGACAGCGGACGTCCTTGACGGACCGACCGCATGACATTAATAGGGCCCGCCACACGGCCATTAACCAGCACTTGCGACCTGGCACCACGGAGGAGCCGGAAGACGATGTGTATAAACCTGTGGGGAAAGGCCATCAATCGGAGTACGTTTTCTAGAAAGTCATGACTCACTCTATCAAAGGCGTGGTCGAAGTCCACTGTCACTAAGGCACCGCGACTGCTGCAGGTCGAGGCCAGGGTTACGACGTCACGGTAATCGCTGAGTGCCGTCTGAATGTTGCTGTCACCACCCAAGTGCGTTTGATCCAGAGAAATGACTCGAGGGATGACGCGCCGAAGAATCTGAGTAAAAATCTTGAAGTCACAATTTAACATGGTCAACGGCCTATAATGTCCAACTCCTCGAGCTCCCGATGGCTTGGGGACCGGGATAAGCAAGCCTTCTACGACTTCGTGTGGGATGGAAGGTCAGCGTTCATCACTTACTTCTTCATACATCGCAGTCCAGCGTGAGCCCACGATGTCGTGGAACGTGCGGTAAAACTCCAGCGGGAACCCGTCTGGACCGGGGGCTTTGTTCGCCGCACCCTTACGAAGAGCATCGGCGATGTCATCAGCCGTAATTACCACTGTGAGAATCTCCGTAGCAGTCTCTTCCAGGGTATCTGTCAAGGAATGGAGGACATCAGTCGTTACCGCCATGTTCTGGACCTCTGCTACACAGAACTGGTTGTAGTGATCCACAAAGGCTTTTACGATGTCATTCTGGAACGTCAATCGACGACCATCTGGCATGTCGAGGGCGCTGACCAGTTTTCTCCGACACCGCTGCTTCTCACGGATAATACGATACATGGACGGGGGCTCTCCTAGCACACAATTGTGATATCTTGCGCGTACTATTGTGCCTTCATGGTGGTGACGCATATGAGAAATTATCCTCGCCTTAATCCATTGAATTTCAACCTGTCGTTGAACAGAGAGGGCTTGGCTTGAGAGCTCCCAGAGAATTGTGAAATAGTATTCCATGGTATGTCGTTGCTACAGCATTTTGTCACAACTGTAATTCATCATCGAACGACGTAAAGCAGACTTGGTGCAGTCAATCCACCACCACAGTGTTGGAGGATACGCTGGAAGGCGTCTCACACAGTTGTTCCACGTCATTTCTACGATCTGCCTGCATTCCGGATCCTTGAGATGGGCGACATTCAGCTTCCACGGGCCTCGACCGCACACCTTCTGCCTCTGGAGCGAAATAGTGCAAATGTATCCGATATGGTCGGAGAAGGCGGTAGGCCATAACTCAGCGTCAAGTGTGGCAGTTACGATTCGTAGGGAAACGTAGACACGGTGAAGACGACTTGCTGAATGACTGGTGACGTACGTATATCCAGATCGACCATCATGCACGTGGTTCCAAGTATCGGTGAGGTTCAGTTCATGCAGGAGCTGCTTGAGTACATGGCATGTCGTGAACTGGGGATGTTGGTCCTTCCGGGATAACACACAATTGAAGTCGCCGCCGAGAATAATATGGTCGTAGCGGCCTAAAAACAAAGGAGCTACCTGTTCTGAATAGAATCGCGACCGTTCCTGTCACTTGGCCGTGCCCGAGGAGGCGTAAACATTGATGATTAGGGCACTGTGGAAAGTCACAGCAAGACCCCTAGCTGATGGTAGGTAAATCACGTCGTCTACCTCAATGCCTTCCTTTAAAAGAACAGCTGTCCCACTGCCACCTTCAGCACATGGCGTGAGGTAGGAAACATAGCCATCGATATTAGGAAACGTCGCCAGGCGAACTTCCTGCAGAAGGGCAACATCGAGGTCCGACGCCCTCAACATTTCACGGAGCAATTGTAGTTTGACAGGGGTACCAATGGTGTTGACATTGATGGAGCCAATCCTGTAAGCTTATCGTGGAATTGAGACTACTGGGACGCTCATGGAGGCACGAAGAGCACCAGCGAACAGGTACGTTGTCCCAGTAGGCTGTACATCCCCATCCAGCAACCCTGTTGATTAGCAGTCGTGGGTTTGAGCAGCAGCATTCGCTGCTGTCTCAACGGTGGGTGATCCGTCGTCTACATCGTCAGATGACGCAAAGGTGCGTGGATGGTGTGCGTCCAGTGGAGTACCTGTGGAGTACGAAGGCAGCGTCACTTCGGCGGTGGAAGAGTGGTGCTGGCTCAGCTGCTGTTCAACGTCCAGAGCCTGGTGCATGTGAAAACGGGGTGCAGACTGGTGCTTACACCACGGAATCGTCCGTTGGGGGAACATCTTGACAGTTGTGATCCTCATCGTCTTGAGTCTGCGTCCTGCAGGTGTCAGACGGGGCGATCCGCCGTTTCCGAAGTCTCTTCGGCGACCGTTGCTTGCGCAAATGGTCTCTAGTGTCCGAAGGCGCCTGGAGATTCGGATTGTCAGGCACAAGAGCATCGATAGGCACAACCATGGAGTCAAGGGCCATCCCCTGTCCTGGAGATGCTCACCACTGCACATTGAAAGGTGGCTACACTGAGTCACAGCGCCAGAAATTGCGCCAAAGAGCGCCTCCACTGGCAGCTGCTGCTGAGAAGTTGCTGAGGGCAGTTGTAGTTCTGAGGTAGCCGTAGATAGAATACTAATTGTGACCATGTCGTGTGCAGTTGTTCTGTTGGGCAAGACACCAGAAGTTGTTGGATTGGCGATGTTGTAATGCTCAGAGTGTATTTTTCGTCAATATATATGAAGGTAAAGAAATTTTTTTATTTCAGATGTCTTACGCCTCTTGGTCAAAGGTTCAGCAACAAAACACCTGGCTCGTGTTCTTGTGTTAGACTGTAATTCTGGTTTCTATATGCAATTATAGTATTTCTAGTTTTTTCTAATTACTTCAGTGTAAATCGTGTTTAAAATATCTTGTCTTATTGAGGTAGAACCGTGCCAGATGTGTACGTTGAATCACACTTCCACACACAGAAGTTACATTTGTACTTTGTTGTTTCGTAGCTTTTATAGTTGCTGGGGACTTAATTAATTAATTGTGTTAACGGATGTTTCCTTTCATTGATTGTTGTTATTCTATGCAGTCAGATTGCGTACATTATTGAGGGCCAACCGGTTACGAGACTGCGTAATCGGACAAACAGCGACTAAAATTAAAATTATTATCATTTTATTTATTTAAGCCCCCATGCACGTGGCGACCGCTGCTTCGGATCGTCCCTTGGAATTCTTTTGATAGTTAAAATAGCAGACAGTAGGATTGTTGTAGTGATTTGTAGTTTAGTAATTGTAGTCTATATTGCATGTGTAGATTTAGTAATTGAACATTTGTAGTTGTCTTGTCATTCTTTTAATGGTATTTTGGCAGAATTTAATTTTTGATGTCTTATATAGGGGTTTGACAATTTTGTGCATTTATGAAGATTTCGATTGTTCGTTAACCGTGTTTGTCGGGAAGTATTTTGTGTGAATAGTATTGTTGGTGATAAAGTGTCATATTGTATGTAATTTTCGCGTAGTGACGAGTTTTGTATGTTTTGTAAATGATTACGCGATCGATGAAAAAGGCAAAAATGATGGATAGTGAGAATGACGAAATCGTTAACATGGCGAACTCGCCAACACAGGCGAATAGTAGGATGAATAATGAAGTAGAAAGCAATTTAATAAGCAGGGATAATAGATCGGAACCAGTTCAAAATTTTTCTCAATCGGAAAATTTTCAGAATATGATATTAACGATAGAAGATTCTGAAATAGAATCAAACGCAGATAGCTTTATGGCTATGCCGAAGGAAGTTAGTTTTACGGGAAATGTTAAGGGACGAAAAAAATTTCGAACCAGTTAATATGGAACAGTTGATGAGTGCAATATTAAATTTGGGATCACAAATAGGAACAATTAAAACTGATATAGGAACAATTAAAACTGTTATGGGAACAACGGCAACGCGGTTAGACTCACGAATAGGGACATGTTTTAAAAACATGAAAGATGAATTAAAGAAAGAAATTAGAGAAGTACAACCGATTTTGAATGCTCACAATAATAGATTAATTTCAATAGAAATCAGACAAAAGGAACAGGATAGAGAACAGGAAGAAAGAGATCGCGTGATAGTACAAAAATTTTCAGAGTTAAATTTTACAACGCGCACACCATAAGGAAGAAATATTTGAAAGAATCGAGGAATCTGTACCAAATGACAGAATAAATAACCTAACAGAACAGTATGAACAGTTAACTACTAAATGTGTTAATACTGAAACCCGAGTCGCGACACTTACCGAAGACGTAAATAAACAGAAAGAAAAAACAGGTTACTCATCGGAAAGAGTTGAGGAGATTTCAGATAATTTGACAAGTCTTAGTTTAAATGGGGACAGAGATTCAGATGATACAGCTCCATTGCCATTTTCAGAAACCGAAGAATACCAGAACATAAACAAACATGTTGAAAATCAGGGAAAATTTAATGAACGCATTAAAAGGGAATTTGAGGCGTTACGAAAGCAAGTCAAACAAATTGAAAGCGAAATCGTAGGTAAAGACAGCGGAAGAAATTTAGAATCACAGATAGCAGAGAGCTTTGAAGAAAATAATTTATTTCATTTACGAGAAGCTTCAAGAGAGCGCCAGGCGGGCGAACTTGACAATAGTCGACATTCTGACTGGGACGGACGCGGTTGGTCTTTGTCGGCACGAGGCGAAAACTTTGGCTATAAACACTTTTTAACTGTTCGGAAATTTAAGATCTTCCGCGATTCTAAGAATGACATACATCCATGTTTATTGTTAGATCAATTTATGTACGCACTTCCACTAAGTCACAAACTGGAATTTATGCGTGGCTGTTTAAGTCCTCAGGGGATTCGCTTTACTATGTGAATATGTGCCGTAGCGTGCACAGGGCCCCGAGCTGTAGTGGTGCTATTTCCCTTTTAGCTTTCTGCACCGCTGCCTACTCTTTACTATTCTTTGTATCTATCAAAACAACTCTTCTACTATCAATCTATCTAGAGAGTCGGTAAAGAATAACCGGATATGACTATTTTACCCAAAAGTGATTTCGGAAATTACCGTTTGGACTTACTGCATCTTCAGCAGCATTCATTCGTAGCTTCAACGAAATTTTACCCGTTTATCTTCGTGTCAATATTACTTCATAAGTTGACGATATTCTTATTGCTAAACGTTCTTGGAGTGAGCACAACAAAATTTTGGATTCATTATTACGTATTTTTGCAAGAGTTGGCATTACAGTGAACTTGGAAAAATCTGAATTTGGCCGTTCTCAGGTGAAATTTCTTGGTCATATTATTTCTACAGAAGGTATTCTTCCTGATCGAGAGAAAATAGACACTATTCGTAATTATGCTGCTCCTACTACAAAACGTGATGTTCGTAGTTTCCTTGGTGTCTGTAATTTTCTTAGACGCTTTGTTAGATTGGACAATCTGGCCACACCTCGTTTATGTGAACTATCTGGAAAGAATTCTAATTGGTGTTGGGATGAAGAAGCTCAGTCAGAATTTGAACAACTTCGTGATGCTTTAGTTGCTGCTCCACTTCTTTCACATCCGGATTTATCTAAAGATTTTTGTTTGGCGGCGGACTCATCATACAAAGGCCTAGGTGCACACTTATTTAAAGAGATAGAAGAAAACGGCGTTGTAGTACAGAAAACTATTGCATTTGGAAGTCGTGTTCTCTCTAAATCAGAAAAGATTTATTCGATTACGGAACTAGGAGCCTTGGCTGTTGTTTGGGCTTTCACAAAATTTCGCATATTTTTGTATGGCAGAAATACTAAGGTTTACACCGATCATTGAGCTCTGGAATTTCTTATGTCAGCAAAATTAACACATGGAAGATTGTCACGATGGGCGCTGTATCTACAGGAATTTGATTTTAGTATTGTTTACATACATGGTTCTTCAAATATTATTGCTGATGCTTTATCACGTGCATCTATGGGTTTGAAACAAAGTGCCGAGGAGGATTGCAAAGAAAACAATTATTGTTTGATGTATATTCAAGGTGTTGCGTTTGAAAATTTTATTTCGTCTTCGCTCCAGGACATCGCTAAGGAGCAAAATAAGGATCCAATCTGGAAGGACATTAAGGAGAAGTGGAGGAGAAAGGAAAGCGTAGCGATTAGACAGTATTATTTAGTTCGCAATGATATTCTTTTTAAACGAAAATCGCTCGACAACTCTGTTTGGTTAGTTTTCATTCCTGATGAGTGGGTTAATAAATTGATTTGGTATACACATTTCAGTTATGCACACTTTGGTCCCAGAAAATGCTTTCATAAATTACGAGAAAATTGCTACTTCAGTAATATGGAAAAACATATTCTATTCGATCTGTTTTTGCCAAATGCAAATTATGTCAAAAGGCTAAGCCGCCAACTATTTCTCACAGAGCACCGTTGTTTCCTATCATTCCAGCGAAATTGAAGGAGATGGCTGCAGTCGATTTGTTCGGTCCAGTGGTTCGTTCTACTAATGGTTTTGCGTACATTTTGGTAGCAGTGGAATTGACATCAAAATATGTGTGTTTTACACCTTTACGCAAAGCTACAGCTCGTTCAGTATCTAATGCTTTCATCAAACATTTCCTTAAAGAAGTGGGACATGTTGATAAGGTTATATCAGATAACGGATCACAGTTTCGCTCTAAAATTTGGCTTCGTACTCTACGGTGTCGTAAGATTAAACCAATTTTCGTTTCACTTTTTCACCCTCAATCTAACGCTTCAGAGAGATGGATGAAGGAAATCAATAAATTGTGTCGACTTTATTGTCATCAGAATCATAGAACGTGGGATCAGTATCTTCATATTTTTCAAAACATTCTGAATGAACTCCCTAATGATTCAACTTATTTACCGCCTATATTGATATTAAAAAATAAAGCACCGACAAATCGCATTTCTGAAATCGTTCCTTTTCCGCCTTCACGGAAACTGCGGTATTCTGAAGTTGTCAACCTGGCTCTACAAAATATTGCATCTGCGGCTGCTAGAAGAGAAAAATCAGCTAAACGTCCTGGTCGTTTAAAAACCTTGTCAGTTGGTCAAAAGGTGTTAATTGAGTCTCATCGTTTGTCTCACAGACGAAAGGGCTTGTGTCGCAAATTTTTTCTGCTTTATAACGGTACATATAGGGTTCGGAAAATTATTCATGATAACACTGTCGAAGTAGAAACTCTTAAATCTCGACGCTCGAAGGGAATACATCATATATCGAATGTTAAAATTTGTGGAATGACATACTTTTGAGAAACTAACAGTTGTACGTAAACACGCAGAGAATACAAGGATACCGCGCCGTGTTCCGGCGGCGGCACATACTCAAAGCAACAGTCAAGTCTGCGCGCCGCATAAGGCAATCGTTGACCGCAAACAATTACTTCTTACGTCACGTGTACCTACAGCTGATCGAACGCTCAGTGCGAATGCACTGACAGCCGTAAACAAATACACAGTCTAATTTCTCTGATTCAATTCAGTATAAAGCTATAGTGACTTGATAAATTATGTTATTAACGTTCAGTATTTTTCAGGATACAGTTGTATAAAATTATTAAGAACTTCAGTTAAATTCTGTGTGTGCCCGACGTTAAGAGGACTTGCTATCGAGAAAATTTCAGGAAGAATGTTATTTCGAAGAAGAAAGTAATAAACTAAAGGAAACTATTAATTGAGTTTATTTTTCAGGTAACATATTTCCACTTAGGTACGTACTTTAGACGTAATTTGCTGCTCGCGATTACGTGATTCATACTCCGTGTTAATTGATATTGACAATGATTGATTAATGAACAGGGTTGTTACTTATGTATATTATGCATCGCTTGGGTGCTATTCTTTTTCACTGATGTCACATTTTTTTAATTATATGCCTGCTGTGCTTATTTATTTAAATTTGTGATTTATCTGCTTGCTCCTTCATGTTTACTTATTAAGATTACATATGAACATTTATTTGCTTATGCTGATATGATGCTAATGACCTGTTTATTATGTAAGATATATATTTGCTGCTTTGCGTATGGATTGCATATTTACACATTTCTGTTTTGTTGTCATAACTACTCTTTAATTTGGTATATAGAAATGCTGATATGCGGTGTACGAACTTGGAGTTTGGGTCACACTATGGTATTAATTATCGATTGTTCGCTTGGCAGAGCCTCGTTATAGGGATTGTGCTACATCCACTTGTTAACATTCTGTTCTCTACTGCTATATTTACTCGCTATTGCATGTTTTGCTTACGCTCAGTGCTTTATATTTTAAGATAAGACAATGAACTGCTATAATTCTACGAACGACATTAGTACAAGAAACTTCATTGAAGTCACATGAGCTGGAGTTTTTATGGAAGCTGTATAAATGTATGCTAATAGGAAGGAAGCTAACGATATGACATACCAACACTAGGTTTAGGCAATTGACTGTCATTACACTGCATTCTTCGTGAGCAATTGAAGTAGCAAGTGACACTTGACACAATAAATCCTCCACGTGTTTGCTTCTTTTTTGCCATGATTCTTGAAGTGGTGTACACACTGTAAAATATTACGGTCATTCACACTCCGTACTCGTACGTACTTACTGAAAGTTATTAGGCTGTTAGATGTCATATATGCATTTCTTTTATTTAATGATGGACAAGGTAACCAAAATGTATTTTATAATTTATAATGAGTAGAAGATTTGAGTCAGATGGGTTACACAGAGGTTGTGTGTGGACATTGTGTCCTCGGATTTTATGGGTTGATGAAGTTTGTACTAGGATTTTATCTGTACTTGTTCGAGGAGACTGACTAGAGGAAAGAGTTGTTATGGAAGTGAAATGATATTGATGATAAGGTTTGTATGTATCGACGTAAGAGGTATTATTGAAGTATTAAGATTATGTGATGCTGATGATTATTGGAGTTTTGGTGGACAAGAGGTAAGGTAAATGATATTGGTGATAAGGTTTATATGTATTGACGTATTGAAGTGGTATTATTGAGGTACTGAGATTATGTGATGCTGATGATTATTGGAGTTTTGGTGGATAAGAGATAAAGTAAGTCAGGAGCATTTTTTGTTGTTGTTGGTTTATATGGAACAAGGAGGATGAAGATGGCAGACTAGAACACTAGAAGATTGTCTACATACACACACTTTGTTAAATAAATAAGCAGTATATACTTTTTTTTTTGGAGAAAGGAAGTATTTGCATATCATGGCACATTGACAGTTGTTCAGAAAAAGTTGGCTTGGCAAACATTGGTCTTGACATGATGACTATGACGTTGAATAACTGTTATTGACTGTTATACACTGTACCACTACTACTTGATACACATATTGAGCATCAAATTTTGGCAGAATTGCATTTACACAGTTAACACCATTCAATTCCACAGTAGTACTTAAATGTGGATGAAAGATGCGTGAGTGTGTTTTCCTTTCTTAATCCCACCCATAAATATTATACATATACTAATATTTGTATATTTGTAATAGTTAATGTGACAATTATCTGATATCATTTATGTGTTTATTATAATTTGTATGTTTAGTGTAAGAGCATTGATAATAATTTTGTAAAAGCAATTGTGTGTGCATTCAAACTGTTGTTCGTGCTTGCACCTGTTCAACATTGATGGGTACCACTTGGAAATGTTTTCTGCTGATGAACTCTAATGAACTGTCTAATTGGTGATAGTGAGTATTATGGACTGTTACCTGCACCTGCTCAACATTGCTGGGTGCCACTGATGGAACTGCTCTACTGAAATGTCTCTTGTTGCTGTCTGCACCTATTCAGCATTACTGGTTGCCACTAATGGAACTGCTTCTACTGAGATAATGTTAATTGTTGGTGTCTGCGCCTGTTCAGCATTGCTGGGTGCCACTGATGGACTGCTTCTTCTGAAATGATGTCACTTGTTGGTGTCTGCACCTGTTCAACATTGCTGGGTGGCACTGATGGACTGCTTCTTCTGAAATGATGTCACTTGTTGGTGTCTGCACCTGTTCGACATTGCTGGGTGCCACTGAGGAGCTGTTTAAATACTGCTGATGAAATGTTATGAGATTGCTATTTGCACCTGTTGACCATTGATGGGTGATACTGTTGAAACTGTCAACTACTCTGAGGAGTGCTACTTGTTTATTGAACTATTGAAATGTGAATATTTGTATAAACTGATGTTTTGTGTGTTTACTGTTTATGAAATGTTATGAGACTCTTACCTGCACCTATTCGTCATTGCTGACGCTATTGATTGAATTTTTTAACCACATGATACTTGTGCAAACTATTATGTAAAATCACATGTATGCAAGCATTTGTATTCCTTATTGTATTTTATATATTAGGGTATTGAAGGGTCAGTGCAAAGCCAAAATTTATTTAGTTATATTTACTTATTAATATGACTTTTTATCTTTGTTTGTATTTTTTTGGACGAATTTGGTGGTATTTTCACCACCAATGCTGGCAAAAATACCATCAAATTCTAGCCCGTGGAGGAGGGGCATATGAAAGGTGGCTACACTGAGTCACGGCGCCAGAGATTGCGCCAAAGACTATTATTCAGCCGCCTCCACTGGCAGTTCCCGCTGAGAAGTTGCTGAGGGCAGCAGTAGTTCTGAGGTAGCCGTAGTTAGAGTACTAATTGTTACCATGTCGTGTGCAGTTGTTTTGTTGGGCAAGACACCAGATGTTGTTGGATTGGCGATGTTGTAATGCTCAGAGTGTATTTTTCGTCAATATATATGAAGGTAAAGAATTTTTTTTATTTCAAATGTCTTATGCCTCTTGGTCACAGGTTCAGTCAACAAAGCATCTGGCTCGTGTTCTTGTGTTAGACTGTAATTCTGGTTTCTATATGCAATTATAGTATTTCTAGTTTTTTCTAATTACTTCAGTGTAAATCGTGTTTAAAATATCTTGTCTTATTGAGGTAGAACCGTGCCAGATGTGTATGTTGAATCACACTTCCACACACAGAACAGTTACATTTGTACTTTGTTGTTTCGTAGCTTTTATAGTTGCTGGGGACTTAATTAATTAATTGTGTTAACGGATATTTCCTTTCATTGATTGTTGTTATTCTATGCAGTCAGATTGCGTACATTATTGAGGGCCAACCGGTTACGAGACTGCGTAATCGGACAAACAGCGACTAAAATTACAAATATTTGCATTCTATTTAATTAAGCTCCCATGCAACACGTCGGGAGGAGGAGGCAAAGGCGTCGGTCCGTCCGCAACAGCCTGAGGCATTACCGGAGACGACGATGTAGCAGTAGTAGGAGCCAGTGGTGATCGCGGTCGGGGGTCGTTATTCGTTATGGAGAACTTCGACAAACGTCAACGTTTCGTCGTCGGATCGGTAGTGGCCGGCAGGTCCCCAGGCGGTAACTGTGTGATTCTGAGTTGTGGACAGCTGGAACGGAGGTGTCCTTCTTAGCATGTCTTCGGCTGGCCATCATAAATTATAATTGCACGGCAGCCACCAATATATAAGAGGGATGGCACATGTTTGGTTAGCTCTATGCGGATCTGTCGTACTCCATTGACAACCGGGTATGTACATGAACTGAATCCACTTTTCAGCTGTAGGACTAATCGCCTTTCCATATGGGCTGAATGCAGATACCACTACCACTGAAGCCACCTCGAAAGGCAGTTCAAATATACGTGACGTCCGCAGTCCAAGTCCGGCATGTTCCACAGTTACGTCACCGATGCGTCCATCAGTGTGACGGACCTTAAGACCCCTTCGCGTTGCATTTAGAATATTGTCACATACGTCCTCGTTAACCAATTTCACGTATACCACACTGCTCACTATAGACAGATGGATGCCAACAAGATCGTTGCAATCAATCTTGATCACATCTCTGATAAACTGTTCGATTTCAGGTGCTTTTGGTCGGGCATATTCAGGTGTAAAGCTAATCTTCAGTGGCGATTTTCTGTGGGCATAAGCCATTCTCTTTCAAAAGAAATATAGCGCGCTAACACGGCAGAATCACGTAAACAACTCCGCGAGGGAGATGTGCGGCGACGATGTAAACAAGACGTCCGTGCCGTAAGGCGACTGGTATATCGGGGGCGGAACAATGACATAAATAATTCGCAAAATAAAAAGGGAGTTAGTTTTACAAAAAAAAGGGCTCTGAGCACTATGGGACTTAACATCTGTGGTCATCAGTCCCCTAGAACATAGAACTACTTAAACCTAACTAAACTAAGGACATCACAAACATCCATGCCCGAGGCAGGATTCGAACCTGCGACCGCAGCGGTCACGTGGTTTCAGACTGTAGCGTCTAGAACCGCTCGGCCACTCCGGCCGGCAGTTAGTTTTACATTCTGCATGGAACGACCTTCCTGGAATCATGAGACACATTAAGGAAGAATCATTCATATTTGTTGTTGTTGTCGTGGTCTTCAGTCCTGAAACTGCTTTGATGCAGCTCTCCATGCTACTCTATCCTGTGCAAGCTTGTTCATCTCCCAGTACCTACTGCAACTTACATCCTTCCTAATCTGCTTAGTGTAGTCATCTCTTGGTCTCCCTCTACGATTTTTACCCTCCATGCTGCCCTCCAATACTAAATTGGTGATCCCTTGATGCCGAAGAACATGTCCTACCAACCGATCCCTTCTTCTGGTCAAGTTGTGCCACAATCCGATTCAATACTTCCTCATTAGTTATGTGATCTACCCATCTAATCTTCAGCATTCTTCTGTAGCACCACTTTTCGAAAGCTTCTATTCTCTTCTTGCCCAAACTATTTATCGTCCATGATTCACTTCCATACATGGCTACACTCCATACAAATACTTTCAGAAATGACTTCCTGACACTTAAATCTATACTCGATGTTAACAAACTTCTCTTCTTCAGAAACTCTTTCCTTGCCATTGCCAGTCTACATTTTATATTCTCTCTACTTCGACCATCATCAGTTATTTTGATCCCCAAATAGCATAACTCCTTTACTACTTTAAGTGTCTCACTTCATAATCTAATTCCCTCAGCATCAGCCGACTTAATTCGACTACATTCCATTATCCTCGTTTTGCTTTTGTTGATGTTCCTCTTATACCCTCCTTTCAAGACACTATCCATTCCGTTCAACTGCTCTTCCAAGTCCTTTGCTGTCTCTGACAGAATTACGATGTCATCGGCGAACCTCAAAGTTTTTATTTCTTTTCCATGGATTTTAATACCTACTCCCAAAATTTTCTTTTGTTTCCTTTATTGCTTGCTCAATATACAGATTGAATAACATCGGGGATAGACTACAGCCCTGTCTCACTCCCAACCACAGCTTCCCTTTCATGTCCCTCGACTCTTATAACTGACATCTGGTTTCTGTACAAATTTTAAATAGCCTTTCGCTCCCTGTATTTTACCCCTGCCACCTTCAGAATTTGAAAGAGAGTATTCCAGTCAACATTGTCAAAAGCTTTCTCTAAGTCTACAAATGCTAGAAACGTAGGTTTGCCTTTCCTTAATCTTTCTTCTAAGATAGGTCGTAAGGTCAGTATTGCCTCACGTGTTCCAGTATTTATTTCTACGGAATCCAAACTGATCATCCCCGAGGTCGGCTTCTACTAGTTTTTCCATTCGTCTGTAAAGAATTCGTGTTAGTATTTTGCAGCTGTGGCATATTAAACTTATTGTTCCGTAATTTTCACATCTGTCAACACTTGCTTTCTTTGGGATTGGAATTATTATATTCTTCTTGAAGTCTGAGGGTATTTCGCCTGTCTCATACATCTTGCTCACCAGATGGTAGAGTTTTGTCAGGACTGGCCCTCCCAAGGCCGTCAGTAGTTCTAATGGAATGTTGTCTACTCCGGGGGCCTTGTTTCGACTCAGGTCTTTCAGTGCTCTGTCAAACTCTTCACGCAGTATCGTGTCTCCCATGTCATCTTCATCTACATCCTCTTCCATTTCCATAATATTGTCCTCAAGTACATCGCCCTTGTATAGATCCTCTATACACTCCTTCCACCTTTCTCCTTTCTCTTCTTTGGTTGGAACTGGGTTTCCATCTGAGCTCTTGATGTTCATACAAGTGGTTCTCTTATCTCCAAAGGTCTCTTTAATTTTCCTGTAGGCAGTATCTATCTTACCCTAGTGAGATAAGCCTCTACATCCTTACATTTGTCCTCTAGCCATGCTTGCTTAGCCATTTTGCACTTCCTGTTGATCTCATTTTTGAGACGTTTGTATTCCTTTTTGCCTGCTTCATTTATTACATTTTTATATTTTCTCCTTTCATCAATTAAATTCAGTATTTTTTCTGTTACCCAAGGAGTTCTACTAGCCCTCGTCTTTTTACCTACTTTATCCTCTGCTGCCTTCACTACTTCATCCCTCAGAGCTAACCATTCTTCTTCTACGGTATTTATTTCCCCCATTCCTAACAATTGTTCCCTTATGGTCTCCCTGAAACTCTGTACAACCTCTGGTTCTTTCAGTTTATCCAGGTCCCATCTCCTTAAATTCCTACCTATTTGTAGTTTCTTCAGTTTTAATCTACAGTTCATAACCAATAGATTATGGTCAGAGTCCACATCTGCTCTTGGAAATGTCTTACAATTTAAAACCTGGTTCCTAAATCTCTGTCTTACCATTATATAATCTATCTGAAACCTGTCAGTATCTCCAGGCTTCTTCCATGTATACAGCCTTCTTTCATGATTCTTGAGCCAAGTGTTACCTATGATTAAGTTGTGCTCTGTGCAAAATTCTACCAGGCGTCTTCCTCTTTCATTTCTTTGCCCCAGTCCATATTCACCTACTACGTTTCCTTCTCTCCCTTTTCCTACTACCGATTCCAGTCACCCATGACTATTAAATTTTCGTCACCCTTCACTATCTGAATAATTTCTTTTATTTGATCATACATTTCTTCAATTTCTTCGTCATCTGCAGAGCTAGTTGGCATATAAACTTGTACTACTGTAGTAGGTGTGGGCTTCGTATCTATCTTGGCCACAATAATGCGCTCACTATGCTGTTTGTAGTAGCTTACCCGCATTCCTATTTTCCTATTCATTATTATACCTACTCCTGCATTTCCCCTATTTGATTTTGTGTTTATAACCCTGTAGTCACCTGACCAAAAGTCTTGTTCCTCCTGACACCGAACTTCACTAATTCCCACTATATCTAACTTTAACCTATCCATTTCCCTTTTTAAATTTTCTAACCTACCTGCCCGATTAAGGGATCTGACATTCCACGCTCCGACCCGTAGAACGCCAGTTTTCTTTCTCCTGTTAACGACATCCTCTTGAGTAGTCCCCGCCCGGAGATCCGAATGGGGGACTATTTTACCTCCGGAATATTTTACCCAAGAGGACGCCATCATCATTTAATCGTACAGTAAAGCTGCATGCCCTCGGGAAAAATTACGGCTGTAGTTTCCCCTTGCTTTCAACCGTTTGCAGTACCAGCACCCAGCACAGCAAGGCCGTTTTGGTTAGTATTACAAGGCCAGATCAGTCAATCATCCAGACTGTTGCCCCTGCAACTACTGAAAAGGTTGCTGCCCCTCTTCAGGAACCACACGTTTGTCTGGCCTCTCAACAGATACCCCTCCGTTGTGGTTGCACCTACGGTACGGCTATCTGTATCGCTGAGGCACGCAAGCCTCTCCACCAACGGCAAGGTCCATGGTTCAGGGGGGGGGGGGGGGGGGGGAGAGGGGGTTCATATTACTTATCAGAAATGACAATAAGATTTGAAGTGAATTTAACAGGATACGTTGAGCCACTCCAGGGAGTATATCAACAGTCTCATAGTAGCAGAATGTATTCTACAATGTTGCCGATTCTCTATTAGACTAGCGACAGAAAGAATACATTTGCTCGACCGATGCGTTTCCTGAGCCGGGTAGCATTTGGAAAGCTAGTGCTCCGATGACGTGACAACACTAGCTGCCGCCACGTTGACTGGGAGCTAAAATATTTAAAATATAGGCCAACCAGTTTCATTTGCGTTTCTGTAAGTATCGTTTTGGTCTTGAGTGTGGTTTTGAATAATATCCAAATATACCGACTGCAACTCGAAAATCATAAATAAAGAGCAGGGCAATTATTTGAATCGCCTTCCTTTTCACTAACTGTACAGCTATTTTTGTTTATCTGCTTTAAACATTCTGCAAAACTAAAAAGCTCATTTACCAGAAGTGATTACCTTTCTTAACATGTGCAGATACTATCAACATTATGAATAAATAACATTGTTTTAGTTATACTCATAAAAATATTTTTGCTTAAGAACACCCTCTCCGCCATCACCTGTAACACGTAATAACACAAATGAAAAGACAACGTAACATTGATTATCAAACAAGAAAATATACAAACAAATTTCATAAGCTATGGATAACATATAGTTTGAAATCAGGGAACAAATCTTACAAATGAATCTTTCAAAATTACCGAGAAACAGGACTCAAAACACCGTGAACAAAATGAAACAAGCAAATGAGTTCAGGGCAAGTTCGATTCCACCTTCTCACAACATGAAGGAGAAGCAGTTATGATGAGAATGTGGGACGAGGAACACAAAACTCTGACATAATATCTCACGCTACGAATACTTTTTATTTATTAAGGTGGGCTTTTGTCGTACAATTGGTTCAATTGGCTCTGAGCACTATGGGACTTAACATCTGTGGTCATCAGTCCCCTAGAACTTAGAACTACTTAAACCTAACTAACCTAAGGACATCACACACATCCATGCCCGAGGCAGGATTCGAACCTGCGACCGTACCAGCAGTGCGGTTCTAGACTGAAGCGCCTAGAACCGCACGGCCACACCGGCCGGCTTTTGTCGTACATCTCATTCGTTTATCGAATACTGCAGAAAATGTATGAGAGAAATAATCATGAGCTGTATATTCTTTCACATTAACTAAAACAGTTTGGCGATTATCAGGACGCTTGAAAGCTACTGCTTTGGGGAAAAAGATGTCGCCAATCAAAGCTTGAGGTCCATAAAATCTTTTTATTGTCACCACCAGACACCACACTTGCTAGGTGGTAGCCTTTAATTCGGCCGCGGTCCGGTAGTATACGTCGGACCCGCGTGTCGCCACTATTAGTGATTGCAGACCGAGCGCCGCCACACGGCAGGTCTAGAGAGACTTCCTAGCACTCCCCCCAGTTGTACAGCCGACTTTGCTAGCCATGGTTCACTGACTTCTACGCTCTCATTTGCCGAGACGATAGTTAGCATAGCCTTCAGCTACGTTATTTACTATGACCTAGCAAGGCGCCAGCATCCGTACTATTGATATTGTGAATTATGTACCATAAAGAGCGACATTCTCCATTAATGGATTAAAGTTAAGTATTCCACCAGCTACGTCCGTTTTTCTCAATTCTAATTCCCTTGTCATGTTCCAGACCTCACGCGAGCCTGCGTGAGCTGAGACGCGTGCATTTCGATCTCCTTTAGAAAAACACGGTTGGCTCTCCTGCCAACCACAACATTGCTCTTCAATAAGGAGCGAGGAATGTAAATTTCTAGGTGCACAAGATTAGAAGAATTAGTGCGTTGTGAACTGTGCAACAGACATTGTCTTCCTCACTGAATGCTGCATTCTAACGAACCGCAGGTTTCGCTAAAACGGCGATGAAAGTTTATGCTTAAAACGGAGTTTATATCTAAGAAGCGAATTAGTATCTACAGTTTTTCATCGTAGTTTGTTTTAGAAATGTGAATGATGTATTGTCATCTTCTTGACCTTTCTACCCACAGCCACTGGGCGATCGGGTCATGTAAAGGTCGAATAAAAAGTTTCGTTCGAAGGCTGTACAATCCAGAGTCGGTACGAAAATCAGGCAAAATCGTCATGAGCATCGAGGCAATCCCACCGACGCACCTTGTTGAAGATAACCGTTTGATAAAACATAATGTCGTGCTGTGTCAAGAAGTCCTCAACTGCCTGCTGCACAGCCTCACTCGACAGGAATCGTCGTCCCCTTGAGGCCTTTTTAACGGACCGAAGGCGTGATAATCACCTGGCGAGATATCAGGACTGGGGAGCAATGGATAAGATTGTGCTCCCAGATCGATCAGCGTCTCGTGTCGAACTGCGACCAGCACGGAACTTGGCGCACCATTTCACAATGGTGGTTTTTGACAGACATGATGCCCCATACGGGTTCTTCGTTGTCTGATGGATGTCTACCGATGTTCGTCCTTTGGCAGCCAAGGAAAGAATAACAGCACATTGACCCTGTTTAGACACATTTGGTAATAACGTCGACGTTGTTCACGCTGCCGCATTCACTACACCTACGTTGGAAAGACACGAATTCCACAATAATATCTTGCATACTTGTCGGTATTTATATGCCAGCATCGACGTCGCGCTAAGTTGCATATACGACACAGCAACGCACTAAAACGGAAAGTTTTTGGTCGCTCCTTATGATTAGTGTATTATTGAGAACTGTTTGCGATGTTAAAAATTGTACCTTAATTATGTTTTACTTGAACCTAATAAGTATATAACTCTATGAGCCTGTAACATATGAGTTTTTTATGTATTTTTCAATCTGATAAATTGGTTGGGAGTGTTCGGTTTGGTAACGCAATGATAGCGCGCCATTAGCCGGCCATCGTATTCAAATTACTACGTATATCGTTCGAGGCTGCAGTCAATATTTTTTATCGAAGTCCGATTATCGTTGCTGTTTTTACGCAAAGCTGACTTTATGCATTAAAGGTAACAATTACTCAGGCACGCGTCTTGAAGCTCACTTTTTCCAACTACGGCCGTTGGCTATAAAAACTCAACATTCCGACTGGAAAAAGTTTGATGGCACCACAGACAAACTTGTGCCACATTATTAAATTTATTGTTCTTTCTTGTCGGCTACTTAACGCTACATTCTACTTCTTCACACTTTTTTTATCAGATCTGTAGCGTTACAACTGTTTACCAGTCAAACTCCTGAATATGTTCCGTAGTGAAACCAGAGGAGTACAGATGAGTGTTCTCGTACGGTAGCAACGCTTGACAAAGTTTTCCTAATCGTTTTTCTTACAAGGCGACCGCAAGTCGTCTCAGCTGTTGGCAACAGATGCCAACCGCTTTGGACGCTCCCCTGGGATGCAATCCGTAACTCAGTATACCTTCCTAGTGTCGTCAGGCGCATAACATAATACTTTGTTGACTCACACTGGCGTTTTATTCAATTATTTTTTGTTAGGGCCAATAATTATTTTCTTTTTATAAAGTTAAGATGCAATAGTTTTAATCCCTGCCCGCCGGTCTGAGTTAAGTTCTTCGTTATTTCCTTAAATCGATTATAGAAAATGCTGGGACCTTTCCTTTCCAATCGTAGCTTCTGATTGTTCTCTAATGACCTCATCGTCAACGGAATGTTTAACCCTAGTTATCCTTCCTTTCTTTTTTCTCCAACATCGTCCAACTGATCCAAGTGTCTCGCGTGGATTAAATGGTCGCAGTTGGTTACATTTTCCAACAAACGGTTTGACCACGGATACCCCCCTACGCGGTAGAGATCACACGCAGGCGGGCTGTGACTTTTGATGTCACAGTGAACCCTCTCCCCACGCCGCACTTCATTGAAGCCTACACACACACGGCGTACATATGGTTAACTCATACGCAGTTATGAGTGTAATGAGTATTTCCATTCTTTTTTTTTCTATGGTCGGTGCAATGTAGTGCAAACTTCCCAAGGACGACAATCTCTTCCACCATCTTGGAGGGCAAGGTTTTTATGAGGGGGGAGGGGAATACAAAACGTTTAGGCTACGTAGACTTTCAGTGCGGAGAAACACCCTATAATGCCATATTAAACTCTGTTAACTGAATTAACAGGTTTTCTATTCCGGAAAGTTATTTTGCAACTCTTTTCATTTTTTCAGTTTTTGTCTTTGTCCATTGTCAGTTCGCTTACTACCTTTGCGTTTTTTTCTTGTTGATAGCTTTCATTCTGATTAAAGAGCGTATCCTTATGAAACATATTACAGCAAAGTCCTCCATTCCTGGATACTTTCAATGTCCTTTAACCTTACAAAAACTTTTGGGTTAAGATCAATGAAATTGCCATGGAATTGTTGAAATATCTTACAAACATGTTTAAGAGCGAGACATTTTCCTGCAGGTGTGGAACATTTTCCACTTCGCATTCGATCTAATTCTCAACAAGTACTCTCAATCTCCGAAACAATCTCTCCAACTTCCTTGTTTCGCATCAATTTTCCTGTAGATAATGTGTCTTGCTTCTCAGAAGACGACGGTTCTACAGTCGTATCTCGAGTTTCGCCAATGTAGGAGGTATATTAGCATTTAAAGTATGAAATTATTTATTCTTGCATGAGCTAGGCAGGAGTTGCGAGCTACTGAGGGCTGGTTGGCTTGACTCTGGCGTCAGTGTCGTAGCTTGCTACTGCACGTACACCGCGTGATGCTTACTGTGTATTCTAGTATCTGTGGCGCGGACCATAGTGGTAAACCGTAAAAACGTCCTTCATCAAATCCCGGGGTCTTCTTGAATGTGACCAATAATTCAGTCAAAAAGATTCCACTCGAAACGAGGAAACCGTTTTCTGAAGCAGTTACCCCATGTTTCCCGCTGTGTGTGCTGCCTGAAACTCTTTTAAATTCAAACAGAACAAAATGTCACGTGTGTTAGTATTTTTCCGTTTCACGCTCCGTTTTCTAATGCTTAAACAACATTCCACAGAACCTTAAGCTATGTCACATTCGATAAGTCATCACAAGAACGATACTCGAACTTCAAACATATGATGGTTGATAAACATACCGTACTTATAGCAGCCTGGGTGACAGAATTACTGACAAATTCTTTACTAACTTAACCACCAGTTCAGTTATTTCAGGAAATTTGACTTCTTCACGTCATATGCTGTATGAGGAAATGTCACATCGGTGCTGCCTAACCAATTATATCTGAGAAAATGCGGTTTACGAAGTAAAGAGATGAACGTACTCCAAATTCCGGTTCTTTGTTTAGACTGCTCCAAGTTTGACACTAGACTCTAATAAATACACCACTACAGCAGATCAAGTTGAAAGCAATACTTCTTATAGAAGTCTCCACATCCTACCGTCCTATTAGTTCTTGCAGATGGCCATTATGTAATTTTATTTCAGTGATTGCAAAATCTAGTCGTAAGTACGCATATGGTAAGCGAGGCATCCGGTGAATAGCGAAGTTGCAGAACAAGGAAATGAATGTTTAAACAGGCTGTAATTCATCTCCAGGGAGTCAGAATTCTCATTTAATGCGGAGAATCCTTGATTATGTCAAAATTGTAGGTAATCATAACTGATGTTCGGTGGTGTGTTGTAATGTTTCTAGCTTCCTATACTTAAAGTCTGGATTTCATCCACGCTTCAGGCAACAGCAACGTAAGGTTGCGTCACTATTCAAAATCTCCATTAAACATGTTGACCCTTCGCTACCGACTGGAGGAGAGTCAGTGTTGTTTTGGCGGCCATGATAGAAGGCGCAACTCGCAGCAAATAGAAACTCTGTCACCAGTAAATTTGAGATGTTAAAAATACTGGTACTATACCTGGATTAGAATTCAGGTCTCCTCTTTAGCGGGATTTGACCCATTTGGGACGATACAATTCCACTGTTGCGTTGTTTCTCCTCAAGGTCTCCACTAAAAGTGGGTGTCTGGATTTGAATCCTAGACCGGCAAAAAAAAATTTATTATGTCGGTACAAGCTGTACCACGCGCAAACCAAGCTACAGATGAAAAAACATATAATTTGAACGTCTCCCCGTGAATTCTTAATAGCTACGATTGGTGCCGGTTTCGACTCTCAGTCGGATAAGGAACTTCCATCGTGTCGTTCCAAGTTCAAACATGACAATCCTCGCCACTTGAGAAGAAGAATTCGATAGTTAACATCTCTTTGCGTGCGGTCCACAACAATGATACGTGCAGGTCCTACACCACATCAGCACAAAAGTTTTAGTCCAGTTATTACCTGTTCAGAAATGCATTCATCTCTCTCTACTTGTGAAATAAATCGACATTTAACGTCTACTCATGACTAGGAAACGACGGCAATAGGTGCCGGATTCGAATCCCAGTACGGCAAAACCTTTTAGTCCTGTCATTTTAGTTTCAATCATCTCGCTACTAGTGAAAAATCGAGTTTAGTTGTTTAATAGTAATGTGCTTGACTGGAAACCGAACCACGGAAATTTTTCAGTGTGCTTTTACGCTAGCCTTCACATATCAATGATGTGAATATATGGCAGGTGCGACGCGCTGTTCTGATTGCATATTACACTGTCAGTCCTCTTTCCCCGGTAGGATTAGTGTGTTAGGTTAAGAGCATGCAGTCGCGCAGGTCGCCCAAGAGGCGTCCAGTTGAAAGAATTTGCAATCTGGCGGCTGAATATCTCTTTTGAGGGACTCGTAACCAATCATGCCATACGAATTTGCTTTTACTGGTGAAAAATTTCGATATTTGACTTTTAATTATGTTTAGTCAACAATCGATTAGATACTAGGTTCAAATCCTCGTGCAACACAAAACTTCGCCTCACATCATTCCAAGTGTTAAACATGCACCCACTTCGTTACTTGTGAATGAAATCATATTTCAAATCTTTCTTGGTTAGCTAACATCTATAACAGTTGCTGGGTAAGAGTCCCGGGTCTCCGTCCAGTACAAAAAATTTCGTAATGTAATTTTAATTTGAAACGTGTTTTTTTAAATATAATTTATTGTAATAAGTTTAAATTTACAATCGTTAATGACAGTGTCATATCTAATAAGATGTTTCTTGGCTTATGTTGTCATGGTATTAATTTCCATCTAGCATGATATCCGTGCAGAACAATGCTCTCTATCGGTCTCTTGTAGTAATCGTTTTGTACAGTTAAACGACTATACCAAAAAAGAGATCAAAGGTCTGCAAAAGAGTTACGTTATGTGGGTTGCATACAACTGAGGCAAAACGCATTACAGATCTTTCGGGTACTTTTGAGCATGATAATACCTGAGCAGTTAGAGCAGGAAATTTTTCGTCAGTGTTAAGTATTACATTGTACGATTAACACAGACTTTATGGACCTATCACTATAGTTTTAGGATTACAGCCCCGACAATTTCATTACGCTGCAGTCGTTAACACACTATCAGTTTTTCTACGATCAGTTACACGCCGAAACTTACAGATACGGAGATAGGACACAGTTATCTCTCCCTTTGGTCTATTTTTGTTTAAGATTTCAAAATCGTTCTGTAATTCATGGCTTGTCTAATCTCATCTTTAATAGTATATGCATGACGCACAAGAAACATGTAACTGACCATTTTGATAAGCGTCAAGGCTTATTAACACAAGAGGCAAGGTTTTATTGTAAGAGGTGTTATGGCTATCAAATTTTATTAATGTAAGAATTGTCTTGGAAGCTATGAAAAGAAATGAAACGTGGTTAAGTAGTAAAAAACACCATACACAGGCATAATTCTGGAAGACACTATGATCGTGGCCGGGAAGTGGCGCAAATATACCTGTTACCACACACAGAAGACACTATGATCGTGGCCGGGAAGTGGCGCAAATATACCTGTTACCACACACAGAAGACACTATGATCGTGGCCGGGAAGTGGCGCAAATATACCTGTTACCACACACAGAAGCCAAAGTAGTGCGAACCAGTCACAATAACTTACCTAGAGTGACAGACATGTAACAGCACCTAAAACAAGGAAGTGCTAGCCTGGGGAGGGGGCGTTTCCAGCTATTCGAGGAGGTTTGAGTAGCTTCTGAAAAGATTGCAGGACGTTTAGTAACAGCAGGGGAAACCAACACTGACAGAGAAACTCTTCCTAGATCCTGAAAAAAAGGTATATAAACGGTAGTCGGAGGCAGCATCAGCAGTCGCACTAAGAGTCGCAGTCGGAGTTGCTATCACAGACTTTACTAGAGACCATCCGAGTGGTCGGGAGCCATCATCACAGGGTGACACTTCGATGATGATGCGGAAAACTATGAGAAGACTGTACACATTCAATGGAGGCAACTGAACTTCCAGTAAGTATCCAGCCACAGTTACTATCTTGATTTTTCTGGCTGTTAGTAAAGATCAAACTCTGTAGAGTTTGTCTCTAGAAGTAATAGTATTTCTAAGTCTCTGTCTTGCATTTGTCTCTTATCTTGATTCAAGTATTTTATTGTGTATCATCAGAAGGAGTTATAAGCAGAGCATTTCTCTCTGATAGTGAAACTAAGAACTCAGGGGCCGGCCGTGGTGACCGAGCGGTTCTAGGCACTTCAGTCTGGAACCGCGCGACCGCCACGGTCCTGCCTCGGGCAAGGATGTGTGTGTTGTCCTTAGGTTAGTTAGGTTTAAGTAGGTCTAAGTTCTAGGGGACTGATGACCATAGATGTTAAGTCCCATAGTGCTCAGAGCCGTTTGTACCATTTAAGAACTCAGGAACTGGGAGCTGCTAGAAAGGGCCAACAAATAGAGCGATAAAGTGTAATCTCTTATGTGTAAACCGCTACTGTGAGACACCTCTCCTAGTAGGGTTGAATTATTGAGAAATAAATTGTTCCTAAATTGTACCTGGAAGAGTTTTCACCCATATTCACTTCCCACGAAGGCAACTAACTTCTCCACTACGTTCCAACATCACCTCTGCTAAGTATTCTAGGAGACTTTCTCCCCCTCACTTCGTTAAACGTAAAATAACTGATGTGACCCCACAATGTCGGTAACGTCCTGACTGCGCTGTGCAGGCCACACCTTCATCCAAATCTGGTGGTAGGACCTGTGCTCGGACGGGGCATACCAAATAAATTTTGGTTCCAGGAGTGGAGTGTATGTCATATAGAGGTACTCCAAAATAGGGAATCAGGTGATAGAATATCGGAGAAGCAGTCAAAAGATTATCGGAATCATTGCCTCGATATGTTTACAGCAAAAAGATCGACGAACAGGTCTGCGGAACAGGTGAAAAGAAGCAAAGTATATGAAACGAAATTAACGCTTCAACTCGAGGTCAAACAATAAGGAGTTCACTGCGTAGTGACTCCTGCAGTGTCACCGAGTGTCAGCTCGTAAAGTTTGGCAGCACTGATAAGCATCGCGAAAAATTGTGAATTGTATCGAGAACTTCTGAGCAGCACTAGTGTACCGGGCGTCAAGAAAACTTGGACAGACTATAGCTACGTCTTAGTCGTTGGGGCTTAATATAAGAGCCAGTGTGGCTTTAGGTAAAAATGTTTGGACACTCCTGCTCTAGAATAACAGACCCATGTGTAACAGCACCCAAAACAAGGAAGTGCTAGCCTGGAGAGAGGGCGTATCCAGACAATTCGAGGAGGTCTTAGTAATTTCTGGAAAGATTACAGGGACCTTCAGCCCGCCCGGTTAGCCTTGCTGTCTATCGCACTGCTTTCCGTGCGGGAAGGCGTGTCGGTCCCCGGCACGAATCCGCTCGGCGGATTACTGTTGAAGTCCGGCATGCCTGCCAGTCTGTAGATGGTTTTTAAGGGCGTTTTCCATCTGCCTCGTCGAATGCGAGCTGGTCCCTCTTATTCCGCCTCAGTTACACCATGTCGGCGATTGCTGCGCAAACACTGTCTCCACGTACGCGTACACCATAAACACTCTACCACGCAAATATTTGGGATTACATTACACTCGTCTGGTGTGAGACGTTCCCGGGGGCGGGGGGTTGGAGGGGGGATCCACTGAGGGCCAACTGCTCAATAACCCTGGGTTCGGTGTGGGGCGACGATAGGGTAAGTGGACTGCTTTAGCCTATGGTGGGGCTGTGATCCACTGAAGGCTACCGCGGGGTCGAAGCCTCACCGTCGTTTCTAGGTCCCCAGTTCCATACAGTACAATACAGGGACCTTCAGCAATAGCAGGGAATACGAACACTGACAGAGAAACTGGTCGAGCGGTTCTAGGCGCTACAGTCTGGAACCGCGCGACCGCTACGCTCGCAGGTTCGACTCCTGCCTCGGGCATGGATGTGTGTGATGTCCTTAGGTTAGTTAGGTTTAAGTAGTTCTACGTTCTAGGGGACTGATGACCTCAGAAGTTAAGTCCATAGTGCTCAGAGCCATTTGTACCATTTGAACAGAAAAACTCCTCCAAGAAGATAAAAAAAGTCGCAGTCCGAGTTCTACACCTACATCTACATGGATACTCTGCAAGTCACATTTAAATGACTGGCAGACGATTCATCAAACTACCTTCACAATTCTCTATGATTCCAACATCGTATAGCGCGTCGAAAGAATGAACACCTATATCTTTCCGTACGAGCTCTGATTTCTCTTTTTTTATCATGGTGATCGTTTCTCCCTATGTGAGTCGGGTTCAACAAAATATTTTCGCATTCGGAGGAGAAAGATGGTGAGAAGACTCCTCCACAACGAAAAACACCTTTGTTTTAATGATGTCCATCCCAAATACTGTATAATTTGGGTTACACTCTCTTATTTGGCGATAATACAAAACGTACTGCCCTTCTTTGAACTTTCTTGATGTACTCCATAAATCCTATCTGGTAAGGATAGCACACTGCGCAGCAGTATTCTAAAAAGAGGACTGACATGTGTAGTGTTGGTAGTCTCCTTAGTAGATCTGTTATATTTTTTAAGTGTCCTGCCAATGAAACGCACTATTTCGTTATCCCTTCCAATTTAAGTTGTTTGTAATTGTAATACCTAAATATTTAGCTGAATTTAGGGCCTTTAGATTTGACTGATTTATCATCTAACCGAAGTTTAACGGATTTCTTTTAGCTCTCACGTGGATGACCTCGCACTATTCATTATTTAGGAGCAATTGCCAACTTTTGCACCATGCAGATAACCTTTCTAAATCGTTTAGAAATTAGTTTTGATCTTCTGATGACTTTACTAGTCGATAAACGACAGCATCAACTCCAAACAACCTAAGACGGCAGCTCAGATTGTCTTCCAAATCGTTTATATAGATAAGGAACAGTAGGGTCCTATAACATTACCTGGGGAACGCCAGAAATCACTTCTGTTTTACTCGATGACTTTCCGTCAATTATTACCAACTGTGACCTCTCTGACAGGAAATCACGAATCCAGTCAAATGACTGCGACGATATTGCATAAGAGCACTTTCACTACAAGCCTCTTGTGTGGTACAGCGTCAAAAGCCTTCCTGAAATCCAGAATACGGAATCAATTCGAAATCCCATATCAAGAGCACTCAACACTTCTGCGAATTGCAGTCACAGTCATTACCATGGAGCAGCAGCGCACTCAGGAGTCACCACTAAAGGGTGACAGTTCGATGATGCTGCATTAACTATAACAAGACTTTACACATTCAATGGAGGCAACTGATTTTCTACAGTTACGACCTTGCGTTTTTTGACTGTTAGGGTTATCCTGAAAAATACAGTGAACAATACATTCACAGATGTTGAAAGGCAAACCTACGTTGCTAGCATTTGTAGACGTAGAGAAAGCTTTTGACAATGTTGACCGGAATAATCTCTTTCTAGTTCTGAAGGTGGTAAGGTACAAATATAGGGAACGCAAGGCTATTTACAATTAGTACAGAAACCAGATGGCAGTTATAAGAGTCGAGGGGCATGGGAATGGAGTGAGACAGGGTTGTCGCCTGTCCCCGATGTTATTCAATCTGTATATTGAGCAAACAGTAAAGGAAACAAGAGAAAAATTTGGAGTAGGAATTAAAATTAATGGAGAAGAAATAAAAACTTTCAAGTTTGCTGATGACATTGCAGTTCTGCAGAGGCAGCAAAAAGGACTTGGAATATCAGTTGAACGGAATGGACAGTGTCTTGAAAGGATATAAGATGAACATCAACAAAAGCAAAATGAGGATAATGGAATGTAGTCGAATTAAATCGGGTGATGCTGAGGGAATTAGATTAGGAAATGAAACATTTAAAGTAGTAAAAGTGTCTTGCTATTTGGGGAGCAAAATAACTGATGATGGTCGAAGTAGAGAGGATATAAAATGTAGACTGACAGTGGCAAGGAAAGCGTTTCTGAAGAAGAGAAATTTGTTAATATTGAGTATAGATTTTAAGTGTCAGGAAGTCGTTTCTGAATGAATTTGTATGGAGCTTAGCCATGTATGGAAGTGAAACATGAACAATAAATAGTTTAGACAGGAAGAGAATAGAGGCTTTCGAAATGTGGTGCTACAGAGAATGCTGAAGATTAGATGGATAGATCACGTAACTAATGAGGAGGGACCGGTTGGTAGGACATTTTCTGAGGCATCAAGGGATCACCAATTTAGTATTGGAGGGCAGCGTGGAGGGTAAACATCGTAGAGGGAGACCAAGAGAAGAATAAATTAAGCAGATTCAGAAGGATGTAGGTTGCAGTAGGTACTGGGAGATGAAGCAGCTTGCACACGATAGGGTAGCATGGAGAGCTGCATCAAACCAGTCTCTGGACTGAAGACCACAACAACAACAACAGATGTTGAAAGTGACACCCTGTAAAATCAATACACAGCTGGGCACGTTTAAGCATATTCAGATATACAAAGTGTGAAATTTGGGTATCAATTGTGGCAACTTCACGGCTGATGTTGTCTTTCAGTTTCCGTACTGTGTGTGGATTCGTTTCATAGACCCTGTTTTAAGGTGTCCCCTCAGGAAAAAATCACATGTTGTTAGATCCGGCGAACGGGGTGGCCGTAAATGTTTGCTGAGAGTTCCTTCCTCAGTGACGACATCATGGACTCGTTCCAGGAATATTTTAGACATTAATTGTCTTTCATATTCAATGAGTTGAGCACAAAATGTATCAAAAATTCCCATAGGTGTAAAAAATATCGTCCAATATGCGCGTTTCTGTTACACCGCACCGAACGCGGATTTTATCTATTTATTTATTTATTTTTCATCATGGAGTGGCTACTGTCACACAGTGTTAGGATTCTCCATCGCCCAGTACCTCGTGTTCCGTGAATTCACATTACCAGAAAGTTGAAACCATGCTTCATCACTCATGATGTAATGGAGAGGGTCTAACAGAGCATCGTTGATATTATCCATAAGCCACGTTCAGTAATCTACACGTTTCTGACTGTCATCCTCCCGTAACTGCTGCGCAACCGTCATGCGATATGGTTCAAATAACGACTTTTCAATATCCATTAATACTCCTCCTACTTACAAGCGCCTGTGGGGCCAATTTACATGTAGATTTCTTTGGATAATTCTTCGGCGAATGGCTGCAGCGACTTCTGGTGTGCGAACTGAAGGAATTCTTTGTCGTTTTACATTTTGCACAGATTGGTTGGTGCTCCAATTTTATATGACTCTATATTGATCTCTTTGATCGTAGTCATCCATCCATATACTTGACAACGAAAATTTCGCCAGTTTCCTTAATTGAATCTGTTTTCACATATGCTTCCACAATTTCAGTTCTTTCTCCTGTCGAAAAAGTCATTTCACAGAAAGCAAAGAGAAAAATCTAACTTTGCTGATGAAATAAACTGAAATTCCACCGAAGAAAGCTAGCAATCTACTATAGTACAAAACTGTCCATTATTGTAGCTCTTAATATCAGAAGTCGAAATACTGCATTCGTATTTAAAAGGGAGGCAGACTTCTTTTAACTATGTTACCCTGTATTTCTCTGTGTCCTAATATATAGAGGAACAAGTGCTATCTTACACTTGTCTCCTTGTGTGAATAAGATGTCTAGTTGCTAGAGTCACAATGAGGGGTAATTAGTATTTTCGTGTGTGTCAGAATATAGGAAGGAACGAGAGCTGCCTCACACTCACCCCAATATCCAACTCTGCTAAGTATCCTACAAGACTTTCTCCCTCTCATTCCGTTAAAGGTAAATTAGCAGCTCTGAACCTACTATGTCGTCAACGTCGTAAAGCTGATGGTAGGGCCGTGTCGCGACGCTTCACATGGATTAAATGTTGACACGTTGGAAATTTTGTATTTGTTGTTTATACACTCTTTACTAGATTGTAATAACGCTGTGGTTAACATCTAAGTCACGTCCCTCTATGAAAATGTAGTTACCTATTGACTGGTTTCAATAGCCAGCTAAGAGCTTCCCCTTGTAAGACTGAAATCAGTGTCAGGAATGCAGGAGACTGTGAAGAACGAAATTTCAAGGGTAGATACCGAAACTTAGTGCGTATTTTTCTGTGAGGAAATGTACGTCATATAGTAACAATGTTCCTAAACTTTTAACACTAATTAAAAATGTGCGCTTAAGTGATTAACGCGTTATCTTCGAATGTTAGCAGCAAGCCATAGAAGAGATGCTACTCACAGATTACGTTCCCCAAGAATGAAAATGTTTCGGGCTCAAAATAACGCATCCTCAGGTGATTCCACCCGCTGTGTTAAAAATTTACCATAAACGTCACTGATTGTCTTTTGCTCTGTAGATGCAATAAACGTCATATTTTCCCGATCTACATTTTTAGTCTATGGGTAATTTTGTTTTTGGAGATAACTCACCTGTTATATGGCGAAACGCAACATTCTCCAGTTGCCTGAGCGTGATAAAAATTGCTATTGTTTCTGTGCCTCTGGCATTCATATTGTTTGTGTTGTAATTAGTGCAGAATTTCACTCAGTACATAGTATCAGTACTGGGAATAAAAACAATCTACATAAAGACCTAAAATCACTTACTTTGATCCAAAAAGGGGTCCAATACACGGTAACACACGTTTTCAATCAATTGCGAGCAACCATTAAAAACTTGGTTTCAGATAAAGGCCGGCTGCGGTGGTCTCGCGGTTCTAGGCGCGCCGTCCGGAACCGCGCGACTGCTACGGTCACAGGTTTGAATCCTGCCTCGGGCATGGATGTGTGTGATGTCCTTAGGTTAGTTAGGTTTAAGTAGTTCTAAGTTCTAGGGGACTGATGACCACTGCTGTTAAGTCCCATAGTGCTCAGAGCCATTTGAACCATTTCAGATAAAGCACGGTTTAAACAGAGTTAGAAAGACTTGTTGATAGGCAACTCCTTCTACTCTAGAGATGATTTTATCTTAACAGAGACTGTTAAGTCAGCTTAAGTAACAATGTTAGATATCAGTTTTGACAGAACTTGGTCGCAACACTCAAGATAAGGCATTTCTTGTATGATAAATTTATTAATAGTGAATAACAATGTTTCATTCTGACAGCGTGTTAATTCTGTAAATATTAGCTGTTCCAGTTTACTGCATTGTATTAATCTATTTCGACAATCTCCTGACAAATGATCAGAATAGTAAATATTATATCAAATGTTTCATATTTTTATGTTATACTTCCTGACATGTTCCGCATCCTCGAGAATCAGCTCATTTTTTGGGTCTATGGTTCTAAGAAAATGGTTCAAAATGAAAAACGATCTGTGGTTTGTCGGAAGCCTACAAAACACAAAGATATCTGCTATTTCTACTTGATTCCACCTATAAAGACAGAATTGTCAATGAAAAAAAAGATGACTGGTTCAATACCCTAGCCTTCCATCTGCTGTTCGACCTATTGCACATTGAGATAGTTTACTGGTTTCTACTGCACCCCTACGATTATGTGTTTGAAGCAGAAAATGGAGACAGTGTGAAAGAAGAAAAACTCAACGGGTCTTCCACGTCACATGAGTCTGATTTTTACGAAGAAGATGATAAACCTAGTTGTGGAGGTGCCACTGAAGAATACGAAGGAATATTTCGTTAGGATATTTCTCTAATCGAACAAAGATATCAGAGCTGTTGGAATGAGGTAATGCTTGTGGGTTACTGCTGGTCTGTATATAGGGAAGCCCAGGTTCTCACTCAAAAGTGGCAAGCCAAATGACAATGATCTTATAATTCTCTTCAGACCCAAACGACTGCCAGAATGTAACTGTGATTAAAAAATGTCAAATGGACTTTCAGTGTTGTTGGCTTAAGCTATTAAACCGTTAAAGTAGAATACTACCACCTACTGTGTCTAACAGAAGCTAGAACTAAGAAAAATTTTTCTTTGTTGTATTCGTTTTTCTCACAAAATTAGTAATATCTGAATCATGAAATAAAGGAAACACTTTTTTTTGAAGGGGGAGGGGGGGTGATACAGAATGAAATACGTTGTCGTGCAGAGCTGAAGGACGGAAGTAACTTTCGCCTGATGTGTCACTGCCAAGTAACCATGTTTTTGTTGTGGTCTTCAGTCCAGAGACTGGTATGATGCAGCTCTCCATGGTAATCTATCCTGTGCAAGCTTCTTCATCTCCCAGTACCTACTGAAACTTACATCCTTCTGAAACTGTTTAGTGTATTCATCTCTTAGTCTCTCTCTACAATTTTAACCCTCCACGCTGCCTTCCAATATTAAATTTGTGATCCCTTGATACCTCAGAATCTGCTCTACCAACCGATCCCTTCTTCTAGTCAAGTTGTGCCACAAATTTCTCTTCTCCCCAGTTCTGTTGAGTACCTCCTCATTAGTTAAGTGATCTACCCATCTAATCTTAAACATTCTTCTGTAGCACCACAGTACGAAAACTTATATTCTCTTTTTATCTAAACTACACTCCTGGAAATTGAAATAAGAACACTGTGAATTCATTGTCCCAGGAAGGGGAAACTTTATTGACACATTCCTGGGGTCAGATACATCACATGATCACACTGACAGAACCACAGGCACATAGACACAGGCAACAGAGCATGCACAATGTCGGCACTAGTACAGTGTATATCCACCTTTCGCAGCAATGCAGGCTGCTATTCTCACATGGAGACGATCGTAGAGATGCTGGATGTAGTCCTGTGGAACGGCTTGCCATGCCATTTCCACCTGGCGCCTCAGTTGGACCAGCGTTCGTGCTGGACGTGCAGACCGCGTGAGACGACGCTTCATCCAGTCCCAAACATGCTCAATGGGGGACAGATCCGGAGATCTTGCTGGCCAGGGTAGTTGACTTACACCTTCTAGAGCACGTTGGGTGGCACGGGATACATGCGGACGTGCATTGTCCTGTTGGGACAGCAAGTTCCCTTGCCGGTCTAGGAATGTGTACGGCCAGTGTAGGAGATCGCTCCCCACACCATGATGCCGGGTGTTGGCCCTGTGAGCCTCGGTCGTATGCAGTCCTGATTGTGGCGCTCACCTGCACGGCGCCAAACACGCATACGACCATCATTGGCACCAAGGCAGAAGCGACTCTCATCGCTGAAGACGACACGTCTCCATTCGTCCCTCCATTCACGCCTGTCGCGACACCACTGGAGACGGGCTGCACAATGTTGGGGCGTGAGCGGAAGACGGCCTAACGGTGTGCGGGACCGTAGCCCAGCCTCATGGAGACGGTTGCGAATGGTCCTCGCCGATACCCCAGGAGCAACAGTGTCCTTAATTTGCTGGGAAGTGGCGGTGCGGTCCCCTAAGGCACTGCGTAGGATCCTACGGCCTTGGCGTGCATCCGTGCGTCGCTGCGGTCCGGTCCCAGGTCGACGGGCACGTGCACCTTCCGCCGACCACTGGCGACAACATCGATGTACTGTGGAGACATCACGCCCCACGTGTTGAGCAATTCGGCGGTACGTCCACCCGGTCTCCCGCATGCCCACTATACGCCCTCGCTCAAAGTCCGTCAACTGCACATACGGTTCACGTCCACGCTGTCGCGGCATGCTACCAGTGTTAAAGACTGCGATGGAGCTCCGTATGCCACGGCAAACTGGCTGACACTGACGGCGGCGGTGCACAAATGCTGCGCAGCTAGCGCCATTCGACGGCCAACATCGCGGTTCCTGGTGTGTCCGCTGTGCCGTGCGTGTGATCATTGCTTGTACAGCCCTCTTGCAGTGTCTGGAGCAAGTATGGTGGGTCTGACACACCGGTGGCAATGTGTTCTTTTTTCCATTTCCAGGAGTGTATTTATCGTCCACGTTTCACTTCCATACATGGCTACACTCCATACAAATACTTTCAGAAACGACTTCCTGACACTTAAATCTATACTCGATGTTAACAAAATTCTCTTCTTCAGAAACGCTATCCTTGCCATTGCCAGTCTACATTTTATATGTCAAGTAACCATAGCTAGATGAAGCAATGAAACTTGGACGATACATGGAAAGAATGGCTACAGTGTAGTACAGAAGGTAAGTGAAAGAAATACGCAGTGGGACGGACAGAAGTGACAATTTCATTCAAAGACAAAAACAATAAGTACGCTGAAGTCACCGCGATACATGATGGTCCTCTGGACATCACAAAAGGTGGGACATGATCCTTAATAGTGTGTGTGTTCACCACGGACGGCAATGGCTTCTCTGCAAAGTGTTCCCATCCTGGCCACAAGGTTGATAGTGAGTTCTCGTGGTAGGGCGTTCCGTTTCTCCACCAGGGCGGCTGGATGGTTCCGTTTCTCCACCAGGGCGGTGGATGGTCGTTGGTGCTCGTGGACGTGCTGTAATAGGTCTCTCCAATGCATCCCACACGTGCTCGGGGGGATTTAAGTCGGGACAACTGGTAACCAGTCCATTCGCCGAATATCCTTCCGTTCCAAGAGCTTCTCCACCTGCACTCTTCGATACCGTCGCGCACTCTCATCCACAACTGAAGGCTTCAAGTAAATGGCGAACTAAGTGCCATTGTAAACATTTTTGCACGAAATGCGTTTTTTGTTTGGTTAGTACTTACTTTTAGTTTTCTAATTCAAAAGAGGTTTATATACACTACTGGCCGTTAAAATTGTTACACCACGAAGATGACATGCTACAGACGTGAAATTTAACCTACAGAAAGAAGATGCTGTGATATGCACATGATTAGCTTTTCAGAGCATTCACGCAAGGTTGGCGCCGATGGCGACACTTACAACGTGCTGACATGACGAAAGTTTCCAACCGATTTCTCATATACAAACAGGAATTGACCGGCGTTGCCTGGTGAAACGTTGTTGTGATGCCTCGTGTAAGGAGGAGAATTGCGTGCCATCACGTTTCCGACTTTGATAAAGGTCGGTATGTAGCCTACCGCGATTGCGGTTGATCGTATCGCGACATTCTGCTCGCGTTGGTCGAGATCCAATGACTGTTAGCAGAATATGGAATCGGTGGGTTCAGGAGGGTAATACGGAACGCCATGCTGGATCCCAACAGCCTCGTATCACTAGCAGTCGAAATGACAGGCATCTTATCTGCATTGCTGTAACGTATCGTGCTTCCACGTCTCGATCCCTGAGTCAACAGATGGGGATGTCTGCAAGACAACAACCATCTGCACGAACAGTCCGATGACGTTTGCAGCAGCATGGACTATCAGCTCGGAGACCATGGCTGCGGTTACCCTTGACGCTGCATCACAGACAGGAGCGCCTGCGATGGTGTATTCAACGACGAACCTGGGTGCACGAATAGCAAAACGTCATTTTTCGGATGAATCCAGGTTCTGTTTACAGCATCATGACGGTCGCATCCGTGTTTGGCGACATCGCAGTAAACGCCCATTTCAAGCGTGTACTCGTCATCGCCATACTGGCGTATCACCCGGCGCGATGGTATGGGGTGCCATTGGTTACATGTCTCGGCCACCTCTTCTTCTCATTTAAGGCACTTTGAACAGTGGACGTTACAGTTCAGATGTGTTACGACCCGTGGCTCTACCCTTCATTCGATCCCTGCGAAACCCTTCGTTTCAGCAGGATAATTCACGGCCGCATGTTGCAGGTCCTGTACGGGCCTTTCTGGATACATCTCTCACCAACTGAAAACGTCTGGTCAATAGTGGCCGAGCAACTGTCTCGTCACAATACGCCAGTCACTGCTCTTGATGAAATGTGGTATCGTGTTGAAGCTGCATGAGCAGCTGTTCCTGTACACGCCATCCAAGCTATGTTTGACTGAATGCCCAGGCGTATCAAGGCATTTATTACGGCCAGAGGCGGTTGTTGTGGGTACTGATTTCTCAGGATCTATGCACCCAAACTGTGCGAAAATGTAATCACACGTCAGTTCTAGTATAATATATTTTTCCAATTAATAGCCGCTTATCATCTGCATTTCTTCTTGGTGTAGCAATTTTAATGGTCAGTAGTGTATTTAATTGAAGACAAATCACACTGTGCTCAATTGTTTAAAAAGACAGAATTTAATCAAGAACAGTAAAAAAAAAGTGCAAAAACCAGAACATGCAGTCAGTCCTACGTCCACAATATTTGAGATAAAATAGGACGTAAGGGCCTGAGGCATGTACACCCATTTATACAAATGTTTCACTGGATGATACCTAATTACAGAATATGTATTGGTTTCCTATTCTTGTTGGGGATGATAACAGAGAGAAACTGGTAGTGTAATACAAAAACTTATGTCTTTTTGAGTAACATTCAAGTTTATTAATACAACACTACTGAAATCCATTATTACAATCGCATTCAAATAATAAAAACATACTCAACATGATTTCAATTTTAAGATATGATGCTTTCATAAAACAGTTTTTCTTCAGGTTTTACCAAAAACTTTATCGTAGTTTTTAAATCGGTCTTCTTATCTTCTGTAATATGTGATTTGCACAACAACCAATGCAGTGCTGCCTCCGCTACTTTCCTTTTGGTCACAGCTTTCTTGAAAACATTAATTTCAGTCCGTTGTTCAAGTTAATTGGAGGTCCTTTTAATCACAATTTTGCCAGGATTACTAGAAATAACTTTTGTCCAAGAAAGTTTTGTAGTGTTTGAAGTTAAAAAATTCAGCTTCGCTTAACATGTCTACTTTGAATGGATTTCTAACTTCGACATTTTCCATAATAGATCTTAAGTCTTCTGGAATATTTCGTCTAGGAATTATTTTCCGCTTTTTAATAGCGACGAAATCACGGTCGCAGTTGAGGAAGAAGTGACCCCCGACGAAGTACTTATGTTTTAATTCTGTGTACATTTCGGTGGAAACTAAATACACCCACATAAATATCATCATTTTACTCTGCCCACAGCAGTTATCACTCCAGGCTGTGAGATAGTTTGTAGATTCAGTTTCCTTGAGGACTCGAAAGACACACGATGCAACTTCATTCCCTCCTCTACCTGATATTCCTTCATGCGATATATTCATCATACTGATGTTACTGTGGAAATGTGTACAGAGACTGAAATTTGAAAGTTGCCTTAGTTAGTACATTGCTAGTATGCGTTTAATTTGGTAAACATATTACTTTTTCTGATTCAAATGCAAATGTCACACTACAGCTGCTAGGAATCTGAGACTCATTAAGATCTTTTATCATTCCTTTTCTTGCTTTTCCAGCTTTCATATGATGAATTTTAGTTTATTTCGGAAATCTGTTTTAGCTGTACTAGACGATTTTGCAATATGACAAGCTAACAAATCACATGTTAAACATGTGTCTGTTCTAGTTTGCTTGAAGGATAGTTAGTTTTGAAATACTTATTCAATGCCAGATAATAACAATGGTACTGTAATGTCTCTTGCAGCGGTCTCTCCGCGATACTTTCAGAAATTTTATAAATTATATAACTCAGTTCATATCTCGAAATATCTCTTCTTATCTTACCGATTCCTAAACTTTAATATACGATGATTATCAATGCAAAGTAGTTTCAAGCCCTATTATTCCTTGTAGCGTCCATTTACTCCATGGAATAGCTTCTCTGCTATCCATGTTTTCTCTTATGAAAAGAATGAAGGAGATCTTGCCGATTAGCCATGAAAGAAGGAGAATGTATATGTATGTATTGTTGAGCTAGTCGCCATCTTGACGAGATTCTGTATGAGAAGGAATTTAATACATGAACTAAACTAAAGTAAGTGTGTTCGGGTATTATTTAACTTATTATTAGTGACAGTGTCTGCTTACTATGCTGTGTTGCACGGGATCAGTGGGGAACGTCTGATTTACACTGGACGAACCTGCCGTTTTGTATGCTCAAGATATCCAGTTACTTCAAATAAATAGGCTAACACGGTCTTACCAGCAGATCTCCAGTCTTCCCCATGTGATCACCGAATGTTAATAATTATTACAAATGTTTTCGGGAGATCGACTGACGATTTTCGTCGCACCGAGACTTCGAAATTGCTTCACTGCCTTATGGAATTTAAGTTAAGCTCAATTTAATCAGGATAGAACAGTATTGAACTGTGTGAATGTGATAAGCCTGCATTGTGAATGAAAATTCCCTTAATATACGCATGTTTTTACTATCCTGATTAGTGAAGCTAAATCAGGCCGGTGTGAGAGAGGCTTTTAAATTTTTTTAATACCACAATAAAAAAATTAAAGTACATCACAGTACTATCACGATTTTGTTTCTTAAAAGCCTCATACAACCTGAAGATATTCAAATCCTCTGAAAGATATTCCTTCCCGAAACCCGCCTTCCATAGTGGCTTACATGTCTTGGGAATGAGTGTATGTACTCATGGACAAGAACATTTTCGTCTTGAAAATATTTTCGATCAGTTTTCGTGTCATCCCTTTTTTCATGGTACACTGGGTTGGTAGTCTGCTTGATTTTTACTAAAAGCTGGCACCTTTTACCGAAGATAGCAAATATATTGCAGAAAGTATTTTTACAAACTTGCACAATTTCCCCTTCGAGATTTGGAATGGTATACATCATCATTGTTCGACGCCTACTTTTTGCAGGACCTCCATATGCACCATGCTGCGTCCTGTCTAACTTATACTGCTCATCAAAGAGTAAACGTTTTTGGAAGTAGGGTATATATTTACATTTGTATTTGCACTTACATAAAGTTTGTTGGGATGGTGCACCCTTCGCCTTCACTACAGTGTTAATAACTATAACATAGGCCCTGCCAGCATTTCACAGCTTCTTTATTTTCTTCCAACAGTCTTCCTTCTTCTTTCTTCCTTCGCTTCTAAACAGCCTCATCTGTTATTGCTTATACTGAATAACACTGACAAGCCTTTTAATGTTAGGTCTAATCATTCACAATACACTACAAAGGCAGCCGGCTGCAATATAACACAACATTGACGACTGATAAACATGAGGCAGGTCGCCGGTGTGCCAGGAATTAGATCCATCTATACGTTCGACCGTCTGGCACATAAATCCACTCGTGGTCGTGCGGTAGCGTTCTCGCTTCCCGCGCTCGGGTTCCCGGTTCGATTCCCGGCTGGGTGAGGGATTCTCTCTGCCTCGTGATGACTGCGTGTTGTGTGATGTCCTTAGGTTAGTTAGGTTTAACTAGTTCTAAGTTCTAGGGGACTGATGACCATAGATGTTAAGTCCCATAGTGCTCAGAGCCATTTGAACCATTTTTTAACATAAATCCAGTGCATTCTGTTATCGAACTCTGTAACTAATAAGAACCGTCTCGGTTCTTAAATCGCCTTTCACGTTTTTGGCATTGACACATAGCTCCCATTTTTGGTAACATTACGCTTTAGAAAGAATAGCACCAAGCGGGGTGGCGCACTGGTTAGCACACGGGACTCGCATTCGGGAGGCGACGGTTCAATCCCGCGTCCGGCCATCCTGATTTAGGTTTTCCGTGATTTCCCTAAACCGCTCCAGGCAAATGCCGGGATGGTTCCTTTGAAAGGGCACGGCCGACTTCCTTCTCCTTCCTTCCCTAATCCGATGAGACCGATGACCTCGCTGTTTGATCTCTCCCCCAAACAATCCAACACCCCCTCCCCACACCGGATACGATACGAAAGAATAGCAATTAGATCCCTATTTGCTTCAAGTCTTTAAGTATGAAATCAGGGTCGAATACACTCCTGAAAAGATGCACATGGGGAATGAGTAAAAAGCAAAAGCGCAATAAATGTACTTGAAAGTACAGGTGCCAACATGTATCTATTACACAGATTAAAATCAAAAATTAAAAATAATCATATTTCGTTACTTACGTTCATGGTATCTACAATTACGTGGCGATGTATCACTGTTGTATTAAGAGATTTTTGATGATAAATTGAACTGGTTTATCCTGGATGACTCTGTCTACCCTCTACAACACAGTTCAATCACATTAATGTGACCACCTGCCAAAAGCCCGAATAGCCACTTGCGAGACGTGCAGTGCAGGTAGAGAATCAGCGATGTTCTAGAAGGTACCGACAGGGATTGGAGCCATGCTGACTCCAGTGTCGTGGCCAGCTGCCCTAGTATTTGAAGCCATTTTGACTATTTTGTAGCCCTGACTATCTCAAGAAATATGTAAAGGTTTTTTTTAAATTTCCGTTACCAGTCACAAACTTTGTCAACTATTATATTATGGTAACCCAAGTACATAACTTTGCCATATTTAGGCGTCATATCAGACAAAATAGTCAATCTATTAAAAAAATAAAAAAACAGACGTCATGATCACGTTTGACACCAACAACAACTTAAAAGAGAAACTGATACATGACATCTCACATCCGACAGAGAAACTTAAGAAATCAGGAATTTATAAAATTACATGCAGTCATTGTAACAAATATTACATTGGCCAAACGGGAAGAAATTTTAAAACCCGCTTTAAAGAACACATTGACTGTTTCAGACTTGGCAAACTGAATAAATCAGCTATAGCGAAACATATTAATGAAACAGGACACAGTGTTACAATAGACAACGATCTTAAAAGTACTACATAATTTATAAAAAAGCTGGAAAATGGACATCTTGGAAGAAATGGAAATATTCATCCATGGCCACATAGGGGAATAACGAGATCCTGAATGAAATGACAGACTTCAAAAATTCACATTTTTTTCCCAATTTCATTACAGTACTCCTAGAATAAAAGATACTTAACATGACAGTCGTTTGACTCAAGCCCCAGCAATAGCTTTGAAATATGTAAAATTAAATAGTTTATATCATGATGTGTTTAATAATATTGTAACAGGTCCTCAACTTGTAATGTATTTCGTCAGCCTACATCTGTATTTCGACCGCCATCTTATGCACTGCACAAGAGAACTGTTTGTGATCGTGTTTCCAAGTTACCGTTATATTAGTGACAACTTGTGAACAGTAACCAAGAGAGCCGCGGAGATAGATACATCGCAACACATCACAAAGAGAATGCCATGCCAGAAGAACAAAGTGAGTGACCGTTACACAACATTTTCGTGCAAACATCAGTCCAGCTTCCAAAGTGACATCGCCTATTACTAAGTTTTCTCTTCTTCCACAGGATGACCACAGAATTTACGAAAAGACTATGTAATATCAGTATGATCTTATTGTAAAGTTGTTTTTGTAATGCCATTTGGCCTGAAGATGAGGTTTAACCCTCGAAACATGTCGCTAAATATATAAGTAATGGAATAGTTGACGAAGTTTGTGACTGGTAGCAGTAATAAAAAAAAAGGCCTTTACAGATACTCTAGGTTTCTGGACTGGGGTTCCATAGTGCGAACAGACCGATCGAATGGACCCCCACGGTTTCTCAATTGGGTTTAAATCCGGGTAGTGGCCTGGGTAGTATGGTAAACTCATTCTGGGGCTGTCTGAACCACGTACGTACGCTACAAGCTGTGTGTCAGGTTGCACTGTCCTGCCGGTAGATGCCATCGTGCAGAGGAAAACCAAACTGCATGTATCGGTGGCAACGGTCCCCTATGATAGATTCCTACTTATGTCGATCCATTGTGACGAGATGACCCACGGAATGCCACGAAAACATTTCCCATACCACGACGTTCCTCCCTCGGCATGGACCCTTTCGACAATTGTTACAGGGTGTTTGTTTTCAGACGTTTCACGCCGATGGACCATAAAACGTGTTTCATCTGAAAGGCCACCTGTCGCCGCTGGACAGCAGTAAGCATGGGTGCCTGAACCAGGCGCCTGCTGTGGAGACACGTAAGCAGCGAAGTTTGCTGGGTGGTCATTAAAGGTTGGAAGGCTCTTCGTTCATCTGGACGGTTAATTACTCAACACCTGTTTGCCCTTACACATCTACACAGTCATCTTTTTTTTCTTTATTGTTATTTTAAAACCTGTACAACAGGCAGGATGTCAGCAACATTCTACGCTGCTCCCTGCCGCCGTTGGATAAGGAGCTGCAGCAGCAAGCTAGCTCACTCATTTGTTACATAGTTTAATTCTTAATTTCTTTGGGTGTTTTTGGTACTTGCATTGTTTAATTCATAAATTTCGGGCGTATTATTGTATTTCAGAGTTGTAGCATCGCGTTTTAGTACCTGAATAGTGTAAACTCGCGTAGTCGTTTGTCTTCTGTTTTTGTTTTGAACGGCCAGTGTCGGTTGGTCACAGTCAGTGTGCTCCCTGCCGCCGTTGGATAAGCAGCTGCAGCAGCAAGTCGTATACTCCTAGCTCACTCATTTATTACATACTTTAATTCTTAATTTCTTTGCGTGTTTTTGGTACTTGCATTGTTTAATTCATAAATTTCGGGCATATTATAGTATTTGAGAGTTGTAGCATCGCGTTTTAGTACCTGTATAGTGTAAAATCGCCGAGCAGTGTGTCAGCAGTGCGCAAGTTGCAGAATTACTGCATTTACTAGGCAATCTTGTATTTTAATAACCGTTTAAATTTTGTGTCAATTTGTTTGCACTCTCTGTAGATTAGTTCAGACGTTCTTTGCACAACAGTTTTTAGCATGGACAGGGACTGTAACTACTGTGTTCGGATGCAGGCTGAGTTGGCATCCCTTCGCTTCCAGCTTCAGGCAGTGTTGGCTTTGGTCACACAGCTTGAGGCTGTTGCCAATGGGGATCACTGTGGGGGTCCGGATGGAGGTTTGTCGCGGGCGGCCAGCTCGTCCCACGCATCCCCCAATCGGACTACGACTGTGGTTGCCCGGGATACTGCCCGCATTGAGGCTGATCCCTCACCTGTGGTGGAGTGGGAGGTCGTCTCAAGGAGTGGCAGGGGGCGAAAGACATTCCGGAGGGCTGAACGGAAGGCCTCTCCAGTTTGTCTGACGAACCGGTTTCAGGCTCTGTCTCAGGCTGATGCTGATCTTCGGCCTGACATAGCTGCTTGTCCTGTTCCAGACGTTGCCCCTTAGTCTGCAAGATCCGGACAGTCGCAAAGGGTGGGCTTACTGGTAGTTGGGAGCTCCAACGTCAGGCGCGTAATGGGGCCCTTTAGGGATATGGCAGCAACAGAGGGGAAGAAAACTAATGTGCACTCCGTGTGCATACCGGGGGGAGTCATTCCAGATGTGGAAAGGGTCCTTCCGGATGCCATGAAGGATACAGGACGCACCCATCTGCAGGTAGTCGCTCATGTCGGCACCAATGATGTGTGTCGCTATGGATCGGAGGAAATCCTCTCTGGCTTCCGGCGGCTATCTGATTGTCAATATCGCTAGCGGGATGAAAGCAGAGCTCACTATTTGCAGCATCGTCGACAGGACTGACTGCGGACCTTTGGTACAGAGCCAAGTGGAGGGTCTGAATCAGAGGCTGAGACGGTTCTGCGACCGTGTGGGCTGCAGATTCCTCGACTTGCGCCATAGGGTAGTGGGGTTTCGGGTTCCGCTGGATAGGTCAGGAGTCCACTACACGCAACAAGCGGCTACACGGGTAGCAGGGGTTGTGTGGCGTGGGCTGGGCGGTTTTTTAGGTTAGATGGCCTCGGACAAGTACAGAAAGGGCAGCAGCCTCAAGGGGTGCGGGGCAAAGTCAGGACAGGCGGGGACCAAGCAGCAATCGGTATAGTAATTGTAAACTGTCGAAGCTGCATTGGTTAAGTACCGGAACTTCAAGCGCTGATAGAAAGCACCAAAGCTGAAATCGTTATAGGTACAGAAATCTGGCTGAAGCCAGAGATAAATTCTGCCGAAATTTTTACAAAGGTACAGACGGTGTTTAGAAAGGATAGTTTGCATGCAACCGGTGGTGGAGTGTTCGTCGCTGTTAGTAGTAGTTTATCCTGTAGTGAAGTAGAAGTGGATAGTTCCTGTGAATTATTATGGGTGGAGGTTACACTCAACAACCGAGCTAGGTTAATAATTGGCTCCTTTTACCGACCTCCCGACTCAGCAGCATTAGTAGCAGAACAACTGAGAGAAAATTTGGAATACATTTCACATAAATTTTCTCACCATGTTATAGTCTTAGGTGGAGATTTCAATTTACCAGATATAGACTGGGACACTCATATGTTTAGGACGGGTGGTAGCGACAGAGCATCGAGTGACATTATACTGAGTGCACTATCCGAAAATTACCTCGAGCAATTGAACAGAGAACCGATTCGTGGAGATAACATCTTGGACCTACTGATAACAAACAGACCCGAACTTCCCGACTCTGTATGTGCAGAACAGGGAATCAGTGATCATAAGGCCGTTGCAGCATCCCTGAATATGGAAGTTAATAGGAATATAAAAAAAGGGAGGAAGGTTTATCTGTTTAGCAAGAGTAATAGAAGGCAGATTTCAGACTACCTAACAGATGAAAACGAAAATTTCAGTTACGACACTGACAATGTTCAGTGTTTATGGAAAAAGTTCAAGGCAATCGTAAAAGGCGTTTTAGACAGATACGTGCCGAGTAAAATTGTGAGGGACGGGAAAAACCCACCGTGGTACAACAACAAAGTTAGGAAACTACTGCGAAAGCAAAGAGAGCTTCGCTCCAAGTTTAAACGCAGCCAAAACCTCTCAGACAAACAGAACCTAAGCGATGTCAACGTTAGCGTAAGGAGGGCTATGCGTGAAGCGTTCAGTGAATTCGAAAGTAAAATTCTATGTACCGACTTGATAGAAAACCCTAGGAAGTTCTGGTCTTACGTTAAATCAGTAAGTGGCTCGAAACAGCATATCCAGACACTCCGGGATGATGATGGCATTGAAACAGAGGATGACACGCGTAAAGCTGAAATACTAAACACCTTTTTCCAAAGCTGTTTCACAGAAGAAGACCGCACTGCAGTTCCTTCTCTAAATCCTCGCACTAACGAAAAAATTGCTGACATCGAAATAAGTGTCCAAGGAATAGAAAAGCAACTGGAATCACTCAAAAGAGGAAAGTCCACTGGACCTGACGGAATACCAATTCGATTCTACACAGAGTACATGAAAGAACTTGCCCCCCTTCTAACAGCCGTGTACCGCAAGTCTCTAGAGGAACGGAAGGTGCCAAATGATTGGAAAAAAGCACAGGTACTCCCAGTCTTCAAGGAGGGTCGTCGAGCAGATGCGCAAAACTATAGACCTATATCTCTGACGTCGATCTGTTGTAGAATTTTAGAACATGTTTTTTGTTCGCGTATCATGTCGTTTTTGGAAACCCGAAATGTACTCTGTAGGAATCAACATGGATTCCGGAAACAGCGATCGTGTGAGACCCAACTCGCTTTATTTGTTCATGAGACCCAGAAAATATTAGATACAGGCTCCTAGGTAGATGCTATTTTTCTTGACTTCCGGAAGGCGTTCGATACAGTTCCGCACTGTCGCCTGATAAACAAAGTAAGAGCCTACGGAATATCAGACCAGCTGTGTGGCCGGATTGAAGAGTTTTTAGCAAACAGAACACATCATGTTGTTATCAATGGAGAGACGTCTACAGACGTTAAAGTAACCTCTGGCGTGCCACAGGGGAGTGTTATGGGACCATTGCTTTTCACAATATATATAAATGACCTAGTAGATAGTGTCGTAAGTTCCATGCGGCTTTTCGCTGATGATGCTGCAGTATACAGAGAAGTTGCAGCATTAGAAAATTGTTGCGAAATGCAGGAAGATCTGCAGCGGATTGGCACTTGGTGCAGGGAGTGGCAACTGACCCTTAACATAGACAAATGTAATGTATTGCGAATACATAGAAAGAAGGATCCTTTATTGTATAATTATATGATAGCGGAACAAGTTTTGGTAGCAGTTTTTTCTGTTAAATATCTGGGAGTATGCTTGCGGAACAATTTGAAATGGAATGATCAAATAAAATTAATTGTTGGTAAGGCGGGTACCAGGTTGAGATTCTTTGGGAGAGTCCTTAGAAAATGTAGTCCATCAACAAAGGAGGTGGCTTACAAAACACTCGTTTGACCTATACTTGAGTATTGCTCATCAGTATGGGATCCGTACCAGATTGGGTTGACGGAGGAGATAGAGAAGATCCAAATAAGAGCGGCGCGTTTCGTCACAGGGCTGTTTTGTAACCCTGATAGCGTTACGGAGATGTTTAACAAACTCAAGTGGCAGACTCTGCAAAAGAGGCGCTCCGCATCGCGGTGTAGCTTGCTCTCCAGGTTTCGAGAGGGTGCGTTTCTGGATGAGGTATCGAATATATTGCTCCCCCCTACTTATACCTCCCGAGGAGATCACGAATGTAAAATTAGAGAGATTAGAGCGCACTCGGAGGCTTTCAGACAGTCGTTCTTCCCTCGAACCATACGCGACTGGAACAGGAATGGGAGGTAATGACAGTGGCATGTAAAGTGCCCTCCGCCACACACTGTTGGGTGGCTTGCGGAGTATAAATGTAGATGTAGATGTAGATGCTCTTCAGCCATAGAATAGACAATGAGAAAAAACAGAAAGAATACACATAAGTTACATAATGGCGGATAATAAACAGTAGACACATAAATGCAAACACGGAGTCGTTCACACTCGACGATAATCCACACTACAAACTGTTGACACGACGCACAAACACTGAATATGTCGATGGCACAGGTGAACTATGGAGTGTGACGGTGAACACTGAAAACAAAACACGACGGCACACACGAGACACTGATGGCGATTATCTCCGGCGCGCGAATGTCCACGTATTGTGTGCGAGTCCGGAGACCTGCCAAGAGCGGAAGAAGAGTGAGGGGAGGAGAGGGGAGAACATAGATGCCAATGGCAGTGGAGATAGAAGGAGGGGTAGAGGGACAGGAGAGGGGAAGCCTTGGGGAGGAGTGGGGAGAAATGGATGAGGGAGGGAAGGGTGAGAGAAGGAGGGATGGTGCCCAAAGGAACAAACACAGGAAGAGGGAGGGAGGATCAATGTTGGTAGGAGGGATAGATGGAGGGGAGGAGGATATCATCAGGGAGGGGGAGCTGGCGGGAGCCACCTTGGGAGAGGGTAAGGAGGGTGGAGAGATGGAGAGTAGATGGGACGTGGGAATACAGGTGCGGCAGCGGGCGGGGATGGGAGAGGATGGAGAAGACAAGCAGATGAGGAGGATCGAGTTTACGGGAGGTGTAGAGGATCTGTATCCTTTCAAGACAAAGGAGGAGGTGGGGGAATGGTATGAGGTCATACAGGATCCCCGTGGTGGAGGGGAGACGGATGCGATGGGCGAGGCAGAGAGCATGACGTTCAAGGATCTGAAGGGATTTGTAAAAGGTAGGGAGGACGGAGATCCAGGCAGGATGGGCATAACAGAGGATAGGGCGGATGAGGGATTTATAGATATGGAGGATGGTGGAGGGGTCCAGACCCCACGTACGGCCAGAAAGGAGCTTGAGGAGACGGAAGCAGGAGTGTGCCTTGGCTTGGATTGTCCGGAGATGGGGAGTCCAGGAGAGGCGACGGTCGAGGCTGACGCTAAGGTACTTAAGGGTGGGGGTGAGGGCGATTGGACGGCCATAGATGGTTAGATAGAAATCGAGGAGGTGGAAGGAAGGGGTGGTTTTGCCTACAATTATCGCTTGGGTTTTGGAGGAGCCATTGGTTGCACGTATTGGTGAACTGGTCAAGATGGGATTGGAGAAGGTGTTGGGAACGCTGCAGGGTGGAGGCAAGGGCAAGGAAGGCGGTGTCATCGGGGGGTGACGGCGGCGGCATGTCCGGCATATACAAAAGGTACAGAAGGGGGGAGAAAATGGAGCCTTGGCGCACACCGGCGGGGGAAAAAAAGGTGTAGGAATCCGTGTTATGGATGGTGACGCAGGAAGGACGGTGGGAGAGAAAGGAGCCGATCACACGGACATAGTTAATGGGAAGGGCGAAGGTTTGGAGCTTTAAGAGGAGACCGGAATGCCATACGCGGTCGTAGGCACGTTCGAGGTCCATGGAGAGGAAGATTGCGGAGCGACGGGAATTAAGCTGTTCGGAAAGGAAATGGGTGAGGTGAAGGAGAAGGTCATCAGAAGAGCAGGACGGCCGAAAGCCACACTGGGTAACGGGAAGGAGGCGGTGCTGGCGGAGATGCTGGTTGATGCGTCGGGTGAGGATGGATTCAAGGACCTTGCTGAAGACCGAGGTAAGGCTGATGGGATGGTAGGAGGAGACGGCGGACGGCGGTTTGCCGGGTTTAAAGAACATCAGGATACGGGAGGTTTTCCACAGGTCGGGGTAGTAGCCGGTAGACAGGACTACATTGTAGAGCCTGGTCAGGGCGGAGAGGAAAGAGACAGGAGCTTTACGAAGGTGGCTGTAGCTGACACGATCGTGACCAGGAGCGGTGTTGCGTTTTGTGCGGAGCTACACAGTCATCATTCACCTCTGCCATATATCGTCTGTGATGCACAACAGTTGCCTCGGTACCATTTTTCGACAGCGCCGTTTTGCCATAGTATACTTCAGCCACGATGACACGCGATCAGCCGTTTTGGAAATATTTCCATCCTTGGCCCGCAAGTGAATGATCATACCGTTTTGTACATCATCGATCCGTTTTCGCATTACGATGGACTGCCGTGTTTTCTACCTCCCGGGTTCGATTCCCGGCTGGGTCGGAGATTTTCTCCGCTCAGGGACTGGGTGTTGTGTTATCCCTATCATCGTCATTCCATCCCCATCGACACGCAAGTCGCCGAAGCAGCATCAACTCGAAAGACTTGCACCAGGCGAACGGTCTACCCGAAGGGAGGCCCAAGCCACACTGAATTTCCGATAACCAGAATCTAAATGCTAGCCTTTCTTCGGATTATGTTGGTCGTTGGTAATTAGTGTTCCGATTTAAAATTTCTTTCACGACTGTATGAGATCCTTGCGAAGAGCGTCTTCTGAAATATGTGCAAAGTTTTGGCCTAATAAGCTAACTGAGGAAAGCTAAAGCTGCACTTCAGTGTCAAGTGCATTACTTCCACGGGTTTCACATTTATTATGAATTAAGACACGTGAGTTCATTCTTTCGTCCATCATTGTGCTCATCTCGTCAAAAATAGTGCACTCGCCATGCAAAATAATCTTGTCGCCGGCCGCGGTGGTCTCGCGGTTCTAGGCGCGCAGTCCGGAACCGTGCGACTGCTACGGTCGCAGGTTCGAATCCTGCCTCGGGCATGGATGTGTGTGATGTCCTTAGGTTAGTTAGGTTTAAGTAGTTCTAAGTTCTAGGGGACTAATGACCACAGCAGTTGAGTCCCATAGTGCTCAGAGCCATTTGAACCATAATCTTGTCTAAATATCAAGAATTCTGCATCGTTGCTCCAACTACATAGGGTTGTGTCCTGTCTGCTGAATGTCAGAGCTAGAAAACAATAATCATGCGTTCATAGGCTACGTTCGTAATCTCGTATTCTCTTCCGTTGTCTCTATTTGTAAGCGTATCTGGTTCACAAATAAAAGCCAATGATAGCGAACAATGGTGAAGTGTATGAGAACGCCTTTGATCGTTTTCATTCGCTCCAGAGTAAATGGGACTGTAATGGTCTCTGGAAAAACAATCGCGAACGTTACTGGTGCATGCACTGTTACGTTCGTCTCATTTCGAGCGCTTTGGTTTATCTCCATCTGGTCGGGGCATTGATTTTTCCTTTCCTGCATTATTCCTAACTATTTTCTATTTATGTTTATATATTCAGTTTGTCTTTCCTCTCTACTATGAAAACGTTCCTAATTTGAGTAGAGTATTCGACTTTTTCGCGGAGCTGTTAGCCTTGATGCAGTTGCTGCCGTGTCGGTGAATTGTAAGTAGCGTTCCATTTTATGTTATACGTAGTGTTATCTTGTAGCTTGTATTTCATATATGACAGATGGAAAAGGTAAAGAAGCTTAATTCATTTACATGCTGTTTTGTTTTAGTCTAAAAAAAATATTTTGAAATAGCTGTCGAGGATCTTATTTTGTCTTTGGCAAAACAAATGCTGCAACAGATGAAAATAAGTACACAAGGTTATACGGATGAGGTTTCACTACTCTTTTCTGCTTTGCATGACACTTATTTGGCTTTAGTGTAACTCGTGAGACTTGAAGTGACAACGTTGTACATATTGGAAATTCTTAAATCTTTCTGCTTCAAAAGATATGTTTAATGGACTGTATGCTATTCTGCGAAAGGATCTGTCGGCTTTGGCTATGATATAATTAATATGGCAACTGTAACATCATTCATATATCTCGATTGCACGTATTTAGAACTATATTGTGTAGTCAACATTGCTATAGACAGTAGTATACCCATGATAATTAAGTAAATTGTTTGACGGCTACGCATCCTCTATGTCACTGCCTTTCATAAGATTTGGTGATGCCTGTAAAGCTTTAACGAGACATCTCTTCAAGTCTGGAATGAAGTAGTTACAAGAAGGAAGGAAAGAAGGAAGGGAGATTATGGTTTAACGCCTCGTCGACATTGAGGTCACTAGTGGCTGAGTACAAGTTCGGACTTTTTCAAGGATTGAGAAGGAAACGACCGTGACCTTTCAAAGCAACCGTCCCGGCATTTACCTGAATCGAAATCACGGAAAACTTAAATGTAGATGACGAAACGCGGATGTGACCCGTCTTCCTCCCGAACGTGAGTCAGTGTGCTAACTGCTCCGCCATCTCGCGCAGAAGAGTAGTTACAGATCATTTATTATCAATAATTACCGATGACTGTATTGTAGTGCGTCAGTTCTCAGTTTGCAAAATGGACATAATTTCCCTGAAGAAAATCTGCAATCACTGGTTTTAAAAAAGATTTTTTATTGTCCGCCTCGATTCCATTAATACAATCAAGACGGACAGTAGAATTATGTTTCAATTCTTGGAAGTAATATGTCTTAGCAGCAATAGTTTATACAATTTGGCTTTATCCAGTGTATTACACCATTGCACTAGTTGCGGATCATTTCTTATAAATGATTACTCGTGCTTATTGTCCCGAAATATATTTTAACATCAATTTTGTTGTTGTATTAATCTTAAGTTATTTTTCTGTCGGTGTCTGACAGAACATGATAATAATATAAATAGGAAATACTTTCTAATCTTACGCAAAATTATATTTGGTCACGAACCGGCTTTCGACTTCTCAGGCCATCTTCAGGTGAAAACTGAATGTTGCAAACACAGGTACATAGACCATAGATCATATAGACCGCTCTGGACTGCGCGTGACGTCATTAGACTGAAACCAGTATCTAAGTCACATGACTCGGGGCAGAAAGCCGGTTTTTTGTTATTGTCCACGGTGTGGAGTTCACAGTTACAGTTTTTCTCATGTATATATGAAATAAAGCATTAATTTTAACAATAAAACAATTTGCCGTGTTGTTATTACACATGCAGTAGTGCAGTTAACCTGATTTCTTCGAAATTCCTAATATTAATGCGATGGTTAACGTTTTGAGATGTGGCCAGGTGAAACGGACTGACAGTTCTGTTTAAAAGCAACAGAATTACAGTGAATATTTGTTTTTGTCGTACTGTGAGTTTTTTAGTCCACCGCTTCCGTGGGAGTGGAAGACAAAATATCAGTTTGGCAGGCAAAATTACTTTTCTGCCGATTCTGCAATGAGACGAGTCACGTATAAAGAGGAGAAATGCGAACCATCACGTTTCCGACTTTGATAAAGGTCGGTATGTAGCCTATTGCGATTGTGGTTTATCATATCGCGACATTATGCTCGCGTTGGTCGAGAGCCAATGACTATATGACAGAATATGGAATCGGTGGATTCAGGAGGGTAATACGGAACGCCGTACTGGATCCCAACAGCTTCGTATCACTAGCAGTCGAGATGACAGGCATCTTATCCGCATGGCTGTAACGGATCGTGCAGCCACGTCTCTATCCCTGAGTCAACAGATGGGGACGTTTGCAAGACAACAACCATCTGCACGAACAGTTCGACGACGTTTGCAGCAGCATGGACTATCGGCTCGGAGACTATGGCTGCGGTTACCCTTGACGCTGCATCACAGACAGGAGCGCCTGCGATGGTGTACTCAACGACGAACCTGGGGGCACGAATGGCAAAACGTCGTTTTTGGATGAATCCACGCTCTGTTTACAGCATCATGATGTTCACATTGACGGCACTTTGAACAGTGTACGTTACATATCAGATGTGTTACAACCCGTGGCTCTACCCTTCATTCGATCCCTGCGAAACCCTACATTTCAGCAGGATAATGCACGACCGCATGTTGCAAGTCCTGTACGGGCCTTTCTGGATACAGAAAATGTTTGACTGCTGCCCTGGCCAGCACATTCTCCAGATCTCTCACTAATAGAAAACATCTGGTCAATGGTGGCCGAGCAACTGGCTCGTCACAATACGCCAGTCACTACTCTTCATGAACTGTAGTATAGAGTTGAAACTGCATGGGCAGCTGTACTTGTACACGTCATCCAACCTCTGACTCAATGCCCAGGCGTATGAAGGCCGTTATTACGGCTAGAGATGGTTGTTCTGGGTACTGATTTCTCATGATCTATGCACCCAAACTGCGTGAAAATATAACCACATGTCAGTTCTACTATAATATATCTGTCCAATGAAAACCCGTTTATCATTTGCATTTCTTCTCGGTGTAGCGATTTTAATGGCCAGTAATGTAATAGACAATGCCTATGATAATATATCTCGTTAAGTTTCTTACGCCTTGTATTTGCCTAGGAAACAGAAAAAAATGACGTGCCATATTTAGCATGCTATGATCTAAAGTTTCTGTTACCAGTATCTTGAACAGAAGGGAGAGAGGTGGCTTGTCTATTACATCCAGTGATCTTGTTTATCTGTGCAGAATGGACCATAAAGCATTAGACAAATGCCCATTTTTAAAGTGAAAAACCTTTTAAGAAATCAATTTCCTCAGATTTGCAGGACATGAGGAATGATGTTTTCCTTCAGCTGAATAAACATTTTTCAAACAGTCCTCACCTTGATAATCACAATCATGAACTGAAAGAAAACTGTACTCATTGAGTATTGTAAAATAATGCTACATGATGAAGTGAGACTCCACAGCAAGAAGCTACACCATGCTCTGAATAGAAATGTCCACACAACAACAGTACTGTTTAATAAACAGTATTCATAAGTTAAGCGCTTCTGTTGTCACCAACAGTACATACATTTTTCTGTTGTGATTGTGTTGAAAACAGAATTAGATATATATGTGCTGCCACCTATAGCTGTAGACGTCACGTAACCTACATCTGAACTATAGTTTTTGTGTTTGTGTGAAATATATTAATGAATTTGAGTCCCATTCTGTAACCTTTAACTGTATTTTTCTTGAACTCTGTTTCTGTTAAGTGAGAAATTAATACCTCATATTTATTTTAGTGTGTAATTCAGAATATCAGGTTCCTATTTGTTGTTCCTCAAAACTGGGTTATCATCTTAATTTTTAAGATGACTGAACTATTTTTTTTCTCCTTCCCCCTCATACAGTGTTTCCATGGCAGCAAAAATGTGATTAAATACAGTTGATCCTAGAAGAGCTGTGTTAAGTAATATATTAATAAATATCCACAGTACAAGGATATAAGTTTTGCACAAATGCTGTTTTTCTATGACACCAATATTCATGAATTAATTGCTTCTGTTATCACCAACAGTTCATACATTTTTCTGTTGTGTTTATTGCTGTTCTTAGGAATCTGCAGGACTTTTTGACAGCAAGCCAGGAACAATAAAGTTTTAATCACCAGAAACCATTTTCCCCTGACAGTTACCAGAAAAAAACAGCACTCTCTATTCTCTAACACATGCCATATAGCCTGTTGCAGATCCTAAAGAAGTTAATGCATTGCTATGAAACTGAGAATGAGCTTGTTAAACAGAGGCTGTTTACCTTACAAGGAATTATCCTCTCACACAGGGTGCTTAAAATGAATCAAGTGTTTTTTGACCAGAATTAAACAGCAAGATTATTGTGTAAAACAGATAATCATAAACTACTCAGAATGTTTTTTACGACCTTGAAACTCTCCACACACTGTTCAAAACATGTACTCCTTAATGGTTTCTCTCGCAGCCTACAAAAACAAGCTTCAGGTGAACTGTGATGTACACAGTGACAAGAGATACAAAGTGATCTTCATGTACGCTTTGGCTTTCTTCGCTGTTTTCAGAGTGCTGTTCTGCATGAGGAATTCCTACCAATTTAAACGAAAAAATCTCTTAAATAGCCACTGTTTCTAGAAATCATCTTAAGATCGAGATAAAACGATTAAAAAGTTCTGTCAGTTACATGGCAAGTAAGATAGTTCTTTGTAAAGCTACACTCCTGGAAATTGAAATAAGAACACCGTGAATTCATTGTCCCAGGAAGGGGAAACTTTATTGACTCATTGCTGGGGTCAGATACATCACATGATCACACTGACAGAACCACAGGCACATAGACACAGGCAACAGAACATGCACAATGTCGGCACTAGTACAGTGTATATCCACCTTTCGCAGCAATGCAGGCTGCTATTCTCCCATGGAGACGATCGTAGAGATGCTGGATGTAGTCCTGTGGAACGGCTTTCCTTGCCATTTCCACCTGGCGCCTCAGTTGGACCAGCGTTCGTGCTGGACGTGCAGAGCGCGTGAGACGACGCTTCATCCAGTCCCAAACATGCTCAATGGGGGACAGATCCGGAGATCTTGCTAGCCAGGGTAGTTGACTTACACCTTCTAGAGCCGGTGTGCCGGGTGTTGGCCCTGTGTGCCTCGGTCGTATGCAGTCCTGATTGTGGCGCTCACCTGCACGGCGCCAAACACGCATACGACCATCATTGGCACCAAGGCAGAAGCGACTCTCATCGCTGAAGACGACACGTCTCCATTCGTCCCTCCATTCACGCCTGTCGCGACACCACTGGAGACGGGCTGCACAATGTTGGGGCGTGAGCGGAAGACGGCCTAACGGTGTGCGGGACCGTAGCCCAGCCTCATGGAGACGGTTGCGAATGGTCCTCGCCGATACCCCAGGAGCAACAGTGTCCCTAATTTGCTGGGAAGTGGCGGTGCGGTCCCCTAAGGCACTGCGTAGGATCCTACGGTCTTGGCGTGCATCCGTGCGTCGCTGCAGTCCGGTCCCAGGTCGACGGGCACGTGCACCTTCCGCCGACCACTGGCGACAACATCGATGTACTGTGGAGACCTCACGCCCCACGTGTTGAGCAATTCGGCGGTACGTCCACCCGGCCTCCCGCATGCCCACTATACGCCCTCGCTCAAAGTCCGTCAACTGCACATACGGTTCACGTCCACGCTGTCGCGGCATGCTACCAGTGTTAAAGACTGCGATGGAGCTCCGTATGCCACGGCAAACTGGCTGACACTGACGGCGGCGGTGCACAAATGCTGCGCACCTAGCGCCATTCGACTTCCAACACCGCGGTTCCTGGTGTGTCCGCTGTGCCGTGCGTGTGATCATTGCTTGTACAGCCCTCTCGCAGTGTCCGGAGCAAGTATGGTGGGTCTGACACACCGGTGTCAATGTGTTCTTTTTTCCATTTCCAGGAGTGTATATACCAAGTCAAATATTAATTTTGTTTAATGAAAACATGGGTAATCAAGTAAATATCAAGCTACCAGTAGGAGATTATCAGCAGTTGTATAGTATAACTGTGGAGGCAGCATCTCTTTTTAAGGTAGCAGCCTTCTTTTTAATTTTCTTAGTTACATTTTGCTAGTGTTTGCATGAATAATAGTAATCAATACAACAGTAGGTATATTAACGTTAATACTGGAACAGATTAAGGTCTACAATTTCTTGTCTTTTGTTACTGTAAATCGTGACTTACTCTACACTCCTGAATGTGCTCCTTCTTAATGGCGTTTTGTTGCAGATCAGATGTTGTACTTTGTACTAGAAACAGAAGTAATAACCTCCATAATACGTTACATTACATTATATTAATACCTGTTCCATAGATCATGAGTGCGACATTTCGTTATGATGTGGAACGTGACAGTTTAACACATGTTTTCTTTACACAATATAATTATTTTCTTACAGTTACTACTTCATATCTAAAAATTCATCTGTTGAGTAGAAGGGGTTTTCATTCAGATATTGTTTCAATCTGTTTCTAAATCTTGGTTGGCTATCTTTCAGACTTTTAATGCTATTTGGCAAATAATCAAAGATTTTTGTGGCAGTATAATTCGCCCGTTTCTGTGCCAAAGTCAGATTAAACCCAGAATAGTGAAGATCATCTTTTCTTCTAGTGTTTTAGCTATTATTTTTGAATTAGGATAAGTCATTAATAACAAATTTCGTAAGTGAATATATGTATTACGAAGAGACTGTGAATAACCCGAGTTCTATTAATAAATGTCTGCAATACTCCGAGAATTGTTTAGCATTCTACGGATTAGGCAAACAGACGAAAATCACAGTTGTAAAAGTGCACTATTTAATAATCGTGGCAGATATATTTCCGTGAGTTGGAAGTTAAGTTGTATGTAGGTCCTTCCTTACAAGTAAAACTAGATAAAAGACTAAAAATGTTAAGATGACAAACTTTAATATCCAACTACGTGCAGGAGTTTTCTGTACAATCAACTTTTCTAGTTTATTAGAATATATGTTGTTTCGGTATCTGACTGGATTACGCAAAAGTCGTAAAATATAGATGCTTAATTTGTGTAAAAAACAGACATTATGGCTATAAAAGAATTTCATTTCGTAAAAAAACGTAACAAAACATTTCATTTGAGTTGATGAGGAATCGTAATTTTGACTTTCACTCATGTGAAAGCGGCGAACTACAAAATTCACAGTGTAACAAAACCAGATATTCACTGAAGAACCGTAATTCTGTTGCTTGCACAGAGAACTGTCAGTATGTGTCACTTGGCCACATGTAATAACGATTACCATCACATTAATATAAGGAATTTCGGACAAATTAGATTAGCCGTACTAGTGCATTTGTAATAACAATACGTCACATCGTTTTATTGTTAAAATCAATGCTAGATTTCAATTATAAATGAGAAAAACTGTAACTGTCAACTCCACTCTACATAGTTCGTAATAAAGGAAACCCGGCTTCCTGTCCGGAATCACGTGACTTAGATGTTGGTTTCAAACAGTGGCGGCTCATGAGTATGCATTATGGATGTTCGCAAAATTTTAGATTCAAATAAATTTGAGAATGTGAGATTGATGGCACCTACTGTACAACAGTTATGATCATCCACAAGTTTGTACCTCTACAGGCACTGTCAATAATAATACTAACAACAGGAGTAGTAATAATAAAAATAATGTGTATAACTAATTTGACAAAAGAAAGAATTGTTTTGTGGAACTTTGTGATTTGTGCGTAATTAAATTCAGTTTAGGGCAAGAACGAAAAAATGTGCAAACCTTTGCAAATCTCCTCAGAGATTTACTTTTCTGTTAACATTTGAAATAGATTCAACATAGTTCATGCTTACACTGCTATCAAAGCCGATTCCCACACAGTAAACAACCAACTCTAAACACAAACTGCCATTTGTGGATATGGCTGAACTCAAGTAATATTGTCAAGTAATACTGGTCACTTGACAGGAATACAAATGAGGCGCTGGAATCCCACATTTAACCGAATATAACAGAAACCGGTGATACAGCTTTTCGTGAATCAACAGATCTCAGAAACATGAATAAATGATACAGTCGCACAATCGAAGGTGATTTTAATTACGCCCTTATGTTTCTCAGTGCCTCAAATGAATCATTTTATAATGAAATTCAAAACATAAAATACTATAACTCATTCAGAAATACACAAAATAGGTTTTCCTGTCAGTATAACTATGACGTATACTGACACCACATGTAATTTTACTATATAGTGAGTGCATTGGCATATATGTGGAATGTGCAATAATGTAGCGGGGTTTATGCTTAGCGAACAGCGATGACAGTCTGCTGGAGTATGCAACCACCTGGTGGCACTTCCCTAGACCTGTGTAAGCGTTGGCTATGCACATCGTGAACCGTGCACATTGTTTATCAAATCCGTATGTTTTCGGTCTGTAAGAGAATTACGTCATGCCAGTTGCGCATGCGCAAAAGCTAGTTAAAACGTGCACAACGGAAGATGTGCTCGCAACACTGATGCCAAGTTTCATGGAGTCTACAGGACCAATAGTCCAATAGATTTACGTGCCGTATCTTTCAGATTGCAGCATTTATGTTACGTTTAACAGAATTAAAAGAAAAAAAATAGGGTGTTCACGTGCTCTTGTGCTCTTACACAGCAGCTGCCGCTGGTTTCAGATCTCAACATGATAAAGACAGGTACTTGCCAAGTCTATGTTATTTATGGCCTATGCATAGATGAAATGACACATGACTTACGCAGATATTATTTATGAAGATGATACACAAGATAAACAAAAATGATGATATGTAGAGTGTTTACATAGTAAAGTATTGCATTTTTTGTCATGCAGAAATAGTTGCAATGACTAAAAAAGGAAATATGGTGATACTTTTAACAAATGGCGAAAAATAAAGTTGAATTTACTGTATTAATCTATTATTTGTAACTAAAGCATAATTTAACAGTTTAAATAATGTACTAAAATTCTAAATTCAACTCTGTTTCATAATTTGTTAAATGTATCACCACGTAAGTGAATGTTGTTTCCTTTTTTTAGGTAACGTAACTTACTATTACTGTGTGACAAGAAAATATAATGCTTGCTATGTAGACACTCTCCATATCAACAGTTTTGTATCGTCTGTATAAATAATATATATGTAAGTCACGTGTCATTTTATCTGTAACTGTGACATTGGGTTAGCACCTGACGATGGTCTAATAGGCCGAAAGCCAGTTATGGACCAACTAAATATAATTTTGCAGAACATTAGGGTGTTTCCTACTTAATATTATTATTACATTCTGCCAAACACCAATGGAAAATTCAGTTAAAATTACTACTATTGTAAAGTGATGTAAAAATGCATTATGTACGACACCGTTTTACAACGACAAAGGCTGGGGAAGAGTAGTTATTTGGTTGGTCTCTAGGGAGTTCACTGAAGCGAATTACTAGCAATTGAGGCAGCCACGCAAAAATGTACTGAAAACCCTCTTCTTCAATACACTGAGGCGACAAAAAGTCATCGGACACCTCCCAGTATCGTGTCAGACTTTCTTTCGCCTGGTGTGGTGCAGCAGCTCGACATGGCATGGGCTTAGCAAGTCGTTGGAAGTCCACTGCAAAAATGGTAAGCCATGCTGCCTCTATAGCCGTCCATAATTGGAACAGTGTTGCTGGTGCAGGATTTTATGCACGAGCTGACCTCTCGATTATATCTCATCAATGTACGGTGGGATGCATGTCGCGTGATCTGGCTGGCCAGATCATTCGATCAAACTGTCCAGAATGATCTTTAAATCAATCACGAACAACTGTGACCAGGTGACATGGCGCATTGTCATCCTTAAAAATTCCAACGTTGTTTGGCTACAAATGGTCTCCAAGTAGGTAAACATAACTATTTCCAGTCAATTATGTGGAGGACACAGCCTATTCCATGTAAACACAGCTCACACCATTATGAAGCCACCACCAGCTTGCATAGCGCCTTGTTGACATCTGGGTCCGTGGCTTCGTGGGGTCTGCGCCACACTCGAACGACCATTAGCTCTTACCAACTGAAATCGGGACTCATCTGCCCGGGCCACAGTTTTTTCAGTTGTCTAGGGTCCAACCAATAGGGCCACGAGCCCAGGAGAGGCGCTGCAGGCAATTTTGTGCTGTTAACAAAGGCAATCGTCTTGGTTGTCTCCCACCGTAGTCCATTAACGCTAAATTTCGCCACATTGCCCTAACGAATACGTTCGTCGTACGTCCCACATCGATATCTAGGTTATTTCGTGCAGTGTTGCTTGTCTGTTAGCACTGATAACTCTACGAATACACCGCTCAGTGGTTAAGTAAAGGCCGTCGGCCAATGCGTTGTCCGTAGTGAGAGGTAACGCCTGAAATCCATTATTGGCACACTCTTGACATTGTTGATCTCGGATATTGAATCCCCTAACGATTTACGAAATAGAACATGCCATGCATCTCCCTCCAACTACCACTTCGTTTTGAAATTCCACTGTTGAGGCCATAATCAAGTCGGAAATCATTTCATGTGAATCACCTGAGTACAAATGACAGCTCCGCCAGTGCTCTGCCCTTTTATATCACCGCCCCTGTATATGTGCATACTGCTATCCAATACTTTTCTCAACACCTAGACACACTACTCAACTGTCAGAAAAACACATCCGAAAAAATTAAAGAAGCTGCAAACAGATTCAACCTAGTATATCTCATGAAATACAGAACATGCGGAGTTGATAAGTCACTGGTTCTTCTTACACTCAAAAGTTTTGTCCGCCCCATTCTCGAATATGGATCTCAAGCATGGATCATGTCAACAAAACAAGCAAAAATAATTCTCTGCGCTGTCCGGAGGGTGCTACGAATTGCTGGATACCTAAGTCCTGGTTTCCCTACGATTTTTCTACGCGAAACCCTCAACACCAAAAACATGCAAGAAAGAATAAAATAACAAATCGCCAGATTCCTGGTTTAACAGGCTACTTCACGACAGACTCACAAAATCACGTGTGCAGCATTATCTTTCAACGTTTAAATTTCCAAAATTCAAATGCTCTTTCCTACACAATTCTCGAAGCAGTATCAGTTTCACTTTTTAACGGACCTCTTCCTAAGATTTCCACAGTCTGTAAGTTGTCCTACTCCTTTGTCCACATGGTGACTTCAGGCACTACAGGAGATTCAAATTTATAGGCCGAGGTCGTTAACAAGTACGAACAGTTTGGTACTTAACTCATATCGATGGCTGCGTTGTTGTCTTCGTGAAGTCTAGAGGTGATTCCACTGCGATGTTCCCACGGATTTCTTTGTGTTTGGATGAGACTAACTGGTTTGTAGGGCGACGTGGTATTTTTGTTTTTAGAGAGCAAACGTTACATTATTTTTGCACATCACTATTTAATTCATTTATTCACATTAAACACTTCTACAATAATATGAAATAAGACATTGTTTTACACCACATTTGTATCGCTACACACACACAAGTCCATGCATGGCATGCATGGGATTGTGTGTCACTATGGAATAAAATAATCTAATACACACATCATGATAAAATTTCCAGTTCCGAAAGTTAGTAATAAAATTGGTTTCCCAAGTGATCTTAGTATATATATATATATATATATATATATATATATATATATATATATATATATATATATATATATATACTTTCCAAGATATACAATTTGGTTGGAGGTTACATTGGTTGTATTGAGTAATAAGTGTAATGAGTTTATAACTAACAATAAAACATGGCACCTTAAATTTAATTGATCATGGTAGCTGCAGTGCAGTATTAAGATGGATACATAATTATATAGTATATGTATACACTCAAATTTTTCCATAATTTAGATGTAAACTGTGACCCATTATCAGACATGATGGCCTGGGGTATACCAACATTTGTGAAATAATGATTCTTCAGCTTGATGATAATTTGTTTACTGGTTGCTCTCTTTAATGTATGCAATTTTATAAATTTAGAGAAAACATCAACTATAACGAAGATGTAACTGTACCCTCCCATTGATCTTGGTAGTGGTCCATATAGATCAATAGCTGTCAGTTCAAGGTTTTTATTTGGTAAAATGTTTTGCATCAATCCTTTAGAAGTCTGGTTACTCACTTTCACCCTCTGACAACGATCACAGGTTTCAAGTTTTTCTTCACTCTCCTACTGATATTATAGAAGTATACGTTTTCCTGTATATATTTTGTTGCTCCACAGTGTCCGAAGCTTTCATGTATGTACCTGATTAATGTGTCAATACATTGCTAAGGCCAGCATAGTTTCCAGTTGTCTAAGTCAGGTCTAGGTCTCCTAAACAAAATCCCTTTTTGTACTTTATAATACTGATCTACCTTTTTCCTCCCTTTTTCCCTATATAACTTTTAACCAGCTTCCAATTTTCATCATGGTTTTGGTTTCTATGAATATCATTACAGATTTTCAGTATTTCAGCTTCATCTTTTACACCCTTTAAGTACATAAGTTTGAACTCTTTCTCCTCTTTTCCATAAGTATTTTCAACGTCTGCACCTACTGGTAGTCTGGAAAGGGCATCTGCAATGACATTATGTTTACCCTGAATAAATTTGATCTCATAGTCAAACTGTTGATGGAATAAAACCCACCTTGTTATACGGTCATGATAGAGTCTGCACTCCTGAATGTAAGATAGAGCTTTATGGTCAGAGTAAAAATTACCTTGTACCCTAACAGATAACTTTTAAACTTATTAAATGTCCAGTGGATGGCAAGTAGTTCCTTCTCTGTGACTGTATATGATTCTTCATACTTTTGTAAAACCCGGCTAGCAAAAGCAAAAGAATGGTGTTCTAATTTTTCTTCTACTTCTATGTTTTGAAACAAGTGTGCCCCTAAACCTGTCTCACTACTATCTGTCATTATACAGAATGGTAACGACATAACAGGTCTATACAACATCTGACTTTGGGACAGTTGTTGTTTTATTTCCATGAATGCATCCTGACATTCTTGTGTCCAATACCAAACAGTATTCTTTTTAGTAAGTTACATAAGCAGTTTGCACTTAAAGCTTGGGTACTAAGAAATTTTCTATAGAATCCAGTGAGACCAAAAAAGGACTTGAGTTGTTTTTTGTTCTTGGGGGTAGGGAAGTTTACAATGGCCTCAAGTTTGTCCTTATCAGGTAAGATTCCCTTTTCTGAAATATTATGCCCCAAAAATTTCAGTTCATTAACTCCAAAACAACATTTTTCCAATTTTACAGTCATTCCCCCTTCCCTCAATTTTGAACAGACTTGTCTCAGAAGGTTTAGATGATCTTCCCAGGTTTTTCTAGTTACAAGAATGACATCTACATGTACTATTAATTTTGAAGACAATTCATCACCTAATACAAAATCCAGTGCTCTGATAAATCCAGCCACAGATACATTCAATCCAAAAGGGACAACACAATATTGGTAACTTTTGCCACCATACAAAAAGGCAGTATACTTCCTAGAATCAAGTTCAAGTGGTATTTGGTGAAAACTAGATGACAAGTCTAGGCTACTCATAAATTTTACATTATCAAATTTGTGCAGAAGTTCATCCATATTGTCAGGGTGGTCACTTTCTCTAATCAAGAACTTATTAAGGTGCCTAGAGTCAAGCACAAGTCTAACCCCACCATTTCTCTTAGACATAACTACTAATAGGTTGTTGTAAGCACTTCTACTTCTTTCTATAATCCCCCAAGTTTCCATTTTTTTGATTTCCCTTTCTACATCTTTTTTCCTGGAGAATGGAATGCCATATGGTTTTAAGAAGAAAAGATGATGATCTCTGAGTTGAAGTCTGCACTGATAGTCTTTTACCTTCCCTGGTCTCTCACTAAATGTATCCTGAAATTCCCATAACACTTCTCTTAACTGATTTTTCTGACTTTCACTTAGATTTACAGCTTCCTTCAATTTGACTTCGACTAATTCTTCGAAATTTTGTTCATTTATAAGGTCAAAGGGTGTGTTATCACTTATGGGTTGATTATCTACCTTGCTTACAACAGCTTTGATTAGGTTGCAAGAATTGCTACAGTTAAGGATGAACATTTCTGTTTTCAGAATACTATTTTTCTCAGGTTCAGTAATTATAACACTCTTATCTTCCCAAGAGAAGCTTGCACCCACTTTTAAGACCCAATCCATGCCAAAAATGATATTTTCTTCTAACCTTGGGACCACAAGGCAACCCTGCTCAAACTTCACATTTTCAATTTCAAACGTTAACAATACTTGACTCTTAACTACCTTACTTTGCCTACCAGTGGCACCTCTGATTTTTACCCCTACAACCGGCATTTCTATAAAGTTCTTACCATCTCTAATTTATCTCTAAATTTTTCTGATATTGCACATATTGGGCTTCCTGTATCAAAAACACAGTGTCCTTCCCATTGATTGACTCTTATTTTAATATATGGACAGCCTAATTCCTTTTCATCTGCCTTCCCATCAGGGCCTTCATATAGTAAATCTTTTTCAATTTCTTTATAATTTCCATCTACTTCCTCCCTTTCAGCCTTCATCAGGTTTACCTGAGTTTCAGATTCTAAGTTACCAGTGTCAAGTTCACACTTTGGCTGCACACAAAATATCTCCCTACTGTTTATGTACCTTTCACTCAGACTCTTTCTTTTACTCTCCCACCAGTGTAAATAACTACACTTAGATGATACCAAAACACTTTGCTACTACCACTCGCATTATACTGGTTCCACAGGATTTCTAAAAATTGGCTTCCTTTACTTTCAATATCACATAAATCTAATTCTTTCACAATATTTTCACTTTTGTTATCACCACTTTGATTAACCATGAAATCATCAGGACAGACATGTAGCAATTGATTTTCAGCTGTCACTTCATTATTCTTGTCATATTCCTTTGATTCATCACCACAATTATCATCAAGTTTCAACACTTCATTATTTATTTCAATAAAAACATTGTACTCACCTTCTGGTTTGCTTACCATACTTTTCACGTCAATAATACTAACATCATCACTACTATGATATACTTTACTGCAAGTTTCATCTATTTCTCTCTGTTTCTCACTTTCTATGGTTGATTCTTTTTCCTGTTGCTTAGGTATATCATGAGCTGATTCACTATCACCTTCTTTTGTGAACAACCCCCCCCCCCCAATTCTGAACTAAAATATTTATTACTCTCTTTATCAGTAGCTTGCTCTCCCCTTTTTGCCCAGCTGTAAAAATCATTTAACATCTCCTCATCCAGAATTGAGTCAGAACCTTGATCTATACTATGTTTATTTTGTGGTGGTCTACTGTGCCACATAGCATCCCAAAATTTTTTATCAAAATTTATATCATTGACTTGATATTCCTGGTTTTTAACCTGTTTGTTAATCGTACAGTTATTTACACTATTGCGTTTTGTGTGAATGTTAGTGGTCCTATTATGTTTAAATCTGTTCGCCCCAAAGCTGTGGACCCTCATTGAGGCGGACCGGAGTTTTCCGGATGTCTACCTCTATTGTCACTCCTCCAATTTGTATTCATTCTGTTGTTACCTTCCCATCTGTTGTTCCTAGTTACACCACTGTTTTCCCAGTTACTCCCTCTCCAATTAGCATTGTACTCTCTTGTTCTATCATATTGGTGTTCACTCCGAAAATCTCTATCGTCCCTTCTAGTGTTCTCCCCACGGTAATCAGAGTTCCACCTCCCACTGTAATGGTTTCCATTACTAAACTGTTGCACATTTCTCTCCATTGCCCTGTCTAATTTGTCTATATATTTTAGAAACTGGTCTAAACAGTCATCAGGTCCATGCACTAATTCCCACTGTATTCTTTTAGGTAACCTCCTTTTAAGGGCATCAATTTGCGTCATTTCGTCGAAGGGTTTATCTAGATGCACCAATTTCCTAAGTAGATCCCTGCAAAAGTCTTTCATTGAGTGGTTTCTGCCCCTGAAACTAGGCCCATTTAAAAATTCACTTTTTATTCTACCCTGTTCAGTCTTAGACCAAAACTTATTTAAGAAACTCTTCTTAAAATCATTAAATGTTTTCCACTCATAAAAATGTTGGTTTGCCCAAGACAAAGCTTCTCCCTGAAGGAAATTTTTTACAAACTTAATCTTTAGATTATCAGACATGCCAGGAACAAGGTTGTCAGAGCAGTGTTGTAAAAAGTCTACAGGGTGCAAATTATCACAAGGAAAACTTTTTACAGGTGAATTACTCCACACACTCCCACCATTCATACATAAATTCCAGACACAAAATTATCTTGCATTGCAGTGAATCTCTTGTCTATTACACTTAAATTACATGTTACAGACTCTTGTATCTTATTTAATTCATCATCTAAGGCGTTAACTTTTGATTCTGTATCTAGACTTAATTTGTCTACTCTCTCCTCCACAGTTCTTTGAGCTGCAGTTAACCTTTCAATCTCTTTTCCTTGACTTGAGCTAACTGAGGCCAATTTATTTTCTAAGGTCACTAACTTATTTTCTATAGCCTCAATTTTGGAGTTCACGCCCTTCAAACTTTCTCCTAATTGAAGTTTTAAATTTGAGATCTCTTCTTTCAGTACATCACCGTTGCTTTTCATTTTTGCTTCCAGTGATTCACTAGTTAAGTTTAATTTCGCTTCTAGCGACTCACTGGATGCATTTATTTTTGATTCTAGGAATTCAGTATTTGAATTCATTGCCATTGTTAATTCGGACTGCATTTGTCCCATTCTGGCAAAGAGTAAACTTACCCAGTCTTGTTGATTCGGTTTTCTTTCATTTTGTGAGTCATCTGGATCGTCACTTACACCACACATGTTCGAGTCTAACGTTTCTCCCACTTCCTTTTTAATTTCTTCTGATAGCGTCATGATGGCGCCACGTGTTTGGACACAGTTTTGACGAAAAGTTTACATCAAAGCAGAATTGTACTTATCTTTTCACACCACGACGTCGAACACAGGTCCACCTCTCCGATAAGCCAGCACTTTCTTGGTTCTCACACTACTTTTTCTGGTCCAGGAAACGTGTACAATGTTATTCATGTTTTAAGAATTATAAAATTTATAATGTTCCGCAAACGAAGCACAATTAGTATCATCGCATTTAACTGTAATATCCCGGACGAGCCCCCAAGTTTTACGGACCTCTTCCTAAGATTTCCACAGTCTGTAAGTTGTCCTACTCCTTTGTCCACATGGTGACTTCAGGCACTACAGAAGATTCAAATTTATAGGCCGAGGTCGTTAACAAGTACGAACAGTTTGGTACTTAACTCATATCGATGGCTGCGTTGTTGTCTTCGTGAAGTCTAGAGGTGATTCCACTGCGATGTTTCCACGGTTTTCTTTGTGTTTGGATGAGACTAACTGGTTTGTAGGGCGACGTGATATTTTTGTTTTTAGAGAGCAAACGTTACATTATTTTTGCACATCACTATTTAATTCATTTATTCACATTAAACACTTCTACAATAATATGAAATAAGACATTGTTTTACACCACATCTGTATCGCCACCTCCTCCAATCCCCGCTCCCGATCCAAATTCATCAACAACCACATTCAAAGCTCGACCTCCTTCCCCCATGACCAAAGATAACCGTCTCTTAGTTGTTACACTCGCAGTCAAAGGCTATATTTACATAAAACATTACATGTACAGAAATTACTGACATACATGATTTTACGTTCTGTTATAACTTCACCCGAGTCTCGTCCGTCCCCGGTAGCTGTGTAGTCGCCGGCACGGTAGCTCAGCGAGTCCGGTCAGAGGGTTTAGCTACCCTCTGTAATAAAGAAACTGAGTGAACGATCAGTGAACAACCTGAACGGGTGTCATCGGACGTCCGCCACGAACAAATTCAACGAAAAGTATAGAACAAAATGAGACTAAAAAAAAAGTGGTCAGCGCGACAGAATGTCAATCCTAAGAGCCAGGGTTCGATTCCCGGCTGGGTCGGAGATTTTCTCCGCTCAGGGATTGGGTGTTGTGTTGTCCTAATCATCATTATTTCATCATCATCGAGGCGCAAGTCGCCGAAGTGGCGCCATATCGAAAGACTTGCACCCGGCGAACGGTCTACCCGACGGGAGGCCCTAGTCACACATTTACATTTCTTTTTACCAGAGTCCTCAGGACAATAAAGAAGTCAACGAGATCATCCACAGACCAAAGCACTTACAAGGACTTGGGATGATTAAGCTGCGTGATACAGAAAAACATCTGATTAAGCAATAGTATTTCAAACAATTTCTACATAAGGAGACAAAAATTTTGTACATAGACTAGATTTCCAAGATTTCAGTTTCTATAGGATGAGACAAAAATTCTCTGTATGTACTAAGTGTTCAAGACCACGAAGATAACAAGAAGATGCATAAGCCAGAACGTCAAGTAACTAACCCCAGCTGAAATTTCTTTGACCTGGAAATTTTTTCCTCAGCGTAAGGCGAATGCCAGGATTTAGAATAAAGAAATCACAAACAAAAAATTTTCCTCCTACCTATCCATCCATCTGAAATAAAATTTATCAAAATTAAGTAAGCACCCAAATTATTCTTAATAAATTGTGCCGATTGTGCCGCAACAGAAGAAATTACAACTACTGGCTGAAAAGGGCTATACCCTTCTACAACCCACCATCTCCCAGAGAGATTAAAAAAAAAATCCTGCAGTTATCACCGGAAAATGACGGCAAAGTACGCTGCCGTAAAATCGCATTTCATAAGAGACTGCAGCCGGCTGTGCACCCGAGGGTAACAAAAGCAGTTGATTCGCCGGGAGAGCGTTAAGATCACACAGCTTTTATAATGCTATATAAGTTTTATACTTTTTAGCTGCATTCTTATCTGACAGTGTGAGTGTATTGAACTGGGGACCTAGAAACGACGGAGAGGTTTCGTGCCGCCGTAGCTCTCAGTGGTTCACAACCCTAAAACAGGCCACAGCAGTCCAACCCCTCCACCGCCGCCCCACACCTAACTCAGGGCTGTTGTGCGGTTCGCCTGAATTGGCCGGGGACCGGCAGGCCTTCTTCCTCGGGAAACAGTACGTTAGAGCGCGCGAACAGCCGGGCGGGCCTGTATCTGATAGTCGAAGCATAGACTCTAAAAACTTCACCGTTGAAAGCACTGAACTCACACAAGGACACACAGATGCGCGCTCTCGAACTGACGCATGCCGAATTTACGAGATTAGATTTTTAGGCATAATTCAACTTGCACACAAGATACAGGGATGGCGTGAATGCACCAAATTATTCCTCTCTTGTATCTGTTTTATTCGTGAGATTCACTTTTGACTCACTAGTGTCACTATATCTACCTATAAATTGCTTACGAAAACGTATTTCACAAGGAAAACACCTTTCAACATTTCTTGCAAGTCACATCTTTTTCCATTAGCTGTCAACTTATTACCTCCAATTAGAAATAACTACTACAGAACAATCAAATCAAGTATATTGTCGTATTGTTCACTCGGGTACTGTATACGAAAGCTCTTTCTCTTATGGAACGGACTCGTCGTTAATGAGATCACTTGACGAAAGAGCTGCATGCTGAGTCGTGTAGAGAACTAAAGCTGTTCTACAAAAAGGTACTCACAACTTTTTTTTAGTTTTCCCTGAAGAAGGGTTGTATTATGTTCCGTTGAAAAACTTGATACCGAACATGAAATTTGCTTTGATCTCTTTTGTTACCTCCAGGCTCATAGGATCACCGTCAGTTAAAGAACTCCCCTGTGTTACGGTGGTCAGTTGTTTCATATGAAGGTTTTTTTTCTTTTCAGCCAAAACAGTGTGACCTACCTGCACAATTGTGATTACCAATCTCTCAATAAACATTACACGCGGACGTAGAATGGAAATTAAATACTAAATTGGACTATAATGTAATGAATGTGAGAGATGATCGTGTGGTAACTGTATTTGTGATAGGGTTGCCTACAGTATTTTTGAAAGGATCGTAGTCTTGATCAAAGATATTGAATTTAAGTGATGGGATCTGAACGCGGATGTGAAAAATTTGAGTAACGGACGTGAAATAACTTACGTCACATAAATTTTCTCAACAAAATGAGGAAGAGGTTGCGACTTACAGACGGTGGGATGATTCGCGAAGGGCCTAGGCCACATCTCAAAACCTGTCTGCTGGTTCTTTTAGCAAGAGATTATTACTGTTATAATCTACCCATTCGATGATGATTCTGAGGATGGAAGCCGAGGTAGGGGGTTAGATGGGCGAAGTGATTAAGGCAGTATATTCGTACCTCACACCCGGAGATCCCTTGTAAAAAGAAAAAAATTGAAAAATCATTCGATTATTGGGGGAAATGTATAAAAGACATTTTAGATTCGTGATCAATGGTGCCCATGAAAATCTGTCGTGTTAAAGAAAATGTACAACTGAATATGGAATTTGCTTTAAAACTTATTTTGTTACTTCTAGTCCCAAACGTTGAGAAATCACGATAAAAAGCATGAGTGATTTGTCCTTAAGCGTGATGTATGTTTTCCTTTGAATTCATTGAGTAAGAATACATCGTAGGGAAAGTCCTCCCTCGTTACGCAGGAAGCATTACATCACACAGATTCCGACTGGAGTGCCAGACAAATGTCGGCGCAATTTCTGGAACTACATACGTAGATCTCCCAGTCTTTGTGCAGGATTCTGAAGGAGGAAAAAAACGTCGCCCAGTTACTTCTTAAATGTGCTCAATAGGCGATGAATCAAGTGACCTCAGAGGCCAAAGGAAGGGCGTAAACACCTCCTGGGGACTTCTGAATGATGCGGGCTACATGGATACAGCAGAGAGAACAACTTGGCAATAGTTGAACTTGCGAGATGATGTGTGGGTAACAGGAACCTGGTAACAATTGAAAACGATGTATTGTGACATTGACTGCGCTCTGTGACATGTCTACAGAGAATGACTTCAATGAAAAAAAAGTCAACTTGAAAGGAAAATAAAGATGACCGTAACCTTTGGCATTGCGAAGATACAAGAAACAAAACTGTTACTGTATAAAAATTACTAGGAGAAGATAAGAGCAAAAATATATAGTTTTCCTTTCTCGTCTAGTTGTACACCTAAGTAGGTTATTGTACGAATTACATCGTTTACATGGGACTTCCAAATCCCGTTTTCGGAAACCAGTTTTGCATTTGCAGTGCCGTTTCTGGCTCAGGAGTTGAAAAGCAGTTTCCTAAATTCAGTTTTCATCTTCCTGAAGTTGTCGCATGTAAACGTAGCAAATGTCTGCAACCGTTTTATCTTTGCAATTAGCGCTGTTAAACTTGTGGAATACTTAAATTTGGGATGTCAAGAAAGAGACCCTGATGCCAAAAAATCTTTTAAACGAGTTTATCCGTAAAGACAAATTTAAAAAATATACAGCAGATTAAAAGGCCCTAAAGAGATCGAACTTGCCCTCGAGTGAAATCGGGTTCAAACTACAAGTAAACTGTTCCTAGGGGCAGCAAGACCCTCTCGAAAAGGGAAAGATGTGAAGTTAACATGAAGCCGCTTTCAGCAATACCTCCAGAAATTGTAAACCCTTAACTGAAAACGTAACAAGGGCTCCTACAGGAATCTGTCAGAGAAAGTATTTTTGCAAGTGAAACCGCTGTTGATATAAGCAATGTACAAACTCAACGGAGTTCTAAAAGTGGCGATAGTTCCACAAATTCGCTGAGAATGTGCGTCAGATATTTTGTCAAATATCGGGCGAAAACGTGAATATTGCTCGCTATTGGTCTCAAGATGAGTGACTTCTTTAGGAAGCTTATGTGGTAGTGATCACACATAACTGCTGACAATAAACGATTTTACGTACCAAGCGTGATGCACTGAGGAGAGTCATCATTTTCTCGTTTTCACTGCTGTGATCAACGACTGCTAGTGTGTAGGCAGCGTCATTCATCGCATCGAAAAAGTTGTTCATGTAGTCCACATTTGACATTAAGACTGTAGAGTTACCTTTCACTTATGGCAGAATCACTGTCGATATTTCCTTTTACTGGTGTCTAAGTGGTGCTCTTTTTTCTTGGAGATAGCAGACTTAGGGTTTGGCACTTTTCTGAATGCTTTACAGAATTCAGGCCAAAACCTTCCCGCCGCTTCAGAAGACAGTCAAGTGCTGCACAGAGCTGATTAATTTGATATTGTAGCATATTTGAATTTCTTGTTTAGTTTACGCGGCCGGCCGCGGTGGTCTCGCGGTTCTAGGCGATCAGTCGCAGGTTCGAATCCTGCCTCGGGCATGGATGTGTGTGATGTCCTTAGGTTAGTTAGGTTTAAGTAGTTCTAAGTTCTAGGGGACTAATGACCACAGCAGTTGAGTCCCATAGTGCTCAGAGCCATTTGAACCATTTTTAGTTTACGCCTTTACCAAAGACACCGCTGTATCCTCACTCAGACGTCTATCAATGAGGTTAATTACTTCGGCATCCTGTTTCTTCTCTTCGAGTTTTCTCCAAGGGAGGGAATTTATCTCTCTCCCGTCCAGAAATTTCCAACTCTATGAATTCTACTCCCGTCATACTGAAATGTCAACCCGTTCCCAAAAATTTACAGGTCTAACTGACAGGTAAATAAAGAATGAAAAGCCGATTTAAGGTGACGTAGGATGTGACGAACTTTCTCTCGTAGTAGTGAATAATCTAAGAGTCGCATAATCCTGGTGGTAGCTGACGTGTTTAGAACACGCTTATTACGAAATAATTTGAAAATTCGAGTTACCCCGGGTTTTGGTCAGACATTACGTAACGGCGCAGAGAAACCAATGGCAAGGAATATGAATCCCTGCAAATAATGACATGACTTGCTGCTCACTAAGGAATAGTGTAAAACTAATTACGGTCCAGCCGTCCGCTATGGAAGAGTGGTTCGAGGCGCTTCAGTCTAGAACCGCGCTGCTGGTACGGTCACAGGTTCGAATCCTGCCTCTGGCATGGATGTGTGTGATGTCCTTAGGTTAGTTAGTTTAAGTATTTCTAAGTATAGGGGACTGATGACATCAGATGTAAAGTCCCTTAGTGCTTAGAGCCATTTGAACCAATTACGGTCTCTTTAAATACCCACTTGCTCTTGGTCCCTACTACAGTATAGTCTTGTTATAGGAAAGGTGTTTGTACGATTTGCAATAATAAAAATAATTGTATGTTAAATATCGCGTACACTGTTCGTACTACAACCCTTCCAGCTCAAAAAATGTCACTCAAAGGAATTGGCTTTTTAAAGAATGTCAGAGTATCAGTATATATAATGTGAGACGTGTTAAACTTTACCTGTAACGGCAGTTACACGACGACGATTCAGTGCTCATTAGAATAATACGGTAGGAAACGAACCTGCAGCTTTATCCATAACTTCAGTGATAAATTTTTATAGCAACATCGTTCAAAAGATTTAATTTCCTTGTTAGCTGAGAACCGCCAGTGGGGCAGACGAGGATAACACCGGGTATTCCGCGCGTGCAATACGTATCGCACACTATGGCGATTTGTTAATGTAATTTTATAAATGTTAATGTACCGTTATAGCCGATTTGTTACTGTTTCTTATGTTTCATTTTCTTCCGCACGGAGAAACCATAAAAATAATAACCAATGCAAAAAAAAGAGACGTTGAAGAACTTTCGTCGGTGAGCAGCAAGAAAAGTAAGTTAAAAATGTCACGTATTTTTCATTGACTTTCGTATGTCACGTGTTGAGGGCTTAGAATATGGGCTTAAAAATCTTAGAAGTGAAGTTATCAATGATAAGGCAGAGAATAAAGTAATTTCCGTGTGGCGATAAAGAATTTAACGTAATTCGCCGTATCTGGCTGGACTCTGTGATGGGAGTATAGAAATGAAATAAAAATGTATTTAATATAATAGTTTTTATTTAGAACACAATTAGTGGAACTTTTTGCGGCAGACGTAGTTGGTACACCATATTTTCCGGAAGATTTCACAATTTCAGCAAGTCTTCTTTCCATTTTAGTCTATATAAAACACCATGCAAGTCAGCTTGTAGTTAAACTGGCACTGTAAGATTAATTCCACAGTTCCTGGCAGCAGTTGATTTCTTTCAACAGTTCACTGGGCCGACATCAGCGAAAATAGTCTTTCCATCGTGACGTTGTGTGCGGGAATAGAAAACAAATACTCGCATTATTTTAGCAGGTGACATTTGCGTTCAGGATTTTCGTTTTCCTTAAGACAGTAAATCCACCTTCCTTCCACGGAGTGTTTAGACTTCCATTCTTCCAAGTCCGTTTAATTTCTTAAAATCTCTTCCGATACATATATTCCTGGCAACAATTGTCTTCACACCATTTTTAGTCAGGTATACAATAGTGTCTTCGATTATCACCGAATTTTGTGTTTCAAAGAGCGTCATTCAAGTAAATACTCCATTTTTTAAAAAAAATAGCGAAATTTCTCTAAGTAAAGAAATGCTCTGGTATAGAAAGCCATTGTCCTTTCCTCAAAGTTCGAAATCAATCATATTTCTTATTTCAATTGTCGAGAGTATTTTTATCCACGCTTTTCATTTTTTTTTTCAAACAGAGCCAAGTTTGAGTGCAGAAACATGGAGTAAATTTCACTGATCAGACCACTGAAAAAATCTGAAAATGTTGTAGGTGGCCTGTCTTGGGCGTCAAAAAATTGAGTGAGACAGAAGAGTCTGATTCTTGAAGCCAACGTATAAGCCGAATTCTCTGTCCTTACAGTGTACATATAAAAATCATTAAGTATTTTCATGAAGTTTCTTTCAATGTCGACAGTTAAGATACCAGCAGCGCGTCGGATAGTACTGTGTAGAATGTGAGTGGGGCATCCAATTCCGTCTACATTTTTCCCTAGTTCTTCCTTACTTCGGTGAAACACATTCCGCTAGCTGCGTCGATAAAGCCCTCCGAGGTTGGTACTAGCATTGTCTCCACAAAGAGGTGTTAATTTATCTAATGGATTTTTCAGTTGTCTTAAAGTGTCTAGACAAAACTTTGCAGTTGTCTCCGATGTTTCGTTAGCGAATTAAACTTCAACAGCTTATGTTGGATTCCGTCAGTTTCAGCAAAGTATTGAACAACAAAAGGAAACAGTTTTTCAGCCTTGTAGTTAGATGCGTCGGTGCCTAAGCCGTAAAATGAAACTTCTAACAATTGTTCTATGTGTTCGGATACGAAGTGTGGACGTGAGAGTATTTTTAACAATCACTGTAGCTTTGTTCCTGGCTTTCGACTTCTTTGCGGCGCCTTTGGAGTCAGGGTACATCGTGGCATTCAGTTTCTACATCTACATCTACATCCATACTCCGCAAGCCACCCGACGGTATGTGGTGGAGGGTACCTCGAGTACCTCTATGGGTTCTCCTTTCTATTCCAGTCTCGTATTGTTCGTGGAAAGAAAGATTGTCAGCATGCCTCTGTGTGGACTCTAATCTCTCTGATTTTATCCTCGTGGTCTCTTCGCGAGATATACGTAGGAGGGAGCAATATACCGCTTGACTCCTCGGTGAAGGTATCTTCTCGAAACTTTAACAAAAGCCCGTACCGAACTATTGAGCGTCTCTCTTGCAGTCTTCCACTGGAGTTTATCTATCATCTCCGTAACGCTTTCGCGATTACTAAATGATCCTGTAACGAAGCGTGCTGCTCTCCGTTGGATCTTCGCTATCTCTTCTATCAACCCTAGCCGGTACGGATCCCACACTGCTGAGCAGTATTCAAGCAGCGGGCGAACAAGCGTACTGTAACCTACTTCCTTTGTTTTCGGATTGCATTTCCTTAGGATTCTTCCAATGAATCTCAGTCTGGCATCTGCTTTACCGACGATTAATTTTATATGGTCATTCCATTTTAAATCACTCCTAATACCTGTTGTTGTTGTCTTCAGTCCTGAGACTGGTTTGATGCAGCTCTCCATGCTACTCTATCCTGTGCAAGCTGCTTCATCTCCCAGTACCTACTGCAACCTACATCCTTCTGAATCTGCTTAGTGTACTCATCTCTCGGTGTCCCTCTACGATTTTTACCCTCCACGCTGCCCTCCAATGCTAAATTTGTGATCCCTTGATGCCTCAAAACATGTCCTACCAACCGATCCCTTCTTCTAGTCAACTTGTGCCACAAACTTCTCTTCTCCCCAATCCTATTCAATACCTCCTCATTTGTTACGTGCTCTATCCACCTTATCTTCAGTATTCTTCTGTAGCATCACATTTCGAAAGCTTCTATTCTCTTCTTGTCCAAACTAGTTATCGTCCATGTTTCACTTCCATACATGGCTACACTCCAAACAAATACTTTCAGAAACGACTTCCTGATACATAAATCTATATTCGATGTTAACAAATTTCTCTTCTTCAGAAACGCTTTCCTTGCCATTGCCAGTCTACATTTTATATCCTCTCTACTTCGACCATCATCAGTTATTTTACTTCCTAAATAGCAAAACTCCTTTACTACTTTAAGTGTCTCATTTCCTAATCTAATTCCCTCAGCATCACCCGATTTAATTCGACTACATTCCATTATCCTCGTTTTGCTTTTGTTAATGTTCATCTTATATCCTCCTTTCAAGACACTGTCCATTCCGTTCAACTGCTCTTCCAAGTCCTTTGCCGTCTCTGACAGAATTACAATGTCATCGGCGAACCTCAAAGTTTTTACTTCGTCTCCATGAATTTTAATACCTACTCCAAATTTTTCATTTGTTTCCTTTACTGCTTGCTCAATATACAGATTGAATAACATCGGGGAGAGGCTACAACCCTGTCTCACTCCCTTCCCAACCACTGCTTCCCTTTCACGTCCCTCGACTCTTATAACTGCCATCTGGTTTCTGTACAAATTATAAATAGCCTTTCGCTCCCTGTATTTTACCCCTGCCACCTTTAGAATTTGAAAAAGAGTATTCCAGTCAACATTGTCAAAAGCTTTCTCTAAGTCTACAAATGCTAGAAACGTAGGTTTGCCTTTTCTTAATCTTTCTTCTAAGATAAGTCGTAAGGTCAGTATTGCCTCACGTGTTCCAACATTTCGACGGAATACAAACTGATCCTCCCCGAGGTCTGCATCTACCAGTTTTTCCATTCGTCTGTAAAGAATTCGCGTTAGTATTTTGCAGCCGTGGCTTATTAAACTGATAGTTCGGTAATTTTCACATCTGTCAGCACCTGCTTTCTTTGGGATTGGAATCTACATCTACATCTACATGACTACATTTAAGTGCTTGGCAGAGGGTTCATCGAACCACAATCATACTATCTCTCTACTATTCCACTCCCGAACAGCGAGCGGGAAAAACGAACACCTAAACCTTTCTGTTCGAGCTCTGATTTCTCTTATTTTATTTTGATGATCATTCCTTCCTATGTAGGTTGGGCTCAACAAAATATTTTCGCATTCGGAAGAGAAAGTTGGTGACTGAAATTTCGTAAAAAGCTCTCGCCGCGACGAAAAACGTCTATGCTGTAATGACTTCCATCCCAACTCGTGTATCATATCTGCCACACTCTCTCCCCTATAACGCGATAATACAAAACGAGCTGCCCTTCTTTGCACCCTTGAAGTCTGAGGGTATTTCGCCTGTCTCATACATCTTGCTCACCAGCTGGTAGAGTTTTGTCAGGACTGGTTGTCCCAAGGCCATCAGTAGTTCTAATGGAATGTTGTTTACTCCGGGGGCCTTGTTTCGACTCAGGTCTTTCAGTGCTCTGTCAAACTCTTCACGCAGTATCGTATCTCCCATTTCATCTTCATCTACATCCTCTTCCATTTCCATAATATTGTCCTCAAGTACATCGCCCTTGTATAAACCTTCTATATACTCCTTCCACCTTTCTGCCTTCCCTTCTTTGCTTAGAACTGGGCTGCCATCTGAGCTCTTGATATTCATACACGTGGTTCTCTTCTCTCCAAAGGTCTCTTTAATTTTCCTGTAGGCAGTATCTATCTTACCTCTAGTGAGATAAGCTTCTACATCCTTACATTTGTCCTCTAGCCATCCCTGTTTAGCCATTTTGCACTTCCTGTCGATCTCATTTTTGAGACGTTTGTATTCCTTTTTGCCTGCTTCATTTACTGCATTTTTATATTTTCTCCTTTCATCAATTAAATTCAATATTTCTTCTGTTACCCAAGGATTTCTAGCAGCCCTCGTCTTTGTACCTACTTTATCCTCTGCTGCCTTCACTACTACATCCCTCAGACCTACCCATTCTTCTTCTACTGTATTTCTTTCCCCTATTCCTGTCAATTGTTCCCTTACGCTCTCCCTGAAACTCTGTACAACCTCTGGTTCTTTCAGTTTATCCAGGTCCCATATCCTTAATTTCCCACATTTTTGCAGTTTCTTCAGTTTTAATCTACAGGTCATAACCAATAGATTGTGGTCAGAGTCCACATCTGCCCCTGGAAATGTCTTACAACTTAAAACCTGGTTCCTAAATCTCTGTCTTACCATTATATAATCTATCTGATACCTTTTAGTATCTCCAGGGTTCTTCCACGTATACAACCTTCTTTCATGATTCTTAAACCAAGTGTTAGCTATGATTAAGTTGTGCTCTGTGCAAAATTCTACTAGGCGGCTTCCTCTTTCATTTCTTAGCCCCAATCCATATTCACCTACTATGTTTCCTTCTCTCCCTTTTCCTACACTCGAATTCCAGTCACCCATTACTATTAAATTTTCGTCTCCCTTCACTATCTGAATAATTTCTTTTATTTCATCGTACATTTCTTCAATTTCATCATCTGCAGAGCTAGTTGGCATATAAACTTGTACTACTGTAGTAGGCGTGGGCTTCGTATCTATCTTGGCCACAATAATGCGTTCACTATGCTGTTTGTAGTAGCTTACCCGCATTCCTATTTTCCTATTCATTATTAAACCTACTCCTGCATGACCCCTATTTGATTTTGTGTTTATAACCCTGTAGTCACCTGACCAGAAGTCTTGTTCCTCCTGCCACCGAACTTCACTAATTCCCACTATATCTAACTTTAACCTATCCATTTCCCTTTTTAAATTTTCTAACCTACCTGCCCGATTAAGGGATCTGACATTCCACGCTCCGATCCGTAGAACGCCAGTTTTCTTTCTCAACCTCTGTTTATGCCTTCATAAATATGTCTGTTTATGCCTTCATAAATATGTATGGACAACAACTGATTCTATTTCTAGCGCTACGGCTGATGCGCAAAGATTTGAAACAAAAATTGGGTTGTTTTGAAGTTCAGCCTGATGCAAACACAACTGATTTATTTTTTATTTTTATATTTACCCAGACATATTTCGACATCTACGTTTCATCTTCTGTGGGTAATTTTTTTTTTATTTCATAAAATTACATCGCTAAATGAACTGCATTATTATATTTCTGTTTTTGTGCCCTTTTTCTCCGTTTTTTGACAGCATGTCACATGCAAAATTTTTCGTCCTTCTGCGTGTCTGTGGTTGATGTTTCGATCAACTGCTACGAAACGTAATATCACGTGAGATCATGTTTCGCCACGTAGTGTGAAATACATGTGAGGTGAACTAGTGAGAGAAAAAAATTGTGAAGAAACTGTGTGGAAACAGCGTAATGAGTAGCAGTTGATCGAGATATCAACTAGACACACGCAACAGGATGAAAAATTTTGCACATGACATGCTGTCAAAAGAACGACGAATAAGGCCAAAAAACCCATGTATAATAATTCAGTCCATTTAGTTCAAATGGTTCAAATGGCTCTGAGCACTGTGGGACTTTACATCTATGGTCATCAATCCCCTAGAACTTAGAACTACTTAAACCTAACTAATCTAAGGACAGCACACAACACCCAGCCATCACGAGGCAGAGAAAATCCCTGACCCCGCCGGGAGTCGAACCCGGGAACCCGGGCGTGGGAAGCGGAAACGCTACCGCACGACCACGAGATGCGGGCAGTCCATTCAGTGATGTAATTTTTCATAAATAAAAAAAAATTGGCTCACAGAAGATGACATAGGTGTTGAAACAAGTATGGGTAAATGTGAAAATGAAAAAAAATAATTGTGTTTGCATATGGCTGAACTTCAAAAAACGCTGTTTTTCAATCGCAAACAAGGAAAAAATCAAGAGGAACTTCAGACACTGGTAAAATGAGATTTGAAACAAATTATTTTCGTGAAAGTTAAACTCAGAAGTGAGTGCACGCGAAGTTGCCGGTGGAGCTAGTGTCATGATGGGCAGGCACAATTGCCTGTGTACCCTTTTGAAAAGAGATATCCCTGATCCGTTCATAATGAAATGTATATGTTATTCTTTCAGTCTGTACTCCTCCTATGACAGCGAAAAGCTGCCAAGGGTCACTGAAGAGCTAGTTCGAGATACATTCAATTACTTTTATACTAGCGCTAAACGCATAGCTGCATTGCAGTAGTTTCAAGATTTTGTGAGGCTCAAGCCGCACAAATTGCTTCATCCAAAACAAACGAGGTGGTTCCTTCAGGCGGTAACTTGTCGAGTGTTAGAGCAATATGATGTTCTTTTTCTTGTCTTCACGCATGCTGCTTTAGAAAGCCAGTTGCTTGTATCTGACACCATTTTTCAAAAGCTGAAATGCCCTTTTAATAAGGTGTATTTAGAGTTCATAGAATTCGTTTTACCGATTTTCAATGAGTATTTGTATTTAGAGTTCATAGACTTCGTTTTACCGGTTTTCAATGAGCTGTATAAGCAAATGCAAAGCGAAGAGCCCCGGATGAATACACTAACAGACAGCATTTCTTCTTCACTGCTCACCCTATTAGACTGCTACGTCAAATCTGAGCACCTGCAGTCGTCAAATTTGGAGAAAATTCAGTACAGAGATTTTCATGTCTTTCTTCGTCTTGAAGAGACACATTTCGGTACAGAGATGAAAAAAAATGAAGTTTCTAATCAAGACATTAAGTCGTTCAAGCTACATTGCTTTGATTTTTATATTGAGGCAGTGCAGCAAATTTTGTCCCGTTTCCCTTTTGCGGGTCATGCAAATAAATGATTGGAAGTACTGGATCCGACAAAATTAGTAGCTTCGAATCACTGCCGCCAGTTGCTGCATATTTTCCAAGTATTGTGGGTAATAACGAACTTCAGCAGTTAGGTACTGAATAGCGTCTGCTCCGAACACCGATGTTGCATGCAACTCTCGTGTCGGGGTAGAGGAATGTTGGAATTTGCGAATACTTACAGCATACGCGGACTCGTAGCGTGTATTTCGTATACTCGCCAAATTTATTTGGTGCTTGCTAGGTCTTCCCCCATCAAACCAGTCTCAGGACTGAAGACCACAACAACAACAGGTCTTCCCCACTCTGGTGCTTCTGCAGAAAGAGTAGGAAGGCCACAGCAGAAATAAGTTATTACCTAAATATGTGGGTTATTGCACACACAAAGATTGGCGAAAAATCTCAATTGCGGTTCCTTGGATGTTACAAATTCATTGATTAAGAGACATAACAGTGCTACATATACCGATAGTAAGGGACAATAAAAACAGTTTTCAATCTTCGGTGGTAAAATTTCATGGCGCATGTAAATGGTGAGTGAATTTTATTTATTTTGTTAAACCGTTGCAATTATAATGATTATAAGCATTATTACAGGTCTACTTAACTGTTAATACAGCTGTTAAATTGTAGTAAGAAGTAAATTGTGGCTGTCAAACCACTTTCGATACGTTATATCTCAAATTTCTCATTAAGCACAATGATGAAAATCGTCCAAAATGACACCTAAGCACGTATAATGCGGAGTCATTACAGCGTATTGCTTTTGTTTGCACTTTTATTTTATTGTGCGAATAATAATAACAGCAATAATTGCATAAAAGAGATACATAGTTAACTCGTTTGTGAAACCACTGTAGTAGTAAATTCCTAATTTAGTGGAATTTTTGTATATATACGTTATATTTATTAATTAAAGTAGTGTAGTATTAGCGGTGAGAAAAAGCTGTCCAGTATCTACTGCTATCTTCTGGTTTGTTCAGTTTCTGTCTCCTGCTTTCGAGACTGTTGCATCTGGAAACTCTGATTATGACCGCTAGATCCGATGATTGAATTACGGAACAAATTCGAGTCAGTGTTGCCGGCGGTGTCCGATATAGCAAAAAAGCAACAGAAAAGGTCAGGGGGCTACGGATACAGAAATGATGAAGATTTCAGAGGTCGCGCAGAAGCAGGACTAGCTTGCGTCCGAGCATGCTGAACTTTCAGAAAGACAGGCTGAGACGGCGAAAGAATTGTCCCCCGAGATATCGGAACTAAGGAATGAGCGTGAAGGCAGATCGGTGGCGGTGCAGAAATTAACCAGAGAGGTTAGCGAGATAAATCAATCGTATTTTGCACTTAGCCAAAATGACTAATTTCTTCCGAGCAGGATGGAACAGGGGCAAGTTGTACGAGAGCAGTTTGAAATGCAGAACTCACTGCCTGGTCATCCGCAAAATGTACTCAAATTATTAAATACCAGCGTACAAATAGTCGTGGAAAATAATTCAAGGAAGCGCTGCAGTCCGTGAGTACACATTGTATGTACCGAGAAGAAAAGTCTTGCATGACACATGCGAACTGGAATGAGGTGTCACTATCACTGATTTAACTGGCTCGGCTCTCGGGACCGACAGTCAGGCTACATGGTGGCATTGTTAAGAAATCAACAGTGTGCATGTGGCTGCATAAGAAAACGTGATCTGTGTGTATGACAATAAGACGGCAAGTAGCTGACTACATGGGCGTCCTACTGTATGTTACTGATCAACCAGAACATTATCACCACTGACGTACTATCGATATAAACCCGTCCACTCGATAGCAGCGTCACCTGGCAAGGAATGACTGCTAGCCAAACACACGCACGGAGCATGTAGTATCAGTGACCGTGCTGTCCATGTGTAGAACGGGGAAGGCGCGCGATCTACCTGAGTTTCACCTATGGCATATTGTGATGGCCAGGAGGCTCGGCCCGAGCATTTCGGAAACTGCACGACTTGTCGGGTGTTCGAGGGTGCCGTAGTGAGTGTCTTCAACATGTGGCGAAACCACTTTCAGACGTCGTGGGTTCGGGCGGCCACCCCTGATTATAGATGTCGGACGGGCTGGGTAGACTGGTAAAATAGGTCAGGCGGTGAACTGTGGCGGAACTAACATCAGACTTTAATGCTGAGCAGAGTATAAGTGTGCCTGAACACGTAGTGCTCCGAATGCTCCTAAAGATGGGTCTCTGTTACCGACGACCGATGTATATGCTAATGTTAAAACCACAACGCCACTATAGCGATGACGAATACATGCTTCCAATGTGCGTTCACCGCGATGTCGCCAAACACGGATGCGATCATCATGATACTGTAAACAGAACCTGGATACATCCGAAAAAATGACGTTTTGCCATTCGTGCACCCTGGTTCGTCGTTGAGTACATCATCGCGGGCGCTCCTGTCTGTTATGCAGCGTCAAGGGTAACCGCAGCCATGGTCTCCGAGCTGATAGTCGATGCTGCGGCAAACGTCGTCGAACTGTTCGTACAGATGGTTGTTGTCTTGCAAACGTCCCCATCTGTTGACTCAGGGATCGATACGTGGCTGCACGATCCGTTACAGCCATGCGGATAAGATGCCTGTCATCTCGACTGCTAGTGATACGAGGCTGTTGGGATCCAGCACGGCGTTCCGTATTATACTCCTGAACCCACCGATTCCATATTCTGCTAACAGTTATTGGATCTCGACCAACGCGAGCAGCAATGTCGCGATACGATAAACCGCATTCGCGATAGGCTACAATCCGACCCTCATCAAAGTCGAAAACGTGATGGTACGCTTTTCTCCTCCATACACCAGGCATCACAACTACGTTTCACCAGGCAACGCCGGTCAACTGCTGTTTGTGTATGAGAAATCGGTGCGATACGTTCCTCATGTCAGCACGTCTTAAGTGTCGCCACCGGCGCCAACCTTGTGTGAATGCTCTGAAAAGCTAATCATTTGCATATCACAGCATCTTCTTCCTGTCAGTTAAATTTCGCGTATGTAGCACTCCATCTTCGCGGTGTAGCAATTTTAATGGCCAGTAGTGTACATAGAAGCTCACCTGAAAACTGCAAATAGGTACTCACATAAGAAGCTGAAAATAAGTCCACTATATACTGTAGACACGTGCTTAGTGTAGTTATTTTGTCCACTTACGTATCAGAACTGGGCGGGAGAGCCTGGGGAGATTTGTCTGTCTACAAACTAAAAAGCGAGCAGCACACGTGGTGATGGTGTTGCCTTTCCTGGAATAATGCAACAACTGCCGTATAGGACACCTAAGAGTCAGTTTCCTCTACTGTAGTCTAGAAAAGCTTGTAGAGATTTATGAAGAATCTGCCCTTATGATATTCTTGTGTTTGTATTATTAGCAACTCATATCTGAATTCAATGGTGTTAACGCACTTGGAGAACTGTTCTTCAGTGTGTAGACCTATGAATGAGGAAATTTATGACCACAATTCGGCGACCTACATCCCCTCACGGTTCTAATCTCCACCCCTCGGTTTCTACCCTGTTACAACCGCACAACACAATTTATTCCTTAATACAGTTCTGGTGCACTTAGATGTGGTGCAAATGTTTAGTTCTGATTTTAACCCACTTCATTTAATAATATACATCAATTTTATTCCATTAAAACACTATTTTTAACAAATCTGCGGTTTTTTCACCCCCTGCAACGGGATAAGCTTTTTATTAATAGGAAATTTAATGCAGTTTAATTTTGTACCAAGAAACATTTTCGTTAGGAGCAGCAGTGTTAGTCATTCGAGGAAAACGTAAACAAATGAACCTTAACCACGATCTCCCCCCCCCCCTCCCTACCCCCCCCCCCCCTCCCCAAGGCTCACACACCACCGGTCAGGATTTTTGGTATGTTTCCTAGCACTGTGCAAAAATTTGCGACTACACAATTATTTCCCCTAATTTTCGTTCATTGACTGGACTAGTTATAGATCAAGTGACAGATAGTGATTGAATAGCAAAAAGGAACCTTCTGCAACTTCTGCTATAAAACATTGCCTTGTAGACTCTCCTTCCATAATTCACAGGATTCTAAGTTGTTACGGGTAAAGAGAGGAGAGATGAAGCATATTTCGGACACGATATCTAAATCCAGTAAAAGTGTAAATGCTTGCCAAATGTTTGGCACACAGTTCTCGTCTTAAAGAAAAATCTCTTCTGTCAGTACATCAATGAAACTGTAAACAGTTTCTGAAAAGGCTGTATTTTGCCAACTCTCCAATAGTAGGTAAGATGTTGCACAATTGGTTGAAGAGATCCTCATGATTTCTTCCATGAAAGGCACTCATGTTGTTTGTAAATTGAACGATCTTCATGCATCCACCGTTTCCACTCTACACATTCTAACCAGTCGGCTTTAGATCAGGTTTCAGAGTAAAGTTCCAGACATTCTACACTTTCATCTTCATTGAATTCTTCTGAGTCATTACAGCGTTGGGCACATTTCTCAAACCATCTTCACTGCAAGAAGCTCGACTCATTATCTGAGTATAACTATTCTGCATGATGTATTTAACCTGCAAGCACAACTCAGCTGATTTACGTAAACTGTACTACACTACATGCTCGAAATTTCTGCACACCGTTTTAGGTTTGCGTCTTCTCTCCTACTGGCTTCATGCATCAACTGTCCAAAAGCGGTGCAAAAACGTCTGACTAGCATGAAACACTCCACACGCCATTATCATTAACCTACCTATCGCTTGCATGATTTGGTATTTTGTTAATTCTTTTGCATGTCCATTATATAACAATACTGCACTTTGTTCAATAAATTTCAGACACCTAGCTCGGCCGGTCGGTGAGAAAATTACCTCCTAAACTTACGAATACGCTCACAATTTTTAAAGCATTTGCAGGACGCCTGTGCTCTACAACTACTAACTCGCCACTAACAGACTGAAGCTGCCAGATACCGGCAAGTATAAAAATGGAAAGTGTGTCTTCTCTTCTGCCGGTGTCAACTCGATCAGCTTTACCCTACCGCTCGCTCATGTTTCTCTTCCCTGGGAAGGTATAGTTTTTTCCTACTACTTGTGTACAATTGTTTCATGTGAAGCTGACGGTTGATGTTCCTACAAGCTATATATCCTTTGCTGTTGTCACGAGGGTCCCTCTTTTGATGACTCAAACCACACGCCCTTGACCGGAACAACAGACTGCGCTCACCGACGAACCAAGAAACAAACAATAAGAATGATTTCTATTTGTTACGTCTAATTAAAATGCTGATGAAATGAATTCGTAAAACCCACCGTCTTTCCATACACGAAAGTGATTGAAATTATGTAAACAATAAATACAAACACAATCTTGTAAACAAAAAGCCTGTGCCTGAAAAAAAAAGACATTCTATGAAAAGCGTCTAACAAAGGACAATGATTTTTTTATTGTGAAACGATAATTGCTAGTTTCATTTAAAATTAATGAAACATACCTAGTGTAACAAAAGTAATTGTAACATAAGATCGATGGCCTTGTTTGTGGTTGTGCTCCGTTTTCCATCCCGCCGAATAATGGCATGAAGTTAAAATTTATTCGGGATGAACAAAAAATCCGTCTTTACGATGCATAGAAAACGCCGGCAAAGATCGACAAAGCAAAAAGCAAAGAAAGTTAAGAACTAAAAGATAAAATTAAATCAATGTCTAAAAACAGAAAATTTCTGTGAAAAAGAGTACCAAAAATTACGCAGATTATCAAGCTCAGTGTAACCGAAAAAAGGTGTTCATCCAAAAGGAACATTAATAACCATGTCCTCAAGATACAAAAAAAGGTAAGTTTCCAACAAAACAAAGAAAAACTTAAACTTCACAAAAGTAATGATCATTTCAGAGGCCGAGGGGTTAGGTCACAATGGTGTCAGCCTTGATTATTGCATAAACAAAGTCTTCCGCCATTAGGGTATATAAAATAATATAGAACACGAAATAATAAAAAATTCACATTACCTTTGGTGGTTTGTAACGGTGCAGAGAAATCGATGGCGCGGCATATGAATCCCTGTTAGTACTGACACGACATGCTGATCACTAACGAATAATATAAAATTAATTACGGCCGTTTTAAATTCCTTTTCGTACTTGGTTCCTAGTAGGATACAGTCTTCGTGTAGCAAAGGTATTTGTATGATTTCCAGCAATAAAAATAATTGTTTGTTAAATATCGCGTACAGCGTCCTTATTAGACTTCAATCCTGTCCGGAAAATATGTCAGTCAAGAGAACTGATGGTTTTAAAGAATTTCAGGGAAACTGTATATAAAAAATGTGAGACCTGTTGGATATTATATGCAACGGCAGCTACACGAGACGACAATTCAATGCTCGTATTAACTACGGCAGAAAACGAAACTGCAGCCTTGCCCATTAGTCCAGAAATTATCTTTTATTACAATACTTTTCAAGAGAATCAGTTTCCTTGTTAGCTGAGATCCACCAGATAGGGCAGGTGCGGATAATACTAGTGATTTACTCTGTAATACGTATCTCCCATGTATGTTAATGCGTTTCATTGTTGTTAACTCACAGTTTCTTCAATAATTGGCTCAAAATGGCTCTGAGCACTATGGGACTCAACTGCTGTGGTCATTAGTCCCCTAGAACTTAGAACTACTTAAACCTAACTAACCTAAGGACATCACACACATCCATGCCCGAGGCAGGATTCGAACCTGCGACCGTAGCAGTCCCACGGTTCCCGACTGCGCGCCTAGAACCGCGAGACCACCGCGGCCGGCCTCTTCAATAATTCTTGTTGATAAAGTTTAAGGTTCAAAGGAGTCAGCAATGGAACTAATTCAACTCTTTTTAGACAGCAGACAATCTTATTCTCAAAGAGCAAAGTGACCAAGCAATGTGGCCCAGTGTTAAAGACACTGAAAGGCGCGGGGTTATAATTTCGTCCGCCCATACAGATGTGTGTATACCATGACTTGAGTACATCGCTTAATACGCTTATGACGTTGGTTCTCTTGAAAAGGACATAGCCGATTTTCTTTCCCATCCTTCTACAGCGCGAGGTTATTCGACCTCAATCTTTCTTCTTTTAGAATAAAGCGGTATTGTTTCAAAGTTTATTTCGGCTTGATAGATCGACGGTATGTTCTCGCGTTTGCTGCTCAGTCGGCAATTCCATTTTTCGATCATAAGACACTGAAGGCACGTGCGTTTGATTGAATAACGACGCGGATGCAGAAAAACAAATGCTATGAAAGGGTATAGAGATGCAGCCGGGTGTCGAGTTAGGGACAAACAAGGACATGATACCAACATCCTCAACTTGGATGGAAACGGTGCACTAATCATCAAACAGTCTATATTTGCTATTCTTCTTTTTTTTTATTGGTAGTCTTAACATGCTGTTGTTGTGGTTCTTAGTCCGAAGACTTGTTTGGCACAGCTCTCCACGAATAACTACAGCAACCTACATCCATTTGTATCCACTTACTCTCTCTTGGTTTTCCTCAGTAATGTAAACCCCCCCTCCCCTCCCAAATTTCTTCCGATGCTAAATTGGCGATTCTTTGATGTCTCAGAATGTGTTCCATCAGCCGATCCCTTCTTTTAGTCAGGATAGGCCAAAAATTTCTTTTCTCCACTTCTGTTCAGTACTTCCTCATTAGTAACCAGAATTCTTCTGCAGCACCACATTTCCATAGCTGTTCTCGTCTGAACTGCTTATTGTCCACATTTCACTTCCGTACAAGCCTGTTCTCCAGACGAATACCATTTGAAAAGACATCTTAATTAAATTTATATTTGGTGGTAACAAATTTCTCTACTTCAGAAACGCGTTTCTTACCATTGACAGTCTACACTGTATGTCTTCTCTGCTTTGGCTATCATCAGTTATTTTATTGCCCAAATAACAAAATTCGTCTACTGCTTTTAATGTCTTATTTCCTAACTAATCCCTCTGGATCCCTTGATTTAATTCGACTGCATAACAGTTTGCTTTTGTTGATCTTCATCTTAAATCCTCCTTTCAAGACACTGTCCATTCCGTTCGCGCCCGTTCTCAGTCCATTGCTGCCTCTGACAGAATTACAGTGTCATCTTCTCCCTGAACTTTAATTCCTTTTCCAAATTTTACTTTGGCTTCCATTACTGCTTGTTCAACGTAGATATTGAACAACATCGGGAGTAGGATACAACCATGTCTTACTTCCTTCTGAACCACTGGTTCCCTTTCATGCCCTTCAACTTTTATAGCTGCCGCGTGGTCTCTGTGCGGGTGGTATCTAAACTTTCGCTACTTATATCTGACCTTACACTGCTGCCTTCAAAATTCCAAGAGTGCATTCCTGTCAGTATTATCAAATGCGTTTTCTAAGTCCACAATGCTATAAACGTAAGTTAGCCTTTCTTTAACCTATCTTCTAAGATAAGTCATACATTCTGTATTGCCTCGCATGTTCCTACATTTCTTCGGAACACAAACTGATGTTCCCCGAGGTCGACATCTACCAGTTTATTCATTCTTCTGTAAATAATTCGTGTCAATATTTTGTAGCCTTGGCTTATTAAACAAATAGCTCTGTAATATTCACACCAGTCAGCATCTGCATCCTTTGGAATTATTACGTTATTCTTCTTGAAGTCTGAGGGTATTTCCCCTGTCTCATACATCCTGCACACCAGTTAGAATACTTTTCTGAAGACTGACTCTTCCAGGGGTATCGCTATTTCTGAGGGGATCTCGTTTATTCTCAGGGCCTTGTTTGGAATTAGGTCCTTCAGTGCTATGTGAAAATGTTTTTGCAGTATCATATTTCCCATCTCATCTTCATACACTTCCTCTTACCTTTCTATAGCACCGCCTTCAAGCTCAGTTCCCTTGTATTGTTCCTCTTTACAGGGTGGTCAGAAGCAGTCCGAAAAGCTCGTCGGAGTGTTGCAGGATAGAGAAATAACTGTTAAGAAAAGATAAGATACGGTGCGTCGCCTCAGAGTAAATTAGCATTGAAGTTATCCCATCAGGCCGTTCGCGCACAGATTCAAGAGGCCTACCAGATACAATTAGTGTCAGCTGTTCTCATGGCGAAGATGATAACGCACGAGGCTGCTCAGCCTTTGGCTCACGTTCGATTCTTACTACTTTTCCATGTCCAATCTTTGTGTCGTTTTCTTGTTCCCTTTTAGGAAACCAAACGAAGAACACGTTTGGCGACACCGTCTCTGACGGGCCGCTTGAATTTGCACGCGCAATAGCCTGATTGGCTAACTTCATGCTAATTAACTCGGAAAGCAAGGATAATTTTTTTTTCTTAACAGTTATTTCTCTGCCCAATTTACCCTGCAACACCCTTACCAACTTTTCAGACTGTTTCTGACCGCCCTTATATTGCTACCACCTTTCATTTTTCCCTTCTTTGCATAGAAATGGTTTTACATCTGAGCTTTTGATATTCATACAGCTGCTTCTCTTTCCTCCAAAGGTCTCTTTAATTTACCTGTAGGAAATATCTATATATCTGTTGGTTATACAGTGTGGGGCAAATAAAAGCGACCCGGACGGGTGGATATCATTGGACGCGAATGTATGCATTATAACGACACTCCGTGACGGGTACACCGCGTGTTCTCTCACCACTTGATCGACGCCGGTTCAGAGCACAGTGCGGACTCTGTCAGTGTGAGTGGAGTGCAAATGGGACGATGGTACTCACAGTGCAACAGCAGGTGTTCGTTGTGGGAAGTTAAGCGACAACAAACTCGTGGAACTGTGTGCTCAGTTGTATGCTGAGAAGTTTAATGGTGTCAGAGTGCCAGCAAATAGTGCCACGCAACGCTTATTCCGAATATGGTGGTAGACAGATCTGTTTTGAATAAGTCAGAAAACATGCCGAAACGTGCCCGCACACCACAGATTGTGGCTGCAGTTCGCCAAAAAATGCTTCGGAGTCCTACCAACCCCACGCTTCAGAGTCCCATCAACCCGATGCCTGTCGCAAGAGACTGGCTTATCACGTCGATCGTGGGGACGAATCCTTCACCAGGAACTGCACATGCGTCCTTACCGAGCGTCTGTTGTTCATGCAGTAAAACCAGCTGATGCCTCCCAGTGCCTTCAGTTCCGTGAACTCTTGTTCACTGAGGTAATAATGACTTTACTGTTCTTTATGTCTGATGATGAAACCTGGTTTCATCTGAGTGATTAAGTCATCTCACAGAATCACAGGTTCTGGGCAGCGGAGAATTCGCATAACTTCCACGAAACACCATTGCATGATCAGAAGGTTAGGGTTTGGTGTGCAGTGTCTGGACGCCGCATTATTTCCCATTTTCTTTCCGCAGACGCTGACCTCGGCGCGTTACATTGCCAACATTTTGAAACCGTTTGTGGCAGCATTAACGGATGAGGAAAAGACCTATAGTTCAAAAAAATGGTTCAAATGGCTCTGAGCACTATGGGACTCAACTGCTGTGGTCATCAGTCCCCTAGAACTTAGAACTACTTAAACCTAACTAACCTAAGGACATCACACACACCCATGCCCGAGGCAGGATTCGAACCTGCGACAGTAGCAGTCGCACGGTTCCCGACTGCGCGCCTAGAACCGCGAGACCACCGCGGCCGGCACCTATAGTTCGTTCCAACAGGATGGAGAAACTACCCATACAGCCGGCCGAACCTTGGAGCATATTTACACACTCTTCACGCCTGGCGGAGTTAGCAGAGGTCAGTCAGGTCACCCGATCTGTCAGTCTGCGATTACTTTGCGTGAGGAGCCTCAAGACTAAGTTGTGTCGCTACAACCCTCATAATATTCAAAAACTGCAGGAGGCCATTTCGGAAGACATTGCAACAATTCCAGGAGTTCAACTTCGATCCGCCTTCAGCAGCTTGCTAACCAGGGTCCAAAAGTGCCAAGAAATGAATGGTGGTCACTTTCAACATCTGTTGTAGTCAGGTTAGTACTGTATTTCCTTTCGTCTCTACCCTGGAGCTCTGTTCTCCGGGCCACTTTTATTTGCACAACCAAGCACATGCTTTTATAGACTCCTTTGTCCTTGACCATTCCGGTTTACCCATTTTGCAATTTCTGTCAATCTCATTTTTAGACATCTGTATTCCTTTTCATCTTCTGTATTTACTGCATTTTTATTTTCCCCTTTATGAGTCAAATTCAATATTTCTTGTGATATTCAAGGATATCGACTAGCCCTTGTCTTTTTACCTATTTGATCCTCTGCTGCCTTCGCTGTTTCCTTTCCTTTTTGTTTTTTTCAAATTCAAATTTGTGTGAAATCTTATGGAACTTAACTGCCAAGGTCATCAGTCCCTACGTTGTTTCATTTATTTTGTTCTACTGTATTACTTTCCCCTGTTTCGGTCAATCGTTGCCTAATGCTGCATTTGATACTCTCAACAATCTCTTCTACTAATTCTTTGTACTAATTCAAGTCCCGTCTCCTTAATTCCCTACCTTTTTACAATTTATTTAGTTTTAATATACAGTTCATAACCAATAAATTATGGTCACAGTCTACATCTGCTCCTGAAAATGTCTTACAGTTTGAAATCTGATTTCTAACTCTCTGTCTTACCATTATACAGTCAAACTGAAACCTACCGGTGTCTCCAGGACTCTTCCACATATTCGTCCTACTTTCATGATTCCTTAATCAATCTTGAGCGATGATTAAATTATGTTCTGTGGAAAACTATACCAGGCGGCTTCCTCTTTCATCACTTTGTCCTACTAGTTTTCCCTGTCTTCCTTCTCCTACTGTCGAATTCGTGTCCCCTATCACAATTAAATTTTCCCCTCCCTTAACCATCTGCATGTTTTCTTGTATCTCATCACACATTCTTTCATTCTCTTCATCATCTGCGGAGCTAGTGGCATATAAACATGTACTACTGTAGTGGGCGTGGGCCTCATGTCTATCTTGGGTACGATACTGTATTCATTATGCTGTTCATAGTAACTTACCCGCATTTCTTTCAACTAACATTTCTTCAGGAATGAATCTATCACTCTACACTGATGTGCATCGTTGTGAAACTTCCAGGCAGCTGGGAGTCAAACGCAGATCCTTGTCTTTCGTGGAAAATGCTCTTACCTTGAAGTGTTTAGACACAGCTCGCGAACCGACTTACAGGTTTAAATCGTGTATTCACACTTTCTTGCTAGATTCGTATTTGGGAGGACAGCTGTTTAGATCCCCGCCTGGATGTTCAGATATAGATATTCCGTGATTTCCCAAAATTACTTAAGGCAGATGCTGGGATGGTTGCTTTTAAAAAGGCTCGGTCTTTCCGCTCCCTTAGCTTTGTTCCCTCTCTAATGAACTTGCCGAAGGGACGCTAAACCTCATTGTGGCCTTTTTTCATACTCTTACGATCCGAACTCTAAGACACCCTGCATAGAGTTTTAATCTTTTTCACAAGATCTGCCTGTGGATTTGTGTTTCATTTATTCCTATTTGTATTAGGCGCTGTTTCTTAAATAGCTATCTAATATTCCTTTTATTTGCGTTGTGTTCCACAGCTGCTATGAATTTATTAAAGGTTAAAAATTGTCATTCCATCAGGACTGTCATCAGAAATTTAAAAAAAAATATAGTTCAGGGCTGTAATGAACAACAATGATTTTTTAAATTTCTGACAGCACTCCCGGTGGAACAAGGAACAATGGAAATAGCTTTAAAATCTTACAAATATTTATTATTGTACTAAGTTTCTACCATTCTGCTCAGTTCATATTTTTCTAGAGCTTGATAGTGTTCACTTGAAACAGCGCTACAGTTTATTGCCAGAATTTAATCATTCTGGCTCCTGCCTTAAGAAGTGAGGTAACTTCCATTTGCCTTAAGAAGTGAGGTAACTTCCACATTATCCATTTCACTGAATGTGTACAAGGTTTTTCTTATTTTTGTAGTTCTTTTTACCTTGGAGAACGTTTGCACTGATTGCAGTGTCTACATAAACATCTTTAAAGACGTTGAATTTCCATCTTGCTAAAAGTGTGATATGTTTCTGTTATGGGTGGCGTCGGCTGTATCCGTTCAACATGATTTTAGAGAAAGTTGTAATAAGTTCGGAAGGAAGTTTACGTCGTCCGTCGCTTATGAAACAGTAAATTATCCAATTTGTTGTGGGACGGTTAAGATCAAATGCAAGTACTGTGACTTAAGTCAGAATTGAGCTGCTCGCGAGTGATCTTAATTACTTCTGCAGATGAGTCAGATGTTGATAACAGAATCTAATTTATATCCTATAGTTGATATCTATTTTGACCAAACAATTTACACGCAGACAAAGATTTTAAATCAGTTGTTTCAAGATTTTTGTCTGCTGCTATAAATGCATCACCTTTCATCCAGTCGGACCTTCCTTCTCGGTAAATAGTGAGACATGCCCGAGGATCTCAAAACTATCGAATTCCAGTTTTAACCATCTCTTGGTATGGAGTGTTATGTGGGCCTGGGCCACACAGGACAATGATAACAGCGGGGGCGATGGAGGAAACATCGTTTGTGATAATCAGATATTCTGATTGTACGTAAGTAAGCTAGTTCTTTGTAAGGCGGGGTAACGACATCATAGAAAGGTATGTCGGTAATGCATCCCATGCAGGAATTGAGTATGTTGTCGAAGTTTCTTCTACACCAGGGTTTCCAAAACTGTGTTCTGCGGAACACTAGTGTTCCGCGGAATTCAAGAAGTGCTATTAATAACGTGGCGTTTCTTCTACTTTTTTATGATACCGGAACTAATTTTTAAAAATTTCAATACGGTTACTGTGTTATTAGTTACGATTTAAAACTCAAGTAACCAAAGAACAATTTTTTTTAATTTTATTAACCTTCAAAATATAGAGAGTATCCCATCGAAGTACCAGGATACTCGAAGTGTTCTATCAGAGGAAAAGTTTGGGAACTCCAGTTCTAGATGAATGAAGACATAAACTTGGAGTGAATTTTAATTTACTACAAAGCTTTTGTTTTCATAAGTACTACCCGATTATACCAGGTGATATGTTTTAAATACCACCTTTGGGCACTTTTAGCCATTTTTATGTATGTACACTTCAAGAGAACAAAAGGATGCACTACGAAAGAGTTATCCGAATGGGACGGAAATCAGTAAATGTGGTGTACATGTGCAAATAGACAAATGATTACAATTTCAGAAAAACTCGACAATTTTTTCAAGTTAATAATGCGCTGCATCACCTCTGGCTCTCAGCGTTGCTGGATTTCTGCTGTGGGATATTGTGCCAAATTATGCCCAACTGACGCGTTAGAGCGTCAAAATCTTTAGATGGTCCAGGGCCCTGTCCATAATACTCCAATCGTTCTCCGTTGGGGAGAAATCCGACTATGCTGCTGGCCAATGTAGGCTTTGGCAAACAGGAGGTCAAACAACAGAAATTTGGGTGCCATTTCTTTTCATAGTAGGACGCCTTTGGTTATGATATGCGGCAGCCTTACAACTCAGCTGTACATTGACGATATTCTACGACCCGTTTTGTTGCCCTTCATGGCAAGCCATTCTGGACTTAAATTTCATTAAGATAATGCCCACCTACACAAAGCGAGAATTTCTACTATTTGTCTTCGTACTTGTCAAACCATACCTCGGCCAGCAACGTAGCCAGATCTCATCCCAATTGAGAACGTTTGGGGCATTATAGGCAGGGAACTCCAACTATCTAGGGATTCTGACGATCTAAGGCGCTATTTGGACATAATGTGGCACGATATCCCACACGAAGTCATCCAGAAACACTTGTCAGTAAATGCTAAGCCGAATAACTGATTGCATACGAGCCAGAGGTGGCCAATGCGTTATTGACCTTTTTGTGTTTCCGTATATAACCGTTACTACGGTTGGCCTCCATGGCGTTTTAGAAGGAAACATATTTTAAGTGGCATTTATTATCTTTATGTGCTTTGTCAAGAACAATGAAAGTTACTTGCGTTCTGTTCTCAATTTCCGATGAAAATTCGTGTCCAAATACGTCGTAGTTAATTTCTTTGCATCTTGCTCCACTTGTCGGAAAATGCTTTGCTATTGACCGAAGATGATCCGGAAAAAATACCACAACCCGTTTTGAATGAATTCTGCAATCAAAATTGAACAGATGTCAATGTTTCCGATCGTAAAGGAATGCACATCATGACGGTAGACGATTCGATTAAATTGTTGGCCCTATACAAGAAGCTAGTTTGAGGGGTTTTGAATTTTCGAGAATGAGTCGCAGTGGTACGGAGAGGGTAACTTTGTTTGTGGCCTCAGCTGCTTGTTTGCAAAAGCTCAACAGTCGATCGATTAAGCGAGCGCCCGGAGCCATTCTGGTTCCGCCGCCCAAGCCCAGAGACCCTGCGGACGTCGCTTTGCGGCGCCTTGGCAGCAACTCCATCAAAAGTCTCCCTATAGTGCAGGCAGAAAAGAGTGGGCCTAGCAGATGTGCGATTAAATTTCTAATTAAATCAAATCGTGCAGCTACGAAGGACTGTTGATACTTACCGCAATTAGAAGAAGCGTAGCCGCTCTGTCTCTATCTGACATTTCCTAGGAAGCTATTTCACTTGCGAAATGTAATTGTTTTTCTCTGTATGGGGTATTCGGCACGTTGATTATTTGTGACAGATTGCAAGTGTGTGTCGCAACAGGTCTTTGAAGCCTTCGTTGGCGGGTTGTATTCTGTCATTTGAACTACGAAGCTGTGGGGATAGAACTTCCGGGAGAACCCTTTTACGTGTCTGTGAATTTGTGTTTCTAGAATGCTCAGCAACAAGGTTATTAGCCTCCTGACTGGTTCAAATGCCTCTAATTACTATGGGACTTAATATCTGAGGTCATCAGTCCCCTACACTTAGAACTACTTAAACCTAACTAACCTAAGGACATCACACACATCCATGCCCGAGGCAAGATTCGAACCTGCGACCGTAGCAGCCGCGTGGTTCTGGACTAAAGCACCTAGAACCGCTCGGCCATGAGATTTAGTATAATGGAGACTTTTGCTTCATCAAAATTTGAGAGTCGTCACTATACTATTAGTGCTTCAATATCCATTTTCGAATACTGTGGAAATGAACAGGCTGTAGCGGCTCTTGAAGTACGAATTAAGTATACGCAAGACTGTAGCTAGACCCTGAAACTCAGTAACTACCGTGATCGCAACTCTGGAGAAAGCTAGGCAAAGGACTAGCAGTAATGTTACGTATCTGTAAGTGAAATCCGAAAACGGACTGCCCTGGGCTCCCTAGGTACACCAGGGGTTATCTTCGCTGTGCGGGTCGTCCGATATATCGGTGCTCCACCTTTCGGCCGCCAGTTGTGAGTAAGGTGAGCGGTTGATGATATGTGCGAGAGCGCCTTGCATTAGCTACATGTGTAAATTCCATCCTGAAAAATCTATTTTTGAATGGTATTGTGTAGCTGCTTGGGAGATGTTACGTGCCTTTCGTCGAGTGTCTAACGGTTTATCGGTTTTCCCCAATATATCTATGAGACGACAGCAAATAACACTAGCTGTTGAATATGATTAACAGTTATTCAGAACTCTTAAATTTAAAAGAGAAGTAGAAAGGAAGGTTTACATTTATCTGTATTTAATTCAGGGTATCACATTGTGTGTTCATGACTGCAGTCCATCAGAAGCAGGCTTCTGTGAAGTGTACCTTATTTTTGTGAACATCGTAATATTCGTAACTTATTTTTGAGAATGCTTTCTCTTTCAGTGTAGTTGTTGACGCATTTCTCAGTTTAAATGCTCTTTCATTTCTTTCATTGTATTTTGAGCATAGAATCTGTTCATCTTTTTTAGTGAGTGGTTCCCAATCCAGAGATATCTGTGAAAGTTCACTCATTTACTGATGACACAACTACAACTAAATACATTCTATCCTAACCATTGTACACCGTTTGGCGGAGGGTACTTCGAGTAAGTATTAGCAGTTGTTTATCCTGTCCATTCACGTATTGAGTGAATGAAAAAAGATTATTCATAAGCCTCTGTAGAAGCCATAATCTCTCCTATTCTCATGATCCCTACGCGAGGTATATGATGGTCGCTTCAGAAGTGTCGCTCATTTTTCTTCGAATGCTGATTAAATAAATGAACAAATCAAGGCTTCGCGAGGATATTACGGTTATTCCAGAGATTCTTGTTATGTCTGGTGTACCTTTTATGATCTACTTCGACCACTTAGGATCCTAGAAACACGCCTCTAAATTCTTCCAATGTCTGCTGTCATACCCACTTGGTATGGACTCCAAATGCTAGAACAGTACTCTGGAATGGTGTCACTATGTGGGGGATTTCCTTCACATACACATCGAACTTAGGCAGAACCGTTCTAACATATTTAAGTCTAACATTTGCTTTCCTTCCTACTGCTTGTAAGTCTGTTTGCCATTTCATATCGATTGTTAACATTACTGCCAAATATCTAAAAGATGTGACATGCTGTTAAAGTTCTCCACTAATGGCCGTCTGCACCAACGCCGATTTAAAGACAAGGTAACCGAGGGTCTCGTGATCACGGTTAAAGCTTAACCACGACTAAGTTGTTTCTGCGCTGCACCAGCGTGAAACCCTGGTTAGCAAAACGCTTTCAGCTATCCGGGAATTTGAACGTGGTTAACTTCGTGTGTTACAAAGGAAAGCATCCATTATATATGCTAAGGTAATGATAATCGCTGTCTATGGCACTTACGCTCCCTATTCAGTTTGTAATCGTAACGTGGTTATTGTTACTGCGCTATGGAGAGCAAGAAAAAGGGGGCGTAATTCCTCAATTGACGTCCTTTTATAGCTGGTCGGCTGTAATGCGAAAATTTTATGATGGAAAAAGAAGAATAAAAGCAGACTGGTGAAGTGTTAAGAAGATTCTGGACTCGTCGATGGCTTGAACAGCGAATAATCGAATAATACTGTCAACGATCTGACACATATACCAATAGAAGTTATTCGTTAACTCAGTTGAATCTTCATCCCATTTACATAATATCCAGATACCGGGTGTTGCATTTACTACCATCACTTCGAAGTAATTGTGCTTCATCAGATAGATTTCAAGATCTACAGAAACTGCTCATCATTAATGAAAAAGATATTTACCTATAAGATACAAACATGAGACAGTCCATAACACCAAGAGCATATATTTTGGAAGAAGTTTCATAATAACAAAAACTTCCAGTGTGTAACTTATTTACTTTGTGTCATGCACTGACAGTTACTTTAAGATTTCTGCCCACTGGGGTAATATTCCAGACGTTGACCTTTGCGACATTATTTATAATAAGTAACATCGAGTACTCCATGTAATGTTACTATTAAATTAAAAAGAAAGACCCAAAATCTTTTAGAAAACAAAAGAAGAAGAAAAAGTATTTAGCTGAGGGAAGGCGGGCACAAATGCGATATCTTTCCCACCACAACTCATTACGGTATGACTGAAGCTACAGCTTCAACAGAGTAGCTACCTCTCAGTATCGGTATACATTATGTGAAGACCGTCTCTACAAACTTCATTGTTCCATATTTAACTATAACAAATTGCACCAAAACGACTGCCTATTGATATATTATCATTGTACCATAGCATTAAAATCCACTGTACCGTGACTCACGGAAATCCATTCTGTACACTGAAACACTCCATCATGGAGTGTAATTCTGCTCGAGAAGAAAACTTTATGTGTTGTGGAGACACTGCTACTATGATCCCCGATACATCGCTGTTGTACTACGTACATTATCACTACCACCAATAACAATATTAAATGCACCCGTTGCACATGCCGTAAAAGTCAGTAAATGGGTGAGACAGGATTATTCCGATAAGTACGAAATTCCAATCTCTTACTGATTTGACCTTAAAACCACTACACTGTTGCTTTTGAACGTCGCAATCTTTCTTCAAACGTCCTACCCTTATATCTTCGAAAGGATTACCTCTTTCCACAAGTGCACCAATACGGTAGCGTTGATCCAGATATAACATTTTCCATCTGTTATGGCTCTTTTTATTCAGCGTTCTTCTGATTGTTTCGATGCAGCTCGGCAAAAATTCCCATCCTGCCATCTAAAACATCAAAACGCACCGCCGTCGTAATACTGTACGCGTTTACTTTATTCTAAGCGCGATCAGTTCAAGATAAACGAGCCTCCGACTTTGGTCAACTTTAACCGTGATAAACTCCGTTGTTTAAGTTTAACCTAGATTAGAGCAGCCTAATTTTGAACAGACCAGGATTAAATGCCGACTTAACCACGTTTAACTTTTAATCGACTTTGGTGCAGTCGACCTTGAGATTGTACTCGAGTACTATGGTGTTATTTGTCTTTCCTGTGGCATTAAATTTCATTTATCCCCACATAACGAGCTGTAATCTATTACACCAAGGGAAAATTATTTCTAAATCCTTCCACGCATTCTAACAATAATATTGTCCTAAGCACAACAGCGTTCGCAGCAAACACTCTAATAGTGCTGCTGACTCTATCTGACAAAACATCCATCTATATTGCCAACATCAGTGCTCCTATTAAGCTTCCTTGGGGCCTACCCGAAGTTAGTTACGCTTCTGTCGAACATATACCAACAAGTATATCCTACTAGGTTCTGTAAGTCAAAAATATTCGAGATACTCGCATATGTTTGCAGATACTACGTACAAGAAACCATCCCGATATTCATGGTAAGAGATTTTGAGAAGTCGTCGAAAAACTAAATCTGGATGGGTGGACGTGATTTTAGACCGCTGTCTTTACTAACCAGAGTTACCAATGCGCCACCGAACTCGGTATGGCTATGTTTCCTATAAGCCATCCTCCATTCTTTAAAAGACTAGGGTAAACGGGCTCTCCAGCAATGCTATACTACTCTCTATTACTGCAGAAACCTATGCGTGGCGCTGTAAGGCTCCACTTCAACAGCTACCAAACGTATCACTAAATTACGCCCTCAGGCCTGTGTTTGCGGTCCCGAATTCTGAGACGTTAACTTTGAACATTTTCTGGATAGATTACGGAACAGTCAGGATTTCTTACAAGTTGTAGCACATGCTGATGACGCAAACAGTTAAGATTCGTTAGAAAGTAATTTCGCGACTCAAGGTGGCATCACAATAATCGACATTTTCATGACTTAAAATAAGGTTTATTACGGAGCCATCGATTAAAATAAACCAGACGCTAATTCGGAGGCATAACGTCAACAGGTAGTTAGGTGTGCCCCTGGACATGTATAATGCCCCATAGAATAAGTAACAAGGAAAGGGAGTTGTATAATAAATAAAATCACTAATATGGAACAAAGGAAGTTTTGTTTGCCTCGGGTCTATATTAAGTGCAACTGTGAGTTACGGTGCCAGTGTTTGGACGCTCAGGCTACTACTAGCTAGACCTGCCGCAGTAGTGAGAAAAGTGCACCTCGAAATTCAGCTTTGATGCTGTGAAGCCTTCAGCACCACATTTACAGACGCTCTAACCATATTAATAGGCCTACATCCCCATGACATTCAAATAAAAAATGAGGCTGCCTATACTGGCCGAAAATAGCAATATGAAAAATACACGAAATGCTTGGGGAACCAGCACCAAATCCGTAAATAATAAAGAATTTAATAATGGCGGAAAGGCAGTAGAGATGGAATTCCTCAGTTGCAGAAAGGAGAACAATTTAATTTAGTCCTGATGTAAGCGAGAGGCTTCAGAAAAAGCATTTTGAGCCAATTGGGGGAGTGGTCCACTGCCTATCCGGACATGTGTCGTACCCTACATATATGAATAGAACTGATAAGATGGCAACGACCACCTACGACTGTGGCGAAATCGGCACCTCAGATCGTGACCTGTGTGAATGTCCTCTTGTTGAAGGTATAGCAAAGACTGCTAGGCAGGCTTTAAGAGATAAAACTGCGCAAGACATAATCAGAGTAAAAGGGACTTTGATAGCTTATATCCTGTAGCTGATGCTGCTTCAGAAAAAGCAAGACGTGACTGTAACAGACACCACAGCAGAGACCAGTAAGGCCTCTATCCGGCCCTAGGGAATGAGAACGAAGCCCAATAGCTACACGATCGTGTGGTCCAGTAATGGAAGAGTGAAGAAACAAATTATTACAGGACTCGACGGAGTGGCCGATCTGGTACGGGACATAGAGAGAAACTTGGGGTCCGGCACTCAGTTTATTAAGATTTCGCGGGCCATCTCATCTACCACATCCGGGAAACACTGAGAGAATGTGCGTTTCACAGAATGACAGTGCCGGCTCTGAAGAGCAAATGAGCATCGAGGGCGTAATCGGCGACGGTAACTGAAATGTGCCATAAAGAGCGGCGCGATGCCAACAATACTTCGCGGTATGATTGAGGTCCGGGCAGGGAGTAGTTCGCGGCATCTGAAGAAGGCGGATGGGTCAGTCGTCGAAATATTCCGTATGAAATGGAATCAAGAATTCAGTTCTACAGCTGAAAGCACAGTAGTAGCTCCCGACAGAATTAGTAGAGTTGGCTGGAAGACCGGATTCATTCAGCGAGCCACTAGATTTTTTGCCTGTAGAGTCGATCAGCACGGGAGTATTACGGAGATTCTTCGTGAGCTGAAATGGGAATCCCAGGAGACAAGACGAGATTCTTTTCGCGAAACACTACTGAGAAGCTTTAGAGAACACGCGATTGTTGCTGATTGCAAAGCGATTCAACTGGCGCTAAACGAGTGACTAAAATCCTGAAGAATATCTGGCCCTCGGCTGAAATAGGAAACAGTTCAAGTGACGTCCCTCGCTCGCTGCTTTTGATCCGCCATATTGGATTCATCATATTTCGGTTGCTTGCGCATTATGACAGTGTGCTGTTTTAAGGCAAAGGCACCATGAAGATGTATCAGTCTAGGTGCGATTAATTATAATTAAATGTCAGTAAATGACACATCTTTCGTAAAAGTCCGAAGAAAACGCACTATGAACAGTTTTATAGAACTACCTTTCGGGTGTTTCTTGTGGTCGTGTGGTTAGCGCCGTGATGTTTTAAAGTGGAAAAAAAGTAAGTTTGAAACTATGTACATGCATTTTCTTCATCTTCACATTTGTATCACAATCTGCGAGTTTATTATTCGTATGAATATATCTGTCATATGAGTATGTTCTGCAACATTCGATCTTATTTACACGTAAGAGTGTGCCCTCTCAGTACTAGAGTTCCTTCCATTTTGTAACTTCTTTCTGATTAGAAAATGAAAGCTGACATTGCTGCGAGTGAAACAATCAACAGTGACATTTATATTCCTTCTTGTCACAAATATTTTACCTTTTTTTTTTTTTAGTATGATGCGACGATTTCAGAGGATGTGGTTAGGTAGAAATACAAGAGTACAGCTTTTTACTTTCGGATATGTCGCGATTTCCAGTGGTGTATGGTGCAGTTAGATATCTAACAGTACAGCTTAAATTGCTGTGGGTAAAACGAGGGGCAATCGTGTTTTATAGGCTTGCTTGTTATCAATGCTTTGCTGTTTATTCGTTATATGTCGCGATTTTTGAGGGTGTGGCTAGATAGGAATCTAAGAGCACAACTTAAATTGTTCCAAATGAAACGATCAGGAATCATATTTATACTTTTGCTTGTCACAAATATTTAGCTGCGATCGATTAATTAACAAGGCTTTCGTAAATTTTTCTATCATTGCAAAGATAGCGCCGCACGAACGACGAACGTCAGGTGACTGCTTTCCGATTTCAGCTGAGTGGGAGACGTACTTCCAATATTTAGTCACTCTTGCTGCAAAAGTACATTTCGCGTAAGGACTACGCAGACAAGAGAAATTAGGGATCGTACCGAGCATGTAGATAGTCCTTTTTCTCTCGCTTTATTTTCGATTGGAACAGGAAATGGTAATGACTAATAGTGATACGTAGTACCCTCCACCATGCACCATACGGTGGACTGCGAAGTGTGAGTTTAGATGTAGAGAAGGACGGTGAAAAATTCTACCCCGAAGGAGCCGTCCCAGCATTCATTTGAAGTGATGAAAAGATACAACTGTAAACCTAAATTCGGACTGTGCTAGAAGATGACTGAAGCTTGAAGTGCAGCGTGCCAACGGCAGCATCACATTCGGTAGCCCACCTCTCGAAAGCCCTAGTACGCTCATCGTGACAGCGAACACATTTATCAGGAAGAACTCATCGCTGGCTCTCGACACTTCCGTGGCTGGGTGGGACACCTGGTATGGGGGCCCGCGGCCGGCCAGAAGACAGCGGGGTGTCGAGATAAGCGGCAGGGCTGCACCTTATCTGGGATTCCAGCGGCGGCAGCTGAGGCGGCGGGTCGCGCCTTGTATGGTGCGCCGTGCGCAACCTCCCCCAACATTCCTGGCTGTCAGCGGCGCCGCCCGAAATAGGCGGCCACCACCCGCCGCCTTCGCCGCCCCCGATATGACGGCCCGCGGCCGCGTATCTCTGCTGGAATTCGGCGGCAATACTTCACCGCCCACCGCCAGCGCCAGCACCCGGCGGCGCGGGGCAGAGTCAACAGCCGCGGCACGCCACACGCCACACGCCACACGCCAGCACGCGCCGCTTGACGCAACACGCGCCCACCGCCGCCGCCTCCTGCGTGGGCCGCGCTTCCCACCAGAATAGCCGCGGTATGCGCTCCCTGTATTGACCCACTCCTCCTCTCAAACTCGCCTGCAAAGAAGTTCGAGTGGCCGTCCGCATTAACATTCCATTTATACTCGGGAATCGACAGAAATAATACACTGCCAACTTTTCACTCTACCCGACCCCTACTACTGTCTCCGAGCCGTCAGCATCTAGATAAAAATTTACCTTTTTTTTTTGGATCTTCACTACCAAGCAACTCCTTCCAACTTCGCTACGACTCCAAAATATTACGTATCACCTCTGACTTCACGATCTGATCTATGACTACCATGTGCCATGTGCTAACAAATCACAAAGCGATGAGCTAAAAAAAGATCCACACAGAAACGAAACGAAATTAATAACAAGGTTTGGAACGTTATTTATTTGACATTTTTGAGTATAACTGTCAGGAAGCTGATGTATCTTATTGTATTGCAAAATAATTTTGTGAAAATGTGGTATACACCAATTTAAAATTCCAATTATCGCACAGTCACCGTAACAGCCCACACGTCCAACTTGCTGACAAGAATAATATACAGAAGAATGGAAAAGAAAATTGACGATCTGTTAGATGACGATCAGTTTGGCTTTGGAAAGTTAAAGGCAGCGGAGATGTAATTGACCTGGTTGATAATGGAAGCAAGACACGTTCATAAGATTTGTTGACCTGGAAAAAGCGTTCGACCGTGTAAAATGATGTAAGATGTTCAAAACCCTGGCAAAAATAGGGGTAAGCTATAGGAAAAGACGAGTAATATACGATATGTACAAGAAACAAGAGGCAACAGTAAGACTGGTAGACCATTTACGAAGTGCTTGGATTAAAAAGGATGCCGTTCTAGGCGCTACAGTCAGGAAACGCGCGACCGCTACGGTCGCAGGTTCGAATCCTGCCTCGGGCATGGATGTGTGTGATGTCCTTAGGTTAGTTAGGTTTAAGTAGTTCTAAGTTCTGTGGGACAGATGACCTCAGAAGTTCAGTCCCATAGTGCTCAGAGCCATCTGAACCATTAAAAAGGATGTTAGACAGGGATGTAGCCATTCGCCCCTTCTATTCAATCTACAGGGTGGTCCTTTGATAGTGACCGGGCCAAATATCTCACGAAATAAGCATAGAACGAAAAAACTACAAAGAACGAAACTCGTCTATCTTGAAGGGGGAAACAACATGGCGCTATGGTTGGCCCGCTAGATTGCACTGCCATAGGTCAAACAGATATCAACTGCGTTTTTTAAATAGGAACCCTCATTTTTAATTGCATATTCGTATAGTACGTAAAGAAATATGAATGTTTTAGTAGGACCACTTTTTTCGCTTTGTGATAGATGGCGCTATAATAGATGCAAACGTATAAGTACGTGGTATCACGTAACATTCCGCCAGTGCGGACGGTATTTGCTTCGTGATACATTACCCGTGTTAAAATGGACCGTTTGCCAATTGCGGCAAAGGTGGATAACGTGTTGATGTATGGCTATTGTGATCAAAATGCCCAACGGACGTATGCTATGTATGCTGCTCGGTATCCTGTATGACATCATCCAAGTGTCCGGACCGTTCGCCACATAGTTACGTTATTTAAGGAAACAGGAAGTGTTCAGCCACATGTGAAACGTCAACCACGACCTGCAACAAATGATGATGCCCAAGTAGTTGTTTTAGCTGCTGTCGCGGCTAATCTGCGCATCAGTAGCAGACAAATTGCGCGAGCATCGGGAATATCAAAAACGTCGGTGTTAAGAATGCTACATCAACATCGATTCCACCCGTACCGTATTTCTATGCACCAGGAATTGCATGGCGACGACCTTGAAAGTCGTGTACAATTCTGCCACTGGGCACAAGAGAAATTACGGGACGATGACAGATTTTTTGCACGCGTTCTATTGAGCGACGAAGCGTCATTCACCAACAGCGGAAACGTAAACCGGCATAATATGCACTATTGGGCAACGGAAAATCCGCGATGGCTGCGACAAGTGGAACATCAACGACCTTGGCGGGTTAATGTACGGTGAGGCATTATGGGAGGAAGGATAATTGGCCCCCATTTTATCGATAGCAATCTAAATGGTGCAATGTATGCTGATTTCCTACGTAATGTTCTACCGATGTTACTACAAGATGTTTCACTGCTTGACAGAATGGCGATGTACTTAAGACATGATGTATGTCCGGCACATAGCTCGCGTGCGGTTGAAGCGGTATTGAATAGCATATTTCATGACAGGTGGATTGGTCGTCGAAGAACCATACCATGGCCCGCACGTTCACCGGAGCTGACGTCCCCGGATTTCTTTCTGTGGGGAAAGTTGAAGGATATTTGATATCGCGATCCACCGACAACGCCTGACATCATGCGTCAGCGCATTGTCAATGGATGTGCGAACATTACGGAAGGCGAACTACTCACTGTTGAGAGGAATGTCGTTATACGTATTGCCAAATGCATTGAGGTTGACGGACATCTTTTTGAGCATTTATTGCATTAATGTAGTATTTACAGATAATCACGCTGTGACAGCATGCGTTCTCAGAAATGATAAGTTCACAAAGGTACATGTATCACAATGGAACAACCGAAATGACATTTTGCAACGAACCTACGTTCTGTATTTTAATTTAAAAACCTTTCCTGTTGCCAACTGTTCGTCTAAAATTGTGAGCTATATGTTTGTGACTATCACGGCGCCATTTATCACAAAGCGAAAAAAGTGGTCTAATTAAAATATTCATATTTCATTACGTACTACACGAATATATAATAAAAAAATGGAGTTTCCTATTTTTAAAAACGCAGTTGATATGCGTTTGACCTATGGCAGCGCCATCTAGCGGGCCAATCATGGCCGCATCTGGTTTCCCCCTTCAAGCTAGACAAGTTTCGTTCTTTGTAGTTTTTTCGTTTGACACTTATTTCGTGAGATATTTGGCCCGGTCACGATCATTGGACCACCCTGTATATGTCGAAGACACAATGACGGAAAGAAGAGAAATTTTCAAGAGTAGTAGATTCGCTTATGACATTGCTATCCTCACTTAAAGTGAAGAAAGTACAGGATCTGATGAATGGAATAAACAGTCCAATAAATACACAATATAGATTAGAATAAGTCGAAGAAAGACGAAAGTAATGAGAAGTAGTAAAATGAGAACAGCGAGAAAGTGAACATCAGAATTGGTGATCACCAAATACAAGTTAATGAGTTCTGCCACCCACTATGGACGGAGAAAGGAGGATATATACTTATGAGCCAAAACATTAAGACCACTCTCTTAATAGCTTGTTTGTCCGTCTTGGGAACGAAATACATCGCTGATTTTGCGTATCAGGGATCCGACAGTTTGCTTGTAGGCTTGTGGAGATATGTGGCATAAGATGTCTACGCACAGGTCATGTAATTCGCTAATTCGCATAAATAACGGGCCGCTGATTTGCGTATGTGGCGATAACGCCCGATAGGGACTCAGATGGGTTCCATAGGACTTACATCAGGCGAATTTGGTCCCCGAAACAACAACGTGAGTTTACTATAATGCTCCTCAAACCCCTGTAGCACGATTCTGACTTCGAGACACGGACAGCCTCACTGCTGATATCGCCGTCGGGAAAGACATTAAGCATGAAGGATTGCAGGTGGTCCGCAGCTGTCAGCGTATCTTCGATATCTACCACAGGTCCCATGAAAGCGGAGAAGAATGTCTCCCTTAGTATAATATTCCACCCATCAGCCTACGTCGGTGGCATGCTGCACGTTTTGAACCGCCGTTCACCTCGATGACGGCGTTTGCGGAGACAACCCTCGACCTACTGTAGCAAAAGTGTGATTCTCCCGAAGAGCCGATATGTTTCCATTGATCGATGGTCGAATCCCGATGGTCACGTGCCCACTGAAATCGTAATTGACCGTGTCATTGGGTCAACATGTGGACTCTTAGGGATGGTCTGCTGCAGAGCTCCATATTCAACAGTGTACGATGAACTGTGTGCTCCGAAACACTTGAGCGTGCATCGACATTATGCTCTTTCGGCAGAGATGCCACAGATCATCATCTATCCTACTTTACAAAGCAGACAAACCTCTGGACACTATGTCCTGAGAAGAGTCGTGGATGGCCAATCATTTAGAGCTTAGTGGTAGTTTCACTGTCCTTCTACCTCTTCCCGTAGATGCTGACGACAGTAGCATGTGAACATTCGAACAGCTTTGACATTACAGAGAGATCTTCACAAGGCTGGTCATCAGTCAGTGTCTGCTCCGCTTTTATACTTTTGTTACTGCGTCACATGCCCACAGTGCCACAGGTGACATCCAACGTGGCGGTGGGCAGTGGTCGTAACGTTTTGGCTGATCAGTGTAAAAACAGACTATCACAGGCAAAACGGGCATTCCTCGCCAAGAGAAGCCTACTAGTGTCAAACATAGGCCTTAATTTGAAGAATAAATTCCTGTGAATATACGTTTGGCGCACAGCATTGTATGGTAGCAAGACATGGACTGTAGAGAAACTGGAACAGAAGAGAATCGAAGCATCTGATTATGGCGCTACAGAAGAATGCTGAAATTAGTTGCAGTGATAAGGAATCATCGAGGAAAGGAATACGAGAATGTAGAAAACACAGTCAAGAAGAAGGGTCAGGATGATAGGATATCTATTACATCAGGAATAACTTCCGTAATACTAGAGGAAGCTATAGAAGGTAAAAACTACGGAAGATAGAGACTGCAATACATACAGCAAATAATTGTGGACGTAGGCTGTAAGTGGTACTCTCAGATGAAAAGGTTAGCACAGGAGAAAAATTCATGGCTTGCGGCGCCAAACCAGTCAGAAGACGTATACGAAAAAAAAAAAAAAAAAAAAAAACTGCGAGATGATGAGATAATTACGCAACTACCTGCAGAATAATAAATAATGTAGCAGATCTGTGGTGACTCTTATAGAAACCATCGAGATAGCTTACGAAAGTGTAAGCGTTAAACGGTTCAGACATGCAGACAATAAAAGTTTTTGAAATGTGGCGGTACAGGAGAGCGCTGAAGATTAGTTGGTAGATCGGATAGCTAATGACGAGATACTGAATCGAATTTGGGATGAAAGAAATTAATGGCACAGTTTGACTAAACGAGGGGTATGTTGATAGAACATATATTCAGGCAACAAGGAGTCGTCAATTTAGTAATAGAGTGAACTGCCGGGGATAAAAATTGTACAGGAAGAGCAAGCACGTTCAAATAGATGTAAGTTGCGGTAGCTATGCAGAGATGAAGAGGCTTGCACTTGATAGATTAGCTTGGAGAACTGTATCAAACTAGTCCACGGACTGAAGAGCACAACAACAACAGTTGCTGCAACAACTTTATTATCCGCCGTCTAGATACTATGACGAAGCATACATTCCATTAATGATACAACTACGGCTAGGATTTTTATGAAGGGCATATATTTTTCGGTAAGACCGACATGTTTCTTAAATACGAGGGTTTGAACTTTGATAGTGGCAACTATTTATTTACAGCTCGTACAAAATAGAGACGTGTTTTAAAGTTTTACTGACCTTCAAAGTAGTTACCAGTATTGTGTATAACCTGTTGCCAGCGATGTGGAAGTCGTAGGATACTCTTAGCAGTGCCAGTTGTGTTGACAGTTCGAGCGGTGCTGTCTATTGCCCGACGAATTTATAGCAGTTCTGAAGCGAATACCGTGAAGTGTTTCCTGCAGTTTAAAAATCGAGTTAAACTCATGAGGGTTTAAGTCATGGGAGTGCACTAGGTGATCTTCGCAGCCCCATCAGTCAAACAAATCAGTAACATCTTGCACTGTCCGCATTTGAGCATTGTCCTGCAAAATGATGGTCAGGTCCTGCAGAAAGCGTCATCACTTCTGTCCCTAAGCTGGTCGTAGGTTGTGTTCTAAAAATGAACACCATAGAGACAGAACTGATGATACTTTCTGCAGGACCTGACCATCATTTTGCAGGACAAAGCTCAAGCACGTACAGTGCAAGCTGCTAACTGATTTGTTTGACTGATGGGGCTGCTAAGTGCTATACCACCTACTGCACTCCCCTGGCTTAAGCACTCGTAAGTTCAAGTCGATTTCTAAACCGAAGGAAACACTTCACGGCATTCGCTTCAGAATTGCTACAAATTCGTCGGGCAATAGACCGCGCCGCTAAAACTGTCAACACAACTGGCACTGCTAAGAGTATCCTACGACTTCCACATCGCTGGCAACGGGCTATACACAATGCTGGTGACTACTTTGAAGACCAGTAAAACTTTGAAACACGTATCTATTTTGTACGAGCTGTAAATAAACAGTTGCCACTACTAAAGTTCTAACCTCGTACATATACACTGAGGTGACGAAAGTTACGGGGAACCTCCTAATATCGTGCCGGACCATCTTTGGCCTGGTGTAGTGCAGCATCTCCGATGTGGCATGGACTCAACACATAGTGATAAGTACCCTGCAGAAATATAGAGCCATGTTGCCACTACAGCCGTTAGTAATTGCGAAAGTGTTGCCAGTGCAGGAATTTCTACACCAACTGACAATGTCCCATAAATTTCGATGGGATTCTAGTCGGGTGTGCCAGCTGCCCTAATCATTTGCTCGAACTGTCCAGACGTTCTTCAGACCAATCGCAAACACTTGCAGCCCACTGACATGGCGCATTTCATACATAAAAATTCCATCGTTGTTTGTGAACATGAAGTCGATGAATGGCCGCAAACGGTCTCCAGGTACCCGAACGTAACCATTTCAAGTCAATGACCGGTGTAGTTGGACCGAAGGACCCAGTACATTCCATGTAAACGCACACCACATCATTATGATGCCACCATCAGCTCGCACAGTGCCAACTGAAATCAGGACTCCCCTAACCAGGCCACAGGTTTCGAATGTCTAGGGTCCAACCGATATGGTCACGCGCCCAGGACAGGTGCTGTAGGCGATGTGCTGTTAGCGTCGGTCGTCTGCTGCCACAACCCATTAAAGCCAAATTACGCCTCACTGTCCTAACAGATACGTTCGTCATACGTCGCATATTGATTTCCGGGGTTATTTCACGCAGAGTTGCTTGTCTGTTAGCACTGGCAACTCTACGCCAACGCCACTGCTCTCGGTCGTTAAGTGAAGGCCATCGGCCACTGCGTTGTCCGTAGTGAGAGGTAATGCCTGAAGTTTGGTATTCTCGGCACGCTCTTGATGCTGCGGCTCTCGGAATACTGGATTCCTTAACAATTTCCGAAATGTGATGTCCGACGCGTCTAGCTCCATCTACAATTGCGCGTTGAAAGTACGTTAATTCCCGTCATGCGGTCATAATCAAGTCGGAAACCTTTTCATGTGAATCACCTGTATACAAATGACAGTTCCATCAATACACTGCTCTCTTATACCTTGTGTACGCGATACTACAACCATCTGCCTATGATCCATCGTTATCCCAAGACTTCTGTCATCTGAGTGTAAATGCTTGTTATCAGAAAACTAAACGAGTTACTGTATTTTTTGTGTCGTATTTACGCATATGTGGCTGTTTCTCTCTGATAGAGCCTATGTTACTAAGTAAAGGGCCTTATTCGTTATATTTTCACTTTTTCACTTGTGTCTTGCAGTTTCTTTCTTCAACGGTGCATTTCTTAGAATAGCCGATCTCACTTTGTTTCCTGGAAAACGGCAAATATCTACTTTCCTACCCTGTTTCGTTTGATTTGACAATATGGACTTCCCTTGCGCAATAGTGAGTTTGTATGGCCTATTGTTACTATCAACATGTAGTTACATAAGCTATTCTAAACCCAGGACTGCGATCAAGTGTCTCATAGTTTTATTAACTCTTGTTGAACTCGGAGGTGTGCGCAGTATAGTACCAAAAAAAAAAACAAAAAAAAAAAAAACCTCAAGTGAAGCTAAGTATTAAAGTTAAATTACATTTCGTTCCTCAGTATGGTGAAAAGTATTGTCGACTGATAGTAAAGTACTGTATCGTAACTGTGCAAGATCGGGTAAGAATAACTGCGGAGAAGTCATTTAACATTCACTACCATATGGCAACAGTAAAACACAATCGTAGGAGATAACGAATTTGTAATGGAAAAACGCAGTAACAAATGCTCCCAGCGGAAAACCCGGCAGTCTTATTCATCATTCTGTGAAGAACTTTCCCTTAAGTAAACTGAACCATCCCAAATTTCTTGAATTCTTATGAAAAAACGCAGGCAAATCTCTTCCTAATTCTTCCACATTAAGAAAGAACCATGTCGATCGAAGGTATGAAAAAGCAATGCATCAAATCAGACAACGTGTTGCAAATAAAAAAAAATTTGGCTATCAATTGATGAAACCTCAGACTCTGGAAAATGTTACTGTGGGAACTTTGGAAGAAGATGTTTCAGGTGATTAGAAAAATGAAATTTTTCACCATTAGTAAATTGTTCGACAGATCTACAGGTGCGATGTGCCACGAACACGTTAAGCATAACGTTCTACTCTTCGTAACGAATGCTGTGCCTTATAAGTTGAAAACTGCCGATTTATTAAAAGCATTATACAGTAAAATGGTGCATGCGAGTTGTTTAGCTCATATCTAACTCAGAGAGATGAGATTTGTGGCAAATTCAGTGTTGTTAATAAATTTATTAGGCGTTACAGCATTTAAATTTTAGCCCCGGACATTTCTTATTTCCTTACCATCTTGCTGTTGATGGCGTCCTGGATTGATGCTCGTAACTATTACTGCCAGAATCACAACGGTATGAAAAGCATCGATGGTTTATTCAACTCCAATGAAGCCACTTCAGTTAGACTATCCCAAGAATTGATGTCTAGTGCGGATATTTCAGACAAACTTTCGTACATAAAATCAAATTATGGGTGTATTCCTGGTGCCATCACTGCCTTGGGGCAATCAGAATGACACTAGTGGAGCACGTAGAATAAGCGAAAAAGTCTAGGAATAAGTTAGGAGCCGTTTGTGTAAAATGGGAAAAGACGTGTCACAGAAAATGGAAACGATGTTACAAAAAAGAAGGGTATTATACAATGTTTTCTATTTGAATGAGTTTGTTGGATGAAATGTTGTTTCGGAATCATTTAAATTCAAACAATATTCTCCCAGTAGATAGAAGTTTTTCGAAGTACTATACCTTCTTGGCTGACAGTAGAAAATCTTTTTCTTTAATTTTCTCAAGGTATTCAAAGTACGTTGTAGCTCAGAGTGCACAGATTGAGGGAAAAATGAGGATGTTCAAGAAACATCATAGCTTAACTGTGTTCTGAGAACGTTAATAAAAAGCATACCAACACCAACTTCGGGCGGGAATTTCATTAACTGAAGTAGATTTTTCTTCATTGATGAGTCCCGCCTCGAACTGAGCCCATATGACCTGCGAAGGTGTGTCGGGAGACGCTCTGGACAGTAGGGGGATACTAACCTGACTGTCGCCCGCCATACGGTCCGACAGCCAGGACTGATGGTGTGGGGTGCCATTTCCTTTCATAGCAGGATCCCTTTGATTGTTATTCACGGCACGCTTACAGCACAGCAGTACGTCGACGATATTCTACGCCCGTTTTGTTGCCCGTCATGATAAGCCATCCTGGGCTTACATTTCAGCAAGATAATGCCCGCCCGCACACGGCGAGAGTTTTTACGGCTTGTCTCGTGCTTGCCAAACCCTGCCTCGGTAAACAAGGTGGCCGGATCTCCCCCAATCGAGAACGTTTCGAACGTTATGGGCAGTGCTTTCCTACCAAGTCGGGATTTACGATGTTCCTCAGGAAGACATCAAACAACTCCACCAATCACTGCCAAGCCGAAACAGGGGCCACAGATGGATCAACGAGTTATTGACGTGCTCAATTTGTGAAGCTGTTTCTTGTTTCTCTTGAACAAATCATCCAATTTTTCTGAAATTGCAATCATCTGTTTGTCTCTACATGTACATGACATCTACCGATTTCGTCCCTTTCGTATAATTCCGTCATGGTGCGCCGGTTTTCTGTCTTATTAGAGCGTATAATGCTTATACGCTGATGAGCCAAAACACTGCGACCGCTGCTCATCGCAAGACTGAATACTGCGTGGTGACATTGCGGGGAGGTGACGCGATAGGGAAACGGCATAAGCAGATCAGAGATGAATGAGTAAACATTCTAATGACTATGTTGGTCGCAAATGGAAACATTCACTGACATGAGCGATTTTGAGAAAGGGCCGATTATTACTGTACGGCGAATGAGAGGGAGACTCGTAAACGGGGAAGCTGGCCAACGTTCGCGTGGCACTTTCTCGATCACCTATGGAAAGTGGTTGAAGGACGGCGAAACCGCGAGTAGACGACAAGGAGCTTAACGTCCACGCCTCATCGCAGAACGTGTAGGTCGGAGTCTTGGTGTTTCGGAGCACATCGTTCAGTGAAAGTCGTTGAATATACGGTTCTATATTTTGTGTTCACATAAGTACCGACGACATCACGAATTACGATTGCGTTGGGCACAGAATCAACGAGGTCGGATCGTGGATCGCCTGGTCAGATGAATCACGTTTCTTGTGACATGATTTTTATGCTCGCATCCAGATGTCATCCACGCGAACGATTGGTCGAAACAGGCACAGCGAGACGAATACTACTCTTTAGGGGTGGGGGGGGGGGGGGGGGGGTGGGGGTGGAGGGGAGGGGAGTATTACGTTACGGGGGACATTTGCTTCGATTTCCCTGGGACTTGTGGTAGTAATGGGAAGCACTATGACAGCCATGGACTACTTGTACCACATGTATCCCTTCATGTCTTCGTCGATGGCGATCGAATTTTTTAGCCGGTTAACTGTCAGTATCATGAAGGCAGAATCGTGCTACAGTGGTTTCAGGACCTTGATAGTAAACTCACGTTTACTCCTTGACCACCAAAATGGCCTGATACGAATCCGATGGCACATATCTGGGTCGTTATTGGGTCCCAACACGGCGCCCAATAACCACCAGCCTTTTCTTTATGGAAATTGCGTGACCTGTGCGTAGACATTCGATGCCACATACCTCCAGAAGCCTGCCATGGCTTATCGATCCAGGCCACGTAAAATTGCTACTATATCGTTCAAAATGAATGTGAATTCTTAATGGACCAAACTGCTGAGGTCATCGGTTCCTAGACTTACACACTACTTAAGCTGACTTATGCTAAGAACAACACACATACCCATGCCCGAGGGAGGACTCGAATCTCCAGCGGGAGAGGCCGCGCAATCCGTGACAACGGGCCTCTAACAACGCGGCCACTATATTGTGCTCAGAGATGGAGCAATACGCTGTTGCTGTCATTTTGTAGACACTGCGGCTTTTAACAGTAATTAATCTTGCCAGATGACTTAGTGGGATACCAACTCTCTTTGCCTGGAGGACTTGAAATTAGGAACTAGTTTTTGTTAATATGACATACACAGCCCAAATGCAGGACTGTGGCTCGTTGGCTCGGTGTTTGGCGGACTCCCAGTACGTATTTTTTAAGTGCGCAAGGCCGGCTGGACCGTTGCTTCCCACTTTGGGTGGCCAATGACGCCTGGTGCACCCCCTCCCCGTCGCCGAAATCGCATTCCACCTGCACATTCTCAAAGGGCAGTTGTTTCTCTTCCCCCTGCGAGCCTACCCGACCGGCGTTTCATCCCAGCATCTGCCCTCAAGTCGTTTTTGAGCGCAACCACAGCACCTGTGATTTAACCTGTATGTTCTTGTATAAGTGCTCCATTCAATTGCAAAGTACAGCCAGTTTACTGCAGACAATCGTAGTCTGTTTATACTAACAAAAAATAGAACATCTGCTGAGGTCATCGGTCCCTAGACTTACACACTACTTAATCTAACAGTAGTGGGACCGATGGCACGGGTACCGTTATCTAAAATGGCGGTCGTGACATCAGCTGATGACGCGAGTACCGTTATCCAATATGGCGGCCGTGACGTCAGCTGATGACGCGAGTACTGTTATCCAAGATGGCGGCTTTTGGCGGGAATGTGCCACGCCCCCCTCGTGGGAAGTTTGAATTTTTGGCAGGAAATTGAATTATGTGCTTCTACGGGTCCCCCACCCTCTCCTTTCTGACTTTTTAGCAAGATGGTGTGTCATCCTCTTGGAAAAAGGGCGGGAGTTTAGAATTTTGCTCTAAGGGCTTACTCCTGCAGCTGAGGCGAGTTAGTATGGTGTTGCCCCAACCTGAGGCTGCTCGTGATGTCATTCAATTCGAACATAATTTGTTTCAATTTGTTTAAACTTGTGTAAATTTGTTCAAATTTGCTTAATTTTATTATCTACCTACAGCACTGTTGGCTTAGTTTGGTGTTACCACCACAAGAGGCTGAGATATCAGTTGTCGGTGTGGAAGGACCACGGGGAAATGTTGCAGCCAGACAGGTCTTTTTTTTAATAGCTGTATTATATACACTCATTCGGCCGAGGAGTGCATCCAGAGCTACCTGCATGAAGAATGGAAGCGACAGAAACACTCTACTCTCTACCCTACGCCTACAAACTAGGGGAGAAAAGGCTGGGGTGTAAGGTACAGTCTTTATTCTTTTGAGAAATACGTTCAAGTGACTAGATGCTGGTGTTGAGCAGAGAGGAGTTTAAGAAAATTGTATTACCGGCAAGCATACAGCATCTGTCGCTGTTTGACATCAGAGTTCACTAAGACACCCTCTAAAAATCACCCTACAGCCCAGACAACCGAAGCTAATACACACTATCACAGCTGATGGAAAAAAGCGCGTCACAGTTGTAAATACACTTCGAAATTGTTAAAAAACCAACACTTGTAACGATCGGGTCATAATGCAGCACATGTAGAGGAGAAAATTGTCGTCCTAGAAGACTGGAGTTGAACTTGCGTTCTCCTCATTGTACAATTACAAACGGCTGAAAATACAACTACAGGATGCAAGAACTGAAGGAGGGAGCTACTACACCAGCAACCTCGCGACTTGTGGTGGCTGCCGCCCGACTTGATACAACTGCCTTTCGCCAACAGAAAAGCAGATAGTAACGAGGAGAAAAAGGGCGGCTCCCCAAATGCATCTTGCTCGTCTAAAGTACAATGGCACAGCCACCCCTAATGGCTAGGAGGTGCCGCTTTCACAGACTAGACATGTCCGCAATGCCTTTCATTCTGGGATGGAAAACACTTTTGTTTAATGTTACATAGGACACTCCAGCAAGGGCCAGGGCAGAACCGCACTCTCATATGGAATTCGCCTACCGTTCTGCGCTCAATTATTAAACATCATATCGATTCCTACAATAAAGCAACTATTAAAAAAACATTCCCCACGGTAATAAATCTCTTCTTTCCACTAAAATAGATAAAGTCCATTTTAATTTAGTTTTTGAGCAAAATAGGTATCGTTTTTTTTAAATTCGACTGCACTCGCATCTTATTATTTTGTGACGTCCAGCGAAGTGTACCGCAACCGATCATAAATGATTAGCAGAGAGAAACATAACTAATATATATATATATATATATATATATATATATATATATTGGCGGAAACTGATATTTCCACTCGTGAATACTGATGTCGGTGATGTAACAGATTCCAAATCATCCCTATAATTACAAAGTCAAATAAGGTGTTTCTCATGTCTAGAGAACAAGCAAATGTGTCTTCCACCTGCTGGGTGCATACACCACCGTCGATGTTCTCTCAAGTAAATAAAGACGCGAAATATGAAGGAGCAGCTAACCCAACAGTTTACATGGGAGGGAATAATGGCCCAGCGCAAACACACGTCCATATTAAATCTTCCCAGATTTCCACTTGATCACGAAAGCTGTCCAACACATACTAAGTATTAGTTCGCTATTTGGCCGCCTAAAGGACGGTTAAGTCAACAACATGCCTTGCAACAGGCCTCTCCACGCGAATGGCTCATGCCGTTAGTGGAGAATGTGAATCATTCCCGCCACAGGCCACATGCACACATACAGACATACAGAAAACAGAGCAAAGGCTTTCCAAATGTGGAATATATGGGGTGGAGGTGACTGGATACAATCGAGTACAGTGCTATACCATGCCCCCCGATCAGTGCATTCAGGCTAGGTGTTGGCAACTATACTACATTTACAAGCAATTTTAGAACATAGAACAAGAGGTTATGTCATGATTGCATGGATAGAACTGACATAAAATCGATAGAATTGCGAAAAATGATGGGAGAATACGTATAAATTGAGCGAATATACACAGAAATGTGGGGAAATTGAGGAAGTACTTGCGTACCTTCTGGTTGGTGCAGAACAATTTGTAAATGGGAACAAGTACGCAACAGCAAGAGGAATCCAGGAAAACATATACATAAAAGCGAAGGGAACCAGGGAAACAGTCAATTTTTTTTAACCATCGAGGCAGCATTATGCCGTATGTCTACTGAGGTAGCAGTGATACACACGAGTTGACTACTGTATCTGACGCTTTTCAGGAAGACAGAGAACCATCTGCATCTAAACTTACATGCATCTGCGTTAAAGAATGACAGAGAGTGGATGGGGTGAGTGATTGAGATGGAGCTGTAACGAGGTAAGATTTGATGGTAGACTGACGATGCATTCAGAAGGGGAAGTTTCTGTAGGTCAATTTTTCCACTATTATGTCTAGATGCATCAGTCGTGTGACGTAGTCTGCGTTCGACTCATATACAGCAACATGTTCTATATGTGATTTAAAGCACTGTCTACTTGCAATCGTTAATGGTAAACCTGTCGGTCATCAGAGGACTTCCATCTCATGTGTGCTGAAACGTGACACATTACTCTAAACCAACTATGATTTATGCGATGTACTCCATCCCCAGATTGCATGTTAAGTGTAAAATCGATATTTCAGTTTCATAACTAAGTTAGCGATAAGTATTTGAGAGCACTACAATCACCTCTGTATACATCTGCTTGACAGATGTGCTGTTTACAGAGTTTGTGGCGGAATGACTTGCAGTTTTCACATATCAGACGCTGCTGCTATGCGTTTGTCTATTTGCTTGTAAGAGGTATTCGCCGTTTTAACCATAATTTTATATAGGACTCATGCAGGTATAATATAATTTCTGAAGCGTGATCGGATGTGAACAGTGGACGCTATATTGTGCTCATATCATACAGAGCCAATCTTTTAAGGAAGTAGTCTTTCGTTTTACGTTTCAATAATGTAGTTTATAGTAGAGAAACCGGGAAGAAGGTGTATGTCATGCGCTTGAAACCTATTTCTTACATTTCAATATTAACAGCGCCACATTCCATGCGACTCATAGGTCGGAAACGCAAGCGATCTAACACTGTAGCCCATTTTAAGCGTGGAACGTTGTAGCCTTAGGAGTGCATTTGTTTATGTTCTCTCTAACCAATACCTTCCAGGTACTGATCGTAGACTCTGGAATAATACTTTAAAATTGATGGTCGAAGTAGAGAGGATATAAAATGTAGACTGGCAGTGGCAAGGAAAGCCTTTCTGGAGAAGAGAAATTTAACATCGAGTATGGATTTAAGTGTCAGGAAGTCGTTTCTGGGCCGGCCGAAGTGGCCGAGCGGTTCTAGGCGCTGCAGTTTGGAACCGCGCGACCGCTACGGTAGCAGGTTCGAATTCTGCCTCGGACATGGATGTGTGTGATGTCCTTAGGTTAGTTAGGTTTAAGTAGTTCTAAGTTCTAGGGGACTGACGACCTCAGCAGTTAAGTCCCATAGTGCTCAGAGCCAAGTCGTTTCTGAAAGTATTTGTATGGAGTGTAGCCATGTATGGAAGTGAAACGTGGACGATAAATAGCTTAGACAAGAAGAGAATAGAAGCTTTCGAAATGTGATGCTACAGAAGAATGCTGATGATTAGATGGATAGATCACATAACTAATGAGAGGTATTGAATGGAATTGCGGGGAAGAGAAATTTGTGGCACAACTTGACTAGAAGAAGGGATCGGTTGGTAGGACATATTCTGAGGCATCAAGGGATCACCAATTTAGTATTGGAGGGCAGTGTGGAGGGTAAAAATGGTAGAGGGAGACCAAGAGATGAATACACTAAGCAGATTCAAAAGGATGTAGGTTGCAGTAGGTACTGGGAGATGAAGAAGCTTGCACAGGATAGAGTAGCATGGAGAGCCGCATCAAACCAGTCTCTGGACTGAAGAGCACAACGACACACACTGAACTTAGGCAGAACCCTTCCAACCTCTTTAAATCTAAGATTTCATTTCTTCCTACTGCTTATAAGTCTTTGTGCCATTTCGTGTAGATTTTTAACATTACCTCCAAATATCTAAAAAATGTGACAATCTGTAAAAGTTCTCCACTCATGGCCGACTGCACCAACGCCAATTAAAACACAGGGTAACCGAGGGTCTCGGCTTAACCAAGATTAAGTTGTTTCTGTGCTGCACCAGCATGAAACGTAGATTCGGAAGGATGTTGGTTGTAGTTAAAAGTTGATTAACTCTCTACAGTAAATTGATTCCTTAGGATGGATAGGATGTGTGACTGTGGGAGTACAGACGCAGGAAGAGATGGCCACTGTTCGCAAACGCTGAGCGTGTTGATGGCCGCTGTCAGCCGTCTTTAGACTGCTGCCTCGGTTTGTAGCGGCAGTGGGGAGTCAGGTGAGTCGCATGGTACACCCCAGGTGTTACATGCTTCACCCACGGTCCCTGCTGTCGAGACATCTTCGCGGGTACCGGGCGCGGTTGGACTACCCTCTCCCCAAGGGGAGTGGCGGGTTCAGCGGCGTTCGCGACGCAAGAGGCGGAGGGTCAATGTGGAGGCTGGCCGTGTGGCATTGCCCGCTCTGCCTGTGAGTAGACATGGGGCCGCTCCTTCAGCAAGGTCCGAGCAGGCACACGGGGAGAGGGGTTTATTAGTGATTGGGAGATCCAACGTCAGGTGGGTGATGGAGCCCCTTAGGGAAATAGCGAAAAGGTCGGGGAAGAAGACCAGTGTTCACTCTGTCTGCTGGCCGGGGGGTCTCATCCGAGATGTGGACGAAGCCGTGCTGGTAGCGATAGAGAGCACTGGGTGCACCCGACTGCAAATTGTTGCTCATGTTGGCACCAGTGATACCTGCCGTCTGGGTTCAAGAGGTCATCCTCAGTTCATACAGGAGATTGGCGGAGTTGGTGAAGGCGGAAAGCCTCGCTGGCGGGGAAGAATCTGAGCTAACTATTTGTAGTATCGTTCCCAGAACCGATCGCCGTACTCTGGTTTGGAGCCGAGTGGAAGGCTTAAACCAGCGGCTCAGACGATTCTGCGGAGATCTCCGCTATCGGGTGGAGAAGTGTAGGGTCCCCCTGAATAGGTCAGGCGTGCACTACACACAGGAAGCGGCTATTAGGGTAGCGCAGTATGTGTGGAGTGCACATTTGGGTTTTTTTAGGTTAGAGAATTCCCTCCCTAGGCCCCACAAGACGCCTCCTGAGACGAAACAAGGTAGTAGTAGGGAAAACGCAACAGGAAATAACAATATTAATGTGGTAACAGTAAACTGCAGGAGCGTCTATAGAAAGGTCCCAGAACTGCTCTCATTCATAAACAGTCACAATGCCCACATAGTACTAGGGACAGGAAGTTGGCTGAAACCAGATTTTACAGTAATGAAATTCTAAACTCAGACTGGAATGTATACCGCAGAGACAGGCTGGACAGTGAAGGGGGGGGGGGCGTGTTTATAGCGATAAAAAGTGCAATAGTATCGAAGGAAATTGACGGAGATCCGAAATTTGAAATAATTTGGGTGAAGGTCACGGTTAAAGCAGGCTCAGACATGGTAATTGGATGTCTCTATAGGCCCCCTGGCTCAGCAGCTGTTGTGGCAGAGCACCTGAGGGAAATTTGGAAAATATTTCGAGTAGATTTCCCGAACATGTTACAGTGCTGGGTGGAGCTTTTAATTTTCCGGATATAGACTGGGAGACTCAAACGTTTATAACGGGTGGCAGGGACAAAGAATCCAGTGTATTTTTTTTAAAGTGCATTATCTGAAAACTACCTTGAGCAGTTAAACAGAGATACGACTAGTGGCGATAACATATTATACCTTCTGGTGACAAACAGGCCCGAACTATTTGAAACAGTTAACGCAGAACAGGGAACCAGCGATCATAAAGCCGCTACTGCATCGATGATTTCAGCCGTAAATAGAAATAGTAAAAAGGTAGGAAGATTCTTCTGTTTAGCAAAAGTGACAAAAAGCAGATTTCAGAGTACTTGACGGCTCAACACAAAAAAATTATCTCAAGTACAGGTAGTGTTGAGGATCAGTGGACAAAGTTCAAAACCATCGTACAGTATCCATTAGATGAGTATGTGCCAAGTAAGACAGCAAGAGATGGAAAAGAGCCACTGTGGTACAACAACCGAGTTAGAAAACTGCTTCGGAAGCAAAGGGAACTTCACAGCAAACATAAACATAGCCAAAGCCTTGCAGACAAACAAAAATTACGAGAAGCGAAATGTAGTGTGAGGAGGGCTATGCGAGAGGCGTTCAACGAATACGAAAGTAAAGTTCTATGTAGTGACTTGGCCAAAATCCTAAGAAATTTTAGTCATATGTCAAAGCGGTAGGTGGATCAAAACAAATTCTCCAGACAGCCTGTGACCAAAATGGTACTGAAACAGAGGCTGACAGACTAAAAATGTCCTAAAGCTGTTTCACAGAGGAAGACTGCACTGTAGTTCTTTCTCTAGATTGGCGCACAGATCACAAAATGGTAGATATCGAAATAGACGACAGAGCGATAGAAAAACAATTAAAATCGCTCAAAAGAAGAAAGGCCGCTGGACCTGATGAGATACCAGTTAGATTTTACACAGAGTACGCGGAGGAACTTGCCCCCCTTCTTGCAGCGGTGTACTGTAGGTCTCTAGAAGAGCGTAGCGTTCCAAAGGATTGGAAAAGGGCACATGTCATCCCCGTTTTCAAGAAGGGACGTCGAACAGATGTGGAGAACTATAGACCTATATCTCTAACGTCGATCAGTTGTAGAATTTTGGAACACGTATTATTTTCGAGTATAATGACTTTTCTGGAGACTAGAAATCTACTCTTGTAGGAATCAGCATGGGTTTCGTAAAAGACGATCGTGTAAAACCCAGCTCGCGCTATTCGTCCACTTGACGCAGAGGGCCATAGACACGGGTTCCCAGGTAGATGCCGTGTTTCTTGACTTCCGCAAGGCGTTCGATGCAGTTCCCCACAGTCGTTTAATGAACAAAGTAAGAGCATACATACTATCAGACCAGTTGTGTTATTGGATTGAAGAGTTTCTAGATAACATAACTAAGCATGTCATTATCAATGGAGAGAAGTCTTCCGAAGTAAGAGTGACTTCAGGTGTGCTGCAGGGGAGTGTCGTAAGACCGTTGCTATTCACAGTATACATAAATGACCTTGTGGATAACATCGGAAGTTCACTGAGGCTTTTTGCGGATGATGCTGTGGTATATCGAGAGGTTATAACAATGGAAAATTGTACGGAAATGCAGGAGGATCTGCAACGAATTGACGCATGGTGCAAGGAATGGCAATTGAATCTCAATGTAGACACGTGTAATGTGCTGCGAATACATAGAAAGAAACATCCTTTATCAGTTAGCTACAATATAGCAGGTCAGCAACTGGAAGCAGTTGATTCTGTGAATTATCTGGGAGTAGGTATTAGGAGTGATTTAAAATGGAATGATCATATAAAGTTGATCATTGGTAAAGCTGATGCCAGATTGAGATTCATTGGAAGAATCCTAAGGAAGTGCAATCCGAAAACAAAGGAAGTAGGTTACAGTACACTTGTTCGCCCACTGCTTGAATATTGGTCACCATTGTGGGATCCGTACCAGATAGGGCTGATAGAAGAGAGAGTGAAAATCCAACGGAGAGCAGCACGCTTCGTTACAGGATCATTTAGTAATCGCGAAACGTTACGGAGATGATAGATAAACTCCAGTGGAAGACTCTGCAGGAGGGACACTCAGTATCTCGGTACGGGCTTTTGTTGAAGTTTCGAGAACATACCTCCACGGAGGAGTCAAGCAGTATATTGCTCCCTCCTACGTATATCTCGCGAGGAGACCATGAGCATAAAATCAGAGAGATCAGAGCCCACACAGATGCATACCGACAATCTTTCTTCTCACGAACAATACGAGACTGGAGTAGAAGGAAGAACCGATAGAGGTACTTAAAGTACCCTCCGCCACACACCGTCAGGTGGCTTGCAGAGTATGGATGTAGATGTAGATGTACTGGGAGATGAAGAAACTTGCACAGGATAGGGTAGCATGGAGATCTGCATCAAACCAGTCTCAGGTCTGAAGACAACAACAACAACAACAACAACAGCTTGGTTGATTTACGTAAAAATGCTTCCAACTCCATAAAAATTACCTGTTTCTTGTTCTTCTTTACCGTCTGCTATTACATCACAACACTTTCAAATCTGTTACTATACATCTATAAGCAGTGCTAACCATCTCGACATGGGCGCATCTTGAGAAATGTTGCACACTTAGATGTGCGATAACTCGGCAAGCTCCATTCATTCACGAGACACGGGGTGTAGCGGTCTAATTTCTGGTCGATTGCAGTTTAAATCTGTAAGGGTGCTGCAGGGTGGGTTGGTCAGTGACAGTGTGAGGGGGTCTGTCAGTCTCTAATTTCACCCTAAGGCTGCACGAATGGTCTGTGACTCCCATCAGCGTAGAGACAGATCGTAAATTAAGTACTATGTTCGAAGTGTTAGAAATATGTAGAGCACTCTCTGATATACTTCGATGATGGCTGTGTTCGAGAATTAACAATACATGGACGTACTGCACAGTCATCTAAACACATTCGCAATGATACGTGCAAAGTGGGGGAGGGATTGGTTTCGCTATTATACTGAAATTGGGAAACATGCTGTCACATCATTGGTTGGTGTTGAAATTACTGTAAAATTGGTCAAACAATCAACTGTAATGCTTATTATTTCAGTACATCGGGGGTGTCTTTTCCATCCCATCTGTTCACTGGTACACTGTTACTGTTGGTTACCACATCATGATTGACTGACGTCGGTCGTTTGAGTTGGAGAAAGAGGTTTGGTGGAGGGACAGCACCCTCTGGGGACGGATAGCACCGAAACAGTGATTGCGTACATCCCTAAAATATGAGGAATCAGTCGAAATGGAATGCGGAGCCATCAGCTACTCCGTCACTGTGGCAGATGAGTTTAAATGTAGAGGTTGTCAATCACTTTCGGACAGCAGTCTGGAAACTCACCACAACGCCGCCAAACTCTTCCAGTTTCCTTATGTTGTAACAGTCTTTTATTTAAATTCATCCATTGTGTACAGTGTGTTATGGTAGGTGCGGTAAAAACATGATTTACACCATGTGATGTCTATTTTTCTGCGAGAGAAAATGGGTCAGAACGTGTTAATATCAGTTTAGAATCTGACACAGATCTTGAAGTATTGGCAGAAAAAGAAAATGTATGACAATGTACAAAGCGTGTTACAGCAGAAAAAAAATAATGTTTCAGACAATGACACTTTGTCACAGGGAGTGCCTCTTGTGATGTACAGTATAGTATGTGGGGTATGGTCATCCTCCTACAGCACAGGTGATGAAACTTTAAACTGGTCTGCGCAGTGGATCAATACCTGTACACATTAATAGGATCGTCGCATGTGCTCGAAACTGGCCTGCATGCGGTATTTGTTTTCGATATATGGGAGGAGAGAGATGCGCAAAATCTCTTATCGAGTTCTCTATCAGATGAAGTTAGTGGAGCTTTTATGGTTCACAATTTTTCTCTGGTGGATGGAACAGAACAATGACGATAGAAAGTTGGGCTGATAGATCTGGATGAGCCTGAGGGATGTGGATCTGTAGTACCTGCTTGTAGTTTGGAGGAGCACCACAATGTGGTAGGAAAATCCACGTCCTTCCCACAGTTACCATACTGCCTTTAACACTACCTCATGTTGCAGGAGGAGGCTTCGTTTCCGTCAAATGGTGAAGACACAGTTCCGTCGCAGTAACTCAGCTTTGTCTGTTTCTACAAGGGTTGCAGAAGCTGCTAGATACAGCTTTCCGACTTCTACTCAGTTCCGACTTACATTGGAACAATCACATGTGAAAAGCTGCACGAATGGTAGCGCAGTGTCTGGGGGGTAGTTGCAAGATGCATAGCGGCTACCTATAACCATGTTGGAATTTTACTGTAGCAGATAGGATCGAGAAAGGTGGCTCGTTTTGAGATATAAGAGTGCCAGAAATATGATTCACTAGTGACTGTATCATTAGAGGACTTCTCCATAGAATCCAATGCAGGTATGTGGTTGAATGGAAAGTCTTAATTACAAATCATGTTTCTAGCAGAGAGCATACACTAGAGATCTGGAAAGCTAGTGTACATTTTTTACGACCTCACATCATCTACTACTGTTTGTGCTCCTTCTCAATCAGTCATCACCTATAACTCAGTATATATCACAGAACCTCTGACATAGTAACGAGACAGAGTACGTTACAAATACTAGAGAAATATCTAGTAGTGGCAAGGGAGGGGGGGGGGGGGCGTTGCAAATAGCGGTTTCATACCACGTTCCTTTGCCGAATCACTTCCAAAATTCAGCTATTTTATGACGAGGTTCCGTCGTGGGCTACGTGTAACCGCTGTGCTACATTCCTACGATCACCGTCTCGGTATTTGTCCAGAAAAAACTATTCATTCGGAGGTAATGCCATAACGCGATTTATAAAGCCAGTGTAGCTTTCAAAATGGATATTTGTGTGCACCTGCAGAACCAAGACCGCTTGTGACTGTAACATAGAGTAGTTGGTGCTATCGGATTTTTTAACACCTGTCAGTTTGTAAGACAGTTACGCCTCTCTAAGACACAATGGTACCAATCGTAAGAAAAACTTATGAGACATGTCCACCCATCGCTGATTTTCTCTCAGTATTATTTTGTATCGTCTGCAACCATTTATTTTTCCAAGTATTATAGTATAGTAGTAGCAGGGTGTTCATGATAGGTTCACCTTGAGCATCAGGCTTGTAAAGCATGTGTTTGTGTTCCGACGTGTGCAAAGGGAACGACTGCGTCCTGTCGTAAGGGAGGTAGGGATACTCGTATTTCTGTTTCCAGAGCCATCAGCGGGATGTATTTCCGATATTTCGCTCATTGTCGAATGTCGTTCAACTGAGACTGCCATCGTAACATTTAGTAGTAAGTACAGGGATAAAATATATGTGTGACAATTTATTAGGACGATAATTCTACCTGTGTGTGGTTGGTATGCAGCGCCAGTCGCCTGTGTGGGAAGATTCACATTTCCCGTTAACGGTAGGAGCTGTCTGAAAGGAGAGGCCTGTTGGACTGTAGAATTTAGATGAATTAACCGTGTTGTCCTCTAAACGACCGAATTGCGAACTAATACTTAGTATGTGTTGGATAGCTTTCGTGATCGCCTGTAAATTTGAGAAGATTCAATATGGTGGTGTGTTTGCGCTGGACCGTTATTTCCTCCCATGTAAATTGTTGGGTTGATTGCTTCTGCACATTTCGTGGCTTTATTTAGTTGAGAGAAGATCGATTGTGGTGTGTGCATCTAGCACGTGGAAGACGCTTTTGCCCGTTCTCTAGACATGAGAAACACCATAGTTGAGCTTGTAAATTATAGGGATGATTTTGAATGTGCTACATCACCGACATTGGTATTCGCGAGTGGAAATATCAGTTTTCTCTGTCTTTTTTTCGAGTTTTTTTTCATGTAAAGGCCTTTGCAGACGGGATAAGTTCCTAGTTACTCAGTGGTGTAGAGCACGCTCCACCTCGCTAAAGTTTGGGGTTTGTAAACAAACAATTTCCAATCTATATCTTCGGAAATATGTTGTGCGATTGATCTGTAGGATACTGCTATGTGCTTGATACCGGGGAGTACCGCGAATATGGTATAATATTACGGCAAACCATGCGAAAATACATGTGTTCTTGTACTCGTAATCCTAGAGCCAGAAGATGGGCAAGCAAGGAAGGAAGCAGGTTCAGACCAGAAGCAGCAACTTGTTTGTGCCAAGGGGGAACGAGCCCGAATTTGTAGAACAGTTGTGATAGTGACTTCGGTCCACTGAGGGCGCTCTGGTCACCTGTCGGGGGTGGATGACCGCTGACCTCACAGGGGAATATCTAGTGCTGCGAGGAGTGTACACGGTGTTGTCTCTCTTCGTGGTATATGTACGAATGATGCAAAAGGGCTGATTTTGTATGGCGCAGGATCTGAATTGTTTGTTTACTACATCGACACGGTACGTGGTGATATATTGCTGGATTGGAAATCAGTTTCACACTCTAATATTCAAGCTCCTGTCCTTATTGGGAGAGCAGTGAAATTGAGTAAGAGGTTTTCAGTATTTGACGAGTTGCAGGGGCACTTTGCAAGGTTTAATTGTTGGTGCAATATGGCGATTTGTGTAAAATAGTTTTTTTTGCCACTGATAGCCTTGTCTGCAGAAAGGAAAAAAATGTGGACGGTGCATGCACACTGGCATCATCAGTAATTCGACGGGTAAATTCGATAAGAGCCAATCATAATGCAAATTCATTCACAAGACATCTTTTGTGCTGGGGTATAGGAGTCTCTACATAGCATTAAGAACATTTGCGTATGTTAAAAGCAGGAAGGGTAGCATGTGATGGATGGGATGTCACGTTAGGATCGCAAGGAAGATTGCATTTGACATTATTCTGCACTATTTTAGTAAAAGGTTCTGTTAGCGCAAGAATTTCCATGCATACAAGCCAAGACATCACGAAAGCTCCCACAAAAAGTGCATGTTAAGTACTTCTGGGGCAGTATACAATTTCCAAGAGTTCGACTTGGTTCTTATTTTAGATAGTCATGTGGTTTCAGTATAACATTGAGAATATTGCTAGATGTGCTTGCGATGGTATGTAGCTATGTGCAGCGATGCATCAGCCACACGTCACGGGCATGCCCCATTGGTATTGCTAGGGAGAAAGCAGCCTGTGCTATTCTGGAACGGATTTCTGCAGTGTCTGTGAGGGTGAGTCGCTTGGCAATTAGGTCTTTGCTGGACCGCAGGTAGAGAAAGGGATCACACCAGCACACATGCACGCGCAGCCCAGAGGATGACTTGGCGCTTATTTAGAGAGACATGTGACATGAGTATAACACTCGAAGTACCTTAACTGTAGAGGTGGCTTTGACACCCTGTCGGCAGCAGTGTGAGAGTGATGGTTTGCGTCCAGCGGTAGCTCGCAGTGGTGTCGACACGTCCACACCCTTGGAGTGTCTGTGCTCTGCAAATAGGTCTTTGCCCCCGTCTGGTCACATCAGCAATGGTGCCTAGGTGATCATGTCTTTCAAGAGGAATTTCTCAAGTGTCAAGTATGAAAGGGATGCCACCACCTCATGCTTGAGGGACCCTAATGGGCACCTGTTCGTCACTTCGTGGGGGGTGCCAGTGCATTCCGACTTCTGGGAGCATGTGCGGTAGCCTCCTGTGTGGTACAGTGGAAAGGGGGTGGTGGGTGGTGCCTGTGCTGTGCACGTTGTTTGTGTGTCTGTTGCATTATTTTGGGACAGGTCTGTAGGCACTTCTATGCGATATGTGTACTGTTTATGAGTTGATTTCGCGTCTGCACATCTGTGTACTGCATTATTTATGAGGAGTTTGCATGTCTGTGTGCTGTGTACTGAAATTATTTCGGTAATTTAGGAGTTGTTGGCGCATCTGCAGAGCATTATTTACGAGTCGTTTACAGGTCTTTGGGCTCTGTGGCGTGACCCCAAGTATGTCAGAGCGTGTGTTTCATATCAGTGTGATAAATATACTATCTCAAATCCATCATTAAATAAATTACTCCAAAATAAATAAAGTACACTCTCTGTCTACCAGCCGAGCACAGGGTGAGTCGTTTTTCCCTCGAGACAGCCGTCTTGGGTTATGTCATGGAATGGACAACAGCGACCTCTGGTGACAGTACTGTGATCTAGGTCCAGACCTTGTGGCGACCACACTGTTTCGTGCCATTTTCCCCCACCATATTGGGTTGCATCACAGAATGGATGACAGCATGCTCTGGTGACAGTACTGTGTACTAGGTCCAGACCTCGTACTGAACACACTGTTTCCCACCAACATCCACCATCTTGGATAATGGTACTTGTGTCATCACTTGACGTCATGGCCACCATCTTGGATTACGCCACGGAATGGACGACAGTGCCTTCTTGTGGTGGTACTGTGTACTAGGTCAGTTGGGATCTGAATGTCATGGTGAATACACTGGATGGCGGAAGTGCCTCAAATTGTTTAAATTAAGAATGGTGCATGATTTCAAGATTTGACGATTAGCAAGAATGTTTTCAGAGTCTTTTAGATGGATTATTATTTCGACGATTTACGAGATGATTGGGTCTCTAGACATAAATGTATTTCATTATTTTACAAGTGGTTTGAGGGTCTGTAGGCAGTGCAGTGCATTATTTTGGCTGTTTACTATTAGCAAGAGCATCTGCAGATTTATGAGTTGTTTGCAGGTCTGTATGCCATGTAAAGAAATTATTTTGGTAATTTACAAGTTGTTTGTTGTGTGTTATTTAGGGGTAGTTTACAGGTCTGTAGGCTGTATGGCGTTACCCCAAGCATGTCAGAGCGTTTGTTTTGTATCAGTGTAATAAATAGACTATCTCTCAAAATCCATTCCTAAATAAAGTGTTCAAAAATAAATAAAGTACACTCCTTCCTCTCTCCAGCAGCCCAGTGCAGGATGGGTCCTTTTCCTGCCAGTCCCTAGGAAGAGGTGGCGGTCGGATGACTTAGGTTAATGGAGGTAGCCCAAGTGACCTTTTTTCCTGCCACAGATGTATTGCATTGTCCTGATGAAATTTGAACTTCCTGCCATTTACTGGGGGGAGAGGAGGGGGGGGGGTTACGTTAGAGGAGATTGATCTATGTTCCCACCAAAATTCAAACTTCCCGTCAAAATCAGCCATCTTGGATGACGACATGGCCGCCATCTTGGATGATGCATTCGCCGCCATCTTGGATCCATCTGGCAACAATAGAGAGGGGGGAGACACCCCTGCAGCTCTACTACTACCAGCAACTTTTCAGCAGTTGTTAGATAGGGTATCGAGAGACCTCTGTAATTATTATGGACGGTTTGTGAGGGACTTTCAAAAGTAGCCGCACCCTTGAAAAGATACTGAAGCAGGGGACCGAAATTCCATTGGTCGCAGGAATGTCGGGAGGCATTTGAAAAATTGAAAAAAATATTAGTTTCAGATCCAGTATTGGGTTTTCTGGATTTCGAGAAATAGTTTATCCTTTCATATGATGCATCAAATATGGAAGTTGGTTGTGTTTTGGGACAGAAGGTAGACAGTCAGGCATATCTGGTGGCTTACGCTTCAAGGCAGAGTGTAACTGCTAAACAATGGAGAAAGAGATATTGTTAGTCAAATATGGTATTACATATTTTTGGTGTTATCTTTATGGTAGGAAGGTCATAATGGACCATTCCTCACTGAATTGCTTAGTTGGTTTGGAAGATCCGTCTACTAGATTAAACGGTGGGCATTTATGCTTAGCGAATTTGAGCACGAGGTGGTCCACAAGCCAGGGAGATCTCACGCAAATGTAGATTCGTTAAGCCGCGGCATACAAATGTTAAGTACACTAGGGAAGAGCGTTGAGGAGAGGCAGCTGGTACAGGCAAGGGACAAAGAGTGCCACGCATTTAAGTCACAGCAACATTTCGTTATGCATGAGGGTTTGTTGTGTAGAACGACGAGGTGTGGACCACGTGTAGTCGTTCCAGAGGGATTTTGGAAGGAAGTTTTGCGGCAAGCTCACCACCATATGTTGTCAGGTTGCATATGTGTAGCAGAGCAGTTCTGGTGGAGGAACAGGAAGCGTGATGTGGAGATGTATGTTAAGGGCTGTGTGCCATGCGCACAGAGGGCCTACAGTACGCATCAGAAAGTGGCGTTGCAAAGGTTACCAGGGGTGTCCAGTCCATTTTCTATGGTAGGGCTGGATGTCCTCAGACCATTTAATAAAACACCTACAAGAAATAGGTACTTTCTCTTGATCATCGATCATTTTTCTCGATTTTTGGCTGTGGTACCATTGTCAGACAAACGGACAAGTACGGTAGCGCAGGACTTAATTACAACTGGATATTAAAGAATGGGGTGCCGGAGACCATAATTACGAATAATTACGAATTTTGTCTCGGATATAATGAAACAACTATGTTGCCTGTTGCGTGTACGAAGTCCACAGAACAATAGGAGAAAAGAACGTGTGAGTAAGTCAACTGCAAAGATGGGACACCTGTTTACCATAAGTACAGTGCGCCTGTAATTGGAAGGCACATACTGCAACGGGCTTGTCGCTAATTGAGGTGGTGCATGGCAGGAAAAGTCATTTCCCTTTGAATTTTTGATTTCTAAATTAGGACCTGATGGTGCGTCGGTGAGGAAGTTCGCCAGAATTAGGGAAGTTTGGAGGAATGTGCAAAAGGCGAATACGAAGGCGCTGGAGCGCCAAAAATAACCGAACAGGTGCATGAGAAAATTGCCGCAATACTGCATGAGTCAGTGGGTAATGGTCACTATAATTGGAGCCATGAACGACGGCGGTCGAGTTTAGGCTCACTCTGGGCATCTGACGTGACGTCAACCTCCGACAGCCAATGAACGTTCAGTAGGTTTCTTGGCGCTGTGTTGTGAACATCTTGGCCAGTGCAAGTGTTAAACGTGTCTGTGGCAGTTATTCGGTGAATTTTTATTCAGTTTGTAGTGACTTATCATGGTTGATGTTGGTGGTAAGCGACAAATGCGCCATAAGCATGCTAGAGACATAATTTACAGGATACACGCTTTCTTCAAGTGCGAAACAGGAAACCGTGAACCTATCACAGATGATGTCAGATCTCAGAAATGCACAGTAGAAGCGAATGGCGTCAGTTTGAGAACTGTTCAGCGGATTGCCACTGAACGTAATTTATTTGTCCAGACAATTTGGAAGCCCAGTTTTCAGATCTCCAGGGAAACATCACAGTCGTGAGAAGCATGTCACGAATTTGAGAAAGATGTTCTAAGGCGAAATGTGTTAAATATGTACAAGACAGGCGAATTTCCTACTGTTAAAAAAATACGTTGAAAATGTGTGAAATTATAAATTTTAACGGTAATGCGAAGGATACTGAGAGACATTGGGTTAAAAAATGTAAATACAAATGACAGATGAAAATTTTTAATGGAACGATGTGGTGTCGCTACTTCAAGGGCACAGTTTTTAAGAAATGATCTTGAAATAAGGAAATCTGGTAATCAAACTATTTTTTTCTTGGCCGAAGCATGGGTAAACCAGAATCGTCCAAGGAAAGTGTGTTCGAAACTGAGTGATGGTTTGGATGGTTTTAAAGTACCAGTTGGTAAAAGGGGATGAACAATTTTGCTTCACGCTGGCTTTGCTTCCCGATTCATTCCAGAAAGCAAATTAATGTTCCAGGAAAAAAGGGCAATTCAGATGATTATCATCCTGAAATGAAATCAGAGACATTTACATTATGGTTTAGGAAACAATTTCTCCCTTACATGCCTGCACACTCAGAGATTGTTATGGCCAATGCGAGTTACCGATCAGTTGTTATTGACAAGGCTCTCTCAACAAGTACAAAAAAAGCCGATATCATGCTGTGGCTTGCAAGTAAGAAGATTCCGCACACTGACAGTCAGACTCGAGCTGAATTTTTAAATCTTGTAGGGCTTCATAAGTCTCGTGTGATAGTGTGCGCCGGCCTCTGTGACCGAGCGGTTCTAGGCGCTTCACTCTGGAACCGCACGACCGCTACTACGCAGGTTCAAATCCTGTCCTTGACATGGATGTGTGTGATGTCCTTAGGTTAGTTAGGTTTAGGTAGTTGTATGTTCTAGGCGACTGATGACCTCAGGTATTAAGTCCCATAGTGCTCAGAGGCATTTGAACCATTTGATAGTGTACGAAATCGATTGTATTGCCCAGGAACATGGACGTAGAGTTTTGTGTTTGCCAGCATATCATTGCCAGTACAATCCGATAGAGCTCATATGGGCACAGGTGAAAGGATATGTCTCAGAACGATACACGACATTTAACATTGTTGTCACAGAGAGACTTTTGCACGAAGCACTTGTCAGCTTAACATCTTCAGCATGGGTTGAATGTGTTCGACACGCAGTCCGGCTAGAGGAGGAGGACATGGAGAGGGAAATTTTAATTGATAATATGCTCGATCCCATCGTCATCACTCTAAGACCAGATGAGTCAGACACTGACACTGACTGCAGCGGTGTAGATGACGACGTCGCAGAGATTGAAAACAACAATAGACGAGCCACACATACTATATTCACGTTATGTTTACTTTTTCTGTAGCTTCTATTGCGCAGTTGCAGTTTTACCAATAACATTGAGATATGACTGTAATAAAAGTCTTATTTATAACAGCCGCTCTATGCTTTATTTTGAAGCACCTCCAGTGGAGAGTATTTTGGCTTCTGTACTGACACCAGATTACCTGTCGTAGTTTTGTGCATCGCTGAAGTTGTAAGCTCATATCCAACGTTTCACTAGACTGATCTATATTTTTGCAAATAATTAATATTTGTGTATGACAGATACACTAAATTAAGTTCCTTTTTTGGCGCATTGCACTTCACTAACACTCAATATATTTTAGTCTTTATGTTTTTATTAGTCCACGACTGACGTCATATACTCTATCAGCTTCGTTTTAATCGAGGTGCTTTAAAAATAGCGATATGTGTCTGGTATAAGTGAAACGTTTGTCACAGTCTCAAAGGACGGAAAATTTTCGAATATTACATACAATAGTTTTTGGTATTAAAATTATTTCTTTCAGAAAGTTATATAAAATGTAATTTGTAGTAGGCTGTGTCCATGTTGGAAGTAGTTAGGCACTGCACGTGACAGCAGTTTTTTTGGTATTTTACGAAAATAATTAAGTGTAAACTTTAATTTTGTCATTGGACACAGGCATTTGTGCTTCCCCGTAAGTAGGTGCTCGGAAGAAAACATGCAACTTGGTGTGCCAGACGACATTGCATATCTCATTCCTTTCGATCCGACTATCTCACAGCGGTAGTCATGAAGTGGTGGGAGCTTAACTCTCTGACAAATTGCAACAAACTGGATAAAAGTTCACCGCTGTTCGATACCCCTTAAACACAAGCTTACGAACCATTTGGCGTCTACATCTCTATGCGCATACAGCAACTGTTGTTTATAACGCTGCCATTACCGTCTGTGCCTACACTCTGCGCGGACCTAAGCGGCGCCGGCCGGTGTGGCCGTGCGGTTCTAGGCGATTCAGTCTGGAACCACTTGACCGCTACGGTCGCAGGTTCGAATCCTGCCTCGGGCATGGATGTGTGCGATGTCTTTAGGTTAGTTAGGTTTAAGTAGTTGTAAGTTCTAGGGGACTGGTGACCACAGATGTTAAGTCCCATAGTGTTCAGAGCCATTTGAACCTAAGCGGCCCGCCTTCGTTCATGGATTCAACTACAGTCTCTATATGTCTAAGGGGAAAACGAAGAAAGTTTTAACAAAATAACAGGGACCCTACCAGGTCGTGGGAATGACCTCATTGGTCAAAGTGAAGATATGGTTCCACGCAAAAACGTCTGTTATACACGACAGTCGCGTAAAACCGTTTAAAGGAATTGTGGATGGCATGCTACAGTTATCGGCAACCAACCAGGAGATGAAAGTTACAAAGGGTAAAAAGAAGGAACTTGGAATTTGTGAGCAACGTATGGTCTGTGATGTCTCGTATAGGTTAAGGTCGTCGCGTAAGTAAGTTGTATAATTCTAATTCGTTGGTTGTTTTTCTTCTTTGTTTTAGTATATAAGGGAGTATGTATTTTTTGCCATAGGGATATTTTTCCTTTTTATTTTTTTGTGGAGTTGTTGGTTTTTCATGTCGTTATTACGATATTGTTTATTTGTGGATTGTGCTTCCCGGGAAGACGGAGGCGATGATATAGTAGCCGGCCGGTGTGGCCGTGCGGTTCAAGGCGCTACAGTCTGGAACCGCGTAACCGCTACGGTTGCAGTTTCGAATCCTGCCTCGGGTATGGATGTGTGTGCTGTCCTTAGGTTAGTTAGGTTTAAGTAGTTCTAAGTTCTAGGGGACTGATGACCACAGATGTTAAGTCCCATAGTGCTCAGAGCCTGATATAGTAATTTGTGATCTGTCCGGATGGCCAATTAAGGACTGATATGCGGACATGTGAAGAGAGTTTCTTTCTGGGGAAGTAAATGGGACGAGTTATGGGAAGGAGCTGCTGCCAGCCCGAATGTGCTTCCAGAGGGTGAGTACACATTGGTTATACTGCCGGAAACTGTATGGTTGAACTGCTACGAAGTAATCAAACTGGTAGGATTGAAAAAACTCGAGCTTCGGGGAAGCGGAATGATTATTAATGGCACGACTTGTGGGGTAGTCGGGACGGCTTTTCGTCTTCCGGCTTCGCTTTCAGCCTCAACTGTTATAACACTGTCGCAGAGTAAGTTTTATTGGCCAAAAGTATCTGTGGGTATTAACCGTTCAAAATTTAACGCATCTAAATGACACGCTCAATCCAGAGCCTTTGCAGTCCTTGGACAGATTAATACAGTCCCAACGAAGGGGAAAATGTACACCATTTCCCGGAAAAACAGGGGGTGTATCGACCACCAGTCCTGGCGTGTTTCTAGCAGGCTTTTGCATACTGTATTTCTGGCTAAGACGCAAGAGGGCACAGACTGTGGACGTGCCTATGCGCCAATTACCAATGGAATGGTTGACCGGCATCAGTCGGAGAAGCAGTTAGTTTTAAGGTCTTAATTAGTGTATAAGGGTAGGTTAAGGAGAACATGGTAGTTGTAAAATGTGAGCGGTAGTCCTGTGTGGTTAATTCGGGAGATAGTCCTAAATATGCAAGTTATTAGAGTTAGGGTAATTGAGTGGGAGTACGATGTTAGTTTCGGGACGAACGCTCTTGGAAACGAGGAGGTATGCTGCGCCACGAATAAGTACAAGCATAGTTTTTTAGGAATTCTTGTAAATTTCGCGCAGTTATGGCGGGAACGTAGTAGTTAAGGGACTGATTGCACATCGGATGGCAGGAGCGAGCAGTGTTGACATTTCTCAAATGATACTATGAGGCGGGTTTCTGACTCTACTCGCAGGCGGGAAGGCATGACCGGGTGTGCAAGTGGGAAGTAATCAGGGCAGGACATGATGTGAAGACCCCATACTTCGCACTTCCAACAGCACCAGCACCTAGTGACTTGTGTGCAGGGGCCGAAGTGGACTGAGGAAAGTTGACGTTCTAATTACTAAAGAGCACTCCACATGTCCCCTCCAGAGTAACTATGTCAGAGACGTAGGGAAAAGGCGTATAAATAAACGAGCCCAGAGGCTTAAGTTAGGCAGTCGTGACGCCATCCTCTCCGTGTCTAGAACCGGAGAGATTGACGACTGCAGACCAATCACCACGACCTTCTGGTGATGGATATGGGCGCTCAATCGGCCCGCTGAAGCTACCTCCAACTTCCGCTGCATGGACGTATCACAGCTGTGGCGGGGTGCGCCACACCTTGGAACTACACCGGCGCGAAGAGCGAGAGAAGTTCTGGCCTCCGCTCTCTGGGTCTGCGGACTGCAAGCTGCAGGGGCACGGCTGGGGCGCGGGCTCATGGCACTCCGGGTGCAGAGCTCTCTACAGTCGCTGAACGAACTGGCCTGGGCGGATGGTCGGAGCTGCTAAGGCTCACTACAACGACGATAGTCAGCTGTTTCCATTAGGGGCTTTACATGGCGTCCACGAGTGATGCTTGAGGGAGCAGTCAGTTTCGTTCGGGGCTGTCGGGCGCAGCAACACGCTAAGCGGCCACTTAGCCGTGGCATGAATAGGAATGGTACGTCCAAAAGGTGGGGCGAAGGGATCCCGACGCTGCAGATTCCCGTATTGACTTGGCGCTGACCCACGCACGCTTGGTGTGTGACTGTCTGTCATTCACACCTTTGGAGTCTCCCATCACATCTCACGATTTAAGTAAATAATATGAGTGTGGGAGGGTTTCTATCCCATCATCGGAAAGGGCTCTTTTATCGTCATGAGGAGACAATACGATTTTAGTTTGCAGCACGGTGTTCACCTCGTGACCTCGCTATCGAATACTAGTTTGCTGTACCATATGCGGAAGTTGCAGCGGAGCCCCGTGAACATCACCGTATAGGCACTGGAAGTAGTCCTCGACCATGAGAATACATGATACCACACTTCGCATACCGTTGGCCCACCTCTGGATGGTCCCATTTATTGCACGATATGCATTTATTTTGGATCTTAGGCCCACAAACTCCACAGCTGGCAATCCATCCGCCTCATCTTTCATTAAGCCAATAACATTCTTGTTCTGAGGAACAATACCATAAGGATTGTTGGTTGCATATCATGATGTGTCGAATTCATTATTGTGACACCTAATTACTTCGTATGGATTGCAGTTCTTCACCCAATAGATGAAGGTATCTGTATCCACATAAAGTAACTTTGGTTCCATGAAAGGAGTTTTAGGAAACTTGTAATGGAAGTGGTACATGTGCAGTTTGGAGGTGTCCGGTATACTTCCCCCCAAATAGATAGGTTTTGTAAACTCTACTGAAGCCTTCGACACCTCCACGGTAACAAAGTTCTCATTGAAAATAGTGACCCGCTTAAAATGTGGTCTGGCGATGCACTTTCTTACGCCCCAGCGCCCATCCCATTCGGTTCTAATCAAAATATCGAGTTCATTTCTTACATTCTGCATAGTTTTACCGAAAATGGAAGTATTCATTAATTTATAAAAATCTTTTACGAAATCGCTAATCGTGCCCGCCCTCTTTTCTGTATTGATTCCAATATACTCCCTCAACCAGGGGGCCCTAATATGAGGCTCTGCTGGAGGTTACGACAGTGGTCATCAGTTTAGGAGCAGCGCTTCCTTGCGGAACTTGTTGCTTTGGGCAGAATAGCTAGTCGCTTGCCATTTCATGCATACGAAGAGGGTAAATGAGGCCTGCCTCCACGACATAACCCTACATCAGAATCTGCCGCCAGATCCATTATTTTTCCACCTAGTCCCTCTAATTCGTTTACGGGCATCCATTGAAACTCATCAAACGGCAGTGGCTAAATCGTGGCGTGCCCGTATAAGTTATTCCCATCCAGACATATAATGTAACTAGAATCGAGAGATTTGTTGAACACTGTACCCACACATGAATTATTTGTCTTGGAGTTTCTATGGACAACCTGCCAAGTCCTCCATGGATCCCACGCTCGAAGAGAAGAAGCATATCAGCAGCATCAGTCAAAAGTTCGATACTGCGCCTTGTTTTGTTGAGCATCTATCGTCCAAGGACAACCCAGGTGCTGTGTAATAAAAGGCGGGGTCGAGAGACTACGTGGCCATGCATACACTCCGCAGCTTTTCAAAAACATCCGCAAGCAAGCCCCTGTTGGTGTCCAAGTATAGCCACGCATATTCACCCAAATTGGGAGTCTTGAATTCTCGCCAGACATTTACGGCATGCTCATAATCTGTAATCTGGTATCACCTGTGAGAGTACTGGTAAATTCAGATATGTCGGGTAGCCTGGTTTCGTCGAGTTTCCCATTACCGTACAGATACTCATAAAAGAAAACTCTTTTTCTGTCCACAAGCTGGAACTTTACCTCATCAGGGTACGCAGATAGGGTGATGTGTATATCTTCCTGAGGTAGAGCATCAACAAATTTCTGGAGTGAAATCTGCATGAAACATAAGGAGTTAAGGAAGCGGAGCGTAATTTTTGGCGTCATTTATTTCGAGAAAGAAATATACCTCTGTACACTCGTAGGTGGTACACTGACCTGATCTTTCTTCGTACCGAAATTAGCCATCTAGAAAGCGGGAATCATACACGCGTAAATTATGGAAGAAAACGGATATGTGTCATGGGAATTTATACTTCAAATTGCATGCATTGTGAACTGCACTGCGGAACTTCTCCATAAGATGACAACGATCTCTACCGAGAGTTTGAGCTTCTCTATGTAATGGCAGCCCACAAATATGACAGTTAACCCCATCATTGTATAATTTTTTATTCTCCTCTGATTCGGTCACGGGGATATGGTGCTGTAAAGGATATGAACATCCCATGAGAGTTTTTCAAGGTCAGTGAGCAACCAAATCGCAGAATCATCCCTGACATAAGATTCATAGTGGTTAAGACTTGAATCGTATGAGCATGCAAGTTGGTATGCTATCGCATACAGTACGTGTTTTGGCGTGGAAGAGGTATGTGAGGCTAAGTGGTTCCCTCACAGTTGGTGATAGGGGCAAGGAGACATTCGAAGTCAACATATACGACAAACGGGTATCGTTCCTGGTGATGAGCATTCTTGAATTTGATGAACTTGTCTTCTTCTGTAAGCATAACAGCATGTGAGGTTCCTTGGATTCAGCCCTTCAGATGCCTTTTTAAATACTTTCTTCCGAAAAGGTATGTAGACACCTGAAGCAAATGTGCTGTGTATACTTGTGTTTATTGAGTCGGGAATTGAGGAGGCAGGACATTCTTTGATTCAAACATACTGCTGATTATCACCGTCACAAGAGCAGTATGTTTACATGAAGATGATGCACACCTGCATATTTCGAATAATGGAGTGGTCCAATTACAGTATGTCTGTCCTGCTCATCTGACTCGCTTCTGCTTCTTCATGCCATGAATATGAACCGATATTACGGGATTTTGTGCCTCAAATTTTGGAATGTCCTGAATCTTTCGGAGGAACTCGATACCATCCAAATTATAACCTCTGGGGATTTTATTCTTTCGTACATTGCATGTTTCTGTGCACTCAGAACGTTATCTGTAATGGTAATTTCTCTCAAGCAAGGCCTGACCATGTAAAACAAACAGTATCCTTTTCAGTTTGAATGTTAATACAAGCCTGCTTGTTCTTAATGTCCTCAGGGAGTTTGATATAACTGGACCCTCCATTTAATGGATCATAGACATGAACATGGATGTCGAGGTGTGATATTTGGCTGAGTGCATTAGCTGACCCTCGTAGTTCCATCTCGGAAAACCGGGCTGGTATAGCACCCAAGGTAGATTCATGGTACCACTTGGTGCCATTATCATCCCATATGTAGTGCAGGCTTTTCTCCCCAGCAGCATCCTGCTGTTTGGGGGGGGGGGGGGGGGAGGAAGGGGGAGGAGGAGAGGGCGAGTCAATACGCAGCAGAACACTGCGTTACATTTAATGGCATTCAATCTCAGATCATCTAGGACTTTGAGGAGCTCTGCCTCCAACACCAGGAGGCAGGCTTCTAGAAACCTGACTGGGTCGCAATACCCCCTGGCCGGATTCTCAATTCTAGACAATGAGATACGCCTTTCAAAGGCCCTAGCAACTGGTGAGCATCTAGAGGGGTCATGACGCCGCTAATCTGATTTCCTTCACTATCAGGACGGGATGGAGCACTAACGCTTGCCACAGGTTCATTGTCATTAACAATACTAATAGGAGACGATTGCGTCCATCCGGTGGATGATGGCGTTGTGGAGGAGGCGCCTTCTGGGGTGAGGGTATGCGGCGAGGCAAACATACCTTTCGCTGCTGCCGAGGGCGAAAAGTCGTAGCTGGAGTACGAGGAGGTGTCGGTGGTGAGCTCGTGTGGGAGCAACCAGGCAGTAGAGAGGATGCTCGTTGATGCTGCTGCATGCTGGAGCCTTCGCCACCGCCAGCCTGGGAGGTGGCATATGGTTTTTCTGACTGAACAAACCACGGACACCAGAAGGTATGCGATGGTGCTGGGTCTGACGCTGCAACGGCCACAGCTGTTTCCAATGCCTCTCGCGCAGCCACCAGCGGGACTTTGCAAGGAGGTACACATTGCTTTGGTGCGTGTTTGATGCCTGTCCTCACAACCACTGCTCTAGGTGCCCGTGCCACAGCGAGCTGTCCTGGTGGCGGCGTTGGTTTCACCTCTGTAATATAAGAACAACGGAAAAAATTAAGTAAAATGCCCAAGATTTTTTAAATATATGCTGTAAACAAATAACAACAACGAAGTACATCAGCATTTCATAATAATAATTATTTTCTGTAAAGACGACGGTTACTTTATATTCACCTTTTACACTCTGGGTCCCAGGATCGAGAAGTCCGGTCGATCTTTGTGCTAGTTCTCCCACCCAATCAAATATTTCTTCCCTCTCATTCAAAAGGGCGAGATGGCGCTGTCTTTCAGAAGCCATCATCTCATGTACCCATTCTGGTATTTCACCCTCACAGGAATTCTTGTTGTGAAGCAGCTGATCCATGTCACGGAAGTTATCTACAACAAGATATTGATTATAAGAAACAACAACAAAAATACCTGTACTGGATTAGCCTACAGCGAGATACTGATTATACATAACTACGAAAAAAAATAAAAGTTGCATACCAGATGGAAGTGATGACTCCTGGTCATCATTTTCGATGCATACCCCTGTTCTATTGTAATCCTCCTCTTGCTACATCACAGTACCCACAAAAATGAAGAATATATATCTCACACAACTGTATACGATGAAAAAAAGTCTAACTCCAATATATTACAAATGTACTACGTTCTTGCTGCATTTATGTCTCCAGCAGCCGCGCAAGATCGGTCACTTGCCGCTCTAATGCTGCAACGTCGAGATATCTTTTTTTATAATCACTTCGTATGATTTGGACACATGAAGAGCTGTTCTCTGAAGATGTAAACTATCAAGCAGGATCTGGAAATATACTTTCATGATAGTAGCATTATCTCTTCGACTTGCTGCTGTTGTTGTCTTTCACCACCCAGCTTCTGCTGTAATACAACAACAGTAGAAATGTTATAAGCACTTGCTACATTTGAATACTTTAATAGATGTTTTCTGAACATGTAAACTATCACAAACAGAATTTTGAGATGTACTTATGTGATGGCAGCACAACCTCTTCGGCTTGATGGCGACTTTCAGCTTCCAGCTGACGCTCTAATTCAGCCTGCATTTTGGAAATGAATGCTGCAATAGCAAGAAAAAAGAACTTTTATAGTCACTTGCTACGAAAATAGATCACAATACCGAAAAATTTTAATATTTTTTATGAAATTTTATAAGAGTCGCAATTTGAACTCATAATTCTTTTAATAAACACTTACATGGCAACTGCTTCAAGTATGGACATTTCCCATCACCATTGCCAATGTCATCGTTACTCGTTGGCTATTTCATATTGCGAAAATCACACAGACACAACTAGGCACTGGTTGTGGTGGGAGTTGAGTTTTATACATCTTTAGACTCCACCCTCTGTTTTGTGAAGGACCAGTAGGAACTCAGAATGTCATAACAGCAAGTTATAACTTGCCTTCTTTTACATCAAGTAGCCTGAAGCAGACCTGGTGCAGGTTGCTGAGAAACAGAACACTATTGTGAGGGAGAAAAAATTATGGGACAAACAGAAGGAGGGAACTATCAAAAATTGGACACAGCTGCTGTCTTTAGAAAAACAGTCTTTGTTCATTCTGGGACAAACAGATAGCCTGGCACTTCTGACATCAGCAGCATTCCTCGAAATACATGTTGTTGTTCGTTGGGGCACAGTTGTGGGAGGAAGACGATAACCTTGTCTTCTTTTTCTCCAAGCGGGCTGAAGAAGGCTTGGTGCAGGTGGTTGAAAAACAGAACGCTGCTGTGAGGGAGAAAAAAATTCTGGGCTAACAGATAGAGGAAACTTTCGAAACATGCTTTGTTTTCTGGCAAGTGACTGCATGTGGCTGGAAAATTGGACACAGCTGCTATCTTTAGAAAAATATCCTTTGTTCGTTCTCGGGCAAACAGACAAACTGGCACTTCCAATGGCAGCTGATCCCTCGAAATACAAGTTGGTGTTCGTTAGGGTACAGCTGTGGGGCCAGTGGTTGCTGCCGAGCGGTTCTAGGCGCTTCGGGCCGGAACCGCGCTGCTGCTACGGTCGCAGGATCGAATCCTGCCTCGGGCATGGTTGTGTGTGATGTCATTAGGTTAGTTAGGTTTAATTAGTCTAGGGGACTGATGACCTGAGATATTAAGTCCCATAGTGTTTAGAGCCATTTGAACCATTTGAGCAGCTGTGGGGAGAAGACACTAACCTTCAAAAACAAATGTATTGTTAGTGGTAAATCTCACCGCCGCGCACCTAGGGAACGGTGGCTTATATTACAACCGCCTACTAATTTCTCTTTGACAGCAGGCTGGCTGCTACAGGACCCACCTGTGGGGCTGTGTGGACGTGGAGGGCGGTTCCAGTAGTGACAGACTGCCGTACAAGCCAAGACCGCTCGCCAGACAATCACGGCCGTGCGGCTGGCCACGCGTAGCACCCGCCGGAGCGACCGCAGCACGCGATGTGTTCGGAAGGTAAATAAGAGTATCTCAGTCCTACTAAATGCCAATTATGTCCTCTGCAGTGCGTATTTCCCCGATTTCCCGGGCTAGTTATTTTTTTCTACCACCTCTCCCCGTTTTATAAACCATTTCCCTCAATAATTTTCGCCAATATTACGTCCTCTGAATTTACAATTGAATTTTACAGTGATAATACGATTTCACCACGAAAATTCAGGATTCCCGCCAAAATTCGAGATTCCCGCCAATAGGGTAGATGGGGGAGTGGGAAGGGGAAATGGGGAGGGGCAGGGTGTGGGGAACCACGTGCTGGCTGGGGAAAACACATGACATCACCTGGGGGTGGGGGTAATTAATAGATAAGTTTAATTAATTTGCATATCAATTTGAAATAAAAATTGGTGTCACAGCTGCAGTATCCTACTGCTGAGCCATCCTATCAACCAGACGCATCCACTAACTCCGGTGAGTAACCAAACAATTACTAGACACTGTTGTAGTCCACAGTTAATTTGCTTTTTCCTTCCTCTGGATATGTGTCCTGTTTTTGTTACAGACAGAAATGTTGAACATGGAATCTCTATTGTGAAGAATGTCACAAAAATTGCTGAGGATGAAACCTGTGCACAAGAAAATCATCACAATCAGGATGGGGAAATCGTAGATTATGATGATGATGTTAAGAATATTAACAAAATAAGAAAATGAAAAAAGGCACCTGTTAAAGAGGAATGAAAAAGAAACCAATGAAAAATCAGTCGACAGTATTGTCACACATATATTTCTACAAAGGAATTCAGAAGTACCTGCAAAAAATACGAAGCTGAAAGCTTGCTCTGAATTCTCCGACTGTGCGGCAGTAAGTTTACTAATGAAGACAAACTATTCATAGAACCTACTGGGATGCTGGACCAACAGAGCTACAAAGATAGTACTTAAAAAAGTTAGTGAGGAAAAACAAAAACAAAGTATGAGAACAGGATCCGGTAATTCATGAAGGGAGACTCAAGAAGGAATACGACCAAGAAATTCTATCTAATAAGGGAAGCTGATAAGATTTAAGTATGTTGGCGGTTTTTCTCAACGCATCTGATATTTCTGAAACAGTTGTAAGAACACTGTTAAAAATGATGAATATCATGTAATTGGCAGAAAGAGAAGTAGATGTCATGAGTCAAGTATAAAGAGGCCAGAAGAAAGTAAAGATGCTATAAGGGAACACATTAGATGTTTTCCTTCCCTTCCTTCTCATCACAAGAGGAAACAGTCTACAGCATATTATTTACCTACGGTTATGAGTATCAAGATACTGTGTGAGTTATATTGGGAACAAAGCCACGAAGAAGGAAAGACAGCTGAGAAATTATGATTGTATCAGAAGATATTCAGAACGGAATTTAATATGCAGTGCCAAAGGCAACGAAAAGACATGTGGTGTAAATATTTAAAGTTTTCTCTTGTTTGGGCTGAGGAAAACGGAAGACAACTCTTTAAAACGGGAACAGGTAGAGCGTATGAGAAGGAAAGAAATGGTAAGAGAGGTTAAGAACTCGAAGAAAGTGCATGAAAAGGTGAATCTGTGCTAGTTGAATTTGACTCCATTGGTGACCTTTACTGCCCTGTGGTGAAGCCAAAGAAATATTCTATGAAAGAAGGCTCCCATGCACTATGTCACAGTTCTTAATGTAGGGGAAAACTAAACCGATTGCTACCTGTGGGATGATGCATACAGTGACAGTACAACTATCAACCAATGCTTCTTTGAGCTTGGACATTCACAAATGAAAGTAGACTCAGTGCATGTCAGAACCGAAAAAAAGGTAAAAAGGTGGATTTATCGAGCCCGTTGGCTAGTATACCATTTTAAGAATTACTTCCAAAAAGTACAGTGTGTCAGAAATTGATACAGTCACATTTTAGATCTCAACCGGCTTTAGAAGAAATTAATTCGGAATAAGAAAACTGCTGAAAATGAATAAACTGTAAAGTGTCTTAACATTTTGGATGCAAATACCGGAAAGACAACCTGATACGATAATCTTTAAAGTATTTATATGCCGATCGTATATTTAAAGTTTAGCACAAATGAAAAGACCTGGCCCATGAAATTCATCGAATTCGGGACCCAAAGACAGTATTCTGTGCTCGGCACATGATGGTCCTCTCTGCGTAAGCAAGGAAAAGAAAAAAAGATCTTACAGATTTACGTAGTAAATTCTATGTGTGATGAGACACATTGAATCAAGGACTCAGTATTCCTATGGAGTTAGAAAACGAGGAAAACATTGAAGAATCAGAGGAATAGACTTAATGTTTTTTTTTCTTTTTTATCTCATTTACTTGTTGTTAGTTCATTACTTTAACTGTTTTATATAAACCACTTTTGGCTTGCATTACTCGTTTAAATACCTACATTTTATCATTTTTGAAACAATAATCCAGAAACATCAAACATGTGTGAGAGAGCTGTGTTTTGTTCAAATGAAAGTTCTTATGTTTGTTACGTGAAAATAAAACCACGAGAAACTGTTAGTTCTCAATTATTTACTGTGAATTCAGTGTTACTGCAGATCGGTAATGTATTATGAAAGTAATAAGGTCCTGTTTGTACTCTTCTTCTCAGACTGACAATAAACTTGCTGAGAAATAGTTATCTCGCTTACTGTTGTCACTGAGTGGCACTGACACACATTCACATTGTTTGTTCCAAGTATCTGTACTGATAATGACCTTAAAAATACAGCTGCAGTTATCTCTAATATTATAGTGTTACTTCATCATTATCAACGCTCCGTCTCTCTTAGGTGACAGTTGGTGACTCATCACGGACTCCTCTTAATAATCTCTCTCCATTTTTCCGGTACTCTGCTTCTCGGAGTAGCTGGCCCCATGTTTGATGTGTCTTATTCTTTATCTGGTCCATCCACCGTGTATATGATCTTCCCTTCAATAATCTTCTTTCGACTTTTTCTTGGATGATCATCTTTTCCAAGTTATCCTTCAGTCGTCGAACTATGCGTCCAAAGAACTGCGGGATTCGTGGAAACAGATACTGGACAACCTCTTCTGTGTTCTTGAAGGATTGATTTGTTGGTCTGTGTGTCCACCCACGATATTCTCAGTAACCTCTTGTATGTTCACATCTCAAAAGCATCAATTATTTTGCTGCTCCCTTCAGTTGCTGTACAAGTTTCAGCTCTGTAAAGAAAAACCGGAAACACTATAGAGTTCAGCAACCTCACTTTAGTGTGTCTGATTAGGGATCGGTCTTTCCAAATCACTGTCAGTTTCGATGTAGTATCCCTTCCTAGAACAGTCCTATGTCGTATTTCCTGTGTAGAACCACCCTCTTTGTGAACCGCTGAGCCCAGGTAGACGAAGTGATCAACTTCTTCATATTCCGATAATACATCAGTAGTTGGTAGTGATTCCCCTCTGTCAGTTATCATGCTCTAGATCTTTTTCTTATTAATTAACAATCTAAATTTCCTGCTTTCTCCCTTATCTCTATCCAGGAGTTCCTTCATTTCCACTTATGGTTTGGCGAACAGTGTGATATCATCAGTAAATCTGAAACTATTGATTCTTCGTCCTCCAATTTGGATCCCTCCAGTTCAGCCATGCAGACTTTTTATCATAACATATTCTCCATAGATGTTAAATAGTACCGGCGATAGAACGCACACCTATATAACTCTTTTACATCCTTCAAAAGGATTTGAAGTAGTTTTATCTAGACTGATTATTGCCTTACAGTCCGCCTGCTTAGCTGAGTGGTAACATGCTTGCCTGCCATACAGTGGGCCCGTCAGGTTGGAGATTTGCTCCTCCAATGACAGGGTGTTGTGTCGTCCTCATCATCATCTCATCATCACCGACGCACAGGTCGCCCAGTGCGGCACCCGGCGGCCGTACTACCCGTATGGAGCCTTCCGGCCAACATCATGTGGGTTAAGGCTCCCATTTAAGTATATGGACGAAAGATTCAGCCTTCAGGAATTGTGAAAAGAACCCTGTCGTCCAGGACCGGATGCCACAAAGAGTGCAGATTCACCACGAGATGGGGAAACTCACAGGCGTCTATTGTCTATTGAAGCCTGAGCGCTGAAGTGTGCGAGTCAGACAGACGAGAACCTACGTCATACAGAAATCCAGTAGAAGACTTTGTGGCCAAGGACACGTAGATGTGTTCAATGTGGCGATCCTAAGAAAACTATTTATTTGTGTAGTAGTGCAGGGAATTAAGCCACCGTTATTTTAATCTACCATCCTTCATAAATTTTCATGGCGATCCCAATAAAACTTGAATATGGATCATATCTATAATTGTTTAGGATTTGCTGTTAAAGTGAAATTAACAAGTTTTCTAACAAAGACCTGAATGCTAAAATCTGGACACTTCGGTCGATCTTAACGTTCGACATTTCATATAGAAGCGCAACATTAAAATGACAGACGTTGTAATTATCAACTCTGTAACTTTATTTGTCTAAATGATATAGTAAATTTAAATTATCATTATTTTCAGTTAAGCATCAGATCACCATTTCCTCCACACAAAACACATTGAACGATGACAGCATGACACTTTATTGAATCATTAGGTAATATAATATTTCTTGTAAAGTTTAGTGCATAATAGTTACTTTTGTCCTTTATTTATTTATCAGAAAGACAGGCTACTGGCCGTGGCTTTCAAAGTTAAGAAGAAAATTGTATTGGTTTTATGTAAAACAATTTACCGTTTATTATGTAATGGATATTATTGTTACTTTATTTAAAACATGGAAGTGATCAAGCTATGATTATTTCAATGTGTTAAAATGTAAAGTAATTTAGAATAAGCTGTAGCCAATAATATGGACGGCTTCGTGAAAGGGAACTGCCCTAGTCCGTTCAGCGAGGGTATTCGGCGCGCGGGAAACGCGGTCGGAGACGGGCAGAGGGCAAACACCAAAGGGTAGAGCGCTGGGGCAGGCGCGAAAGCGGACAGGTCGGCTTGAGACGCGAAACCGGGCAGTCGGTCTTTAGGCAGTTAAGAAGTGAAAAGACTTAGAAAATTTCACGTTGGGTGGTATCGCGGGACTTAGTCTCTAAGCGGTGAGCAGCCGCGCGCCTGGTCTAACTCTAGCTTTTCGTGTAATTATGGACTTGTGTTTTGCGATGTGATTTTGAATGATCTAACTGTGTCAGATGGATATGCGCTCGGGTGTAATAGTAACTCTAAATACGACCACTTTTGCGATTAGTTTGCTTTCTGAATAAACATTATTCTAACCAAATCGCAACTGTGTGGCCTACATCATTTGTGGGTCGTTAATTTCGTTCCCGATATTATTGTTACTGTTATTGTATATTATATTAACTTTGTATTTCTCAAACTTGCCATCAGTCAGACAATTTAACCAAAGGGTCACAAGTGTCTAATTTAAGGCGTGTAAAGCGACACGTGCGGGACTGCGCGGCCCCTCCCGCCGGAGGTTCGAGCCCTCCTTTGAGCATGGTTGTGTGTGTGGTCATTAGCATAAGTTAGTTTAAGTAGTGTGTATGTCTAAGGGACCGATGACCTCAGCTGTTTGGCCCCGTAGGAAATCACACACATTTAAACATTTTTTGACTCGCGGTTCAACCTCTAGACGAGTTTAAGCCAAGACATTTCGACGAAGAGGAACCGCATGTGAGCCCGAAAAACTCAGGGATGTTAGCTCGCAAAAGCCACACGATCATTTCATTTAATAGCCTTACAGTCAGAATAGAAATTTCTGATATGGGTAATAAGATGATCAGGAAACCCCATTTCTGCTATAAGGTTCCACAGTTCTTTCCAGTGAACACAGTCGAAAACCTTGCTGTAGTCCAAGAAACAAAGAACTAATGGGGTATTGAAATACCTACATTTTCCCTGTCTGACATTGAGAATCTGCTCTCGCGTTCCTTTATTATGTATAGATCCAACTTGCTCTGCTCTTATTTCTTTATGTAAGTAAGTTCCCAGGCATTCAGCGATGACATTTAGAAGAATCTCGCTGGAATGTGAAATTAATGAAATGGTTAGGTAGTTTTCACAACGCTGTGCATTTCCTTTCTTATGAAAAGAAATCATTACCTACATGGTCCCGTCTTCTGTCCACGTTCCGTTATTCCATATGTTACTACATATTTCAGGCATGATTTTCTAACCAAAATCTCCACATACTTTAATCATTTCGGCAGTGATAAGGTCAGGTTCAGGTGCTTTGTTATTTTTCAATTTAATTATAGCTTTTCGGACTTTTTCTTTTAAGGTTATTTTCTAGGTTCCTTCTCTGATGGGCAGTTTGCACGACCAAGTTTTCCGTTTTTATCCATGTACAACGTGTTGCAATACGTTCTCCACCGATCAGCAGCTAGTTCTATGTTGGTTAGACGTGTGCCAGCTCCATCTTCTGTGTCCCGTGTTCTTGGTTTTAATGATCTTCTTAGTTTCTGCACTTCCTTGAACATGCACCTGGTCTTATTGCAATCCCGGAATTTCTCAGTCCCTCAAATTTTTCACTGATGTAATTATTTTTGTCTCCTCGGCAGCTTCTCAAAAAAAAAAAAAAAATGTTCAGATGTGTGTGAAATCTTATGGGACTTAACTGCTAAGGTCATCAGTCCCTAAGCTTACACACTACTCAACCTAAATTATCGTAAGGACAAACACACACACCCATGCCAGAGGGAGGACTCGAACCTCCGCCGGGATCAGCCGTACAGTCCATGACTGCAGCGCCCTAGACCGCTCGGCTAAGCAGCTTCGTATTAACGCCGATAACTTGCGGTACTGCTGGGTTCCCAGTAGCCCTACTATGTTCAGTACTTTCTCGTCGTCACTGATTTTTATGGTATCGTTAATGAGCCAGTTATTTTTATTCTTCATCTTTTTGCTATCGTTTCTCAGCTGTTTCAACTAATGTCTCCTTCAGCAAATTACATTTCTTTGCAGATCGGTCGAAAGTGTTTGTTGTATTCGATTCCTAAAAATTTCAGTTTCGGTCTTTTGCTGTAATCTTCTTGCTTTTGGAGGTGTCCATTTACATTTTGACAGTTTCATTCTCAGTTCCAGACATAGAAGCTGATGGTCAGAAGCACCAGGAAGAATCTTAATGTTTTTAGTTGGCGATCTCCATCTTCACATGTCGTCAGTTAGATAGAGACTCATAAAATTATTCTATCTCTTCATCACCAGCTGTTGAATTTGGTGCGTATGCCTATACCACATTTAGCTTGCAAGGACTTGGGTTGAATTTCACTGTTATTGGGTCACTGACAGGCTTCTACTCAATCACCGCGGCATTGCATCCCTTGTGTGTCAACAAGTCACTACCATTGATAGAGTTATCTGGTCTACCATAAAAAGATACTGTACTGCCTTAAGCTGTTTTGAAGTGCCCTATGCTTTTCCAGGGAGTCTCTACTAGACGTAATATCCCTATTTCAGTTCGCTGGTATTTCCTTTCCACAATCTGTACCTTTCCAATTTGGTATAGTCTGTGTAATTCCAAGTCGCAATCTTGTGTATATTCCTTTGGAAGTTCATTGTTTTGTTTGCGGCTGTGCTCCCGAAGATCCGATTGGGGGACTGTTCATATCTCCGGAATATTTAACAGCAGGCAAAAAATACTAGGGTGGTTTCCCGTTGCCTTTCCCTGTCGGTTGAAAATATGGTGGAAAATATAAAGTACTAGGTAGAAGTGGTTAGGAGCAGTGGTGAGACCCTGGTTCATACAGGATAAGGACGTAGGACAAACCAAGAGTTCGTGTAGATAGGGTAGCTAAATCGCTGCAATAGGAGTATTCTTCACTGGGATTGGAAGGAGTTCCTACCCGCTACCGAAATAACATTACTTAAAGCTGTATATTACTTTTTTGTGGACCGTAAGTTATACAGCAGCAGCCATGAAATGATCGCACAAACATAACTACGTGCATAACTTCATAAAATATTTCACTGTCATCTACGGAGTGACTAGAACATGTACTAACTAGTAGAAAACAACAATGAATGAAATATGTTTCTTATTTACCGTAGAAAGCTTTGCGAAAAATTATTAGAAAGTACTCAGTTTTTAGGATAAAGCCTTTAAATCGCTTTATCTCAAAGCACGATGTTTTTGTAGTTACATCTCTTTGGTCCTAAATGGCCAATAAGGGATTAAAAACATTCTGCCACGTTCTGAACCCCTACGCGAAGCGACAGAGTTTCCGTTTATGCTCCTTAAGAGACTATATTCCCGTTGAACAGATGAAAAGTGAGAGTTTTAATTGGGAGGCCTGAAAGTGCAATATGTTTACCGCACGGGCTGCGGGTCAGGACTCTGCGTATCGCCGAGATCTTGACACAGACGGATGGCGGCGCCAGTCTGCATCTGATAGCCGCGATAACTTAATAGGCGGGGCCTCTGCCAGCTCGTTAGCGCCTTAAACGCCACAGCACGCGCCGCGCCGCGCCGCGCCGGGACCCTGCGGACGTAAGCTCCTCACATACTGTGGCTGCGGCACACTTGGCTTACTTTAATGACTTCGGACAGTACATTCTGCAAATGGAGCAATTTACTTTAATTTCCGAAAACTGGCATTCCCTCGTAAAATCACAGCGAACATTGTCTGACAATAAATGACTGGAAATGCGAAACGCTGAAATGGCAAAATGTAAGAAAACAGCAAAGAACTGTGACAGGTTCGCATTACAAATAATTTTATTCGAAGGAATGCAAATCATGATAGAAGGTGCGTCTTAATAGTTCCCCGAATGCTCTTAGAAGATAAATAAACGAGAGTTACAAACAAAATACCTTTACTGGTCGCCGATGTAATCACCATTAGCTCCCACGCATTTCTGACATAGGTTGTAAAGCTGTTTGCAAACAGTCAGCTAACACCTTTTATCGAACCACTCGAAACACGGCGGTCACTCGTCGGACAGCGGCATATTACAGAAAAGGAGCCAGCCGGGGTGGCCGAGCGGTTCTAGGCGCTACAGTGTGGAACTGCGCGACCGCTGCGGTCGCAGGTTCGAATCCTGCCTCGGGCATGGATGTGTGTGGTGTCCTTAGGTTAGTTAGGTTTAAGTAGTCCTAAGTTCTAGGGGACTGATGACCTCAGAAGGTAAGTCCCATTGTGCTCAGAGCCATTTTTGAACAGAGGAGGAAATCGGATGCTACCAATAGGATCTGGAGACCAAGCGGCAGTCAATGGCATGTGTTCCTCATCTTCCACGCCTCCCTCGGGTAGAAATTCAGGGCCATCCAAGCCCTTACTGTCGAAAACGGTAATGAACATTTTCTTAATATTCGATTTTGTCATCTGACATTTCCTGGGAGGCTACGAAGACGATGAATTCCTTGCCATATACTGTCACTTGGTCTCCAGATCGTACTGTAATGATGCGGTTATGCCACAGTGTGTCATCACGGTGCTTCGAGCGAATCCACAAAAAGCTTTATAATTTATGTTACAAGTGTGTTGTAGCTAATGCCGCTTACTTTGAAGGCCAATTAAAGTATTTTGTTTGTAACTCTCGTTTCCTTTATTTTTTGAGAACATTCATCGAACTTTTCAGTTGCAATTCGGCTTTCACATCACCTGTAACGCCTGACAGAAAGTATTACAAAAGCGAATTAAATTTAGAACTTAATAAATATAAAAACGAAAGTTAACATAAAAATATAAGGGCCATGCTTCATTTGCAAGGAATCACTGAATGTACTCAGCATCACCTCGCGTATTTCAGAGCAGTAACGAAGTAGTATTGACATTACTGACACAACGAAAACTAAAATTCCCTGTATTTCATTTTAACAAGATCGACTATGGCTAATAGGTCATTTTCTTCAGCACTTAATTTTTAGGTCAGTGGAAGACATGGAATATTTCTTAGGTTGGGAGGATCACGCAGTTTAAACACCAGAGTTACACAATTTTTTGTTTTATTTCATTACGTTGCACAACATGTAGTTAAATCCTAACAATTTGATCTTACGTCACGTTGTACTGGTTGCTTCTGAGCAACAATTGTCTATTTGGTACATATACCGTTCGCTGAATTCTTAGCTCAGTATTCTTCTACACGTTTCTAACATTGCTAGTCCTTTCCACTATAAAGCACTGGAAAAAAAAGGTTAAAATGGATCTGAGAATTATGGGACTTAACTTCTGAGGTCTTCAGTCCCCTAGAACTTAGAACTACTTAAACCTTACTAACCTAAGGACATCACACACATCCATGCCCGAGGCAGGATTCGAACCTGCGACCGTAGGGGACGCGCAGTTTCAGACTGTAGCGCCTAGAACCGCTCGGCCACCTCGGCCGGCTGCACACAAAAGATTGACATCGAAAATAACTGAAATAAAGCAAAAGCTATTATTGCTTATTGCTTGTAGGAAAGAGAGCGAGAAATAGATTATAACATGTTTACAGCCACAGACACACTCGGCACATTCAGGGTTCCACACGTCACGAAGGAACTTACGTACTGCTAAATCTAGTGGAGGTATTGTGAAGTACGATGAGGCTTCTCTGGTAATTCCAGCATATCGCAAGGTATTATCCAGGGAACATTAAGTAGTTTGAAGGAAAGAAACGAAAATATTTAATGCTGGCAAGTTCAGCGTTTCCCGGTTCCAGTCTTCAATTGTTGAGGGACAAACACAATTTTGAGTTGTTCTTTTAAAAACGGATATTAACAGTGCACATTATGATTTTAAAAATCTAAAGAAAATGTCGGTTTCATTCAGAAAATACAGCATAAATCCTCCAGGAGTGTTGGACACAGGACCATAAAAAAAGCAGAATGATTGACGCAGAGAAGTATGGTGGAATGAAGAAAAATGTTTTTACCACACGTATCCGTACAGGTTATCGTAGACTTTCCATATTGCTTGAAGAATATGGGGACATCTGCTGATACAAACTTGTTGCGAGGAATAATTAACTATTTACTCTCTTTGTTATATCTACTTCGCACAGTCGTATTTAATTGTCCTTTTTTCTGTTTTCAGTCTTTTCTTAGTTTCTATAAAATTCATAGAGGTTACGTTCAGTCTATGCAACTAACTGAAGGCAGTTTGTTTATTGCCATATGCGTTGCGTTTCCTTTCTTTTATTTGTGGAGCATCTTCAGTGGTGATTTCAAATGGTTCAAATGGCTCTGAGCACTATGGGACTTAACATCTGTGGTCATCAGTCCCCTAGAACTTAGATCTACTTAAACCTAACTAACCTAAGAACATCACACACATCCATGCCCGAGGCAGGTTTCGAACCTGCGACCGGAGCGGTCACACGGTTTCAGACTGAAGCGCCTAGACCGCACGGCCACACCGGCCGGCAGAGGTGATTTCCTGCGCTATTAACTAATGTGTGTGGTCCTGGATATGTATTTGTTTGTTCCATGCTCCAGCTGGCGGATTTCCGGCGTTATTTCACCCACATTTGATTCAATTAAAAGCATTCATATCACCTGCACTTTCCATTTAATGCTGATTATTAATCGATACAGAGTTCGAAGTGCTCAGGGCTCCATCATCAGGCACAAGTGGTGACCATCGACTTGCCGCGCATCTGTTAATTATATTATTTCATTATCACGGATCGTTCATAAATATGCACTAGTATGTCGATGGTCTCCACATTTTCCTGATGATGAAGACCTGTGCGCTTCAAAATCTATAGCGACTGATAATCAACATTAATTACGGCTGCGTTAAGTAGAAATTGTAAATAAGAAAATAAATAGCTTATAATGATCGTGTCTGTTGTTCAGTATTTTCCTCTTAATGCTATTTAAATATTCCAAATCGTCTCGAGCAGCGGCATCCACTGTGTGACACGACGCTTCAGAACCTTGCACGCATTTTTAATAGAATTCAAGACATGTAAGTAGCCAGGCGTCTCCGTTTTGGTGCTGTTCTGAGGCCTGCAGTGTCAGCAAACAACATCACAAAAATGGTTCAAATGGCTCTGAGCACTATGGGACTTAACATCTGAGGTCATCAGCTCCCTAGAACTTAGAACTAATTAAACCTAACTAACCTAAGGACATCACACACATCCATGCCCGAGGCAAGATTCGAACCTGCGACCGTAACGGTCGTGCGGTTCCAGACTGAAGCACCTAGAACCGCATGGCCACTGCGGCCGGCAAACAACGTCACATTAGTGCTTCGAAGATAGCTAACTCACCGGGGACAGTTTTCCGGGAGACAGACAGCTATGGTCCGGCCGCCCACCAGAAGGCAATCCAAGTACCGCTAGAGGCTGTGGGCTGCATCGACCTTTTCTCTTAGGAAAGACACGTGATCGATGATAGGCCCGCCTGCAGATTACCGCTGAGTGGTATTTAGGGCGGTACTCGGGCCAGACCAGTCAGTTCGCTCCGAATGAGTTTCCTGAGCCAGGCGCCGTTTCTGAAAGGATTCCGTCAGTCAGGATTCTCACTCGAGAGCCACCTCCACGACGTTGCTGCGTCATATTTCGTGCCCCTGGGAGCTGCCAGCTGTGGACTTTGAGTGTCCGTGACCTCCTCGCCGAAGAAGATGGCGACTGTCGTTATGGCAGACTTATGAAGTTGTAATTTAATCTCGTTTAACTTTTAAACAGCTACACGCTGGACTTAAAAAGGAGTCCGTTGGGTGCGAAGCCGCAAGGTCTGTCTTTAGTAAGGCTCATTTGAAAATGTTGTGTTAACAAATACGACAGGAAAAATATTAGCTGCTAATAACTCACCCTGTGCATCACGGGGCGACAAAACACGAGTGTCTGGGAGGTGCAAAGATCAACCTCCTGTGAGATGTATGTATTAATCTCCTCAAAATGGACACGGTCGATATTCAAGAAATTTTCAAAACAAACCATTAACTTGCACCGTGAACACCGAATTAAAAATGGCGCGCCAAAGTGATCACAGAGGTTCGCACCATCAAGTTCGAAGGCGAACTCCTCGGCAGTTACAAACGATGCAGGATGTTCAGCTGGGAATCTACTCTTAAAGAAAGATTGCAGAATCATATTGGGGCAATGAGAACTGATGGAATGTGATGGCACGCAGCCGAATGAGAAACAGTATCTCGTGGAGCTTATCGTGAAACTGGCTATCCTTTAGAACGTAGTTGCAGATAGTGCGATAAATATTTTATAGGCACGGAGAAAAACAAACATCCAGAGGCTGAATTTCGCCAATGGTTTCAGGTGGAATGAATTGCTATATCTCACACTTTTCAGAAGGGATAGCTGCTCTAAAGGAGTATTATTTTTATACTCAGGCCAGGAGCCAAGTGAAAGCAAGTTATTTTGGCCAGCTTTTGGCCAAAAGCAGTGCTCATACCTTTGCCGTAGTTCTCTTAAGCCCATTTTACCACTCTCGCTTGCTGTGAGGTAAATATTCCGTACTGCCCTTGCAAGATAATGCACACGAGAACGAATCATAGGGGATAGAGCACCTCCAACATCTCGCAGCACAATATGTAACTTTCAGTCCAATTTACCCATCAGATTAAGAGTCGGTAAAATAGTAGGCGAACTCGTTAAGGCATTGATGTTAGTTACTTTTGATACAACTCTGTTGGTACCTCTAATTTCTCTTCAAATGCTGACTGGTCGGTGTTAATAAATTCCTTACTGAACGAAAGGAACAGTTCGTCTATCTCATCTACAAATTTTCGGCCCGCTTCTGCAGTTTGCTATGCATCGTCGAGTTGACGCTTTGTTTGAAATTTCATTATCTTACGCCTTCCAGGTCTGTAGCGCTGTTTGAAGTTATGCAAGCATCCACTGCTTTCCTTGAAATCATTGTAATCTATGATACGTGCAGTTTGATATGCATAACGTAGTAGGTCACTATGATGCACATCCTGTAAACCGCATCGAGCACCTTTAAACGAGCAGACATGTTTTTGTAATAAGTGCGCCTTGTTCTCTCTCGAATATCCGTAGCTTTTCTTATGCACTGAACGGTCGTATTGCTGCGGATTTATTCGAAATCTGTTCATTATTTTTTTTAATATGCTACGGATGATCTTGCACGTACGTAATCATGTGTAGTACCCGCCAACGATGTAGGCAAAGGGGGATGGGGGTCCACTGGTTGCTCACCTCCTCTATCGCCTAAATGAATTTACACATGACCTATCTGCCATGTAGTGAAAATGAAAGAATTTTTGATTTTCAAAGCACTACGCAATGCTGATAGTCAACAACGCAAATGACAGATATAAATTATCGCCATGTCGATAGCACTATTAGCTATCGCCCATCCATACTTTATCAGAAACCAACTACTGTACATTTTTGGCCTAACGACGTCAGTTGAGCTTTGTTAATCAGTTTAATTCTTACTTGGAGCTGAATCCGATGTAAGTGTTGCCGTTTATTGCTTTTGTTCTGTGTACTGTTGTGATAACTTCTAATTTCAGGTAAGTTTGTAAGACGACAGAAGAGGAAACCAATTTTCAATCGTCCACTAGTGTTATGCTAAGTTGAAAAACTGTATGCGCTACTACGAGTATAATAGCCTAATTACCCATCTATATCTCTTTAATGTTAGTACTGTTGTGTTATTTGGAGACTAACAGAACTTCGTGATATTTTAGTATTTCGCAAGGCAGCGGAGCCGTCATCACAATTACAAATAACATTAAATTAAAAGTAGTGCATAAAAATGCACTTTCATTAGCCTCTATCACCATAAAATCCAATAAAAATATTGCCCAAACGGGTGTAGTTGCATTTCTTTAAAAGATTTATTCAAAATTCAATCATTAGTAGCCCAAATGGCAAAATATCACCCAATCCTGTCACCCCAGCGGTACTAAATTATGAAAACCAGTGCCGCGCCGGACTAGCCAAATGGTCTAGGCCGCTGCACTCATGGACTGTGCGGCTGGTCCCGGCGGAGGTTCGAGTCCTCCCTCGGGCATGGGTGTTTGTGTTTGTTCTTAGGATAATTTAGGTTAAGTAGTGTGTAAGCTTATGGACTGATGACCTTAGCAGTTAAGTCCCATAAGATTTCACACACATTTGAACATTTTTTGAAAACCAGTTCCGAAGCAGAACGACGGGGAGGGTTTTGTGGAGAGCAGAAGGGGAATGTTATGACAGCAGACTCTAGAGTTCGTTGATTTCTAAAAGATTTTCTCAGCGGGTTGCTTGATTTCTTCCGAGCCGAGTGCACCTTGCCACCCCTAGTAGCCGAGCGGTTCTAGGCGCTTCAGTGTGGAACCGAGCGACCGCTACGGTCGCAGGTTCGAATCCTGCCTCGGGAACGGATGTGTGTGATGTCCTTAGGTTAGTTAGGTTTAATTAGTTCTAAGTTCTAGGCGACTGATGACCTCAGAATTTAGGTCTCATAGTGCTCAGAGCCATTTCAACCATTTTTGAGTGCACCTTGCAACCCCGTCCTCCCTCCCGCCCCCCTTCCCTTCTTCCAAAATCTATTTATGCTCTTGCAACATTATAATAACTGAAGCGTTTTCTATGGTTATCTTCAAACCATAATTTTTAAGTTCTCGAAACATAAATATAAAAAATAATTTTTTCCTCACTTTTCTAATAGCACTTATCTTGATTTGAGGAATAGTTATATATTTCTCGGGCAGACATTATTTAATTTTAATGTTGATTTGCATAACATTTCGACATTATGCGATTTCAGCGATATTTACATTGGAAGGCTGGTAGCGACCGACATTGTGTAATGTGAGTCTGTGCATATAGATGGCTGGCATGTGGAACGGCGATATATCATGCTTACTGTTCTACTGCAAGAAAGATGTTCTACTGTAAAATGTCTTATTTGTAATATCTTTGGAACAGTGAGTCGAACAGTCACTGCTTTAACGTAGTAGTAAATAAACGTCATATAAGCGACAACGTCTGTTGTACTTCACAGAGGAGCTTATTAGCATCAATGACTGTATAACCACATTATCATGGATAAACGCAGTCTCATTTGTGAGGTCGCAACCATTATAAGTTGTAATATTATTGGGTTTCGGATGCCCTGTGTATAAAATTTTTGTCATAAAATAGTAGAACAGCCATCGAGCTGTAGTTGGTAAGCCGGCCGCGGTGGCCGAGAGGTTGTAGGCGCTTCAGTCTGGAACCGCGCGACCGCTACGGTGGCAGGTTCTAATCCTGCCTCGGGCATGGATGTGTGTGTTGTCCTTAGGTTAGTTACGTTTAAGTAGTTCTAAGTTCTAGCGGACTGATGACCTCAGATGTTAAGTCCCATAGTGCTCAGAGCCATTTGAACCATTTGTAGCTGGTAAAATGTTACGCAATACAGCGCAAATATTAGGGAAAGAAATATTTTTGTAATATGCGTCTACACAAAGGCGCGAGTCCAGCATTAACTGCTCCAAATAGATACTATGACCCACCGTACTATGAAATATTCACGCGCAAGTAAGGAGAATTAATCGTGAGAAAATATTGGACATACAAGAAAGGACATTGTCGTAGCACGGAACGTGCGTAAGAAGTCCAAAATGAAAGTTTTATAGTTCATGGTAATTTGTTCATGCTTAGTGGTATGGATTATTTCAGAATATACTGATGTGTTGTAATGAAATCCCTTTTTTTTATTCCTTTCTTTGAGTAACCTCAGTGTTTTTACGTTGTATGCAAACTATGTTACGTGGCTCTTTACAGCAGTATGTTGGTTGTTTTCGAGAGGCTACTAATATATTCAATCGCAGATTTGATAACCATTACCATAACCCACTTTTCTTCATCCATTTACCATTCAATATTCAGTTAGATCCCACGCAATCAGAAGGCAATCCGGGTTAAATGTCATGTTCAAACCACCTTCGCATAATCAAACACTATTCCTCCTGGACACAATCGAGAACCGGCGCAACGCACTTCATAAAATCTGCTCTCTCTCTCCAACCTGCACCAAAATCGGTAAAGAAATTACCGTGAGTGCAAGATCTAGTATAATTACTATTGTCATACCACATTACATACAACTTATGTATTAGAAAGTCTAATTGAAATCAATACGTGATTCAATGTTAAGATCCCAAAACTGTAGCTCGCAGTATTTGTGTATTCCGTTTTGTTTTATAAATAAATCTGATTGCAATAGTTTAAGTTGAGTGTTGAAATAATAGTTAATAATTTAAAAATAAGTTCTTGATCACTGAAGAAAACTGAAAAATTTCAGTGAACTGAAAGATACTTCAATACAATCTCAGACTGAATTGAGGAACTTGAGATGCTCTGATGTGCTGAAGAACTCTGATTTGGTTTCTTAAGTTGGAAATTTAAATAAAAAATTGTAGTAAGAGAAAGATAGCTATTGCCAAAAGAGGTTTCAACCCTCCAACATTAAGATTCTTCTGTTCTGCGACAGTAAACCTTATATTAGAAGAAGAAGCTGTGTTTTGTTAGCAAAACGGCAAAACATTATATTAGACTTTTAATTCCTTTAGCAAAGAAGTGAGGTTATCATACTGACAAATAAAGAAATATTGAAATATATATATTTAGAACATATACGTATTTAAGGAAAGTTTTTCTTGCTTAATTTAATAGACCAAATACTATTTGTATGATGGCTTTCCATAGCAAATTATGAACATAAAATTAAAAAAATAAATAAGTTTGTTTCCAGAATAAATAAAAACATGATCCTTTTTAAGGTCCTCTGTCACAAATCGGACCCCTCCTCCCTCCTCCTGTTCGTCAAAATCTTAGTTACGTCCTCGTAACTGCTCCTTGGACAGCGATTGTCCTATACTACTTTTCACGGCAGACGTGTTTCGTGGATCCCTGTTTGACAAGGATCATGGCTCGACACCTGTTTCAGTATTACTTTCACTTGATAAGCATATATCGTCATCACTGTTCTGCTCTTGTACATTGTCCTACAGTCGAGCGTATACTACACAACACATTCACTCACTCATCTTGCAGAAACGCTAATGTTTCATCTGCCACTTCTTTCTCACTCTGCGAAATTCCTCGGGTTCCTTTCTGAGGAAATGTCACCTTCGGTAACTGTTGTTGTAGATATAATACAGTGTTTGCTTTGTTTATTGTTGCCATTCTTCTGCTCTGTGTCAATACCACTAGCCTGTAGCACTGGTGTTTGTTAGTCGTGTGCTCACCATTGGATACCTCCAGCTCCGCCCTCTGTTGCCATTAGCAGCCAATATTGTGGTTGCTTGGTAGATAATATGTGGAGCGTCGTAAACATCATTGGTCTTTTGCAACCTCGCACTCAGCGGGTTCCTTGTTGGACTATTTTGCGCAGTATGGGACTTTGGCATTTATAAAGTGCGTGCATAATGAAATTAGACTCAGTGGCAATTTAACTGGCCTTCAGCTGCCAGAAGTATTCATGTTATATTTCAAGATGTAACTTATTTTATGTTTTGGTTTAATCGACACTGGAGTAGATGTGCTATTAATCTTTGACAAATAAACTTTTTCAATAATTGCTACCAGTACCTGGATATATTTTGTGCTCCCGTCGGCAGACATACCAGTCCTCGCATTTTCAAATTCAAGATCTGCGAGTAACCAGGCTACTTGATTTTGGCACTGTCCTCACATTCTTTGTCAGTGTGGAGATTAATATGGGCTTATACGTTCTTGACTTTGAAAGTGAAGTCATAGCTATGATCGAGCCTGCTTTTGCGTTTTACATTCACCATGATACTCTCCAGGCCATTTCAGTATAACCACCGTAATAGTCACTTCCTAACATGTTTTGCACATGGTAATGCTTTATTCGTTATATCTACACAAACGGCTCTACAGAACAACTCGTTACACTAGAGAAGCGCTCATAGGAGTCTCATTGCACTTACTTCTTAGTCACAACTACAATCTTCAAAGTGCCATTTCCGTCTAAGCTGTCAGTTAACGGTAGTCAATCAGCGCAAACATTCCAACCTACAGTCTGATATTGTGAAGTCATTGCAATACGATTTCGTGGAAAATGTGGGTACCTGAAAGCTCGCAAGGTTTCAAGTAAACTGCACAAAGCGAATCTATTACTTTTCATCAGTTGGGTTATGTATCTACCTTATCTGCATGTTGTGCACGTCCCAAAGTCTCCACACAGCAAACGCACAGTTGTTCCTCAGTAACAGCCAATTTCTTCAGTCGAAAAAAATTACATTATGGTGTTCTCATCGCACGCATGTTAGAAAATGTTCGGTGTCGCACTTTTGGCCATAGCATTGCCGTAATAGGTCAGACAAGAGAAATGGTTTTCGCACTACATATCTACATCGTCAACAATTGCTCTTCATGTGTAATGCTCCAAACCATTTTGTTACTGTCGACAAGAGGCTTACAATGACAAAGAGAAAAGTGGAGGTAGTTGGTTTCAGCGTAGAAACGTCGAAGTAAGTGATAAATTTGAAAAGGTGGAGTTTATGAACATAATCTTATACTTCTTCTTCTTTCGCTAGGGCCTTTATCCCGCAGTTTGCCCAGGGTCGGCGTGGTTACAATCAGATGGGGCAATTTGAAGGTGTGGCTGGATGCCCTACCTGTCGCCCTCCCCCCCCCCCCCTTCCCGCCCCCCCCCCCCCCCTCCGCCTTGGACGGAGTCAGGGTACCCCAGCTGTCTACGTTTCGTGTAATACATGAAATAGTGTGAACATGTTGCAAATGTCTGCGAATCGTGTAACTGATGTGGGACATGGGGACCAGCCCGGTATTCACCTAGTGGGATGTGGAAAATAGCCTAAAAACCACATCCAGGCAGATTCGATCCGGGGCCAGCGCGCCTACCTGAGTCCAGAAAGCAATGCATTTTAACGCTCTCGGCTAACCTGGCGGGAATTTATGGCTCTCATTTAAAAAAGAAATGGCCCTGAGCACTATGGGACTTAACATCTGTGTTCATCAGTCCCCTAGAACTTAGAACTACTTAAACCTAACTAACCTAAGAACGTCACACACATCCATGCCCGAGGCAGGATTCAAACCTGCGACCGTAGCGGTCACGCGGTTCCAGACTGAAGCGCCTAGAACCGCACGGCCACACCGGCAGGCTCTCTCATTTCACTCTTAAAACACGGTTCCTCATATAAGAAACTGATGAGGTGGCAAGCACATGCGAGGACATAGTCAATGTGATTGCAACCCAATGTAATTGACAAGGAGCCATATTAAGCCAGCAATTAAAGAAAAATACTGTGCCTGAAATTGTAGCTCTGAATAATGAAGGTATTAGGAAAGTTCATCAGAAGACTTGAAGAAAGGCATCAGTCATGAGCAGCGCATCTTGCAAATGGAAGTATTTTGAAAATATCGGTATAGGAAATGACAATATCATTAAGTAATGACAGTGAGAGTGTAACGTGAAGCCTCTTTAATAGCGACAAGAGGAATATCAGTGAGTTTTTCCATTGTCATCACAGAAAATTACGGTTTCGTAAGTTTTGGCTATTAAGAAGAAGGCTGTTATCAGCAGTTGAGACCGAATGAAATCAATCTTAAGAAATACGTCTCAATTTCACAAAAGAAATCCCTCTAACTGTTCACATTACATCTGGTGCAATAGCGAGGTAATGTATTTTAATATATTTTAGATGACTGTTCTTCTTCCTTCCAAATCGATAATTTTCGACACCTCCATTAACAAACATAATTGTTGTCTTGTTGTTGTAATAAGTAGGGAGGTTGACCAGAAAATGCAATCACCGGTTAAGCCAAAATATAATAACCACTGCCCACGGCGACGTTGGATGCCGTCTGGTGGCATTGCAGGCACGTGACGCCTGGCCAGCAAGAGCTGTTGCAGGACGATTTGATTCACGGATCCAGTTATATGGCTCCTTCCGTGTATAGCGATTTTACGACTATGACGTGTGGGGCCTGAAGATGGGATCAATGTAATGCCGAAACTGGTAGCACGTAGAAGTTCATAAAATAAAATAAATTTCTACAATACGTACGGCTGTTGGTAAATTATTGCATCAAGAAGATCACGCCAGCCGTTGTCCCACGGTCCATAATGGATCAACCAAGATTTCCATTTATTGTCTTAACCATTTGCTACCGCACATAAAACTAAAATTTAAATATTGCCTAGCTCTTCCAGAAGACACTGATGCCATTTCCGGTTTTGTACACGGAATAATTTGCGAATTTGAGCGAGATGGGTGAATGTGGGACTACGCGATATTTTCTGTGCGGGACGTGAGAACTTTGTTCCACGTATTCATGTTAAAGTGTTAATTCTTCGCCGGCCGTTGTGGCCTAGCGGTTCTAGGCGCTTCAGTCTGGAACTGCGCGACCGCTACGGTCACAGGTTCGAGTTCTGCCTAGGGTATGGATGTGTGTAATGTCCTTAGGTTAGTTAGGTTTACGTAGTTCTAAGTTCTAGGGGACTGATGACCTCCAATGTTAAGTCCCATAGTGCTCAGAGCCATTTGAACCATTTGTTAATTCTGAAGTAATTTTGAACAGACCTGCCCTGCTCGGCGCGGGATCGTCAGCTTCACGAAGCGGCAATACCTTATGTTCTTTAGACTCGTCCCTTTGCAGAAAACAGCATTTTCATAGTATGTAATAGCTGTAAACTAGACAGAAACGGCTTTTGAATCTCTTGCTCTTTCACCAGCTGGCTAATGTTTTGGAAGTCAGTAGTCTGTGTGTAAAACTTTTACCACATTGTTTATACTTAACGAAAAATTTTTCACCACGAGGAAACATCAGGCTCATGCCGTGGAACAACACCTCGAGCCTTGATAACAGCTTCAGATCGACAAGTAAAAAGGAAGGAAGAAAGATCAAAATTTAACGCCTCCTCGACATTACGTTCATTAGAGACGGAGCCCAAGCTCGTATAACGAAAGGATGAGCAAGGAAATTGGCCATTCCGTCTTCAAAGGACCCGTCCCGGCATTTGCCTGGAAATAATGCAAAACCTAATCCTGCATGATCGGATGGGCTTTGAAAGGTCGTCCTCCCGAATGCAAGTCCAGTGTGCTAACCACTGTAGCACCTATCTCGCTCAGCGAGTAAAAGGCTCCACAGGTTTCTTCTGGTGTGCCATAATCAGGAGAAAGCACTCATTCATGATGAGGTCCTGTAGACGTATCAAGTTGCAGGGTTGTTCATAGCCACATTTCACCCGCAGTTTCAAATAGTACCAAACATTTTCTGTGAATTTGAGATAGGGTGATTTAGCGGGCCAGTTCGATAGGATGACCCAGTATTCGCAAAACCAGTAATGTAAACGTGTAGCCCTATGAACACCGCTGTTGTCATATTGGAAGTGTCCACACACTCGTCATGAAGATGTAGACGAAACGGACACACTTGGTCACCAAAAGTTTTGAAATAAATCATTAGGCCTTCGGTGTACTCAACGACTCGTATCATTTGAAAAGATGCAAAATCGCGACTCTTCGAACAGCTATACACTGCTACGCCATTGTCAGGGTCTCTATTCTAGATAGTGGCTGAATTTTCAGTGACAAAAAGTATAGGTGTCATATATGAAGAGTAACCGGTCTTCGCACCGCCTTATGTACGGATGACTTTAGCACACGTCAACAGGTAGAAACCAGCTCCAGTTGTGTAACTGGTCATCCGTACATAAGCTAAGGTCATCCGTACATAAGCTTGTGCGAAGACTGGTTACTCTTCATATATGACACCTATACTTTTTGTCACTGAAAATTCAGCCACTATCTAGAATAGAGGGCTTAGCAGTGGCGTATTATATCACCAAAACCGGTAGCTTATAAAACAAACTGGAAACATTAACTGAATTTTCCGTGTGTGCTTGGCAGAACGTGATAATGTTAAAAAAGAAAACACTTCCTAGTGTTCTGAAAAATTTTACTCAGTAGTAAGAAGTGTTTTTCATATGGTATTAAATAAATTGGGGATGAACTAACAGCTTACGGCTTTTTCTATATTTATTGCCTAATGTGTATTTTTGTTGTGTGGGCAGAGTTATTGCAATAGCTGTTGATATTGGTCCCTTCCGATATTTATACCCTCTTGGCGCTTTCCGGATTTCTGCTTAGAAGCTCCTACTTCGAGTCGAGTTGGCACTTCTGTGTCTCACCTAAAATGTGTAAATTACTTTTGTGTACCTCGTATCTGTAACTATTCTTCGGTGAACACTGTACAAAAATATTTGCTCACCTTTTCTACTGCAGCAAACAATTCGCCGAAGAGGTACAGCACCGTCGAAATGTTGTCTCGTCTTGCTACATGGAGGCGCCTTTTTTCTCCTTGTCAGAACTATTATGCGATGCTCGGATGAATGAGTGCCTGTTATACACTGGACTTTCATGAATCACTTGCGAACTCTGAGAATATTATTTTTAGATTTAATGCAGTCTGTCACATGAAACACATTCATGAATTAAAACATTGATGTTAGTCGGATTCTTTCAATTGATTGTATGATTTTCGGAGTAGCTTTAGTTTCAGAAATTTCAACACACATTGATGAGATATTAGTCGTAAACTCTGCAGCAGCTAAGAGAATTAAGAAAAGTGCTAGCCTCGGCTTGGTTCGTGAGAGGGTGCACTTTACCCGCCGCATCCTTCAGTACAACTCCCAGGAACTATTAAACTTCATCGCTTTTAATTCCGCGACCTGGGACTGGATTGATGACGTTACCTGGATGACCGCCGATGCTGCACATAAGAAGACCTCGGGACGTCACATATCTATATTCTCTCGTCTCTCTAACAAACCATCGCTGGAGGCCCCACGCAACACGGTCATCAATCTCACGGACATTGAGCTGTCTGGGGATGCAGTCTCTGTTCTGGAGAAGGGACTTAATTTTGCGCCCACACCTGAGTTCACGCCGGTAGCGGACATCGTCAATACAATTGAACAGGTTGCAGCACGACTACCACCTAAAGCAGCTGAAGAAGTGCGCCGGAAAATCTGCCGTTCTCTGCCGAGAACTAAACCGATCAAGTTGAATATTACCAGCAGGGAGAGGGCAGCCATTCGAGACCTGAGACAGAGCCCTGAGATTGTTGTCTTACCAGCTGACAAAGGCAATGCTACAGTTGTCCTTTCCCATAACGACTACATTGAGAAGATGCAGAGCCTGCTAAGTGACGAATCTTACAGGAAGATCAACGCTGACCCGACAAAGAAGGTGTAGAACAAGACTAGGGCTCTTCTCAAGGACGCGGATTTACCAGAGGGTTTCGCCAAGAAATTGACACCTCAAGGAGTACCGCCAACACTTTATGGACTCCCTGAAGTCCACAAAGATGGGGTGCTGTTACGCCCAAATGTCAGCAACATTAGGGCATCTACATACACTCCTGGAAATGGAAAAAAGAACACATTGACACCGGTGTGTCAGACCCACCATACTTGCTCCAGACACTGCGAGAGGGCTGTACAAGCAATGATCACACGCACGGCACAGCGGACACACCAGGAACCGCGGTGTTGGCCGTCGAATGGCGCTAGCTGCGCAGCATTTGTGCACCGCCGCCGTCAGTGTCATCCAGTTTGCCGTGGCATACGGAGCTCCATCGCAGTCTTTAACACTGGTAGCATTCCGCGACAGCGTGGACGTGAACCGTATGTGCAGTTGACGGACTTTGAGCGAGGGCGTATAGTGGGCATGCGGGAGGCCGGGTGGACGTACCGCCGGATTGCTCAACACGTGGGGCGTGAGGTCTCCACAGTACATCGATGTTGTCGCCAGTGGTCGGCGGAAGGTGCACGTGCCCGTCGACTTGGGACCGGACCGCAGCGACGCACGGATGCACGCCAAGACCGTAGGATCCTACGCAGTGCCGTAGGGGACCGCACCGCCACTTCCCAGCAAATTAGGGATACTGTTGCTCCTGGGGTATCGGCGAGCACCATTCGCAACCGTCTCCATGAAGCTGGGCTACGGTTCCGCACACGTTAGGCCGTCTTCCGCTCACGCCCCAACATCGTGCAGCCCGCCTCCAGTGGTGTCGCGACAGGCGTGAATGGAGGAACGAATGGAGACATGTCGCCTTTAGCGATGAGAGTCGCTTCTGCCTTGGTGCCAATGATGGTCGTATGCGTGTTTGGCGCCGTGCAGGTGAGCGCCACAATCAGGACTGCATACGACCGAGGCACACAGGGCCAACACCCGGCATCATGGTGTGGGGAGCGATCTCCTACACTGGCCGTACACCTCTGGTGATCGTCGAGGGGACACTGAATAGTGCACGGTACATCCAAACCGTCATCGAACCCATCGTTCTACCATTCCTAGACTGGCAAGGGAACTTGCTGTTCCAACAGGACAATGCACGTCCGCATGTATCCCGTGCCACACAACGTGCTCTAGAAGGTGTAAGTCAACTACCCTGGCCAGCAAGATCTCCGGATCTGTCCCCCATTGAGCATGCTTGGGACTGGATGTAGTGTCGTCTCACGCGGTCTGCACGTCCAGCACGAACGCTGGTCCAACTGAGGCGCCAGGTGGAAATGGCATGGCCAGCCGTTCCACAGGACTACATCTCTACGATCGTCTCCATGGGAGAATAGCAGCCTGCCTTGCTGCGAAAGGTGGATATACACTGTACTAGTGCCGACATTGTGCATGCTCTGTTGCCTGTGTCTATGTGCGTGTGGTTCTGTCAGTGTGATCATGTGATGTATCTGACCCCAGGAATGTGTCAATAAAGTTTCCCCTTCCTGGGACAATGAATTCACAGTGTTCTTATTTCAATTTCCAGGAGTGTATTTGCTTGATCGTCCTATGGGGCGTCTGATCTTTGGTTTCGTCTCAAATATTTTGTTTACCTTTCTTTCTTCTGGCATACGGGCTACATGGTCCGCCCGCTTGATTCCTTTGCTCTTCGGCTTCTTCAAGATTGTTGGTTGTTGCATCAAGAGGTAGAATTCCTCATTCTTCCTCCTCCTCCACTCTCCTTTATCGAGGATCGGCCCCCATATCTTCCTCGTTACTCTTTTTTAAAATATTAGTAGTTTTTCCTTTTGTTGTTTAGTCATGCTCCAGGTCTCTGAACCGTACATGAGTGCTGGACACATCACTGTGTCGTATATTCTTATCTTAGGATACGCTGATATCGATTTTGAGCTGAGAGTTGCCCTGAGGGAATATGAGCGTTACCCTGAGGGAATACATGCATTTCATTACCACTGGTATTCTTTCTTTCATGTCCTTTTCCTTGCTGTAGTCGCTGGTAAATCATGATCCTAAGTATTTGAAGTGGTGAACTCTACCTCAAGGGATTCTTGCTCCTCTTGTCTTCTTCCTAATTGCATGAATTCCATTTCGTCTTGATTCACCTTTAGCTCAACCTTCTGTGGGCAGTTGTCCATTTTCTGGTGTATTTCTTTCAACTCACGGCTTAATTCATTTAGCAGTACTATATCATCTGTGTATGCGAGGCAATCGAAATTACCATCCATATGCACTCCAACCCACTCCCGATGCCTACATTGCCTTATTAGTTTCTCTAAGATGACATTAGATGACAATGAGCAGAACACATGAGAGAGAATTTCCTTGTTGGAGTCCTGTCTCAATGTTGAACGTTTCTGACGTGACCCCTCGACAACGCACTGCTGCCCTTGATCCATCATAAAAGTTTGCACTATTCTCACGAGCTTCTCAGCGATTCTGAAATCACACAGTGCCTTGTATCGATTATTCCTGTGGATGCTGTCATATGCACGATGCAAATCGACGAACAGACTATAGATATTTTTATCACATTCCCAGTGTTTTTCAGATAACTGTCTTAGGGTGAAAATGTGATCTACTGTTGATCGGTTTGATGAAAAGCCAGATTGACGTTCCTGTACATTATTCTCTACGAATGCCGGCCGGGGTGGCCGAGCGGTTCTAGGCGCTACAGTCTCGTACCACGCGACCGCTACGGTCGCAGGTTCGAATCCTGCCTCGGGCATAGGTGTGTGTTATGTCCTTAGATTAGTTAGGTTTAAGTAGTTCTAAGTTATAGGGGACTGATGACCTCAGAAGTTAAGTTCCATACTGCTCAGAACCATTTGAACCATTCTTTTCTCTATGAATGGTTGTAGTTTACTGAGGATAATGACAGACGGTAACTTATGCTTATACCATTTTGCTTCTCTTCTTATATATCGGGCACATTACAGACAATTTCCATTCTTATGGCAATGCCTCACTCTTCCGTATCAACTGGATCAGTTAATACACCTCCAAGTGCAAGCTCTCACCCCCCCCTCTTTGGTTAATTCTTCTGTTATTCTGCCCTCCCCTGGGGCCTTGTTATTTCTGAGTCTTTGATTGCAATCTTCACATCTTGTTCAGTCAATTCCCATTTTTCTTCACCTTTCCTTTCCTCCGTGGTGTCTGCAGGTAGCATCTCACCAGGGCCTGGGCGATTTAACAGTTCTCAGACTATTTTCTCCATCTTTTTACAATTCTTTGCTTGTTATTTACCAAGTTGCCGTTCTTATCTTTACGGAAAGAGGTTGAGTAATAAGGTGTTTCGATATATTCTCTGTCCTCAGGATTCGCTTCGCCTCCCTTCTGATGCTGAGAAAAGGTTCCCTTTTCTGCTCTTTCTCCCTGTCAGCCAGCTACTTCTCTCCCATTTTCATTCTCTTTTATGTAATCTTCTGGCATGTCTCGTTGAAAAATTTCCTCTTATTTCTTATCAATGTATCCTCCGCTACACTGTGAACTCTGTATGTTTCCACTTCTGCTCCACATTCTCTCTTTCTTTCAGGTTGTCTAGGGCCTCAAAACGGTTTTTGATTTCTATAGCATATTGTTCAGTAATAACGTTTTCTCAGTTTCTCGACATTCAGAGCAGGTTCTAGTGTCTCCTTCTTCTTATTATTATACATGTAGATCAACACCATTTTAAACCTGCACAAAACCAAGGAAGTGGTCTGATGCTCAGACGTCTGCTCTGTAAGACGTGGTTTTCATGACTCTATAGCTATAGCGGTGGTCCAGCAAGATATTACTTATCTGGTTGGTAGTTCTTACAACCGGTGGCGCCAGATTCCCTTACGTATTCTTTTCTGTTCCAAGTAAATTGAACGTACTCTCAGGTTCTTTGAAATAGCTAAGCTGATCATCTTCTGCCATTAGCATTGGCCTTGTCACGCAGATTGTGCCTTCCTGTAGTTGGTATACGGAATTTCTCTTTTCCTGCTTTTCCATTAAAATCTCCCAGAGCTATCTTGATGTTTCTAGTTGGCATGCTCTCAGTTGTTTGATCTAGTTGGTCATAGAACTCTTTCTTTTCTTCGTCTGTTTTATCTTCTGTCGGGGCGTGGACATTGATAAGTATGATGTTTGACACTTGGTTTCTGAGTACTATGTAGGATATTCATTAGTTAACAGCTTTGAATCCATTAACGGGATTTGCTACTTCGTCACTTATTACAAAACCAATGCCGAAATCATATTTATCTACACATATTAAAGGGTGACTCAGTATAACCTATTTTCAAATATTCATCATTACCTTGCCACCTTGCTAGGTATGGAAGAAGAGCCATGAGGAAACATGGTATTTTTACACAGATTCTTAAAGCGCACGGCTGAGTATAGCTGTCGCGTTTAATTAGCGTTGGCGGTGATGTGCGCGTAGGCAAGCCCACTTTATGTCTCCGAGGTCAAACTGTTACGAACGCCTTCCTGCTTGGACGTTCCTACTGCAAGAAATATTCGTGCCGTTTGTAAGGTCCAGCTAACTCACAATTTGTCTTCCACTGGCACATACACTTTAACTGTTGTTATCAAATCACAATAAAATTTACTTTTATGATTCTAATTAGTTTCGCTATAGGAGGTACATAGAAAACATATTTTCGTTTGGTAATCAGGCAGAGGTATCTTTGTTGATATTTATGTAAAAGAAAATACTTTTTTAAACCTAGAGCTGAAGTCATTTTGTTCCTATATTTATTACTGTCATTTTAGTGTAATCCTTTTGTGGAAATGCACAGCTAAACAAATTCACGACTTTGGTTTGAGTTTGATCCCAATTGTTGCGGTCCGAGTGAAATTTTACTTGAATACTCTTGATCAAGCCTCTGGGTTGTCAACAGTTTCATTGTCAATAATGACAGAGGCAGATAAAAGAAAAATTCATAGGTCCACAAAATAGATGATTTCTGATATACCGGGTTCTTGGGAAAAGTAAATTTAAGGAGACTACTTCGGCTAAGAATGCTGGACAACAAAGAACATCAGGTTGCAAAGTGGTATGTACAACGGTAACGAGTGCATACAATGACAATGGTAATCTTATTGTTGCATGAGAGATATGTCCTTGCCTGTCTTTTGAAGCTGGAGATGTTATTTAGTTCTCTAATATTGGATCTACAACTTTGCTTCCGCCGTTTTGCAGTAGACGGCATTAGTGTAAAGTAGTGGTCCAAGTCGTAGGTCGTAAGTGTCATACAATAAGCTTAGGCAATTGAAAACATAACACCATCAAAATAATTCGATTTTTGATTACATCTTAAAGTTATTCTCGGCTGAATATGTCAACTTACGAGTCCAATTCTCGTCATCTGCGGGAGGTTTCAATTTTCTGCTTTGATATGAAGAAATCTGCGGCTGAGGCTCATAATAAGCTGGTTAAGACCTATGATGAGACGCCTGTTAATGACAGAATTTTGCAAAAAATGGATTCCATTCTTCAAGAACGTAGATTTTGACGTTAAAGACAGTCATAGTTGTGAAACAGAGAAAGCTTTCGATGCTACTGCAACCGACGGGAACAATCACAGGAGATCGTTATCGAAAACAATTGATCACTGAAAGACAAACGGCCACAATACAACAATAGACATGAAAAGGTGATTTTGCAGCATGATTGTGCTCGACCCCATGCCGCAAAACCCGCCAAAACATACCTGGAAACTTTGAAATGGGAAGTCCTAGCCACCCGCCGCATTCTCCAGACATTGCTCCCTTTGACTACCGACTTTTCAGTTCAATGGCACACGGCCTGGCTAAACAGTTGCAAAATTGGATCGATGCATGGATCTTCTCGAAAGACTCCCAATTCTTCCGCCGCGGGATTCCTATGCTGACCGAAATTGGGAGAAAGTAGTGGCCAGCGATGGCCAATACTTTGAGACGTAAATTTTTTTGTGAGATGCTCACAATAGTCTCGAATTTTGAGAAAAAACGGCGAAAGCAAAGTTGTAGCCCCAGCATAATGCGGGAGGTTGTTTCAGTGTCGGATTCCTGCTTCTGAGAAGGACATAGAGAAGGTGGCAAAACGATGGAGTGAGACAAAAAGGATTTTGCTATGATGGGAACGCGTGTTTCTGCCTTGTTGCTCAGACAAGAGCGTTAAGGTCGATGAGAGATATGAGGGACAATGTACAGTACAGTAGAGAAGACAGAGGGTATGGAAATCTGTGTGCCTATCTGGACGCATCCAGGATAGCTGTGCATATGATGGTGAAATATGATCGAAGGGTCGAACATCGCAGATATAGCGAACACAGGCAGTCATAACCATTTCTAGGTGCGGTGAGTTTAGTCCGCGGATCTGCGGTTAATACCTCGTTCGGCCAGCCTCTTAAACACCCTCACTTGGTAAGCGGCACAACGAGAGAGATGTTCTCAGGAAACTGTTGTTTACTGAAAGTCAGATTTGAATTCCAGTTTAATATAGTTTACCTTATGGATGATTAATGACAAATTAAATGTAGCTGCTGAAAAAACTACTCTTCTGTTAAAGCGATAGTATTTCTTAGGGATTGTATTGCATTTACTCCTCCTGTAACATTACGAAAATATTGAAATGAGGATTTCGGTTACCATGATTGAAGTAAATGAGCTGAGTCATTCTCCTTCGGGTTATCGACAAAGTGAGGTGCAGTGGGTCAGAAAATTAAACAAATAAAAAACACTGTGACTTTCCTCACTGCCGTTGGAGATTGGCAAACTGCATTTCACGTACTCTCAGAAAAAAATAGATTTTTGTTAAACATATCGGTACGTAAGTTAATCAAAATAAAATTCCAGCTTTCTCGCGTGTTATATTTAAACATGTATGTGAACGATCTTTAATTTGGTGGTACCCACAAATCGGACTGTGTAGCTGCCTATTGATGAATGTAGCAGTAGCTCCAATAACCTAGAGATGTCCACTGTGTCATCGAATAGCTAGAGAAAGATACGTGTTCTAATACTGGATTCTTAAGGAAAAAACAACAGGAAACTGCATAAACTGAAAGAAAGATGATGTACCTGGTACAAACGAAAATTGTCATTTGCAAAATCGTGCTAGAACTAAAGTTACAAAATATGTTACGACCTTGTATTAAGTAGTTTAAGGGTGGAGGAAAAATTTCAGCCAGTAAAGCTTTCGTATGCGGCAAAAGATAGTTATTTCTCTGCCCCCCTTGGATCGGACCACACATGTCATTCGATTGCAGGTCGAGTTTCCATAACCGCACCAAAAGTTACCTGCAATTTGGCAATTTACGTATTATTATGACTACTTTAATTAAACCTTGGAGTTAACAAAGGACTATACGAATATTGACTTAAATTGGAATTTGGCCAGTTATATAATTATAGGGCCTAGATTGAAAATTTTACTTCCTACGATAGTGGCCTAATGCACTTTCAGTTATAAAGCTGCTGTTGTAATAAAGACGCGTTAGTTCTTTAGTAACATCCGCACAAGCTACAGCATTTAATTTTACCGAAAATACACAGGGTTACATATCAAGAAATCACTAATAATGATAATTTTAAAGGTATGTCGGATGTAGTTAAAAGGTATCCAAACAGTAGGACAAGTGAATTACATGAAACGCAAATGAGAACCGAGTTCCGTAGAACGAATGCAAATCCGAACACAAAATATTAGCTTGGTGCTTAAGTTCGCAGCGTTATTGTTTTACATTTTGGTATTCCTATTTCTTCATATTTATTTATAAATGGTCATTTTTATTTGCAGTTCACTCTTGCTATATAAGCTGGCATATTTTCATTTGGAGATAGCGAGTGGCACTGTGGGTGCTAGAAAATCGAGTGCCAAGTGGAGAAATCGGAACGTTTCCGACGTACTCTTCTGTTTGAGTTCAATAGAGGAGCGACAGCAGTGGAGGTAGCCACAAACGTTTGCGCCGTGTATGACGATAGCGCAGCTGGACAGAGCATGGGAAGAAAATGGTGTTCTCATTTAAGGTGTGTCATTTTGACATTAGTGACTCTACACGTTCTCGAAGACCTTCAGGGTTTCATGAAGATCGTTTAAATGCATTAATCCACAATTATCCACGTCAGTGTATTTGTGAACTGGGAGATGTGATAAGCTGTGATTATTCCACCATCGTGCGACATTTGCATGCAATGGGGAAAGGTTCAAAAATCGTATGTGTGGGTACCACAAATCTAAGCCAAAATCACAAAAATATACATCTCTGCTTGTCCGTTATCAATTGGCTGGCGAACAACACCGACCTTTCCTATCCTATATCGTCACTGGAACGAGAAATTGTGTCTTTATGGTAACAAAAGGAAAAGAAAGCAATCCTTAACCCTAGACAAAGCAGCAACTCCCTGTACAAAGACCTGCGCGCATCCACAAACGTCAGTGTTTTGTATCTGGTGGAACAGCGACGGTGTATTGAACCACGAATTCCTTCCCCGAGGAGCAACCACGACTGCTGACATTTATTATCAAGAGCTGTGACATCTTGCAGACGCAATCAGGAAGACTGAATGAAGTCATACTACTCCAAAATAACGACCTTCCGCATTCTGCAAGACTGACAAAAAACACTGTACAGGAGTTGGGTTGGGAAGTCATTCCGCACCCACCTTGCGCCGTCAGATTTTCTCTTTTCCGCTCTCTATAGAACAACCTTCGAGGAACTTCCCTTCCAGATAAAAATGCGCTCCGAACATGGTACGACGAGTTCTTCGCCCCAAAACTACGTTATTTCTACAGCCGCGGAATCGAAAAATTACCCCAGCGCTGGCAAACTGATGTTGTTCAGGACTGAAGTCTCTATTGCGTGTATCTATTGTGTTTATTAAACTTACGGAAAAAGGCTGCGAACTTATACACCAACCCAATACGTTTAAATTATACAATGTGTTTGTGTAAGTTTGAAAAAGCAAATAGCAATAGAAAGTGTGAGTGCGGAAGGCAGCAGCAGAGTACGTACATTTCAGTGTGACGCTATTCATGTGTCCTATGAACTCCATAGAAAATGATTGCCGTGGTATTTTGCAAAGCTGCCCTAAGAGGACGACTGCGAGTAGTAACTCACCTCCTGGCACTACCTCGAGCGTGCCCTGAGGAAGATCGAGTGCGCCACTGCGTGCAGTGTCTCAAATGTTTGCTACTGAAAATTTTGCTTCACTGTGCGAACACTCTGTGATTGTACGTTGTTATCTCGTGAGAATGAAGCACCAGCTGATGGACTAGTATCGGGACTTTCGTAAGCATCAAGAATACCACAGTTATAGACGTCTGCAATCACTGCCCTACATGGAGAGATATGTTAATATTTATTTCCTATGCACTCATGTTCAGAAAAAAAAAACACTTTGAACAATTATAGATAGGACGTTCATATTCACAGGACATGTACATTAGTATGTTCTGCAGAAATGACTAGCATCCGGTCACTCACCACGGTTCAGTATTGTGTCCTGTTGCCTATTAGGCACAGGGTCCGCTATGGGCCCTGGTAACTTGTTCCATGCGCTGTGACGTCGACGCGTATAAGGCGCGAATGGCGTCCTGAGGTATAACCATCCATGCCGCATTCACCTGGTTCCAAAATTCATCTGTGGCGATTGGCATTGGGTCACAGCGCTACACCCGTCGTTTCACCAAATCCCACACATTTTCATTGCGACAAGTTTGGTGATCTGGCGGGCCAGGGAAAAGGCTGATATCCTGTGATACTAATAAGGCAAGTGTTCGTGCATCAACATGAGAAAGTGCATTATCTTGCTGAAAAATGGCATGTGGGGTGTTGCGCAGAAAATCCGAAGAAATTTTGGTCCTATGTCAAAGCGGTAGGTGGATAAAAAAATGTCCAGACACTCTGTGACCAAAATGGTACTGAAACATAGGATGAAAGAATAAAGGCCTAAATATTAAATGCCTTTTTCCAAACCTGTTTCACAGAGGAAGACTGCACTGTAGTTCCTTCTCTAGATTGTCGCACAGATGACACAATGGAAGATATCGAAATAGACGACAGAGGGATAGAGAAACAATTAAAATCGCTCAAAAGAGGAAAGGCCGCTGGACCTGATGGGGTACCAGTTCGATTTTACACAGAGTACGATAAGGAACTTGCCCCCCTTCTTGCAGCGGTGTACCGTAGCTCTCTAGAAGAGTGTGACGTTCCAAAGGATTGGAAAAGGGCACAGGTCATCTTCGTTTTCAAGAAGGGACGTCGAACAGATGTGCAGAACTATAGATCTATATCTCTAACGTCGATCAGTTGTAGAATTTTGGAACACGTATTATGTTCTAGTATAATGACTTTTCTGGAGACTAGAAATCTACTCTGTAGGAATCAGCATGGGTTTCGAAAAAGACGGACGTGTGAAACCCAGTTCGCACTATTCGTCCACGAGACTCAGAGGGCCATAGACACGGGTTCCCAGGTAGATGCCGTATTTCTGGACTTCCGCAAGGCGTTCGATACAGTTCCCCACAGTCGTTTAATGAACAAAGTAAGAGCATATGGACTATCAGATCAATTGTGTGATTGGATTGAAGGGTTCCTAGATAACAGAAAGCAGCATGTCATTATCAGTGGAGAGATGTCTTCCGAAGTAAGAGTGATTTCAGGTGTGCCGCAGGGGAGTGTCGTAGGACCGTTGCTATTCACAATATACATAAATGACTTTGTGGATGACATCGGAAGTTCACTGAGGCTTTTTGCGGATGGTGCTGTGGTTTATCGAGAGGTTGTAACAATGGAAAATTGTACTGAAATGCAATAGGATTTGCAGCGAATTGACGCCTGGTGCAGGGAATGGCAATTCAATCTCAATGTAGACAAGTGTAATGTGCTGCGAATACATAGAAAGAAAGATCCCTTATCATTTAGCTACAATATACCAGGTCAGCAACTGGAAGCAGTTAATGCCATAAATTATCTAGGAGTACGCATTAGGAGTGATTTAAAATGGAATGATCGTATAAAGTTGATCGGCGGTAAAGCAGATGCCAGACTGACATTCATTGTAAAAATCCTAAGGAAATGCAATGCGAAAACAAAGGAAGTAGGTTACAGTACGCTTGTTCGCCCGCTGCTTGAATACTGGTCAGCAGTGTGGGATCCGTACCAGATAGGGTTGATAGAAGAGACAGAGAAGATCCAACGGAGAGCAGCGCGCTTCGTTACAGGATCATTTAGTAATCGCGAAAGCGTTACAGAGTTGATAGATAAACTCCAGTGGAAGACTCTGCAGGAGAGACGCTCAGTAGCTCGGTACGGGCTTTTGTTGAAGTTTCGAGGACATAGCTTCACCGAAGAGTCAAGCAGTATATTGCTCCCTCCTACGTATATCTCGCGAAGAGACCATGAGGATAAAATCAGAGAGATTACAGCCCACACAGAGGCGTACCGACAATCCTTCTTTCCACGAACAATACGAGACTGGAATAGAAGGGAGAACCGATAGAGGTACTCAAGGTACACTCCGCCATACACCGTCACGTGGCTTGCGGAGTGTGGATGTAGATGTAGATGTAGATGTAGGTATGCCTACGGAGGATGTCATTCACGTACGTCAGACTGGTCACAGTGACCTGGACACGCTCCAACTATGGTTTGTGGCTATACCCAATAGCACCCCACACTCTAAGGTCTTCAGCTGGCGCTGTATGTCTTGTGCGAATACAATCGCTGTGATCCCGCTCACCCTGTCTGAATCAAACCAAACTGGGGTCATCATTTCCAAACGAACAGAACCCGGATTCGTCCGTAAACACTATCTGATGCCATTCCAGCCCCCGTGACGTCATACACCATTGCCACCTAGCACGTTTCTGCACCTTCGTCATAGGTAGGCGGAGAAGTGGACGACGTACACATAACCGATGCCGTAATAAATGGCGACGGACTGTCACCCATGATAGTGTACGACGCGTTACACTGTTGAGCTAGAGCCGAGGAGGGGGCAGATCAGTCCTGCAATGACATTGGGATGAGTTAAAATAATGTCCTAGTTGCTTCCGAAAAAATGATTTTTTTTCGTATAGTTTCAAATATGTCGTTTATTCTTCTATTACGCTCATAAAAAAAAATTGATCACCCCAGTTCCCAGAACTCCTGAAGATAGACGTTGACTGTGGATAATGTATCACAGACATAGTCGCTTTAACTGTTCAAGGATGTCACTAACCCTCCCAAAGATGTAAACAACCGCGTATGAGCAGCGCCTATTAGACGGAAGGGGTCTGACAGCCGATCATTTCCAGTCATTCCACCATGAAGGAGATACACGGCTCGTGTTGTCTGTAGTTCAACCATGCCCAGACGGTCAATACTACAGTTCAATCGCGTCCGCATTGTTACTTTGTGCCGGGAAGGGCTCTCAACAAGGGAAGTGTCCAGGCATCTAGGAGTGAACCAAAGCGATGTTGTTCGGACATGGAGGAGATACAAAGACACAGGAACTGTCGATGACATGCCTCGCTCAAGCCACTCAAGGGTTACTACTGCAGTGGATGACCGCCCCCTACGGATTATGGCTCGGAGGAACCCAAACAGCAAAGCCACCATGTTGAATAATATATTTCTTGCAGCCACAGGACGTCGTGATACGAATCAAACTGTGCACAACAGGCCACATGATGCGCAATTTCACTCCCGACGTCCATGGCGAGGCCCATCTTTGTAACCACGACACCATACAGCACCGTACAGATGGGCCCAACAACATGCCGAATGAATTGGCATCACGTTCAGCTGCCGGCCGGAGTGGCCGGGCGTCTCTAGGCGCTACAGTCTGGAACCGCGAGACCACTACGGTCGCAGGTTCGAATCCTGCGTCGGGCATTGATGTGTGTGAAGTCCTTATGTTAGTTAGGTTTAAGTAGTTCTAAGTTCTAGGGAACTGATGACCTCAGCAGTTAAGTCCCATAGTGCTCAGAGCCATTTGAACCATCATGTTCAGTTTACTGATGAGTGTCGCATATGCCTTCAACCAGACAACCGTAGGAGAATGGATTGGCATGACGTTCTCTTCACTGACGAGTGTCGCATATGCCTTCCACCAGACAATCGTAGGAGGAGTTTGGAGGCAACCCAGTCAGGCTGAACGCCTTAGACACATTGTCCAGCGAGTGCAGCAAGTTGGAGGTTCCCTGCTGTTTTGGGGTGGTATTATGTGGGGCCGACGTACGCCGCTAGTGGTCATGGAAGGCGCCGTAACGCCTGTACGATACGTGAATGCCATCCTCCGACCGATAGTGGAACCATAGCGGCAGCATATTGGCGAGGCATTCGTCTTCATGGACGAAAATTCAAGCCCCCATCGTGCACATATTGTGAATGACTGCCTTCGGAACAACGACATTGCCTGACTAGAGTGGGCAGCATATTCTTCGTACATGAACCTTATCGAATATGCCTGGGATAGATTGAAAAGAGCTGTTTATGGACGACGTGACCCATCAACCACTTTGAGGGATCTACTCCGAATCGCCGTTGGGGAGTGGGACAATCTGGACCAACAGTGCCTTGATGAACTTGTGGGTAGTATGCATGCATCAATGCAAGAGGACGTGCTACTGGGTATTAGAGGTACCGGTGTGTACAGCAATCTGGACCACCACCTCGGAAGGTCTGGCTGCTTGGTGGTACAACAAGCAATGTGTGGTTTTCATGAGCAATAAAAAGGGCGGAAATGATGTTTATGTTGATCTCTATTCCAATTTTCTGTACATATTCCAGAACACTCGGAACCGAGGTAAGGCAAAACTTTTTTTGATTTGTGTACTATAACGTATACTTTCATCGGCACAATCACGGATGTTTCTAGAGAGTAGGTCACCTTTAGCACTGGAATACTGATCAGCGTGATTTCACATTAAATGACAAAACTCAGACATTTCATGGAATCATAAATTTCGTACCACATTCGTTTCAGCGTTTGCAAACATAGGCCATAACAGCTTCTAAATTAGTCTCTGCCCTCTTTTGTAAACATCGAATGTTGTGTCCTGAAATATGAACACCACAAGCGCCATACATTGGAGGGTCCTTCCACCGGCGCAAGAAGCTGGAACAGGAAGCTGTGTCCAAAATTCATCACTTCTAGGCACTCTGATTCCCACCAACGCACGATCCTGTCCTTCAACAGGGAGGATGCAGCACGTAGGACTGTAGGTCCCAACCTTGGGGTAATTCCTCCTGAGGGGTGTAATGAAATTTTCTGAGGGGAAAAAAACAGGTAGGGTTCGGTTAAGGTTCAGTCACGAAACTAAATTGTTTTAAAAAATCATTATCATTATCTCGTTAGATTAATAATTTTTGGATAAAACTGTCAAATTTGAGCACTGACGATGGACTAGACGGCGAGGTCACAGTGAATGTATGAGCAGTAATATTTGAAATTCTGCCGCAGTTGGCGCTGACAATTAACCGCAGCCGGGTGTGGCACGTTCATTATTGGCTCTACCGAGTTATCGGCTCGCTCTTGTTCTTCTTTCATTACACTATAGTTCACTCGCCAACCGAGTCGATGGATACTCGAAGTCAATGCATTGTTGATGCCTCATATTTACTACATTCGCAAAATACATCGGATTCACAGACGAGAAACAGAAGCCAGTGCTTGAAATTTTTTGTATTCATGTGCAAAACGTTGTGTTAGAAACTTACAGTACTACCTTTCGTTTACCAATGGACATACTTAGCTGAGTTGATAAGATATAAGTATGTGTGTAGACTTCTTTCCTATTTGTAGTCGTGATCAGTAGATCAGTAGGTCCATCACACGGGGAACTATCTCCGCCACGACTATAAGATACATAAAATACCCTAAGCACAAAAAATGTTCAAACGTAGGAAAAACGATATATGTAATGTAAATAACCCTAATTAAATCCCCAAAAATATAGAAGCATCTGGGCAGCTCGCGACTTCAGAGGTAGCCAGACACAGAACCCAAAAATTATGTGGCACAACAAGTAAGTAGTGAGCTGCTCAGAATTGCAGATTGTGCTACTGAAGTGGTGACACGAACATTTCCCTAAAAGTAGCTAAGATACGCCAATCAGCACTAGACGTAGCTGGGAGAATAATAGCCCAGAAAATTCCTTTTCCGGCCTCAACTCCTAACCATCAAAATACTCGGTGTGAAAGGATCGACTCAATACAGAGATATGTAAACAGGCAGAATATGGCGCTGCTGTCGGCAACGCCTATATAAGATAACGAGTGTCTGGAGCAGTTGTTAGAACGTTACTGCTGCTACAATAGCAGGTTATCAAGATTTAAGTGAGTTTGAACGTGATGCTATAGTCGGCGCACGAGCGATGGGACACAGCATCACCGAGGTAGCGATGAAGTGGGTATTTTCCCGTACGACCATTTCAAGAGTGTACCGTGAATATCAGGAATCCGGTAAAACATCAAATCTCCGAGATCGGTGTGACCGAAAAAAGATCCTGCAAGAACGGGACAACGACGACTGGAGAGAATCGTTCAATGTGACAGAAGTGAAACCCTTCCACAAATTGCTGCAGATTTCGATGCTAGGCCATCAACAAGTGTACGCGTGCGAAACATTCAATGAAACATCATCGATATCAGCTTTCGGAGCCGATTGTCCACTCGTGTACGCTTGATCCCTGCACGACACAAAGCTTTACGCCTCCCACGGGCTCGTCAACATCGGCATAGGACTGTTGACGACTGGAAACATATTGGCTGGTAGAACGAGTCTCGTTTCACATTGTATCGAGTGGATGGACGTGCACGGGTATGGAGACAACCTCATGAATCCATGGAGCCTGCGTGACAGCAGCGGACTGTTGAAGCTGGTGGAATCTCTGTAATGATGTGGGGCGTGTGCAGTTGAAGTGATATTGGACCCTTGATACGTCTAGCTACGACTGACAGGTACGTAAGCATCTACTCATGTCCATTGTGCGTTCCGACGGACTTGGCAATTCCAGCAGGACAATGCGACACCCCCACGCCCAGAATTGCTACAGAGTGGCTCTAGGAACACTTTTCTGAGCTTATACACTTCCGCTGGCCGCCAAACTCCCCAGCCATGACCATTACTGTGCATATCTGGGATGCCTTGCAACGTGCTGTTCAGAAGAGATCTTAACCCCAAGTACTCTTACGGATTTATGGACAGCCCAGCAGGGTTCAAAGTGTGAATTCCCTCCAGCACTACCTCTGACATTAAACAAGTCCATGCCACGTCGTGTTGCGGCACTTGTGCGTGCTCGAGGGGGCCCTACACGACATTAGGCAGGTGTACCAGTTTTTTTGGTTCTTCAGTGTATATGTCTAAAAGCGTTGCAAAAGTTCGTGCCGTTGTCTGTTGTGATGCTACATACTTTATTTTGTATCTGATAAAAAGTGTTCCTCTTTTCCTCGGTCAGAGCATCGTATGTATGCCTTTCTTTTATGAGTCTAAAGGCCAACACTCTCATTTTTCTTTTTAGAGTGACTGGTTCAAGCCAATGACCAGTTATTCCAATAAAGCTCCTAAAACACAGTAACGTAATGTAGATGAATAATCAATGGACAGTCCTTGAAAACACAAGGAAAGCTCTTCTAATAATTTCCGGGTATGCAGCCGGATCCCGTCGACATTCTGCCACGATATTTATTAGAAGAACAAATACGCGGGGAAAATTTCAGAAGTCACAAGGAAAGCTGTTGAGAACTGTGTTGATCTTCACATTAAATTACATAATAGGCTAAGTAAATAAATTAAATAAGAAATAATATAATCTAAAACGAGGAATTAATGAGACTACCTTTTGCTTTACTTCATATATCGGTGGTAGTTGCCACTACATGGATATCCTCGCAAGTTCGCCTTGCATTTGGTGCTTCATTCCTTGTTCAATCTTTCGCTTACATTTTTTCTTGACATAACTGACAGAAATTTTGGCAAACCGAACCTATAAGATCTTTAAATGCCCGCTCCTGTACTATGTGGAATTATTACTTCGGTTTACATACTTTGAAGTTGAAGGGTTGCTCCGAGAGGTAAGAGTTGTTTGTTTTGATGTTGAACCTGTAATGCTATTGCTGTACACTTTTTGTGCCGTGCCCTTTGTTTTCCTCAATTTGTTTTAGGGGATGTAGGTGTTTATCTAAACGGAAGCTGGGAACTGGAAATATTAGATTGTTCATGTTTATAATTATAAACGTTGAGAATTATACTATTTAAATAAAACAGAGCCATCAGTCACCCTTTTATTTCAATACCAATAGCCACTTTTACACTGAGTTTAAAAATTTATTTCTGTTCGCAACATTGTTTGTAGCTTGTTCCGTAACATGTTGGAAACATCGTTAGTTGTTCTCGTTGCCGCCTAAACTGGCGACAAGCATGTCTACATACGTATTCGCATTATCTGCTACGCTGAACTGGCAGCAGACAGTTCACATCGTGTGTTCACCTCAAGAGCGACCCTGTGACAAGTGAAGACGAAGAATTAATGATGTGTGGTACTGCGTTAATAGTCCTCGACGAAATAAGCGGACGAAGAAAAAGACGTAGTTGTCGTTAGTAAGACGTGGCGAGAATGACACGCCGTGGGAGTTGAATTTGAAAGACGGTTCTGGTTTTCACAACTTCACTAGGATGTCGTCGTCCAATTTTCAAATTCTCAGTATTACAGGACCAGTTGTTTCAAAGAAACACACAAATTTCAGAAACTCAGTTCCTCTGAAGCGAATATTTGCTGTTACTCCTTGTTGTTTGGCAACGGGACATACCTAGCAATCCTTGTATATTTATTCCACTATTCAAATCCAGCCATATTCATATACTTCCTGCAGTTTGTGAAGCTTTGGATGAAGGATTACGTAAACGTAATTCAGTTATATTAATATCTCTGAAACATATATTAATTCGTCTTATATTTATTTTTATTTTCACATTAAAATTAATCCGAACTGTCAATATCAATACAAAAAAAACAACATATTTTGCCTCAGTTTCACTCACACTTCCAATGAATGTAAGAGAGGAATCCGCTGCTGACCATCATGAATCGCATCCGAGTTTACTACTGAATGCTGCCTCCTACATACATTCATATCTGCTTCATAGAAAGCTTCGTCATTTTTGATGTTGTTGTGGTCATCGTCCTTTCGTAGGCTGGTGGCTTACGTAACTTTCGACAAATTTTCCAGTCAGTCCTGTGGTCGATGTTGCTGCTGCGGTAAGGAGAAATGAGAGAATTGATTCATCTACTTCTTTGCTGCTGGTGGAATTTTTTGTTGGGAGTAATAGTTCTGTTTAATATTTTTCTATGACTTCGAACAAGCCAGAGGTATTTCTCGGTGACATAGAGTGAGAGAAGTTTGTAAACTTTGTTTATTGTTCACCTCATTCCGTAAACCAACACATGGAAAGACAACAAGTAACACTACAGATGAATGTTATGAATGAATGAGCAAGATTAACTGCTGCAATGGCACTAAAAAGTATAGTAACTCACACGTTTTTTAAGTACGTTGTTAAAAAGATTTAATTTCGAAACAAAAATTATTTATTTTATTTCAAAATAAAGGCTGGTGTTATGCTGTCTAGTGTCTTGGTATTCTGACAACACAATCTGTTTCATGCGAATAAAAAATAACGACACTTTATTTAAATCGTTAGCAATAAAATAACTTAGTCACAGTTAAAGTTATGTTATGGAAATAATGACGCCGTTACCAACCGTTGCCATTAAAGATAACCGTTACTAGTAACGGCTTTGCAAGTAACGTGATACTCCCCAACCCTGATGTCAGTTAATGGCTGCCCAATTCACATTGTAAGTGACAACCGACTGAAGAGGCTGTTTATGTTCAGTGCCTCTGTGAGCTGTGTTTGTAGCATTATATTTAATTTCTCTTCCTAACATTTTATATTTTATACAGTTCGGCATTCTAATGTGAACTACTAATATTTAATTCTTACCAGCTAAGAGAATTATTGATTATATAAACGCTTCTGGCATATACTCTGGTTGCCACATAAATCATGTTGTTATAATGACACAGATTTTATTGCTTGTAATGTTTTGGTAACTGACTGGTGCCCTCACCGCATATATTTATCGCGTCACTGTCAGAGACTAACAGCTGCATCAGTTCTTTCCGTATCAATACATGTGGCCGCGAAATCTTTGTACTTTTCCTGATGGAAGGCACTTTATCACAAGTGTCAGACAACCAAAGGAAAGACGAAACCCCATTTAAATTCACGGAAATATTGCGTAAATTTCGCAAGTACGAACCGCAGCTGTTGTTATGGTTAGAGTATACTCGGAAATACAGCTTTGTGGCAATCCGATATTTTTTCTTTCTAGGTCTTATCATAACTGGTCAAGTCTTTTTTCAGGACTTTTTGCAGCATTCGACAAATTGTAAATATAATGTTATAAGTACTGTTTTACGGTTCCTTCATTTTGCTGTCAGGTTACTTGTATTACTGAATCTGATGTTTTAATACAGATAAATTTTCAATTTTTCATAGATTAAAAATGAGAAAAATTTGTGGGTCATCGCGTCAAGCCATTAAGTAGGAACTCCAAAGAAACGTCACGGCATTTCGACGAACTCATCCGGCGGGAAGATCGGGTGAGTTAGCGCCCCAGTCGTCGTGCGATAGCCTCAGTGTTACTTTACCCAGGAATTTATGCGTGAAGCACTGTGAACAGGCCTGTCCTCATCTAGTGAGACGGGAGTTCAAATGGTTCAAATGGCTCTGAGCACTATGGGACTTAACTTCTGAGGTCATCAGTCCCCTAGAACTTAGAACTACTTAAACCTAACTAACCTAAGGACATCACACACATCCATGCCCGAGGCAGGTTTCGATCCTACGACCGTAGCGGTCGCGCGGTTTTAGACTGTAGCGCCTAGAACCGCTCGGCTACTCAGGCCGGCTAAGAGAGGAGTGTCCACCCATTCTCAACATGAAGATGTAGAACAAAGGGCGGCGCTTACTGACCTGCAAAGTTGAAATAAACATTCTGGTTCACGTTCATGGTAATATGAAAGAATGGACCCAAGTCACGATACGCAAAACATCTCCAAAACATCGCAGTGCACTCGATGTCTTGAATGATTTGAAAAGAGGCAAAATCACGGCTCCTCAGAACACATTACACGCCTCAGTCAGCCACAGTCCACTTCCTGTTTTACTGGGCCCATAGAAGAAATGCATCTATTTGTGCTACTTTAAGCAATGGCCTTTTACAAGGCACCAGACTCCAAATGTCTACTGCATGCAGTCTACTTTTGCTTGTGTACCGGGAAGCTTGTGAGATGGACCTGCATTTATTGACAGCAGAAATTTCGGTTCGGTTTGAAACCAACTGTAATTGGCAAGTCGTGACCCTCTTGTCCGGTCCCTAACGGTTAGGATCTTTTTATGACCGCTTTCGCCATCCCCTGTAGTTATGTTGGACAGTTTGCGCTGATACACCAACAAACTAAACAACTCCATTCTCGCTGAGTTTATGAGCTCGTCCAAACGCGGGACCTCCTGTCCGCCATTCTGTCAGGTCTCTATGCCGACCCATCTTACCGCACCCCCATTCAACCGACTGATAGGACGTACGTCAGCGGTGATGGCTCCATGACCTGCTGGTACTTTACAGCTCTCCAAAGTGTGCTTTTTAGAGGTGAGCTTACTGATTTTGACCTTTAAAAAGACGTGGGCAATCCAGTGAGCATCTTAGAGACGCTTGATCTCTGTTCCACGCGCATCTTGGTTCGCTTGGAATCACTTGAGAAGACATGTGCTTCCTGTCGTCTGTGACCGAGGTCGCAGGGGCGCTGCAACGAGGATTTCTCTCTCTCTCTCTCTCTCTCTCTTTTGCAGCGCATAGTAGTGTGGCGGCATTTTAAGCATTTTATTTTGCTACTAATAACAGAAAAAAGCAAAACAACTCCTACTCCACACTAAACGATGTGGATTCTCCACTTCTTTCTTTTGAAGAATGAATACGGCTGAACCCATCCTCACTTTGAACGTGCTTCTAGCTGCCAAGCACGTCAGACGTGATGTCCGTCATGATTATTGCACGCTCAGAAACGACCTCTTGCATCTCACGGAACATATTCCTCTCCGTGATTTGTTACAGCAGCCTAGATCACACAGTTTCTTTACGGCCGCGCGTAAAATAGCTGCGTTAATTCTGTTAGCGACTGTCGGAGAAGAACGGGGACAAATGCGAAAAATAATCTGTACTCGTCGTTGGCTTGAACAGCGAAGTCCTGGTAGAGGAATACTACATAATGCTCTTCGAAGCATACCCATACTAGTAGACCCATACTAGTGGAAGTTGTTTGCTGATTCGATTGAATTTCCATCTCATTTACGGTTTTAAATTGAATATGCTTAGACTACAGTGTCTAATTTCAGCTTAAGCATGCATGATATCCATATTCTCGATGCTGTGTTGACTATTATCACTCTAAATCAATGTTCTTCACAAAGGTTTCAAGATGGGGATTCGTTTCGTAATTTCATTCGAATGGAAGAGGAGATTTTTTCGAAGTTGCTCACCAACGTTGAAAAAGATATTTACCGGAAAGATACAAACATGAGGCGGACCGTAAAACCATGAGATGGGTACATATATTTTACACAAAGTTTCATAATAGCAAAAATTTCCATTGTGTAACTTGTGTTTACTTTCTGACATTGACCAACAGCAACATAAATATTTCTGGCCACTGGGGAAACAGTTCAGTCGTTGCCCTATGCAACAAGAATTGCAGCAAATACGTTATTTATAATAAATAACATCGAATATTGCAGATAATTGATTATTATTAATTAAATTAATAAGAAAGACTCAGAATATTTTAGGAAACAGAAGCTGAAAAATATTTGGAAGTAGCTAGACATACACCAGCTAGTTTTCACTTTAATGCTCCCGACGCTATATACTATTCTATCGCTGCGACACGGCTACAGCGCCTCGCTTATGGTATACACTGTGTAACGGCTGCATGTAAACACATCGTTACTTGATATTTAATTATAACAAAGTGTACAGAAAACGACGCACTTTTGATAGATCATCACTGTGCCGTAGCACTGAAACGACACACTTTCAAAACACAAACATTGAAATCATTAAATACAGGAAGTCTTTAACCAAAGATATGTAGTTTCATGTATTTTTACTATAACAAAGCCAGCAGTTCTAGGCGCTACAGTCTGGAACTTCGCGACCGCTACGGTCGCAGGTTCGAATCCTGCCTCGGACATGGATGTATGTGATGTCCTTGGGTTAGTTAGGTTTAAGTAGTTCTAAGTTCTAGGGGACCGATGAACTCAGATGTTAAAGTCCCATAGTGCTCAAAGCCATTTGAACCATTTTTATTATAACAAATCGTACGTAAAACGATGCGTTTTTGAGATATTCTCAGTGTGCTGATGCTTTGAAACTACGTATATTCATACCACCTAATCTATAATAAAAAATTAAAAATATTGATCTTAACTCCATAGAATAGGGCGTCTCCTAAATTCTGCTTGTGATGTAAAACAGATGTCGCACCTCACTGGCAACGCTCCTCTCCGCGAGGTAAAACCTGACACGCGGGAGTTTTCATTTCATGCTTTGCTGTGAAGTGGCACGTGGAATTCCACGCTGTGACGTCACCAGCTCCTCGTCCACGTACTTTTTTACGCCTCGTGGTAGGGTGGATTTAGTGTATTTAATGTAGAATGCAAATCTTATGTTAAAGTAACTCTATTGTGAGCAAACCAGTCGTTACTAGACAAAATCGATTATTCTGTTTTCAGGCTGGCACGCTGACAGTGCTGCGGTCGCGGAGTCGTGCTGCAGATTTTTCTTCTTTTTTTTTCGTGCACCCAGCAACCCCACTCTCTCAGGCTCCCGGTGCGCAGAGGCTCCTCCCGCGCCCACGGCTGGCCTGCTGTAGATTAATGGGGGTGGAGAACGTTTTGTGGACAGTGCTTAGTAGTTAGTAGCTGTGACTCACAGATGGCGGTTATACAGACGACAACGATGGGTATTCACCAATCAGTTTTGTTCATACACTCGAGACGTTCCTTTTGTCTTTTGCTCGGAGCTTCCGTAGCGTCGCGCAAAATCACACTTCGGGAGGCCATGCTAGAATCCACGAGCCCTTGGCAATGTGCGGAGCACGAGACAAACTAAGCGATGTGCTCCTCCGCAGATTAATCGGAAGCGTTTGTTGTAGGACCTGGATTAATTTTTCACACTGCTACACACGCAAAATTGGTCAAAATAAGGACCGCCAGCCTCGCTTTGACTCGAGAAACACGGTTAAACTTCTCACTGCTATGACAATAATCAAAGCTCTATAGCAATGCAACTTTCGAGCTCCGACCACTGAACTGGACTGTGTTCGCCGTAAACAGCTCTGCACTCCGCCCCCCTCTGGCTTCTTGTAGTTCTCGTCGCCGATAATCACCACAACAACAAAACAGGAATGTGGGAGTAGTTCAAAGTCAATAGGGAAAGAATCATTAAAAAAACCGCTACTTCGATTTGCATGGAAACAACAAAATTTAATGGTATAAATTAACCCTATCCTAGTCCGCCAATTTCGTCCAAACCCACCTCCAGCTAGCTAACGGCTCCATGCTCTCTTCTGAGGTCAGTTTTTCCGAACAGGTCCAAGCTCAGAATAATTGGAAATACCTAAGTAAAGTTACACATCCACTCCCGGGAATGCATTTCGGATTCTTCCAGTGTGCCGTATTGCACTAAGTCTCTCGACACAGAAATGCAGTAAAATGCGCTAAGAACTATCGAGAGTCCACGACTCCAATACGCAGGAGAGCTGTAGACTGAGCTCTCGATTCTGCGATCTCCCAAAATGCTTCGCGAAATTATTTAACGTATAGACCCTTCAGATAATTAAAATCCGGTGACATCCTCATCGGCCATTTCATGCTGCTGCCGAAAGTGCTGTGCTGCCTTATGTCAGAACATAAAGAACTTTCTCTGCTGTGGATGTTGGAAACAGCCGACGTGTGGAAATTACTCTTCCTGTAAACCAGCTCTCTACGATTTTTTCAGAACCCATTTAGGAGGATTATGGAAAGACCGGCCCATCATCTCCAGCCTGAAGGAAGCCTCCTGCCACAGAACGAATCGTAGACAGTAGAGTAGGCACGGGACGAGCATACTTCAACAAAACTTGCCATCTACATGTGGTCCAGAGGCAGAAAAAAATTCAGAGCGTATATTTCCCTTTGTGATGACACTGTCCGTTTTCTTCCGGGACACATGTTACACTACACGCCCTTAGTGAGGTGATTCAGAAACATCGCTGTCGTTTTGTCAAAGTAAGAATTCTGCAACTCATTTCACCGGGTACTGGGCCGGCCGCTATCATTACAAATCAGATGAGACCCAACGGATCTGCAGCTATTTAAAGGCAACTGACAATGCTAATACGATCACAGAGACGCATGCCAAGATACACTGATCAGCTAGAACATTATGGCCACCGACCTACTATCGATATAAGCCAGTCCAGGCGATAGCAGCGTCACCTGGAGACGAATGGTGCTAGTCTGACACATGGACGGTGCGTGTAGTATCACTGAGCGTGCTGTCCGTGTGTAGGATGGGAAAGGCGCGCAATCTATCTGAGCTTGACCGAGAGCAGATTGTGATGGCCTGGCTTTACTGCACGAGCATTTCGGAAGCTTGCACCACACGTCGGGCGTCCGAGGAGTGCTGCGGTGATTGTCTTCAACACGTGGCGAAACCAAGGTGAAACCACGTCCAGATAGTCGGATCAGTGCGGGTGTTTTGTGACAAATATACTCCACGATTAAATAAAACGGCTCAAAATAAATAGAGTGCAGTCCTTCCTTACTTTCGTGAGCATCACAGCCCAGTCTGAGCGGTTTTTGCGCAAAAACGGCAATCTGGTCAGACTGTGAGTGAGTCAACAAATAACTGGACAAATTTATCTGTAGAGGAGCTACAGGTCTGGATTGGAATGAATATATTCAGGGGGGGGTGTGGTTGTGTTGCCAACTGTAGTGCACTACTCGAGTTCAGAGCCTGCCTTAGGTCAGCCTTACAGATCGAAACATACGAGATGCAAAAGTTTCAAAAAGATATGTCCCACATAAATAAAGTACACTCCTTCCTCCTTCCATCAGCCTATGCACTGAAATTATGCCTCGTGATGACTGGGTGTTGTGTGATGTCCTTAGGTTAGTTAGGTTTAAGTAGTTCTAAGTTCTAGGGGACTGATGATCATAGATGTTAAGTCCCATAGTGCTCAGAGCCATTTGAACCATTTGAACTGAAATTATTTCCGAGAATTAGTTCAAATGGTTCAAATGGTTCTGAGCACTATGGGGCTTAACATCTATGGTCATCAGTCCCCTAGAACTTAGAACTACTTAAACCTAACTAACCTAAGGACATCACACAACACCCAGTCATCACGAGACAGAGAAAATCCCTGAACCCGCCGGGAATCGAACCCGGGAACCCGGGCGTGAGAAGCGAGAACGCTACCGCACGACCACGAGCTGCGGACAATTAGGAGTTGTTTGGCTATTTGGACGCAATTTTTTTGCATTATTTACGAGCGGTTCGCATGTCTGTAGGCTGTGCTATGCGTTATTTTTAACTGTTTACAATTAGCAAGCGGGTGTCTAGAGCATTATAAACGAGTTATGTAGGAGTGGTTTGCAGGTCTGTATCGCGTGGGACATGTCGGTGTGTGTGTTCTGTGATACATATTCACCATCCCTAAATAAAGTAAATTCATTCCTCCATCCATGGGCCTAGTGCAGGTGAGTCCTTTTACCCAAAACGCGTAGGAAGAGGTTGAGTCCTGGTAGATTAGCTTAGTGGTGATGAGCTGAAGTCACTTTTCTTTACTGCCAGAATTCAAACTCAGCTCTGGTTCCTAGGAAGAGGTGGCGGTCTGGTCCTCAAAAGGTAGTTGAAATTAGGTAGTTGAACACCTCTGCTTACGTATATGAAATTGTAAATTGAATTATTTAATATGATTAAAATTGAAATGGAATTAAGTACTTAGGTAATTGATAGGTTGGATGAGTGATGTGGGACTTAGCATATTTACATAAGACTATGTCCGTTGCGTGTATGGAGGGTGTGTGACGTAAGTGGTCGGACGTCAGCGGAGCGGCAGCGCGGCGAATGTCCAGTTATAACGTGCGTGCGAGAGAGAGTCAATTAGCGAGCGTTCTAGTGCCGACCAAACATGCTGTTATACAGTCATGGCAGATCCCACTGTCGAGCAAACTTTGGGGCCAAAAGTGTAGTACGGCGTTCTCGCGTGGACTGTGAATGGTCAGCATCGACAGGTTTGAACGTGCCCAGGAAAACAACTTTCGCGCCAAAAGTGTGGCAGGGCGTTCTTTGTGGAATGGCCGACCGTTTTGTGTGATAAGCTCTGAGACAAACAATTTTGGCTGGAAACGTGTGGAGGCGACGAATACACGTGGTGAACGGACAAGGGACTGCTGTGACGTCAAACTCGGCAAGTTCCACTGTGTCTAGCGAAAACATGTTTATAATGTGGGAGCGATCGCTGGCTGTCCCCAGCACATCGGCCACTGGAGTGCGCCACCAGCCCAGCGCGAGCGGCCGCCTCTCATGAGAGGCGTCGGCAGTGGGTCGGCGGGGCCAGGGGGTGGCGAAGATTTGAACTAATTCAGTTGGAGCGCGGGCGTCGTGGCGACTTCACTGCGATATCAAAGATTGTACTGATTGTGTTGGAGAACAAGTGATGACCGTATTGCTTGAAATAAAGACTTCAGTCCCTTTCCCCCTGCAAAATCAAAGGACGTGACTTAGGTTACTACATGTGCATTTTATTATTTGACGTGATTTTGATAGGTTACCAGTGAAACAAGATAAGTGACGGTGAAAGTTCGTACGTGTGATAGATTATGGTGTTCGAATTTGAACTTGTGACAATTTTTTGCTATGGATGTAACGCAAATGGCTTTCTTCCCCCGAAATCGTACATCTTGAACAAATAATAAATGATAATAAAGAACAGAAGTACAGTTTTCGAGACATTATCGTGTTGGAATTTGAATTTGGCGCAATTTCCTGATGCAGGTAGGCCAATAATAATAATAAATAATAATAAATGGTGAATGATAATGAATAATAATCAATAATAAGAAAGACAAGTACGGTATTGCAGCCATTATGGTGATGGAAATTGGAGCTAATTTTCTAGTGGAGGTAGGCCAATAATATAAAATAATAATAATAATAATAATAAATGATAATAAATGATAATGAATGATAGTCAATGTTAATAAATGATAATGAATGATAATCAATGTTAATAAATGATAATGAATAATAATAAAAACAAGTACGGTTTTGCATGCATAATCTTGTTGGAATTTGAATTTCGCGCCTATTCTTTCTGGAGGCCTTTTTTCCCACCAAAATTCAAAATTACCGCCATTTTTTTTAAGGTTAGGTTAGTGGACATAGCACAATTGGCGTATTTTCCCGCCAAAAGCCGCCATCTTGGATGACATCATGCACTGTTGCCAAGTCTACATGCCGCCATATTGGATGACGTGATCGCCGCCATCTTGAATAAATTTGGCAACAATGCAGCATGTCGTAGGACATAAGTTGCTCTACTCTACTCATATTATGCCGGTTTACGTTACCGCTTGTGGTGAATGATGCTTCGTCGCTAAATATGACGCGTGCAAAAAATCTGTCATTGTCCCGTAATTTCTCTTGTGCCCAGTGGCAGAACTGTACACGACGTTCAAAGTCGTCGCCATGCAATTCCTGGTGCATAGAAATACGGAACGGGTGCAATCGATGTTGATGTATCATTCTCAACACCTACGTTTTTGAGATTCCCCCATTCTCGCGCAATTTGTCTGCAACTGATGTGCGGATTAGCCGCGACAGCTACTAAAACTCCTACTTGGGCATCATCATTTGTTGCAGGTCGTGGTTGACGTTTCACATGTGGCTGAACGCTTCCTGTTTCCTTAAATAGCGTAACTATCCGGCGAACGGTCTCGACACTTGGACGACGTCGTCCAGGATACCGAGCAGCACACATAACACACGCCAGTTGGGCATTTTAATCACAATAGCCATACATCAACACGATATTTACCTTTTCCGCAATTGGTAAACGGTCTATTTTAACACGGGTATCACGAAGCAAATACCGTCCGCACTGGCGGAATGTTACGTTATACCACGTACTTATACGTTTGTGACTACTGGAGCGCTATCTATCACAAAGCGAAAAATGTGGTCCAACTAAAACATTCATATTTGTTTACGTACTAACGTATATGTAGTAAAAATGGGGATTCATTTTAAAAAAAAAACACAGTTGATATCCGTTTGACCTATGGCAGTGCCATCTAGCGGGCCAACACTAGCGCCATCTGGTCACCTCCTTCAAGCTAGCCGAGTTTCGTTCTTTGTAGTTTTTTCGTTTGGTGCTTATTTCGTGAGATATTTGGTCCAGTCATTATCAATGTGCCACCCTGTATATGAATGATCTATGGGTAACATCTGAAGCTCGATGAGGCCGTCCGTAGATGTTGCAGTTGTCTATAAGAAGGTAGCAACGCAAGAAGGCGGCCGAGAATTGCTGGAACACCTGCAGAGGATCCGTGATACGTGCAGGGAAAACAGTTGACACGGAACATAAGTAAATGTAACGTACTGCACATACAAAGGCGAAGAAATTCACAACTGTACTATTACAATACTGCCGACAAATCAAATAGTGAATGTTCTAAAAGGCCTTGAAGTAAGCATCTGGAGCGACCTGAAATAAAATGACCACGTAAGACAAACAGTAGAAAAAGCAGATGACAAGCTGAGAATCAATGGGAGAATCTCAAGAAAATGTAATTTATCCACGGAATAAGTGGCTTACAAAACACTTGTTTGACCGATTACCGAATATTTTTATCGGCCTGGGAGTATTACCTTGTTGGATTAATAGAAGAGATACACAAATTCCAAAGAAGAGTGGGCGAGAGCATTACGAGATGCTCAAAGAACTCCAGTGGTAGGCGCTACAAGCGAGGCATTGTGCATCACGAAGATACTTCTGATAGTCCGAGAGAGTATCCGGGAAGAGACGGAGAATATTCTATTTCTTCCTGCCTCCATTATCTCACCAAAAGTATTCGAACTCCTATTAGTGGACAATAAGACCGGGCGCTCCGGTCTTTATCTTTATGATGGTTTGAACTCAATTGGGGATACTTTCAATGATTGTCAGAAGGTAGTGAAATTGAGCGCTGGTCTGGGGCGAAGTCAACGCTCTAAAACATTCCGTAGATGTGCCAATTGGTTCAATTTGGGGCTACGGGCAGGTCAATCCATTTCAGGAGTGTTATTGTACACGAACCATTGCCTCAAAGATGTTGCTTTATAACATGGTAAATTGTGATGCTGAAACAGTCATCCTTCTAAACTGTTCCTGTAGTGTATGCAGTACATAATGCTGTAAAATGTGTTCATATCCTTCCGCATTTAGCGCTTTGCTTAGCGCAATAAGAAGACCACATTATAGGCGCTAAAAACACTCCCATACTATAACACCACGACCTCTGTACTTTACTGCTGGCATTAAGCACAATGGCAGGTAACATTCTCCAAACACAAACGCTTCCATCGGATTGCCACAGGATACCGTAGGCTACCGTAGACAGTCATACGTAAGTAAGCGTAAGCTACGATAGTTTTCCAAGGAGCTTTGTTCAGTTAAGATCTAATCGCATTATCTGCACGTTAGGTGTATTGCATACTTATCGGTTCAAAATGGTTCAAATGGCTCTGAGCACTATGGGACTCAACATCTGAGGTCATCAGTCCCCTAAAACTTAGAACTACTTAAACCTAACTAACCTAAGGACATGACACACATCCATGCCAGAGCCAGGATTCGAACCTGCCACCGTAGCGGTCGCGCGGTTCCAGACTGAAGCGTCTAGAACTGCTCGGCCACACCAGCTGGCATACTTACCGGACGTCACCTCATTTCGATCACTTCGTTTGCGTATGCGATAAGTAGCTTACTAGATTCCCCTAGAAACTGAATGAGGTTATATAAAGGACTGCATAACCTACACAAAATTTCTGTTCTACATAGTTCTCCACCTGTCTATTACCGAAAATGTAATAGTATTTACATCAAAATTAAAATTTTCGACGTTTAATTCAAGTTTTATTCGAAGATTGTTCATTTGTAACATGAAACAGAGGGATGTTGTAGTAAAAACAAAAAATAAAAAAGATACAAATCTACAATAGAGTGCTAGGAAACACATTTTCTAAAAAAAGGTAAAAGTAAAAAAACTGCGAAAGGAAAACATATCATACAGCACTTCAATACTTCGTTGAGCTTATATGAAACGTGTTTCCGTTATTCATAAACAACTTTAGCACATATCAATAATAACAGGAAGCGCTTCCATTGGATCGTGATGAAGAACGTTCTATTGAATAAAAGAAACGAAAATCAAAAATGTTTTATTTGAAACAGCAACATCTTTCAGTTGCTTCTCAACACAGTCGCCACTCCGACTAGACATTCGTGGTACCTTTTTACCAGCTTTCCAGTACCCTCGTTAAAGAAGGGAGTGGCCTGTGCTTTCCGCCAATTCTTTACGCTAGTCTACATCTCGTTATCTGTGCCAAAATTTTCTTTTCAAAGCCAGTGGTTCGTGTGTGCAGAGATGACTGTCAAGGAGAGCCAGTTGGGTATATTGCATGCTTATCGGTTCAAAATGGTTCAAATGTCTCTGAGCACTGTGGCTGCTCACACACTTCCCTTCTAAAACGCTGCAGGAGCATCTTCATTGCCCCTGCAGAGTGCAGCCGAGAATTTTCATGAAGAAGGAAATGCATGGCAGTTATATTATGTGGACTGCATGACATCAGACGTAATCTCTCACAAGGCCCCCAAACTTGGTGGGAGACCCTATTGTTCTAGTCATCTTTATGTGCTCACTGTGCACTCAGAACTGAAAAGCGCGACTAGACGCGATGACGAGCATACTAGAGACAGTGCTCAACAGGCCTGGGGAAAGCTTCACCGGATTTCCATTGTGGTTCCCACTTCGCGCCATGTCGGACCTTACTTTCCGAATATTCCTCGTATGTGCAAAAACAAAAAACAAGAAAGAGAAGTCGTCGGCTTCCAGTTTCTCTAACACATTCATTTACCTTACTTCCCTTACCAGTGCTACAGTCCTACCATTTATTGCGTCATTTACGTAGTGCACCGAACCGTTGTTTTGGGGCCGCGCGGGGTAGCCGAGCGGTCTCAGGCGCCTTGTCACGGTCCGCGCGGCTCTCCCCGTCAGAGGTTCTCCCTCGGGCATGGGTGTGTGTGTTGTCCTTAGCGTAAGTTAGTTTAAGTTAGATTAAGTAGTGCGTAAGCTTAGGGCCCGATGACCTCAGCTGTGTGTTCCCACAAGACCTTCCCACTACCACGTTGTTTTGGTAGCGTGTAACTCTAAACATGGTTCATAACTCCAAACCTCATGTTTACAGTCTGGAACTGTCCAGTGGCATCGCTGTTTACACCAACTCAGGCGTCGAATTTTGTTTCATTATTATAATTATTATTATTTATTATTTATTTTATGGCCTTCATTGGACCACTCTAGTCAAAAATACAAACTTCTAAACAAGTTGTTACACAGGGATACAATTTGGTTCAACAATAACTTAATATGATAGTTAGGTAATATAATTATTAGAGTCTATTCTTATATGAAAGGGTTTTGCTCTTCTGTCTGCCCAATATTTCTTCATTCTTTCAGATATTTTCTTTCTTTCTTCACCTGAGACAACTCTTCCTGTATTCCTTTTATTGATTTTCATTTGTAATCTGGTTTGCGGGTCTTGCAGTATTCTGGTTTTCTCTGTCTTGTTTTTTAGGTCATCTACTGTAATTTGAAGTTCTTGTATATCTTCCTTAATTTCTGTGATCCATTTAATGTCGCTCTTGCTATTCCACAATTTTTGTATTATTTTTTTTACTAATTCTGTTTTCTGGAGTTCTCATCATGTGTCCAAAGAATGAGATGCGTTTCTTCCTGATTGTGCTCATGACTGGTTCTATTTTCTTATATACTGCTTCATTTGATGCTATTCTCCAATGTCCGTTTATTTTATACTGTTTATTTATACATGTCCTAATTATTCTTCTTTCTATTTTTAGTATTCTGTCAATTTCTGCTGTATTAGTTCTTTTGAAGATAGATAGTTTCAGCTGCATACGTTATTTCTGCTTGTGTAACTGTTTTATAGTATTTTAATTTTGAATCTATAGATAGACTTTTTTTGTTGTATGTAGTTTTGGTAATGTAATTTGCATAGTTGAGTTTTTTATTCTATTCTGCCATGATGGCTCCTCATTTAGATTGTATGTTATTATTTCGCCTAAATATTTAAATTTATCAACAATTTTGATTTCCTGTTCTCCTATTGTAATTTTGTTTGCAAGTGGTGGATCAGTTAGCATATCTCCGTTTTTTCAAATATTCTAAGGCCTACTTTCTCTGCTATTTCTTGTAGTGATTTCACTTGTTGCCTGGCTTCTTGAACGGTACACCCTAGAGAGCAAGATCATCAGCAGCCTACTTTCTCTGCTATTTCTTGTAGTGATTTCACTTGTTGCCTGGCTTCTTGAACGGTACACCCTAGAGAGCAAGATCATCAGCAAATCCCCAGCAGTTTAAGGTAATATCATCTTTTACACTTCCAATTCTTATCCTCTTTAGATTGTCCTTGTACCATTCTCTCATTATGAATTCCAGTGCACACTTGAAAATTAATGGTGATAGGCAGTCACCTTGTCTTGAGCCTGTTTTTATGAGGAATGGTTCCGAAATTTCTCCTCTAAACTTCACTTTTGATTTGGTGTTGGTTAGAGTGAGTTGTATTATTTTAATTAGTTTTGGATGGAGTCCTAGATTTCTTAAAATTTTTAATACTGAAGGTCTGTGGAGACAGTCATAAGCCTTTTTAAAATCTACCAATGTTATTGCCAGAGGTTTGTTCCGTTTCTTGTAGTATGCCATAATCAATTTTAAACTAATTATCTGTTCTGCACAGCTTCTCCATGGTCTGAAACCTCCCTGATATTCCCCTAATTCCTGTTCTAATTGCTCCTTGATTCTTTCATATAGGATCTTGGATAGAATTTTGTATGTGCAGTCTAGGAGAGAGATTCCTCTGTAGTTGTCTGGGTTGCTCTTATCTCCCTTTTTGTGTAGTGGGTGGATGATAGCTGTGGTCCAATGTTCGGGAAATTGTTCTGTTATCCAAATTTTTGTTAGAGCCATGTGTAAGGTGGTCTTGACTGTGTCACTTGCATATTTCCACATTTCAACAAAAACCTGGTCTTTTCCACATGCCTTATAATTTTTTTGTTCTTTAAGAATTTTTTCTACTTCTTGCAAAGTTGGAGGGTCTAGTTTGTTAGGTTTTTTTTATTGGAGTATTTATGTTGATTTGTAAGGGTTCTTTGGGTTCCTCGCAATTCATAAGTTTGTTAAATGCTTTTGCCATGATTTCTGCATTTTCCTTGTTACTGTGTGTCATACTTCCATCTTCATCTTTCAGTATTAGTGTAGGGGCCTCATATCGTTGTAGTTGTTTCCCAAAGATTTTGTAGTAGTTCCTGGAGTTTTTATGATAATTACCTTCTATAGACATTATAATATCTTTATGAAATCCTCTCTTGATTCTTCAAATATTTTGAGTGAATTTTTTTCTTTCATTTTTTTAGGTTGATGGCGTTTCCTTCAGTTTTATGTGTTTGAAACTTTAACCATGCTTGGTGTCTATCTTCATGGAATTTGTCACATTCTGATGTCCACCATGCATGTTTCCTTCGTGGGTTCAAGGGAGCTAGGTTCTCTGCTTCTTTTTTAAGATTAGGCACTAGTTGTTCTAGATCATCTGTTAATTTGATGGTTTGTGTTATTTGTTGGTACTTATTATTTTTAATTAGCTGATGTGGGTCAAAACTCCTTTTTATTTTATTAGTTATTCCGGTCCTCTTCTTTAACGGAGTGAATTTGATTTTAATTTTAACCATATAATGGTCTGAGACTGTGTCTACTCCTCTGAGTACTTTAACATTGTTGATCTCTTTATGAAAATTTTTGTCCATACAGACATGGTCTAGCTGCCATTGGTCCTTCCTCCAGTCTAGATGTTTCCATGTTTTAAGTTTATTTGGCTTCCTCTTAAAGTTTGTTGATTTAGATATAAGGTAGTGTTCTCTGCAGAGTTCTACAAGTCTTTGACCGTTTTTGTTTGTAAATTTATTTCATTATCGTAGTTTGTATTAAATGTATGTCTGAAGCACTCGTCTCAGCAAGTGAAGGCACTAACGCAGGCTATAGTGGTGATTAGTTCGAACTGAAATTGTTGAAGATATCGTATTTAGAAGTGACTTTTGATATATAAATGTTATTTGTGAAGCGTGTGGAGGATTTACAGATAAAAACCTTAGAAAAGGCAAAGAAACTTATCCATTTCTTTATTAGCAGCTAATTAAACAAGGCTACAAAACTAAGTCTATATAACTGTACACGTCTTTCAAGAATGCTCTACGAAACTTGCCTTGGAGCACAGAAGCAAACCGTACATACAAAACATACAGGTGGCATAAAAAAAGGCTACGGTGGTTCTTAGGAGGGAACAGATATTCTTGAATAACAGATTTACACCACAGCGCCCAGATAAAGACGCTGGAGGAAGAAATTTCGATTCTTCGTACAGTACTTCCTCACAATTCGATCAGGCCCGTGGGACAGTCAGGTACCTACAACGTATCGTAAGGAAGTGGTTTATAAGTAATAAGGTGCTTGTTCGACGACTCTTGGGAGCCTTACCAGGTAGGAGTGACAGAAGAGATAGAGAAGATACAAGAAAGAGAGGCACCTTTCGTCACGGGGTTGTTCGGTTGACGCGTTATGGATACGCTCAACAAATTCCATTGGCAGATGTTAAAAGAGAGGCGTTGTGCATCATGGAGAGGTTTACTATTCAAATTTCGAGCGAGTAGTTTCCGGGAACAGTCGAACAACATATTACTTCCTGCCACATACGTTTCGCCTAATGACAACGACGAGAAAATGCGAGAAATTAGAGCCTATACAGAGGCTTACCCACTATCATTCTCCCCACTTGCCATTCTGCGTGGAACAGGATAGGGGGGATTAGTGGTAACAAAAGTACCCTCCGACACACGCCTTGGGTGACTTGCGGAGTATGATATAGAAGTAGTATGGGAATCATGAATTATCGACCCTAATTTCCTAGAACATTAATAAATGAGAACTGAGTCTTAGCACAAGACTGAAAGTGATAGTGTGCTATGAATTGTAGCAACTTGTACTTTCTGCGCAACTAGCTGGATGAGGTGACACTGCTCTTGCTCATGTCTTTGGCCAGAGGTCAGGAGGTGAGCTGCCGCGGGGCCTACGAGATATATGGGCCCTTCAACGAACTAGTAACATCACACTAGTCGCTTTACCGTCACACTTGGCGAACGCTCGATTCCGTGCAGAGCCTACGGAAAGTCAATATTTAATTGAAAGGATACCCATTAAAGGTATCCTATCGATAACTTGCAAGCATTTAAACACGCGGTCAAGAATCATTAACTAAACTAAACTCAGTCCGAACAGACCATGAAGGCCCAACGGTACCGACCGGCCGCCGTGTCATCCTCATCCCACAGGCATCACTGGATGAGGATATGGAGGGGCATGTGGTCAGCACACCGCTCTCCCGGCCGTTGTCAGTTTTCGTGACAGGAGCCGCTACTTCTCAATCAAGTAGCTCCTCAGTTTGCCTCACAAGGGCTGAGTGCACCCCGCTTACCAACAACGCTGAACAGATCGGTTGGTCACCCACGCAAGTGCTAGCCCAGCCCGACAGCGCTGAACTTCGATGATCTGACGGGAACCGGTGTTCCCACTGCGGCAAGGCCGTTGGTCAAGAATTTTTACACCCGTCTCAAATAGTTACTCGCTCCCACCGGAGATGGCCGCTGGCACTCGTAAGACTAGCAGTGTCAGATACTCTGACGTAGGTGCCGCGGCCTGTCTTTCTCGTGGGCCTCGGGTGCCATGGTGCGACACGTCACCTGCTCCACTCACGACGTGGAAACGTCTCCCGGGCCCACACCGCGACCGTGGGGAGCGGTCGGGAGCCTGCGGCTGCTCACTAACAATCAGCAGTGGACGTGGTTGTGCTGACTGGTAAAGGCAGAGGTTGACGGAAGCGTGCCGCGCTTACGGGTGGGGACAGCGGGGCAAGAGATGCCGCGAAGCCAATGAAAGCCTCCAGGGGTAGCCGAGCTACTAGGCGCTGACGAACCGAGAGGTGGAGTCAGGCCCGTATTGGGGAATTGGCCAGATTCATCCGAAGCAGCGCAGAAGGCTGAATGCGCCGCAGTGGCCGTAATGGGACTCGCGGAGAGTCGGTCGGTGTACAACCAGCGAGCACGAAGTCTACTGCGGAGAAGCCGGGATTTCGAATCCATTACAGGTTACTGTGTGACGTGGCCGCAGAGTGTGGAAACAACAGCCCAGTATGGTGGCTGGTGTCTTCCCCGCACGAAAGGATGACGATTCCAGTAGATAGCGGGTCGCTGGTGGCCGAGCGGTTTTAGGCTCTTCAGTCTGGAAACGCGCGACCGCTACGGTGGCAGGTTCGAATCCTGGCTCTGGCATGGATGTGTGTGATGTCCTTAGGTTAGTTAGGTTTAAGTACCTCTAAGTTCTAGGGGACTGATTACCTCAGATGTTAAGTCCCATAGTGCTCAAAGCCATTGTAAGTAGGCTGTTTAGGTTTTCTCGTTGGTAACGCCACGTAGCGCTCTGTATAAAAATCACTGGCTGTGCTGTGTGCAGTCTGTGGCTAGTTTGCATTGTTGTCTGCCATTGCAGTGTTGGGCTGTTGGCTGTTAACAGCGCGTAGAGTTGCGTAGTTGGAGGTGAGCCGCCAGCAGTGCTGGATGTGGGGAGAGAGATGGCTGAGTTTTGAAATTTGTAAGACTGGATGTCATGAACTGCTATATATATTATGACTTTTGATGATATTAAGGTAAATACATTGTTTGTTCTCTATTAAAATCCTTCATTTGCTAACTATCCCTATCAGTAGTTAGTGCCTTCTGTAGTTTGAATCTTTTATTTAGCTGGCAGTAATGGTGCTCGCTGTATTGTACTAGTTCGAGTAACCAAGATTTTTGTGAGTTGAGTGATTTGTGAAACGTATAGGTTAATGTTAGTCAGGGCCTTTCTTTTGTAGGAATTTTTGAATGTCAGATTGCGTTGCGCTAAAAAATATTGTGTGTCAGTTTAAGCACAGTCTTGCACAATTTTTCAGAGGGGACGTATCATATGTCGACCCTTAGCCGAGGGTACCTCACTGGAATTTTCAGATTTTTTCTTTTAGTTTGTGTAATTAGTGTAGATTTTGTTTATTGCTAGCGTGTAATTGCAGAGAGAATCTCCTTTGTAGTTGTAGTCTTTCATTGTTGTACAGTAAAACAGGTGTGGCACGCATGTAAATCTGCAGTTATTTCGCAGCTGCGCTTGCAATTAACTAGACATTATTTTCAGTGCTATGTTAATGTGTTCTCTTATTTTTGCTCTTCAAATTGTGTCTTTCTGTGTTGTCATGTGAAATAATGTGACAATAATGACGTGTGAAAAACGTAATACTAGGCTCCAAAATAAACTGAGAAATGACAGTGAAGACGAAAGCAGTATGTTAGCGCCACCATGTAATGAATCAACTAATGTTCAAAGTACTAATTTTGTAGTTGTGCATAGGGAAATGGAGCAGGATGCAAATAACGGTGTAGGCAGTGAAACAATTAGTGAACAGGGAAGCATTATCGATCGATCGGTCGGCAACAGCTCGCCTCAGTATTCCGAAATGACAGGACACAATCTTGCAAATACTGTAGATTCAGGTTTTGTGTCCTCATCGTTTTCTCAAATAAATCAAGACACATTTTCTGCTTTTCAAAATGCTAATATTGTCGGTTCAAATGCACTGCCGAGTAGCACTGAGGAACATGTTTCAGACACCAGTGCACTGTTATTACAGTTAATGCAACAAATGGGACAAAGACTACAGAAGTTAGACACAACGCTTGAACAAAATCAGAAACAAATGGGACAAAATCTTCAAAAGTTAGACACAATGGAACAGCACCAGAGACAAACACAGCAACAGTTAGACACAATGGAACAAAATCAGAGACAAACACAGCAAAAGCTTCAAAAGCTAGACACAATGGAACAAAATCAGAGACAAACACAGCAAAAGCTTCAAACGTTAGACACAATGGAACAAAATCTGCGGAAGTTAGACACCACGCTTGAACAAACACGTGAAGATTTAACTAATGCGTTACATAACATTGAATCGAAATGTCAAAAAGTCTGTAATGACGTAAAAACACAAATTTGTGAGCATTTTCAACCTATTTTTTCGCGGCATGAAAATGCATTACAGAATCACGAAGCAGCCATAAAAGAACTGCAAACTATTGTTTATGAAAATCATGAGACCTTTGCAAGCTAAAATTGACTCAGTTGCATCTACCGATTCGGTTACGAAACTTGCAAAAACTCAGGAAAACTTAAAGGACACAGCAGATACGATTTCAACACAAATGGACACTCTGAAACTTGGTTCAGAAAAACACACAGAGGAAATAATTTCACTATCGGATAAAGTAGCCGAACTTTCAGATCAGTTCACTAACTTATCTACAAAGGTAGATGATGATCTGAATGACCCACGACCTGTAGCCTTCACTGACGCTGAGGAGTATGAACAAATTAGAAAATTCAAACAAAATCAAAATCAAATCAATACACAGTACAAAAGAGAAATCCGGCAAATACAAGATCAGTTGGCACAAGTAATGCAAGAATTACATATTTCAGATGACACTCGCGCTCCAGTATGGGAAGAGGGACATAGAAATACGGAACAACCACAAAATAATAACACAGGACACTTCGGAAATTATGAAAGAAATTGGCAAGGCGCATTGGATTTTGAGATGGAACCGCCCAAACGAAGTAACAATGAGCGATGTGCGACTCGCCGACACGACGATTTGACTACAAGCTGTTCATTACTACAGGTAAATTCAAAACATTTAAGAATTCTGACAACGACATTCATCCACAAGCATGGCTTCATCAATTCTCTCATTGTTGTCTTCCCAACTGGTCATTGGAGCACAGGTTAGAATTTATGTGTGGCTACTTGGAGAATGAACCAGCTGTAAGAATGCGATCGGTCATTCACGATTGTCACAGTGAAGGAGAATTTTCTCATGCCTTCCTCTCAGCGTATTGGTCTCAAGCTACACAAGACCGAGTAAAACATAGCATTATTATGATGAAACGTTTCGAACAATCTGAATTTTCCAGTCTAATGAAATATTTTGAAGACCTGTTGCATAAGATCAGTATCTTTCAAACCCATACAGCCCGTCAGAACTCATCCGCATTTGCTTAATCAAACTGCCTGAACATTTACGACATATTATTTTAGCAGGACGATGCAAAGACGACATTGAAGCTGTTCAGGGACTGTTACAAGAACTGGAAATTGACACTGACAATCGCGGAACGCGAAAACAGGAGCACAACAATTACAGGTCACACCTGTCATAATTCCGCGATGACAGAAATAATACACGACAAGGCTATTCGTACAACGTAAATCGTGACCAAAACAGACACCACCTGTATGACAACTGTTGGCAGAGTAGTAATAATTACAGGGAAAGATCACCTCTCCGCGGTAATGACTATCATAGAGACAATCAGAGAAACAGACAATTTGGGAACCAAAATAATTATTATCAAGGGAGACGGAATAACTTAAGACGCAACGGTCCAGCGCGCAGTTACGATTCAGGGAGAAATTCTCCACCACGTGACCGACAACAAATTAATTACAGAAATTACCGACATGACAACAGACGATATGATCGTAACGACAGACCTGAATTGCATCAGAACTGGCGGGATTCAATCAGAGCAGGGCCCTCTCGCCAAGGTGAATTTGTAGAAGTTAGGTCTCCTAATCCCAATAAAGACGTGCGCCAACAAAGAGACAGACAATGACTCGCACCGCAGGCAGCCACTTGCGCCGGCTGGCTCAGAGAAAAATAACATAGACGTTAACCTTGAGAAAAATTTTAGCATTCCTTACCGACGTATACAACATGATAATTGCTTCGAAGTTAAAACTCTGCGCACTGGAAAGGGTAAAAGATTGCACCACATTTCACAGGTAAAACCGTTTATTGATAGATAATCTGCCTTTTAACTTTGTCTTTGCCATATAACTTTTCACTTTACATTACTAGTATGCTTTGTCAGAATTAGAATCTGTTGACATGCAACAATGTTTGAAGTTAAATGTCCACTCAAGAACCAAGAGAACTTATTTAAACAGAAATTACGAATGCATTGTTATTGTGAACAGACGACACAGTGTTATTGTGTGTGTACATTCTTGCTTGTTAGTTGCACGATTACGTAACGACTAAGAGGCTCACATACTTAGAACATTTACCAGTGCTGCTAATGAGATTTTAATGCAACATTTTGGTTTACTTGAAATACATTCTGGATTTAAAATATTTTCTGTGAGATACCAGATGACACAGTGGTTAGTTTATGTGACAGCTACACGATTTTATCACGACGCTACTAATGAGGGACAATTTACAATGTTGCTTTTGCGGTGTTTCTGTTTTATATCTGCACAGTTATTCTGAATTATTCTGGAAAGTAAAACATATTTAGTAGTAGTAACTTTTGTGGTATAGCTACAATGAGACAGCCTTTTCCATAGCACAACAATACGTTACAGTATAGTACTTTCTTGATCAAGGTACTGTACGTAATAACTACGATATCTATACGCAAAGCATTTCACTTTTGTTTATCATGAGGTAAGTATATTGACTTCTGCAGAACTTAGCTTTCGGAAGACGATAACTACGACGCTTCCACAGAGATTTTCTTACAGCAAGACGCACATTTAGCGCTACAGGACAGGCATTTGAGTGATTAATTTTGTACTTCAAACATTTATTTTTAAAGATATTTGAAGTACAATGATACAAAGGTTTTCCGTGATACATTTCATTCCATTTCTGTAATCTGTATTACCTGAGGGTATAATTACATTACTCCTCAGGGGGGTACATGCTTACTTTGTGTATCATGTGTTTGGCAAGCACAAGGAGCCTTAGTTAATACAGTATTTCATTATACAATTTTACACATCGGTACCATATTTCTCTAACACAGAGTTACACAGCTATCTGATTATTTGACAGAGAAACAAACACCTTTTTACTACGTCAGTGACACATGTTTACGCAATTACGCAGGTGGATAACTTCACACTAATGAAATTATGTTTTGTCTGTACTTTGTGAACTGTTCATACTTTTTCGGAACCATTGTGATACTGTGAGAGCTTTGAATGGCGTATTTTTAAAGAACGTTTGAGGTAGATGACACTTTTGACATGAGCAGAGAATTTTTTTAGGTTTTGAAGTTATTGGAGGAATCTACGACGATTTTGAGAATTTGACTGAGGTGTTTTGATGTTATTATTACGATGACTATGTGTACTATGCTGTTGCGGTATGTTTATGATCAATAAGCTGATGCTATACGAGGAATTTGATTATGCTACTCATTTATTATGATGAAAAATTGAAGAAGTGGCGACTAATATGTATGTGTATAATAAGGTAAGGAATAATGAGTAGTGGTTAGGGACTCTGACTTGTGAAAAAGGATGTTGGAAACCAAGAATCGTACTTTAAGAGTTATGAAATGTATGTAAATGCGTGAATGTATTACAATGCCGACGAAACTTTTTTGGACACTGTTATATCAATAGGATTTTGTTTCTACAGATTTGTAACGCAAATTCTTGACCTCTGAAATTTTTTATATGAGACTGCCACTGTAATGGAAACATGTCGTAAATATTTTGGTAAGAAAGGTAAGTGACCACCTGCACGTAATGCATCGTGGGCACCCAGCTGCGCTACAGTCACCTGGAAACAAGCCATTAGTGTGTGCCTTCCAGAGGCACAGGTATGTAGAAAGCATCGCAAATACGACACGCTCAAACTTGAAAACATATGATTATACTGTGGAGCTCTTAATTTATGATATTTAGTAAAATGTCTAATGAAACGATGAGAAACATTTCACGGCTATTGTCTTGCTAGTTGAGAGAAATGCCATATGGCTTGCTTTATTTATTTATTTACTCATTATCTTTAATATCTATTTTCTAGTTGCACTGCAGCATTGGTTAGAAAAAATTTAATAGATGTACTAATATCACTATTTTCTGTCTACAGATCCAGTAAAGAATAATTTTATGATGTACTTTCGTAGAAAGGAGAGCAAAAATAGACATTTCCCTTCACACGAATTGCATAAATAATTTTTTAATGACTTGGTAACTTTCTTGCTGAGTAAGTTTTTGTGATGCATCACTCTAGTGTTAAGATGTGACATAGATATTAGACATGGCCATTTTTACTGTAATATTTTTTCTGCTTGAGCTTTGTCATGTTTAGATATAAGTTATTGCATTTGCTGCTGCTTGCTTTGACAATTTCCATTTTTGTCATTGCTGTTTGTGTTAATTGTGTTGTGCTGCTGCATTGCCTCATCCCTTAGTTTAGCATCTGAGCTCAGTAGATTTAAGTTAGCTTAAGAGGGAGTAGACTATACGAGAGAACGAGTTGTGATGAATTGGAAGAAATTCAGTGAGAAGTTATACGAAAAATGTACAGAAAGCAGAGATAGGTAGGATTTTTTAGGAAATAAATGATGAGGTAAGATACTGGAAAATAAATAATGAGGTAAGAAATATGTGAACATATAAATGCAGAAAGCATGCTTGGATAGGATTTTTTTGGTGGAAACAAATGTTGAAATAAGACGAAAGATCTGTGGAATGAAGTTTTGGGTTGGACTGCAGTACCAAATGTTACACTGAAAACAAACCCTGCCCTTTCATCTTGTGTTATCCCACTATGTGTTTGTGTACCCTTGGGTATTTGTGTTCTTCCTGTCTTTATGTGTTTATCTGATGAGAGTTACGTTGTAGAATTTTTCTGATAATATGTTATTTACTTTGTAAAGATGTTAAGACATTATTTATCTGTTCCGTTTTGTTGCTCATATGTGAAGTTGATGTCTCAAAAGTTATTTCGATCTTTATGTATGTACTTATGTCATAACTTTTGTAACACTGATGTGCATGTTTATTTCTATTCTTTTGTAAAGCCTGTTTTACTACAAATGTTATGTGTATTATTATGTTTTTAATGATGTATTAAGTACCTTTGTTATTGTATTCTTATGTTATCAAATTGTAATTGACACCAGTTCATCAAATTAAGTAACTTTTAAGTTACATTTCACTGCACATGTTTCTGTTGGTCATAGTATTTGGACAATATGTGAGAAGTAGGGACTCATAGTGTTTGCACGTGTGTTAATAATTCAGCAAAGGACTGGATAACAGCATTGCTGGTTCTAAGGACATTTCAAAAAAAATATTTGTGAATGCTTGGTGGTTTGTGGACTTGCTGTATTCTCCACAAGACTCTTCGATGGTGATGGTGCACCTGCACAGTCGCCACAGATGGCTGCTGGCCATCTCTACAAGGACTACAGTGGGTCTGCATCTTTGATGGCCCACAAATACCATTATTTCTACAAGGACTGCAATGGGTCTTCATCTCTGGTGGCCCACCAATACCATAATCTCAACCAGGACTACAGAGGGTCTGCTCTGTGATGACCTACCTACCAATATTCTTCAAACTTCGACTGACTCTACTGTGGGTTTGCTCTGTTGTGGCCCTTTACCTGTCTGCATGTCAAGAGTCAGCACTGTCTGTCCGTTGGAAGGACAACACTACTTCTTATAGGGGGCATGGAAATCCACTACTTCCGTGTGCATTATCTTTTACTGCTAAGACTTCGAGGAAAAAAATCTGCAATTTTACTGTGATGAATGATCAGGACTGACTTTATGGAGTGTGAGAAAATTTTAGCTTTTGACCAACATTGTATCAATAAGTGTGTGCATTTGATATCTTTGTTATTGTAATTATAAAAAAATTCAAATCTGTATTGGACACCGCCCAAAACAATTTGTAAAATTTTTTGTGGGGAACATGGGGGGGCTATGTAAGTAGGCTGTTTAGGTTTTCTTGTTGGTAATTCCACGTAGCACTCTGTATAAAAATCACTGGCTGTGCTGTGTGCAGTCTGTGGCTTGTTTGCATTGTTGTCTGCCATTGTAGTGTTGGGCTGTTGGCTGTTAACAGCGCGTAGAGTTGCGCAGTTGGAGGTAAGCCGCCAGCAGTGTTGGATGTGGGGAGAGAGATGGCTGAGTTTTGAAATTTGTAAGAGTGGATGTCATGAACTGCTATATATATTATGACTTTTGATGATATTAAGTTAAAAACATTGTTTGTTCTCTATTAAAATCCTTCAGTTGCTAACTATCCCTATCAGTAGTTAGTGCCTTCTGTAGTTTGAATCTTTTATTTAGCTGGCAGTAGTGGCGCTCGCTGTATTGCAGTAGTTCGAGTAACCAAGATTTTTGTGAGTTAAGTGATTTGTGAAACGTATAGGTTAATGTTAGTCAGGTCCTTTCTTTTGTAGGGATTTTTGAAAGTCAGATTGCGTTGCGCTAAAAAATATTGTGTGTCAGTTTAAGCACAGTCTTGCACAATTTTTCAAAGGGGACGTTTCACCATTTCAACCATTTCCATTAGATATGCAGACAGGCGCTTTCATATTACGAGAGGAGCAATAATAGTGTGCTTTCGGTGACCGACAGTGGAATTCAGTCACTCGATTTAATTCAGACCTCTTTACAATGTTCAGTGAATGGTTCAAGCAGTGGAGTGAATGTTGCAAGCAGTGTGCAATGAGTATAATGATTTTTGAAGTCATATTACACCCGGAAACAATTGTTGTCTCAAAACAGTGCTCTGTAAATCCTGCTTGTCATTTTGCTGCGAGTTTAAGAAAGATTTTTATATGTACAGAGAATAGTAATTGTTCATTTCATGCTCGAAGGATTCTAGTTGGTTGGCTGTAGTGTTGCTTGTAATGAGTAGTTGATGAAGGGAGTGGTTTACAGATGTAGTACTTGGTTAGTTGTCGTCGTATGAATGCCAAAGCATAAAGTCTGCTCTTATTGTTTGTATTAAGTTGGTTCTGACTGAAGAGTATTTACATTTTCTGCGAGTTGTATTTTCGATCCAAGAGGCCAGATATTGAGAAACGTTTGTGTTCTTTTTATTGTTTCTAATTTTAGCGTTGTGGTGTGGTGTTAATTTCAGATTGTTTACTTACTGTGCTAAATAAACTTTGATTCATTTTTACGTCGTTCTAAATCCTAATTCTTCAGGAAGTGTAAATGGGCCATATAATTGAGTTCAGTTTGTTAAACTGTAATTTTGTTTGTTGTAAGGATACATATTTTTGTTTTGTAAGTACCGTTTGTCAAAGACAGTCGATGAGTCTTAAATGTTGCAGAGTTCCAGAACAAGTAGAGGTATTTGCGAAATTGTAAGTGATTGCCGCTGCAAAACTTTACATAAGTTTGAGAGTGCATTTAGCGTATCGTCTGAAATCAGTAAACCTACAATGAAATAGGAATTCATCATTTCTAACAAGATTCCTCCAGCTAAACTTGTTAAATCCACGCCGTCCTTGTGTATATGTTCACATGCCATTATAATAGACTTGTAGGTTAGGAAAATAGTATGAACTGTGCGATAGGTACTTAACCATTGGATGTCAACAGCTTAGGGTATTTTTAAAACAGGTTGCTGTAAAGCACACTGAATTTCATGCAAAACATTTTCTAGTTTGGAAGAACCATGAAAAAGTTTGTAAATGTCTTTAACAACATGTAATGTGCGTTTTATAATGGGGTGTCTATTCCTAGAGTTGGTGGCAGCAATTGACAAAACATGTGCTCTACAGTGAATGTATGGCAGCTTATGGCCCTTCCTCTCTGACAACAGAGCGCGTACTCCTGAGATAGAGCCACTAAAATTAGCAGCACCGTCGAAAGAACAAGATAATAATCTGTCAAAATAAAGTTTTCTTTTCTTTAGTTCAGTATCAATTGCTGTAAATATGGATTCAGCTGAAGTGCTTTCCAACTAAACGAGACATAAAAACCTTTCCTTCACTTCAAACGATGGAGGTGGTGCAGCATATCGAACTACTAAAGACAGTTCACTTTGGTTGGAAACATTTGTAGATTTGTCTGTCATTAATGAAAACTATTTGTCATGGAGAACTGTTTCATCTTGAAAGTCTAAAGACTCTCCCAGACAAGTCAACAATTCTGACGCAGTATACTTACTAAGATATGTGGACCTTCAGCCCTGAAATTTTAACCACTTTTCAAGATTAATGTCGCTTTTCTGTACTACCTTACGAATTAGAGGTTCATATTTTGTTGTGAGGGGTATTTCTTCCTTACTAAGGAAATACAGACTTCGAATTAACGATGACAATGATGGCGGTTTAAAGCTTTCTTATTTTCATTTTGTTTAAATATCTGTGTATGATTTGGAACGTTCAATGCCTGTAATATACAATTTTCAAGTGCAACGGCTCTTGCATGTTTTTCTGAGTTGGCGTGTTTTTCTAGTTTTCCTGTGCTTCCGGTAGCTTTTCTGTAGAGCATCGATATTGTTTTTTAAATGCATTTCACACAATATGCAGAAAGCCCCACCCCACACGTGATCAAAGTACAAACAATTATACTTACATTCCCATTTTGCTGATACTTAATTTCACGTTCAATAGTTTGTTTAGAATTGCAATTTACGGATGGGCCAGAAATAGCACATTTATCGTTTGAAAACTGTGGAAGGGAAACTGAAGACTTGGTAGACCTACACAATTCATTGTCACAATCACTAGCATTTCTTTCGGTAGACGCACACTCGTCTTTGTCTTTTGCTATACACTGTCTTATATTAGAAAAGAAAGAAATTAAAGTTTGATGTTTCGACATTGTATTTCGGCACTAACACTTTTTTTTATCTTATAAACTGACGAAGACTGCACGTAGTACACTACATAATCACATCTCACTTCCATAGTAACCTGTCGACTGACTGTTACAACCTTACAACAGTTTCAACAAAACAAAAATGAAAGCTTAGATTATACTCGTAGAGCAGCGTTGCCAAACGTCCTACTCATGGTGGAATGTACCGCTTCTTTAGGCAAAAATTGTGTATCCCCATTGACACTGCGAAAATCATTGTCAAGTGTACACAAATATTTGGTTTGAGCTTTGTACTCATCGATTAGAAAAATTCTATATGGCTATTAAATCTTGGAAATATTCCCAGTAATGCAATAAGAAAATTAAAACAATATTTTATAATGTCAGATTCTTCTTCCAATTCCATAGCAATACCCGGTGACGTGTTTTGAGACATCAGGTTTATTCTAAGGGCAAATAAAGTATAGATACGAGTGGCGGTTCAGAATAAAGTTCGCAGCAAGGGTGGGCTGCGTAGCTAAGGGATTAGCTTACACGTTAGGCCGATTGGAGGTGCGGTGAGGGAAGGCATGAGAGAGGAAAGGCTGACTTATTTCACAATCGACGTTGCCAACACACCTTGCAACGCTTGGCTTTACCACACACTTATTATACAGCAACTGCTAATTTGTTGGTGTTGGCAATAATAGTAATAATAATAATAATAATAATAATAATAATAATAACATAACAATCTACGCTAAGTGTTCCAAACCGAACCGATAAGTAACAAAACCAAACTATAGGGGCAGCAGCCTTTTCAGTACTGCAGGGGCAACAGTCTGGATGATTGACTGATCTGCCCTTGCAACACTAACCAAAACGGCCGTGCTGTGCTGGTACTGCGAACGGCTGAAGGCAAGGGGAAACTACAGCCGTAATTTTTCCCGAGGGCATGCAGCTTTACTGTATGGTTACATGATGATGGCGTCCTCTTGGGTAAAATATTCCAGAGGTAAAATAGTCCCCCATTCGGATCTCCGGGTGGGGACTACTCAAGAGGACGTCGTTATTAGGAGAAAGAAAACTGGCGTTCTACGGATCAGAGGACGGAATGTCAGATCCCTTAATCGGGCAGGTAGGTTAGAAAATTTAAAAACGGAAATGGATAGGTTGAAATTAAATATAGTGGGAATTAGGGAAGTTCGGTGGCAGGAGGAACAAGACTTCTGGTCAGGTGAATACAGGGTTATAAATACAAAATCAAATAGGGGTAATGCAGGAGTAGGTTTAATAATGAATAAAAAAATAGGAGTGTGGGTAAGCTACTACAAACAGCATATTGAACGCACTATTGTGGCCAAGATAGACACGAAGCCAATGCCTACTACAGTAGTAAACACTTATATGCCAGCTAGCTCTACAGATGATGAAGAAATTGATGAAATGTGTGATGAGATAAAAGAAATTATTCAGATAGTGAAGGGAGACGAAAATTTGATAGTCATGGGTGACTGGAATTCGAAAGTAGGAAAAGGGAGAGAAGGAAACATAGTGGGTGAATATGGATTGGGGAAAAATGAACGATGAAGCCGTTTGGTAGAATTTTGCACAGAGCATAACTTAATCATAGCTAACACTTGGTTCAAGAATCATAAAAGAACGTTGTATACATGGAACAATCCTGGAGATACTAGAAGGTATAAGATAAATTATATAATGGTAAGACAGCGATTTAGGAACCAGGTTTTAAATTGTAAGACATTTCCAGGGGCAGATGTCGACTCTGACCACTATCTATTGGTTATGATCTGTAGGTTAAAACTGAAGAAACTGCAAAAAGGTGGGAATTTAAGGACATGGGATCTGGATAAGCTGAAAGAACCAGAGGTTGTACAGAGTTTCAAGGAGAGCATAAGGGAACAACTGACAGGAATGGAGGAAAGAAATACAGTAGAAGAAGAATGGGTAGCTCTGAGGGATGAAGTAGTGAAGGCAGCAGAGGATCAAGTAGGTAAAAAGACGAGGGCAAGTAGAAATCCTTGGGCATCAGAAGAAATATTGAATTTAATTGATGAAAGGAGACAATATAAAAACTCAGTAAATGAAGCAGGCAAAAAGGAATACAAACATTTCAAAAATGAGATCGACAGGAAGTGAAAAATGGCTAAGCAGGCATGGCTGGAGGACAAATGTAAGGATTTAGAGGCTTGTCTCACTAGGGGTAAGACAGATACTGCCTACAGGAAAATTAAAGAGACCTTTGGAGAAAAGAGAGCCATTTGTATGAATGTCAATAGCTCATATGGAAACCCAGTTCTAAGCAAAGAAGGGAAAGCAGAAAGGTGGAAGGAGTATATAGAGGGTCTATACAAGGGTGATGTACTCGAGGAGAATATTATGGAAATGGAAGAGGATGTAGATGAAATGGGAGATACGATACTGCGTGAAGAGTTTGACAGAGCACTGAAAGACCTGAGTCGAAACAAGGACCCAGGAGTAGACAACATTCCATTGGAAATACTGACGGCCTTGGGAGAGCCAGTCCTGACGAAACTCTACCATCTAGTGAGCAAGATGTATGAGACAGGCTAAATACCCTCAGACTTCAAGAAGAATATAATAATTCCAATCCCAAAGAAAGCAGGTGTTGACAGATGTGAAAGTTACAGAACTATCAGTTTAAAAAGTCACTGCTGCAAAATACTAATGCGGATTTTTACAGACCAATGGAAAAACTGGTAGAAGCCGACCTCAGCGAAGATCAGTTTGGATTCCACAGAAATTCTGGAACACGTGAGGCAATACTGACCCTACAACTTATCTTAGAAAATAGATTAAGGAAAGGCAAACCTACATTTCTAGCATTTGTAGACTTAGAGAAAGCTTTTGACAATGTTGACTGGAATACTCTCTTTCAAATTCTAAAGGTGGCTGGGGTAAAATACAGGGAGCGAAAGGCTATTTACAAGTTGTACAGAAACCAGATGGCAGTTATAAGAGTCGAGGGACATGAAAGGGAAGCAATGGTTGGGAAGGGAGTAAGACAGGGTTGTAGACTGTCCCCGATGTTATTCAATCTGTATATTGAGCAAGCAGTAAAGGAAACAAAAGAAAAATTCGGAGTAGGTATTAAAGTCCATGGAGAAGAAATAAAAACGTTGAGCTTCGCCGATGACATTGTAATTCTGTCAGAGACAGCAAAGGACTTGGAAGAGCAGTTGAACGTAGTGGACAGTGTCTTGAAAGGAGGGTATGAGATGAACATCAACAAAAGCAAAACGAGGATAATGGAATGTAGTAGAATTAAGTCGCGTGATGCTGAGGGAATTCGATTAGGAAATGAGACACTTAAAGTAGTAAAGGAGTTTTGCTATTTGGGGAGCAAAATAACTGATGATGGTCGAAGTAGAGAGGATATAAAATGTAGACTGGCAATGGCAAGGAAGGCGTTTATGAAGAAGAGAAATTTGTTACATTGAGTATAGATTTAAGTGTCAGGAAGTCGTTTCTGAAAGTATTTGTATGGAGTGTAGCCATGTGTGGAAGTGAAACATGGACGATAAATAGTTTAGACAAGAAGAGAATAGAAGCTTTAGAAATGTGGTGCTATAGAAGAATGCTGAAGATTAGATGGGTAGATCACATAACTGATGAGGAGGTATTGAATAGAATTGGGGAGAAGAGGAGTTTGTGGCACAACTGGACAAGAAGAAGGGACCGGTTGGTAGGACATGTTCTGAGGCATCAAGGGATCACAAATTTAGCATTGGAGGGCAGCACGGAGGGTAAAAATCGTAGAGGGAGACCAAGAGATGAATACACTAAGCAGATTCAGAAGGATGTAGATTGCAGTAAGTACCGGGAGATGAAGAAGCTTGCAGGGGATAGGGTAGCATGGAGAGCTGCATCAAACCAGTTTCAGGAATGAAGACAGCAACAACAGGGACCCAGCCGCCACCTATTGTCTTACACATTCATTTTGCTTGTAAAAACTGCATATCATCACGACTTCTCCATAGTTGTCTCCAATCTTCGTTAGCAACAGCGTTGACGTAGTAAAATTTTGTCACAACGGTACAAGTTAACAGACCAGGTGATAATTTTCATGTTTCACCACAACTATAGATATGAATTTCTCGGGGGGGAATTTCTAATTTCCGGGGGGACTTATCCCCCGGACCACCCTCATGTATTCATCACTGCTCTGTACAAGTGGACCATAAAGAAACCTAAAATCAACGAAATGAAGCCGACTCTCACACATCGACAACATCACATAGAAATGGCAAAACAAACACAATAAGCGCAGTTGAAAATGGGAGTCATTTCCCGAAACACGTCGGGTGAAAAATAAAATGAAGAAAATCATGACTGTTAGGAGATGCGATATTTATAAACAATCCTGTTGTTTTCACAGTCGAAGACTTTCAGAACCATTTATAATGGATAAAATCAGATTAAAGAATTCTGCTACCCAGGCAGCAAAATAACCCGTGATGGATGTAGCAAGTAGGACATGAAAAGCAGAAGACACTGGCAAAAAGAGCATTTCTGGCCAAGAGAAGTACACTAGTATCAAACATATGCCTCAGTTTGAGGAGGAAATTCCTGAGAATTTGGTTCACAGCATTGTGTGGTAATGACATATGGAGAGCGAGAAAACCGGAAAATCAGAGGATGGAAGCATTTGGAGTGATAAAGTAAGGAATGAGGAGGTGCTCCGGAGAATCGGCGAGGAAAGGAATATATGGAAAACACTGACAGGAAGAGGGGTCGTGGTGATGGGACATCTATTAAGACATCAGGGAATAACTTTCATAGTGCTAGAGGGAACGGTAGAGGGTAAAAACATTAGGGGAAAACAGAGATTGGAATATATTCAGCAAATAAATGAGGATGTAGGTTGAAGTGCTACCCTGGCGTGAAGAGGTTGGCGCAGGAGAGGAAATCGTGTCGGGCCGCATCAAACCAGTCAGAGACCCAAAGAAAAAAATGTTACTATCGTTTTTCGCATCAGCTCCAGTTGAAGCATTTTTTTTTTCATTTCAGCTCATGTTTGCATTCCAAACAGTATATACACTTTTCCAGATCGAGGGCACTTTGTGATTAGTAAGTTTATCAAAGAACTAACTGAAAGTTGTATATTCAATCAAATTCTCAGAAATATTGCGTCGTTATACCAAGTGTGAAATACAGCTGTTGCTTCGCTTCGAATGGGTTCAGAACTATCTCACAAAACGTTCTTAAAAGTCTTTCACAGCACTGCGGTTTTCCGCTATTCTTTCCGTTTCCGTTATCTTACAGCATATTTTTTAAAAAACTCAGTAGTGTCCAATAAACTAAAAGATAATGCTTGAAACTGTGTTGTGTAATTCTCTTATCTTTTTCAACCGTCTTCTTTATGAATGTTTCATTCTTTTACTATGTTTGGTATTTTAGAATACCTACCTGAAAAGTTAATTCAATAGTGTGTAATATGCTGCAAATTGTACGAGGTGCATTCAAGTTCTAAAGCCTCCGATTTTTTTTCTCCGGACTGGAAAGAGATAGAAACATGCGCATTATTTTAAAATGAGGCCGCGTTCATTGTCAATACGTCCCAGATATGGCAGCACCGTACGGCAGATGGAATTTTACCGCCAGCGGCGAGATGAGAACTATTTTCAATACTTATAATGGCGACGTTTTCCTTACTTGAACAGCGTGCAATCATTCGTTTTCTGAATTTGCGTGGTTTGAAACCAATTGAAATTCATCGACAGTTGAAGGAGACATGTGGTGATGGAGTTATGGGTGTGTCGAAAGTGCGTTCGTGGGTGCGACAGTTTAATGAAGGCAGAACATCGTGTGTCAACAAACCGAAACAACCTCGGGCTCGCACAAGCCGGTCTGACGACATGATCGAGAGTGTGGAGAGAATTGTTTTGGGGGATCGCCGAATGACTGTTCAACAGCTCGCCTCCAGAGTTGGCATTTCTGTGGGTTTTGTGCACACAATCCTGCATGACGACCTGAAAATGCGAAAAGTGTCATCCAGGTGGGTGCCACGAATGCTGACGGACGACCACACGGCTGCCCGTGTGGCATGTTGCCAAGCAATGTTGACGCGCAACGACAGCATGAATGGGACTTTCTTTTCGTCGGTTGTGACAATGGATGAGATGTGGATGCCATTTTTCAATCCAGAAACAAAGCACCAGTCAGCTCAATGGGAGCACACAGATTCGCCGCCACCAAAAAAATTTCGGGTAACCGACAGTGCTGAAAGAATGATGGTGTTCATGTTCTGGTACAGCGAGGGAGTAATCCTTACCTATTGCGTTCCAAAGGGCACTACGGTAACAGATGCATCCTACGAAAAAGTTTTGAAGAACAAATTCCTTCCTGCACTGCCACAAAGACGTCCGGGAAGGGCTGCGCGTGTGCTGTTTCACCAAGACAACGCACCCGCACATCGAGCTAACGATACGCAACAGTTTCTTCGTGATAACAGCTTTGAAGTGATTCCTCATGCTCCCTACTCACCTGACCTGGCTCCTAGTGACTTCTGGCTTTTTCCAACAATGAAAGACACTCTCCATGGCCGCACATTCACCAGCCGTGATGCTATTGCCTCTTTGATTTTCCAGTGGTCAAAACAGACTCCTAAAGAAGCCTTCGCCGCTGCCATGGAATCCTGGCGTCAGCGTTGTGAAAAATGTGTACGTCTGCAGGGAGATTACGTCGAGAAGTAATGCCAGTTTCATCGATTTCGGGTGAGTAGTTAATTAGAAAAAAAAATCGGAGGCCTTAGATCTTGAATGCACCTCGTATTGTTTCGGGGAAATTAAGTGAAAATCCTGACGCTCCTTGGAACTGGGGATTTATATTTGAGGAAGAGGGGTGAGAGTAACAGATATTTTTTAATTGTTCCAAGATACATAATAAAATTTTGATTCCTCGCCCCGTCCCTTCTACCGCCTACCCCAAACATCTAGAATTGCGGTGGAGAACGACGTATCTTATCTGTTCGTAGAGGAGCTCAGTATCCCAGCAATATACGGATGTAATGTATGTCTTGGTGCTGCTCAATGGTACTAAGTCATGGCATTTTTTCAATTTTCGTATTGACCGACTAAGCTCACGTAACATCTTAAATTCCTCTTCAGACTTCGTTGTTTGTTGTTTCCCCTGTACTAATTCATCTTAATATCGTTCGTCATAATCGATGTTTTAGGAAAGCTTGCAACTGTGTCATTCATGATGTAAATAATGAAAAATTGTACCAGTTACTTATTTTTTCATGCTTAGCACGACGCGTTTCGAGTATTTATTCTCATTTCCAAGTGAATTTTTTGACACGAATATTTTTGGCGATATTTGCATGTGTTACTTTCTGCCTCTCTTGGATTGTAAATTTCTTTTTGAGGTTTACTGCAATAGGAAAATCGGTCAAAACGAACCTCGGAGTGTTTTTATACTCCAGTATTAGAAATGATATTTTTATTTGTATGCTTACAGATAGTGTACCCCCTCAATTATACAGAATGTCACATACACGCAAATCATCACTTACACTGTTTCTTTTTTTAATAAAAACATGCTACAAAGATATTACTACACTATGGTTTCACAAAGAGTTTGTTATCAGTCAAAGGTGTTAAGTGTTTTTGGATTACATCATATATATAAAGTTGTCAGTTATAAAATTTATTTTTACCACTATTAACTCTTGAATTATTGATTAAATTTTTGTTATATTACAAAATGAACATATTTTTGAGAATTATTACATTTTTAAGAAAATTACTAGATTTTTTTAATGAAAATTATTACACTTATCATATGCAGGAAACACATCTGAAAAAGTTAACTGCTTCACTATCTAGTTTGTCATTGTGAAACTTCTTCTCCTTGGTTTTTGTGGTGTACAAAAATATCAAGCCGATCCATTAAATTCCTTATGTGTGATTCTTGAATGTGATGGAGTATCGTAAGATCTTCTTCTATACTTTCGAGTGAGTGTCCAGCGTTTTTTGTACGTGTAGCCATTGCTGATTTTGTAGATTGGTTATGTGTGTGTGTCACACAGATGTACATAAGGAAGCTGCGTATAAAACGATGGTTCACAGAGCAAACAAAATGCCGATGAACAAAGAGGTCAGGGAAAAAGAATTAGACATCATAAAGCAAATTCCAGTGGCCAGTGACTTCCCCAGTTCAGTGATAAACAATGTGCAGAAAGAAATAACAAGAAAGGAGGTATCAATAATATAATCACCTGTGGACAACCAGCACACCTTACGTAGGTAACATTTCTCGAATAATAGCAAACCTAGTTAGGTCACATAAAGTGAAGGTACTTCTCTCCACAAATAACGAACTGCAACAGAAATTAGTCCACACATTAAACAATAGCAAAGGTAAATTCTCAGACTGAGGAGTGTACAAAATCACATGAAAAACTTGCTCAAGCTACTACATAGGACAAATTGGCAAGAAATTTTCAAATCATTTACACTGATCACATCAACTGTCAAACAAATAACCAGTTTACAAAATAAGCGATAGCAATACACACACAAAAATAATGGACATGCACACGAAAACATAGAAATGAGTCTTAAGATATTCCACCGCATCCAAAAATCACATATAATGGATTTAATGGTGGAACTTGATGTTTTCATACAACACAAAAACCAGTGGCCTAGCCGTAGCGGTAACACCGGTTCCCGTCATGTCACCGAAGTTAAGCGCTGTTGGGTTTGGCTAGCACTTGGATGGGTGCACGCCCGGTCTACTGCGTGCACTCAGCCCTTGTGAGGCAAATTGAAGAGCTACTTGATTGAGAAGTAGCAACTCTGGTCAGGAAAAACTGACAACGACTGGGAGAGCGGTGTTCTGACCATACGCCTCTCCTAATCTACATCCGACAACGCCTAAAGGCTGAGGGTGACATGGCGGTCTGTCAGTGCTCATAAAATGTAGTAATTCTCATAAAAATGTCGTAAGTCTCAAGACTATCTACATTTTTTGATATAAAAAAAGATGTAATCAACAACTGAAAAGTCAATAATGGTAAAAAAATTTAATACTGACAACCATCGCCTTTGACCGATAAGAAACTCTTTGTGAATCCATAGTGTCATAATATCTTTGTAGCACGTTTTGATTACAGCAACATACGGTGAAAATGATTATTTGCATGTGTGACACATTCTATGTAATGGCGGGGCACAATACCTATAAGCAGACAAACAAAAATATCGCCTCTGTCGCTAGCATATAAAACACTCCGAGATTTATTTTTTCCGACTATCCTAATGCAGTATAACCTCAAAAAGACATCCACAGTGTCCACAGTGCAAGAGAGGCAGAGAATCACACATAAAAACATCACCAAACACATTCATGTAAACAAATGCACTTTAAAATGAGAACAGATTCTCGAACGTCCTTGTGCTAAACATGAATAAATAGTAACTTGTGCAGTTTTTCATCATTTAAATCACTCATTCATCTTCTCCGTATGCTACCTTTTTCTTTCTTCCGCCCCTGTTGTATTTTATTTTTTTTATTTTTTCTATATATCTTCTAAGTTTGGTATTTTATTCTTAGAAAGGCTTCTTTCTGTTATTTGCGACTGTTTGACGTTTCCTTTTAGTTCTTTTCTTATTTCTGTTCTCAATGCTACAGTCGATTTCTTTCTCAAAAAATACAGTAATATTTGTTTCATTAGCTCTTTCTCTTTCATTCGTGCGAGATTCAATTTCACCTTGCCACTACCCCTGATATTTTCTTTACATTTTCGTAGATCTCCTCATTAGTTCTCATTTTCTAACAATCTCTACTTTGCGTTGTACCTATTGTCTTTTTGATAATGTGTCTTTCAAGTACCTATATTTTCTCCGTTCATCGTTGAGGATTCACATGCATATAAACATTATGGTCTTACAACTGTGGTGTAATGTTCTAGTTTTTTTTCTACATGTGCATATTCAGATTTTTTAGTCAAATCGTATACGACTTCCATTTTATTAATTCTTACATGTATCGCAGTTTTGTGTATATAGTTTCTCCAACATATGTAAATTTTCTGACTCACTCAGTTTTGGCTATTATGTCTCTATGATTTTTTTATACATCTGTCTTCCGTCCAAATCCCAGATCCTTGCAGTTTTTTCTTGAAAACGCAATTAAACATACCCTTGTCAAACATCAGTTCTTATTTCATGTAGCTGAGATAGCTGAGATGCATCAGCCATAAATTCCAGTTTAGGTATTGCATTTGTTGGAGTTTGCCAAATTATGTTTGCTGATTTAGCTTTAACATCAAATTCTCTAATAATTTTACTAACTGCTCTTCTGTCTACTTTCTTGAAATCAATAAATGATACTAGTACAGAGTTGCTGGTTAACATCCTGTAGCGAATTATTCATGTTAAGTTAAATATCCTTTCATCTCTTCTGCGCAGGGCCTTTGTTATACTTTTCTCTTATACAGAAAAATAGTTGCTTCTAACAAAATGATCACAAACACCAAGAACGCTACATTTGTCATAAACTGTATAGTGAATTCGCAGAACAATAAAAAATGAATTAATGGGCAAAAGTTAAAATATAAGGCCGATATTATTACAAAATGAGCGCTACACTAATTAGAGGAAAATCTGGGAAGAAATTCAGTTTTAAAGTGTTTTAGAAAAGCGATGAGATCTTGGGTTAATAGCAATATGGACTAAAAGGCAGACTGATTTTGTATGATTAACCGGAAAAAGCGTCATCTGTGATGATCCAGGGATAGTAAAACATCAAAAAACGATTTCATAAACTGGAATTACGTTGCTGCATAATACAACTCCACTGACGTACTCTGGTGGCTAAGTATTTGTTTAGCAAATGAATTCTGAAAAGGGAGAAGAAATTAACATAACAGGAATGATGTGCTACTAGGCTTTTGGCAGATTAAATAGCAAGACCCTGAAGTCGACATGCAGCAAACATCATATTGGCACGAAGTGTACTACATGCTTGAATATGCAAATGATTAGCATTTCAGTGCCTCTGCACAAAGTAGGCACGAGTAACAGTATTTCATTTGTCTCTGTTTTTGTGTGTTTGTGTCAGTGTGTGTGTGTGTGTGTGTGTGTGTGTGTGTGTGTGTGTGTGTGTGTATGTGTGCGTGTGCATGAAGCTTCATCACTTCCTCTTAACCTACACTTCATTTTGGCAAGCAAGAAACTTAGCTTCTTTGTTTATTTCACTGTAGTGAAATCTATGAGGGCCATACTGGTGTCCATAATCATATCGTAGCATAGGATTTAGGCGTAATGGGAAGGAAGGATGATTCAGTTTTAACGTCCCGCCAACATCGAGGCCATTAGAGACGGAGGAGAAGCTCGGATTGTTTCAAGGCCGGGGGAAGGAAATTGGCCGTCTCCTCTCAAAGGAGCCATCTCGACATCTCCTTGGAGCGATAACATGGGAAACCTGAATCAGGATGGCCGGACGCGGGCTTGAACCGTTGTCCTCCCGAATGCGAGTTCAGTATGCTAATCACTACGCCGCCTCGATCGGTTGGGGTGGTATGGGCTTCGGGCTGTGGTTTTCAGGTGTGGGCTTACTTTGACAAACAGTATTTACAAAACAAAAATATGTATCCTCACAGCAAACAAAATAACAGTTTAACAAACTAAATTCAATTATATGGCCCAGTTACACTTCCTGAAGAATAAGGATTTAGAACGACGCAATAAATGAATTTAAATTTATTTAGCACACAAATGAAACAATTTGAAATTAACACCGCACCAGCAACACTAAAATTGGAAACAATAAAAAGAACACAAACGTTTCTCAATATCCGACCTCTTGGATCGAAAATACAACACGCAGAAAATGAAAACAATCTTCAGTGGATATGTGAATAACATCGGAAGTTCACTGAGGCTTTTTGCGGATGATGCTGTAGTATATCGAGAGGTTGTAACAATGGAAAATTGTACTGAAATGCAGAAGGATCTGCAACGAATTGACGCATGGTGCAGGGAATGACAATTGAATCTCAATGTAGACAAATGTAATGTACTGCGAATACATAGAAAGAAAGATCTTTTATCATTAAGCTACAATATAGCAGGTCAGCAACTGGAGCAGTTAATTCCATAAATTATCTGGGAGTACGCGTTAGGAGTGATTTAAAATGGAATGATCATATGAAGTTGATCGTCCGTAAAGCAGATGCCAGACTGAGATTCATTGGAAAAATCCTAAGGAAATGCAATGCGAAAACAACGGGGGTAGGTTACAGTACACTTGTTCACCGATTGCTTGAATATTGCTCAGCAGTGTGGGATCCGTACCAGATAGGGTTATAGAAGAGATAGAGAAGATCCAATGGAGAGCAGCGCGCTTCGTTACAGAATCATTTAGTAATCGCGAAAGCGTTACGGAGATGATAGATAAACTCCAGTGGAAGAATTTGAAGGACAGACTCTCAGTAGCTCGGTACGGGCTTTTGTTGAAGTTTCGAGAACATACCTTCACCGAAGAGTCAAGCAGTATATTGCTCCCTCCTACGTATATCCCGCGAAGAGACCATGAGGATAAAATCAGAGAGATTAGAGCCCACACAGAGGCATACCGACAATCCTTCTTTCCACGAACAATACGAGACTGGAATAGAAGGGAGAACCGACAGAGATTCACAAAGTACCATCCGCCACGCACCGTCGGGTGGCTTCCGGAGGATGGATGTAGATGTAGATGTAGTCAGAACCAACTTAATACAAACAATAAGAGCAGATTTTATATTTTGGCATTCATACGATGACAACAACACCAAGTACCATATCTGTAAACCATTCCCATTCACTACGAGCAACATGACAGCCAACCAACTAGAATACTGCAAATATGAAATGAACAATTAATATTCTCTGTACATATAAAACTCTTTGCTAAACTTACAGCAAAATGACAAGCAGGACTTACAGAGCTCTGTTTTGAGACAACAATAGTGTTTCCGGGTGAAATATGACTTCAAAAATCGTTACACACATTGCACACTACTTGCACCATTCACTGTACTGCTTGAACCATTCACTAAACATTGTGCACAGGTCTGAATGAAATCAACTGACTAAATTCCACTGTCGATCACCGAAAGCACACTATTAGTGCTTCTGTCGTAATACGAACGCCCACCGTCCTGGGCTGTTGTTTCCACACTGGCCACGTCACACAATAACCTGTAATGGATTCGAAATCCCGGCTTCTCGGCACACCATTTCCAAAGTAGACTTCGTACTCGCTGGTTGTACACCGACCGACTCTCTGCGAGTCGCCTTCGGCCTTCTACGCTGCTTCGTACGAATCTGGCCAACGCCCCAATACAGGCCTGGCTCCACCTCTCGATTCGTCAGCGCCTAATAACACGCCTAGCGATGGAGGCTTTCATTGGCGTCGCGGCATCTCTTGCCCCGCTGTCCCCACGCGTAAGCGCGGCACGCTTCCGTCAACCTCTGCCTTTACCAGTCAGCACAACCACGTCCATTGCTGATTGTTAGTGAGCAGCCGCAGGCTCCCGACCGCTCCCCACGGTCACGGTGTGGCTCCCGGCAGATGTTTCCATGTTGCGACTGGAGCAGGTGACGTTTCGCACCACGGCAGCCGAGGCCCACGAGAAAGATAGGCCGCGGCACCTACGTCAGAGTATGTGACACTGCTAGTCTTACGAGTGCCAGCGGCCATCTCCTGTGGGAGCGAGTAACTATTTGAGATGGGTGTAATAATTCTTGACCAACGGCCTTGCCGCAGTGGGAACACCGGTTCCCGTCAGATCATCAAAGTTCAGCGCTGTCGGGCTGGGCTAGCACTTGGGTGGGTGACCACCGATCTGTTGTTGTTGGTAAGCGGGGTGCACTCAGCCCTTGTGAGGCAAACTGAAGAGCTACTTGATTGAGAAGTAGCGGCTCCTGTCACGAAAACTGACAACGGCCGGGAGAGCGGTGTGCTGACCACATGCCCCTCCATATCCTCATCCAGTGATGCCTGTGGGCTGAGGATGACACGGCGGCCAGTCGGTACCGTTGGGCCTTCATGGCCTGTTCGGACGGAGTTTAGTTTAGTTAATAATTCTTGGCCGCGTGTTCATATGCTTGCAAGTTATCGATAGCATACCTTTAATGGGTATCCTTTCAATTAAATATTGATTTTCCGTAGGCTCTGCACGGAATCGAGCGTTCGCCATGTGTGACGGTAAAGCGACTAGTGTGATGTTACTAGTTCGTTGAAGGGCCCATATATCTCGTTGGCCCCGCGGCAGCTCACCTCCTGTCCTCTGGCCAAAGACATGAGCAAGATCAGTGCCACCTCATTCAGCTAGTTGCGCAGAAAGTACAAGTTGCTTCAATTAATAGCACACTCACACTTTCAGTCCTATGCTAAAACTCAGTTCTCATTTATTAATGTTCTAGGAATCTTATATCACTATTAGGGTCGATAGTTCATGATGCCGATACTACTTCTACATCGTACTCCGCAAGTCACCCAATGGCGTGTGTCAGAGGGTACTTCTGTTACTACTAATCCCCACTATCCTGTTCCACTCGGAATGGCACGTGGGGCGAATGATAGTGGGTAAGCTTCGGTATTGGCTCTAATTTCTCGCATTTTCTCGTCGTGGTCATTAGCCGAAATGTATGTGGCAGGAAGTAATATGTTGTCCGACTGTTCGCGGAAACTGCTCTCTCGAAATTTGAATATTAACCCTCTCCATGATGCACAACGCATCTCTTGTAACATCTGCCAATGGAGTTTGCTGAGCATCTCCATAATGCACCAACCGAACAACCTCGTGACGAAACGTTCCTCTCTTTCTTGTATCTTCTCTATCTCTTTTGTCAGTTCTACCTGGTAAGGATCCAATATTGATGAACAATACCCAAGAACCGGTCGAAAAAGCGCTTTATGATTTATAAGCCACTTGTTTCATGGAGAGTTACGATACGGTGCAGTTGCCCGACCATCCCAAGGACTTGGTCGATATTGTGACGAAGTATTTTGCATCGGCTCTGGGTTGCTTCTTCCAGTGCCTTAATGTGAGGGTTGTATTGTAAATCTGTTATTCGGGAGTATCTGTTTCCATCTCAGATCCACTAAGCCTTTTTATGGTACCACCTGTATGTTTTGCAGGCACTGTTTCATTTTGTGCCCTAAGACATCTTCCGTAGAGCATATTTGAAGGAACTGTACAGTTATACAGATATAGTTTTGTAGTCTTGTTTAATTTGCTGCTAATAAAGAAAGGGATAAGTTTCTTCGCCTTTTCTAGGGGTTTTATCCGTAAGTCCTCTACACGCTTGAGAGTTAACATTTCTCTGTCAACAATCAATTCTAAACACCGGTCTGTTTGTACACCATGTAGCTGAAGTGTCTGGCGCAAAGCTGATATTTTTATGCTGAAATAGACTGCCGTCGGGATTCAATCTGATCTTTATTTTCCCTACTCCAATTGTCAAAATGTCTAATTGGCGTCTCACTCGTTGAGGAGTAAAACCACCTAAATGCTGTATATCAGGTCGGTTCTGCGGGTCGTCAGGCGCCCTGTCTGTGTTTCGGCAGATATTTGGAACTTGGTTTTTTCGGGGTGTAGCTGGACTCAGCAAAAAAAGGTTCTGCCTATCACGTTTTTCATACGACGACCAACGTGAACGGAAAGCGCCGTTTTTTTCCCATTAAAAGCAAAATGAGTTTTAGGTGGAAATTTACGTGCCAATTCGATAGATCGGTCCAAAATTCTTTATTGTATTATTCGTTTCATCGAGGTGTATTAACGGCAACAGTAAAATACGAATAATTATCAATACTCCAGCAGCGTCTGAGCAGCGCTTGTGCATCGCGCTAGCAGTCAACGCGGACCAGTGCGGTGCTGTCGCTGTTGGAATACTGTTCATCCTTAGTGTTCCTGATACTACACATCGATAAAAGGAATATCGACCCAGACAAATTTTGGACCGCGCTTTCTTCCACGCTGGCCGTCGCATGAAAGACATCATCAGCGGCATTTGTCTGGGCTGACTCCAACTATACGTTAGAAAAAAAATCAATTGCAAATAACTGCCGAAAAACCAGAGTAAATGCGCCCGACGACTCGTAGGAGAGACATCCCGTTTAATGTAAGATTGAAGTGAGGTTCTCATTCAGAAATCTTGTTTAGATGTTGCTTGTTTCTGAGAAGATCAAGCCATCCTTCGTGGAAGGAAACACATCTACTAGCACGTCAGAAATCGAGTGCAACAGGACCACGTTCTCTGAGACTATGATTTATTGTTCGGCGATATTACTGCTCGCTTTGGGCAGTATACTGCGACAGTAGAACTGAAGGGTTCAGGAGGCCGTAAATAATGCAAAGCTGGATCTCGATAGCCTCACGTGACTATCGGCCGCGAGGAAAGACGCGTTGTTCGCTCAGTCGTACGGGATCGTACACCCACGCCGCATGACTGAAGACAGAAAATGGGTCTGTTCATAGTGTCCACACGGGCAGTGCGACGTCTGGAGCGCTACTGACTTCAGCACGGCGAACACTGCTGTAGCTTCCATTGGCGCGGTAGCAGAGAAAGGCGCGCCGACAGTTGCGTTCCCAACGACGACGCTGGACACAGGAGTGGCGCGACGTCTCGTTTCAGACGAGTCCCAGTCCAGTGTACAGCATCACGACGGACGATCCGTGTTGCTTCGAGAACGAACGTTGGCATTCACCGTCACATGGCTCCTGCAACTGGCATGACGGGAAGGGGTGCCATTGGGTACACAACATCACCACCTCTGGTTTGCGTAAGCGGTAAATTCTACAGCAGGCCTGACTTCTCTGACGCGCTAAGACAGTGGCTGAGTCTTATCTTCGAGGTCTACGTACCGTTATTCTTAAAATAGATGGCGCAATACCGCTTGTAGCCTGTGATGTCCTGATCTGCCTCATTGCAGAGGCTGTTCGACTGTTGCACTAGCTACCATGTCCTCCAGATCTCTCACCCTTTGACATCTGGTAATTGGTTGCCACGAGTCTGGAACGCCACCATTTGCTAGCCACTACGATTGTTGATCTCTGATATAGAGTTGAAACAACATTGAATGAAGTTCCCGTAGCTGTCATCCCATCTCAGCTCGTCTCGTCATCCAGCCAAGTTCGACCCTTCGGTACTCTCAGAGATGACAGTTGTATCGCACGCTGCACACCCCCCAATCATCTATAAATTTAATTATGTATTGTTGCCACTCTAAGAGATACCCAAAATATGCAAATTTTCATTCCTTTCTATCCGCCTAGGTTTTACAAGCCGTGTATACTAACGCACATACATGTTACAAAAGAAGCCTTTCGCTCCCCGCTCTTACTCCTAACACTGTGGCGTTGTAGTGTGTGGTGCGGCTTTCTCATAAAAGACTCTGTGACACAACAGAGGGGAGAAATAAGAGTTTAGGGTTTTATTTACAGACGGCCACGAGTTTATTAGAGATAGAGTACTAAATTATTTGTGCAAAAATTCGAGAGAGAGTCGACCTTGGCCATTCTGGCACTTGCCTAATGTGATTTAGGGAGAGCATTGTTTGACTAATTATAGCAGGGACTATTTTCCTTGTGAATAGATTTTTCATTGATCTTCGTTTTTTTGTCATTGCTGTTTCTCATCACTAAGTAATTTCTTATGTTGATCAAATCTTATTACAAGAAGGTTTGTCTTACAACTTCATATCAATGGAGCCAGTGAAAATTTTTACAAAAGCCTAGTATGAGTACCACTAATGCAGCTGAAGTGCGTAATCATACTGTTTTTCACGTAAAGTGGCTTATAATTTTGTTACTTTAATTTTTTTAAGTGAAGCATTTCTTGCGTTCTTGCACGCTGCAGGCTACGCCAATTTCGAGCTACATCTTTGTCATTCGTAGATGTATTTTTTGATGAAATTTAAAAAAAAATCATTATGTATTTAATGAGCAATATCCGATATTACAAGCTTTGATACATTCAAAAACAGTCAAATGATAAGCTTCTTCTCAAATGCTCCCTATGGGACTGTACCCTACCATCTCTTCCCTCGGACGGCAAAATATCAGCCATTATAATCTATTCAACCATTTCAGATGGAACTAGACACCACTATAACCTGTGTTAGGCCGGCCGGTGATGCCGAGCGGTTGTAGGCGCTTCAGTCTGGAACCTCGCAACCACTACGGTCGAAGCTTCGAATCCAGCCTCAGGCATGGATGTGTGTGATGTCCTTAGGTTAGTTACGTCTAAATAGTTCTAAGGTCTAGGGGACTGATGACCTCAGATGTTAAGTCCCATAGTGCTCAGAGCCGTTTGATTTTCTAACCTGCGTTAGTGCCTTCACTTGCGGAGACGAGTGCTTCAGATATAAAATTAATATAAACTACTTTAATGAAACAAAATTCGACGCCCAAGTTGGCGCAAAGAGCGACGCCACTGGACTGTGGCTGACAGTAAACAAGCGGTTTACATCACGCATAGAGTTACGCTCTACCAAAGCAACGGTTCGACAATTTTGATGTACTGGGTAAATGACGTAGTAAATGGTAGGACTGTAGTAGAGGTAAGGAAAGAAAAATAATGAATGTGTGAGAGAAAGTGGAAGCCTACGATTTCGCTCTCTCTTTTTCTTTCTTTTTTCACATAATCAGAACCACAAATTGTTCACTGTTAGTCCAATGTGTATTTTATATCCTAACAAATTATAAATTGCATTTTATAAGTGATATTAATTAGTTGATCGCCTAACTTTTGTAACCAAGGCAATTACTTTTAATTCAAGTACAGTTTACATGTACAAGCATACAAAAATCTTGTTGTGATTATTTTTTATTTAAAATAACGTTCTTCATCATGATCAAACGCAAAAGATTCCTGTTACTATTGAGACACTGTGTGATGAAAACTATCCGGACACCCCCCAAACATACGTTTTTCATATTAGGTGCATTGTGCTGCCACCTACTGCCTCGTACTCCATATCAGCGACCTCAGTAGTCATTAGACATCGTGAGAGAGCGGAATGGGGCGCTTCGTGGAACTCACGGACTGCGAACGTGGTCAGTTGATTGAGTGTCGCTTGCGTCATGCGTCTGTACGCGAGATTTTCACACTCCTAAACATCCCTAGTTCCACTATTTCCGATGTGATAGAGAAGGGGAAGCGTGAAGGGGCACGTTCAGCACAAAAGCGTGCAGGCTGACCTCGTTTGTTGACTGACAGAGACCGCCGGCAGTTGAAGAGAGTCATAATGTGTAATAGGCAGACATCTATCCAGACCATCACACAGGAATTTTAAACTGCATCAGTATCCTCTGCAGGCACTATGGCAGTTAGGCTGCTCAAAAGCTACACATCACGGCGGTAAATGACAAACGACGCCTCGCTTGGTGTAGAGAGCGTAAACATTGCGCGATTGAACAGTGTAAAAACGTTGTGTGGAGTGACGAATCACGGTACACAACGTGGCGATCCGATGGCAGGATGTGGGTATGTTGAATGCTCGGTGAACGTCATCTGCCAGCATGCGTAGTGCCAACAGTAAAATTCGGAGGCGGTGGTGTCATGGTGTGGTCGTGTTTTTCATGGAGAAGGCCTGCATTCCTTGTTGCTTTGCGTGGCACTATCACAGCACAGGCCTACGTTGATTTTTTATGCACCTTCTTGCTTCCCTCTGTTGAGCAATTCGGGGATGACGACTGCAGCTTCCAACACGATCGAACACCTGTTGATAATGCACGGCCTGTGGCCGAGTGGTTACATCCATCAAACGGACTGGCCTTCACAGGTCCTGACCTGAATCCTATAGAACACCTATGGGATGTTTTGGAACGCCGACTTCGTGCCAAGCCTCACCGACCGACGTCGATACCTCTCCTCAGTGCAGCACTCCGTGAAGAATGGGCTGCCATTCCCCAAGAAACCTTCCAGCACCTGACTGAACGGAAGCCTGCGAGAGTGGAAGCTATCATCAATGCTGAGCATGGGTCAACAACATATTGAATTCCAACATTACCGATGGAGTGCGCCACGAACTTGTAAATCATTTTCAGCCAGGTGCCCGAATACTTTTGTTCACATAGTGTATGTGCTAAAATTGTTTATGAATAACAGAAACACATTTTATATAAACTCGATGAAGTATTGAAGTGCTGTTTGATATTTTTTTGTTCTGCAGCTTTTTTTAACTTTTATTTTTTTTAAGGAAAATCCAATTTCTAGCGCTGTATGATAAATCAAAAATGGTTCAAATGGCTCTGAGCACTATGGGACTCAATTGCGGAGGTCATAAGTCCCCTAGAACTTAGAACTATTTAAACCTAACTAACCTAAGGACATCACACACATCCATGCCCGAGGCAGGTTTCGAACCTGCGACCGTAGCAGTCGCGCGGCTCCGGACTGAGCGCCTAGAACCGCTAGACCACCGCGGCCGGCTATGATAAATCTATATCTTTCTTTATTTTTTATTTTTTCCTGTGTATCCCTCTGTTCCCAGTGTCTATAAACTTCACCATCAGTCGTATACTGTAGGATATTTTATTTTATTCTGAAGGCAACCACTTTCGGCAATTTATTTCGCCATCTACAGGCCCCATTCGTTTTTATCCAAATAAACGAACTTATCGTGTAGCGCTGTAAAACACTTGACATCGTGAATTCCAATCGTTATACAAATGCTTCATACGAAGACGTAACAGCATCTGAGCCCACCGACTGTCCTTCTGTTTCCTGTTACAAATCAACAATTTTCGAATAAATCTTGAATTAAACGATGAAAATTTCAATTTTGCTGTAAATGTGTTACTTTTTCGGTAACAGACAAGAGGATAATTATGCAGAACACAAATGTTCTTTAAGTTATGCAGCCCTTTACATAATCTCATTCAGTTTCTAGGTGTCCCCCAGTTTCGTTTTCTGGGAGAATCTATTTAGCCACTTATTGTATACGCCGTCTAAATGATCGAAATGAGGTAATGCAGTTAGATCTTAACAGATCAAAGCTACTAGGCAAACTACTGTAGTTTACGGGGTGTAAAGCTAGTTCGCGTCCATTGAAAACTACACGTGCACCCTAGGTAACGCTAAATGAACTAGCACCATACTGGCGGCCAGACAATCGGTAAACGATCTCCTGGTCATAATCAAATCACGATGGCTCACAGAAAACGGAATGCTGAGTGTCTTTCTGAGGGCAACTTGATCAGACAGCTCGGACCGATCGTACGAGGCTGCCAACTTAATATTGAAGGCAGAAGTAAAGACAAATGCCAATACATGCATAAAATTGTAACATTGTGCAACATAGACATAGTTGCAATCCAGGAGACCCATACAGAAAACGATAAGCAGCTAAGATCAAGAGGTAAAATAACGGGCCATGACCTGATAGGTGCTACACATCACAGGCATTATGGTACAGCAACGTACGTTAGAAATTAGATAGAGGATGCAGTCCTTATTTCTACATCTATCACATGTAATATCCACGAAGTTACTGTAAAAGTAGGTGAAGTAACAGTAAAGAACACCTACAAACCTCCAGGCCATTCGTGGCCTCCACAAGTTCTACAACCCCTGCCCCACCCCACAATATATGTGGGTGACTTCAACAGCCACCACGAACTGTGGCAATACCGCACATCTGACCAGAATGGTGAAGACTTGGTGAAATGGGCTGAAGATTGCAATACACAGCTAATCTTTGAGGCCAAAGACCAAAGTACATTTAAGTCAGCTGCATGGGTAACTGAAACCCACCCTGATCTACGCTTTGTTACGGCTGACACTAATAACAAACCTATACCAGCCTCCCGCAGAATACTTGGGGACTTCCCTCACTCCCAACATCGTCCGGTGCTCATAGAAATAGGCCTTACTATCCCCCTAATTTCCTCGTGTCCTCGGCACAGATGGAACTTTGGGAAAGCGGACTGGGCTACTTTCTCAGAAAAACTTGATAAACGCCTTGGATGGATACCTCCAACTTATAAAAATTACAAAAGATTTGTGGGAGCAGTCATCAGCTCAGCTAAGAACAGGACTGAGAAAAGAATACGTACCGGGGTGGAACGAAGAGAGTGAGCGCCTCTATAAACAGTTCGTAGAGCATGGGAATAGGGAGCTTCCGGAGGACTTATTGCACAGTCTGGACGCTGCCAGGGGCACTAAATGGATAGAGACTGTTGAGGAAATGGATTTCACAAAATCAAGCAGAAAGGAGTGGTCGTCACTTCGGAAGCTTGGTGGCAGTTCGTAGAGCATGGAGATAGGGAGCTTGCAGAGGACTTATTGCACAGTCTGGACGCTGCCAGGGGCACTAAATGGATAGAGTCTGTTGAGGAAATGGACTTCACAAAATCAAGCAGAAAGGCGTGGTCGTCACTTCGGAAGCTTGGTGGCAGTAGCAGGAACCAACGACCAACCAGCTCTATTTCTCCAAACGCAGTTGCGGCGCACATCAGTAAAACCTCTAGAGCTCCAGGGGATCGAGCTCATACCATAAAAGTTAAAAAGGAACTTAAAAAGTTGAAAACTTTAGTAGGAAACAATTCACTACACTCGCAGCCCTTCTCAATCGAAGAGATACCACTGGCTCTGAGAGACATCAAGCCACGGAAAGCCCCAGATTTTGATGGAATTCATCCAGAGTTTATGATTCACTGCGGTAAATTTGCAAAATTATGGCTTGCACAGTTCTTCTCCAGCATGATGGAAACTGGAAGAATACCAAATACCCTTAAGAAAGCAAAAATCATAGCGATCCTGAAACCAGGGAAACTGAATGACCAACCAAACAGCTACCGCCCAATTTTTCTTCTTAGCATGATCTACAAACTACAGGAGAGACTTGTATGTAACAGAATAAGTCCATATATCCTAAAGTGTATCCCTGTGGAACAAGCAGGCTTCCGGCTAAATAGGAGCTGCACAGATCAAGTCCTCTCACTAGCTTCCTACATCGAGGCACGCTCCAAAGACAAGAAGAAACATCCGTGGTATTTATAGACCTGACAGCGGCTTATGATACTGTATGGAGGCAAGGCCTGATTTACAAACTACTCCGCATAGTGCCATGTTTGAAAATGGCTAACGTTACCAACGAGATGCTCTGCAACAGACCATTCCAAGTGATACTTGGAAATTATAGGAGCAAAACAATGAAGCTCAATAACGGCTTGCCCCAAGGATCAGTCCTGGCACCGCTACTTTTCGGCATGTATATAGCCGATATGCCTAATACTAAATCTGAAAAGTTTGGATATGCAGATGACTGGGCCATAGCTACACAACATCGAGATATGGGGCATACTGAGACTGTCCTGACAAGCGACTTGTCCTTGCTGGGAACGTACTTTCGTGAATGGAGACTACAACCTAGACCAACTAAAACTGAGGCTAATGTTTCCACCTAATAATAAATTGGCTAACAGAGGCCTTAAGATAGCCGGCCGCGGTGGCCGTGCGGTTCTGGTGCTGCAGTCCGGAACCGCGGGGCTGCTACGGTCGCAGGTTCGAATACTGCCTCTGGCATGGGTGTTTGTGATGTCCTTAGGTTAGTTAGGTTTAAGTAGTTGTAAGTTCTAGGGGACTTATGACCTAAGATGTTGAGTCCCATAGTGCTCAGAGTCATTTGAACACCTTAAGATATATTTTGATAACAATATTCTGCCTTATAATAAAAATCCAAAATACCTGGGAGTGACATTAGATAGAACCATGAGCTACAAACAACACCTCATCAACACTGCTGCAAAAATCCGTACTGGAAACAATATCATTCAGAAACTATGTGGTACCAGCTGGGGCTTCTCCGCCTCTACCTTGCGATGCTCTGCTTTGGGACTTGTCTACTCTGCGGCAGCGTACTGTTCCCCTGTTTGGCTAAAGAGCGCTCACACCAGATGGTGGACACAGTACTGAACCAAACTATGAGGATTATTTCAGGTACAATAAAATCAACCCCCATTCACTGGTTACCTGTACTGAGCCACATACCCCCCACCTCACTTACGAAGAGAACATGCGCTTCTCAGAGAATTAAAAAAAAATACAAGACAACCCGCAACTTCCGATTCACGCTTTGAGCAATGACATTGACAGAGATAGATTGCGCTCTAGACATCCACCTCTTATTAGGGCCAAAGATCTGGAGGAAAATGGTTTCTGTCTTGAAGAACGCTGGATAGTGGAATGGGAAGAATCAGCACCACCACAGGTAAACAGCTTACTGAAACCGTCGAACAGATCTCCAGGTTTTGGCTTAGCACGTAAAACCTGGACCATCCTCAACAGGATCAGGACGGGCCACGGTCGATGCGCGGACTCTCTATACAAATGGGGAAGAGCACCATCCCTAAAGTGCGAGTGCGGCTCTGAGAAGCAGACGATCCGGCACATCATTGCAGAGTGCCCTCTGAGGGCCTACTCAGGTCAAACAACGGACTTCCTGGATGCGACTCGAAGTGCAGTTCAATATATTAAAAACCTAAATTTTAATTTGTAATTATATATATGTTGTTCATGACATAACTGTATTTAATTCTTTATGTCTTGTTTTTTAGTGCCAAAGTTATAAAGTTTATGTAGCAGCTTATTTCTCTATAAACGTGATTTGTACTTGCCATACGCTAATAACAATAATACTGTAGTTTACGATTTCTTATGATAGTCGGCGGTAGCATGTGGTATCCTGTGGCAATCCGATGGAAGAATTTGCGGTTGGAGGATGTCTCGAGAATGTCAACTGTCGTTATGGTTAGTGCCAACAATAAATTAAGGAGGAGGTGGTGTTATGGTATGGGGGTGTTTTTTTGCGCTAAACAAGGTGCTAAATGCGGAAACATATGAACATATTTTACAGCATTATGTACAGCATACACTACAGGAACAGTGCACAGGGATGACTGTTCCAGCATCACAATACACCCTGTTAAAAAGTTGTTTGTGGACAATAACATTCATGAAATGGACTGGCCTGCCCATAGCCTCAAACTGAACCACATGAAACATCTTTGTAATGTGTTAGAGCGTCGAATTCGCTCCAGACCCAGCGCTGAATTTCACTACATTTTGATGATGATGTTGGTGTTGGTTTGTAGGGCGCTTAACATCGGGGTCATCAGTGCCCGAACAAGTTCCGATGTTACCATTTCCATTCCCGCCACTACCGGAATCACTACCTTCTGATACAACATTGAAAATATCCCCAATTGACCTCAAGGCGTCATAAAGTCGAAGGCCGGACGCACCCTATCTTATTGTCCAGTAATAGGAGTTCGAGTAGTTTTGGTCAGACATTGGATCTAGGAGTGAATAGAATGTTGCCCTACCCTTGCTGGGTACTCTCTCGTAATTTCAATAGTAAATACCTCCGTGATGCACAAGAACTCGCTTGCAGTATCTGGCACTGGAGTTCGTTGAGCATCTCATAATGCTCTCGCGCAGACTAAACGCAACGTGCCACTCTTCTTTGTATCTCTTCTATTAGTATAACATGGTAACGATCCAAGGCCGATGAAAAATATTCAGTAATCGGTCAAACAAGTGTTGTGTAAGCCACTTCTTTCGTGGATAAATTATGTTCTCTCAGTGAATCTCAGCTTGTCATCTGATTTACCTGCAGTTTGTTTTATGTAGTCTTTTTATTTCAGGTCGCTCCAGATGGTTACTTCAAGGCCTTTTACATCAGTCACTGTCTGATTTGTCGGCAATATTGTAATTGTACAGTTGTGAATTTCTTCGTCTTTGTATGTGCAGTACGTTACATTTACTTATGTTAAGTGTCAACTGTTTTCCCTGCACGTATCACGGATCCTCTGCAGGTCTTCCAGCAATTTCCGGCAGCCTTCTTGAGTTGCTACCTTTTTTATAGACAACTGCATCATCTGCGAACGGGCTCGTCGAGCTTCAGACGTTACCCATAGATCATTCATATATATTGTAAACAGAGAGGTTCGATCAAATTTACCAATTTTGTTCCGTTAAGAGGAAATACTGAATCCAGTCATAGATCTCGACAAGTATCAACCTAGACGTCGTCTACGGCGCTCCGGCTCTCATGGACGAATAGAGCGCGCTGAGTTTTGCAAGATCTTCGCAGAAACCGTGTTGATTTTTGAAGAGGGGATTTTCTGTCTCCGAAAACTTCATACTCCGTTAGCACAAAACATCTACCATAATTCTATAACAGACCGACTATCGCGATATAATTATTTGCATCTTTCCTACAACCTTTCTTGAAAACAAGAGTGATCCGCGCTTTTTTTCCAGTCGTTAAGTCCCTCCCTTCCTCCAGTGACCTACGGTATACTACTGCTAGAAGTGGAGCAACTGCTTTCGCATAATCGCTGTAGAATCTCACACGTCCCTCATCTGGTCCAGATGCCTTCCCACTGTTATGCGATTGCAGTTGCTTTTCTATTCTGCGTCCACTTATCTCGCCATAAATGTCGTCGTTTTCTTTTTAGGCACCTTTTCCACAGTCGCCATTATACACGTATCGCCTTAGCGACTGTAATATCTGCCAAATCTACATTCGTACGATGACTGAAAGGAGCAACAGTATTATGATCTCCCGCATTGAAACAGTTTCGGAATATCGAATTTAGTATTTAGGAACAAAATTTCTTATAGTTTTTAGTCATATCGGCTAGTAAAGTTTTACTTTCAAATTTATGGTACGCTACTCCCAATGTTCTCCATATACTTCAGCTTTTGATGTGAGCTAAGCTTTTAACTCTATGGCGAAGCTTTCTTTGCTGTCGCAGCAACTTTCTGACACGGCTGTTAAACCACGATGGGTATTTCCCGTTATATAAAACCTTGTTCGGCACATACTTATTATCTCTTGAATGTTGTCCATTGGACTACAGATTTTGGTCCTCAGAACTGAGTATCTGGTGAGGACTACTCAGATTCTCTGAAATTTGTATCCTGTTTCACTTGCTAAGCAAAAATGTTTTACTACTGTCATTAACATTCCTTGTAACACCAGCAGTCTTTAATAAGCGATACTACAATTCTGTAATATCATATTAACTTGTTCTACTCCCAATGTGCAAGTACGAACTTTCTCCGATTATAATGTAGCTGATCCATATTCGTTTTCGACAAGCAGTTCGTCGCTGATTCCAAGAAGGAGCTCCTCTGGCCTAAAATGATACATCTGCACAATACATATGCTCTGCAGTTGTGGAATAAAGCCTGTTCTGGTGCACTTCTGATATCAATTTCATGTCAAATGAATTATGCAAATTAACTAGTTGATCAATTAATTACCCTTCTCCTCCCTGATGATGTCATGGAATTTTCCCAACCGCCATGTGTTCCTTCCCCACCACCCCTCTGAGAAATCCCTGCCCCACCCCTCTTCTCATCTCCCCTACCTTACTCTATGGAGTTGGGCTACCTCCACTAACCTAACACCCCCGCCCTCCTCTAATGTCAACCCCCCCCCCCTCCTCTAATGTCAACCCCCCCCCCCCACATCACCACCGCCACCCCCATCCCTGGAATTGGTGGGAAATGGTCAGTGCCTGTCCAACTGCAGAAGGCGAAGAATAGCTCAGCGTACTTTCAGTTGGCTCGAAATAAACAGTACTCTACATAGAGTGCTCCATTTTCCTACAATCGAAATAAATAATTAAATACCTCTGTAACTCTAAATATTACGCTCATCTCACCTACGAGTCGAAATAAATGAAACTCTGAGTTAGCTTTGTTTATATTTACTGCTGGAGTCAGGGGTGTTAAGGCAATTATTTTTTATTTTTCTCACTTTTAGAATCATATATCTACAATGGGAAACCCAAACTCGTGTCTAAGCACAGAAGGGAAAACTAGAACCATTACATATCTAAAAGTTCATGACATATTTCGAAACCACAACAGATCGCGATGAAAACATAGACACACAGCAGATTGGATGTCTAAAAGATTCTCCTAGAATTCGCAGCACTGTCCTACATACAAGAAAAATGGCTTTAGTTTTTCGTGAATTTTCGATATCCTACAACTGCTGATCCGGAGATACTTTAAAGCCACAATGCCAAGGGAGGGACAGTATCCCACCTGAACGAACCAGGAGAGGCTGGTCTGCCTGGACTTGTCTCCGAGCAGTCGAACTTCATGTGACTCTCTGATGTCACGGAACTTTCCGCAGATGCCTTGTTCTGCCCCTGCCTTGTTTGAACCACTCTGTAAATTCCGATGTCCCCACAAAGGATGTCCTGTGACTCTCTGACGTCATGGAACGTCCTGTGACTGGAGCATCCTGATTGGTTCTTATCGAATTTACTCACCAAAATGCTGCTGCTGGTGCGGGAGCACTACCCGTCACTGTCTACAGAATTACCAGAATTCAGGGGAAAACTATTTTGTAGAGATCGAAAACCATACAGCACTCATGTTGTACCGACAGTTTAACTATCACTCAAGACACTTAGTCAGTTGCACTGCTCTGCTACTGTCAAGGAAAGATAGAATTCTTCGGCGTGAAACCGATCCCCAACCAGGCTACATTGCCACCAACGATTGTACCATTATACCACATCTCTGTTGTAAACACACAATTCGTATCATGAACCATACAAAATAATCACTTGTGCATCCTGCATACAGCTATCGACCACAAGACACTCACATATATACCACTTCAATACACAAATCCCAAGAACAGTAGTTCATGCAACGTATATAGTCGCCGCCCTAGATATCCCCCTCGAAGTCGGTCACCCATCGCCTGATGCGCGATTGCGGCGCCCTCTGCCGACAATGGCCACTCTCCCAACTGGCGTGCAAAGGCTCGGCTGGTACCTCCGGCAGAAGGTTATCCGCTAACGATACTGTTTCTGGCCGAACCTACTTAGTGCCGTGTTTTCTGCTACAAGTTGAGACTATCTCGAGGCTCTTGGATTACAAGAATATTTACTTCCTGAGCTCTGTCGTCGAGAAATGCTTCGTCAGTCGAGAATTAATTTATCGCTCCCGAAACCGGTCTCAGCTTTAATACCCGATGTGACACTTTTATGCTAAAATTACCGATTAGTAGATGAAACGCCCAAAATTTCATGTATTTTCACATGGTTTGCTGAAATATCGTACCATTTATGCGACTGCCTTCGATATCACTACCAGGATACTGCCGATCCCTTGCAGAGTATAATTCCGAAGAAAAAGATTGTAAATTATATATCTAGAGAGCCGAAACTTTAACGAGACCATTATATAGGACGTACTGCAAACTATAGAGTATCTCGTCAGCGAAGATTTTTAAATGCCGGCCGCAGTGGCCGAGCGGTACTAGGTTCTTCAGTCTGGAACCGCGCGACCGCTACGGTCGCAGATTCACATCCTGCCTCGGGCATGGATGTGTGTGATGTCCTTAGGTTAGTTAGGTTTAGATAGTTCTAAGTTCTAGGGGACTGATGACCTCGGATGTTAAGTCCCATAGTGCTCAGAGCCATTTGAACCATTTTTAAATGAAAACTCGTTAATAGGAGAAACTGATAGTGCCGTTCGTATTTTTAACGAATACCGATGTCAATGATATAAGAGATTCCAGATCACCATATGCTTTACAAAGTCAACTAATGTTTCAATACTCATAATTGTGTGTGTTTAGTATGTCTAGAGAACCAGCAAATGTCTCTTCCACCGGTGTTTCACCTTCTCGATGCAGACAACACATCGCAATTGGTGTTCTCTCAGTCAAGTAAATATAGGAAATGTGTAGAACGGCAGTATACCTCACAGTCGAACAACAGGCTTCTGGAACTCTCTTTCCCGCCAGACGGAGGAAGAGCTGTAACTTGTCTCAGATAGGTACAAAACAGGGTAGCCGAAAACAAAGCAACTCTCATTCCGTACCTGTATGACGTTCAACAATGAGCGAAGTATCGAAAATATTTCTTCCTGACGACTGTAGCTCTGGAAATATCAATTTCTTACGTAAATCTATATCCTCCTTACTACTGGACGTAATTTTCCACGTTAAAACTTTCATATCCATACGGCTGGACATGCGTTAAAATTGCAATTTTCCACGTAAAAGTCGGGGAATCGATACATCCCATAGGACCAGACATAGTTCCACCCCCATCATTTTCTTTACACATATCAGAACATTGACCACAATAAATTGACACTCCAGTGCATACGAATTTCAGACAAGCGGTGCAATTATCTTACATAAACTGAAGCGCCAAAGAAACTAGTATAGGCATGCATATTCAAATACAGATATATGTAAACAGACAGAATACGGCGCTACGGTCGGCAACGCCTATATTAGACAACAGGTGTCTGGCGCAGATGTTAAATCGGTTACTGCTGCTACAATGGAAAGTTATCAAGATTTAAGTGAGTTTGAGCATGGTGTTATAGTCGGCCCACGAACGATGGGACACAGAATCTCTGAAGTAGCGATGAAGTGGGGATGTTCCCGTACGGCAATTTCACGAGTGTACCGTGAATATCATGAAACCGGTAAAACATCAAATCTCCAACATCGCTGCGGCCGGAAAAAGATCCTGCAAGAACGGGACCAACGATGACTGAAGAGAATCGTTCAACGTGGCAGAAGTGCAACCCTTCTGCAAATTTCTGCAGATTTCTAAACTGGCCATCAATAAGTTTCAGCGTGTGAACCATACAACGAAACATCATCGATATGGGCTTTCAGAACCGAAGGCCCACTCGTGTACTCTTGATGACTGCACGACACAAAACTTTACGTCTCATCTGGACCCGTCAACGCCGACATTGGACTGTTGACGACTGGAAACGTGTTGCCTGGTCGGACGAGTCTCGTTTCAAATTGCATCGAGCGGATGGACGTGTACGGGCTTGGAGACAACCTCATGAATCCATGAACCCTGTATGTCAGCAGGGTGCTGGAGGCTCTGTAATGGTGTGGAGCATGTGCAGTTGGAGTGATATAGAACTCCTGATACGTCTAAATACGACTCTGACAGGTGACACGTACGTAAGCATCCTATCTGACCACGTTGTGTTGCGGCACTTGTGCGTTCTCGCAGGGGCCCTACACGATATTAGGCAGGTGTATCAGTTTGTTTGGCTGTGTATGTGTATAGTGTCCGAAAAAATTATGGTATGTCCACACACTCACACCGGCTACATGCCTCGGTTCTCCTTTGTTCTAGGAATTTATTTGACATTCAGTGCTTCCAGCCAAAATGATTCGAGAACAGACTGCGTGAATTTTCAGTCAGCGCTCCCAGAGGGTGGTGCATCCCGCCAAGACTCAAACAAGTGTTGTAGAGCACAGGTGTCCGGCACTATGTGATAATCAACAGCACTCCCGCGGACGAAAGATCTGGAAAGACATAACCGATATGGATTGGTGTGCTATAATAAACAATTCAGTAGATAGTACAACGAAGAAAAGGTGAGGGTCTGCTTAGAGGAGCTGATGACAGGACGTTCTGCGTATCCATAATGTCACAGCCGTGTTGGTTGCTCTTTTTGTACACTGTAGCAGACCCACTTGAACCCTTACTTTGGTGTTTTCTGTAGTTGTTTACTAAATGAATCAATCACCCATTACGGTCGGACATACTCGTCAATGCGTTTAACTCTCAATTATCCTCATCAAATGTATCCTCCCCTTACGGTTAGTCGTACGTAATATTTTTTTACAGGAACGGTAGTCTGATCGCTTCCTGCTCACGCCTGGTGATATGTGGGAGCGCTAACCACAGCAACATTACATTCCAACAGCGTAACAGCCTTATCATTTATAGGTGTATAGTGTCCGAAAAACTATGTCCACACACCAGTTAAGTATCGTTTCGAACGGCCTAAATTACCCTAAGGACAAACACACACACCCATGCCCGAGGGAGGACTCGAACCTCTGCCGGGACCAGCCGCACAGTCCATGACTGCAGCGCCTTAGACCGCTCGAGAGGCGGTGTTTCTACTGATAAAATATGGAAGATGAAATCCGATGAGGTTTGATCGTTTCTGAATGAGATGAACTCCGCTTTTAATTGTACGTTCCGTTTTCGAGGAGACATCATTTGATTGTTTACAATAGTTTGGTAACTCGGTGCAACGTATGCTATCATAGTACAGATGTATCCAAAAAGAGGATGTTACCCACAACACAAGAGGGTCCTGGAACAAACTGATCGCTGGTGTCCCACCAGAAACATTCCAGTGTGATTAAATCATGCATCTGCGAGGAAAGCGATATTCTCCACTTCGCTGTGGTGGGTGATTCAGGAACAGCATCAGTCAGTGTCGAAAGAGAGGGGAATGCATCTTAGAATGTTGACGGGGTTATGTATAATTGCCGCTGCATATTTTTGCACGGAAAGTTTATTCTGGGTTACGTCGTGTGTTTAGGTCACGGCTTTCTGTTTACATATTGCTGAGGTGTTGCTCACACACTGGAAAGTGAAGACATTTTTTAGCGCAAGGTATGGTCTGCGTGTTCGTAGGATGCTGGAAGGTAGAGTTTCTTATTGATGACAGAACACCCTTCCCGAAACTCGACGTCACATGATGTAAGATCAACTGTGAGGGGCAGTAGAAAAGAAGATGTTTGCTGATAATAAAAAGAAATGCGGAAACGTGATTAGTTTACAACAGTGCGAAGAGCTTCGGCTCACGGGTTGGGGTACTGTCTTCCTCCTTATTTTAACCGTGTATTCAAACCAGTAGCTTACGCTGCACTTTGACGACTACAGGATAGTTAGTAAACGCAATCGTTATGGTGCGTAAAGTTGGATGGCTTTCCGACCTTTAATACCGCCGGATGTTATGAAATAACCCAGAAGGAGTAGCGCATTGTTTCAAGACATACACAATTTCGTTTGCTGTAGTGCACCTTTATACACGCTGTAATGCCCGGAAAAGATTGTTTTTTTACAGTGCGCGCGCGCGGCTGTGTATGTGTATGTGTGTGTGTGTGTGTGTGTGTGTGTGTGTGTGTGTGTGCGTGTCTATATTTACGCTAAATACCAAGGTGAATTTCGTGTACATGGATACTATGCCATTTGACGAGACTGGGTAGCTAAACTCCCGTTTCCATCGAGAATGTTAAAGTTTTGTTGGTATTCCCAAACTTTTATACCACTGGATGTTAGGAAATAAAACGTTTTCTAACGAGATTTTCGTTTACTATAGAGCACTATTACAAACGAAGGAGGGCCGCGTCCTAACGTTCGAAAAATACCTTTTTTTCACCATGTGTTGATATATGAGCTAGATACCGATATACACTACTGGCCATTAAAATTGCTATACCACCAAGATGACGTGCTACAGACACAAAATTTAACCGATATGAAGAAGATGCTGTGATATGCAAATGATTAGCTTCTCAGAGCATTCAAACAACGTTGGCGCCGGTGGCGACACCTACAACGTGCTGACATGAGAAAAGTTCCTACCCATTTCTCATACACAAACAGCAGTTGAACGGCGTCGTCTGGAGAAACGTTGTTGTGATGCCTCGTGTAAGAAGGAGAAATGCTTACCATCACGTTCCCGACTTTGATAAAGGTCTGATTGTAGCCTATCACGATTTCGGTTTATCGTATCGCGACATTACTGCTCGCTTTGGTCGAGGTCCAATGACTATTAGCAAAATATGGAACCGGTGGGTTCAGGAGGGTAATACGGAACGCCGTGCTGGATCCCAACGGCCTCGTATCACTAGAAGTCGAGATGACAGGCATCTTATCCGCATGGCTGTAACGGATCGCGCAGCCACGTCTCGATCCCTGAGTCAACAGGGGCGGGGGGGGGGGGGGGACGTTTGCAAGACAACAACCATATGCACGAACAGTTCGACGACGTTTTCAGCAGCATGGACTATCAGCTCGGAGACCATGGCTGCGGTTACCCTTGACGCTCAACGACGAACCTGGGTGCACGAATGGCAAAACGTCATTTTTTTGGATGAATCCAGGTTCTGTTTACAGCATCATGATGGTCGCATCCGTGTTTGGAGACATCGCGGTGAACGCACATTGGAAGCGTGTATTCGTCATCGCCATACTGGCGTATCACCAAGCGTGATGGGATGGGGTGGCATTAGCTACACGTCTCAGTCACCTCTTGTTCGCATTGACGACACTTTGAACAGTGAACGACACATGTCCGACCTGTTACGACTAACGGCTCTCCCCTTCATTCGATCCCTGCGAAACCCTCCATTTCAGCAGGATAATGCAAGACAGTAAGTTGCAGGTCCTGTACGGGCCTTTCTGGATACAGAAAATGTTCAGCTGCTGCCCTGGCCACACATTCTCCAGGTCTCTGACCAATTGAAAACGTCTGGTCAATGGTGGCCGAGCAACTGTCTCGCCAGTCACTACTCTTTATGAACTGTGGTGGGCAGCTGTACCTGTACACGCCATCCAAGCTCTGTTTGACTCAATGTCCAGGCGTATCAAGGCCGTTATTAGGGCCAGAGGTGGTTGTTCTGGGTACTGATTTCTCAGGATCTATGCACCCAAATTGCTTAAAAATGTAATCACATGTCAGTTCTAGTATAATATATTTGTCCAATGAATACCCGTTTATCATCTGCATTTCTTCTTGGTGTAGCAATTTTAATGGCCGGTAGTGTACATATGTTTCAGAGCGCTTGGAGGGATGTAAGAATTAAGGATGGGTCTCTCATGAGGCCTTGTAGCTAATTACCAGTAATGTGAAAAGCGCCATATACGCACGGTTGTTACCCCTCCACGCGCTCCTCATGTGACACGTGCCGGTTGCATCAGCCTGGCGCTGGTTACCGCCCACGGGTGTCCGCGTTGGAGGCTCACTCCGACAACGGCGGAGAGGCACTAAGCATCCAGCCAGCACAGCCGTGTCTCCTCATATTTTTATGCGATACGTATTAATTAGGTGTGAGGAGAGGGGAATATGAGGTCGAAGCGATGAGACGTGTTGTCGACGTGAGAAGTCATCGAGAGCCGTCCTTTTGGACTCGAGTGATTGAGTAAAATGCTTTGAAATCACGGAAGAACCTGATAAAATCGAGAAAATTGATGGAAAATACTTAAAATTGAGGAAATCACAATACAATTGTGAAAACTGATGGAAAATACATAAAATCGAGGAAATTACAATAAAAATGTGGATGAAAGAGGGTAATTACATGTTCGTTCGAGTATATTAAAATCGTTCCATATTATTCCTCTCTCTGTTGTGGTGGCTCTGAGTAACGGAAGTGCACCGAGAGTTTCAAACAGCACGGTGCAGGTCAGTACTGGACTCCAGCATACACACCAACAATTGAACCGCAAATCGTTCCAGCGATACCGCAAGGACAAAGTACGGATGAGAATATAGCATTAGCCACTATCTATCACATCAATGTATGATGGCGCAGCACTCATCGTGAACTCTGGAGACTGATCCATTTATTTCTGACATCCTAAGAGCAGTTGCCTCGTGACCGCTGGCTGCGGTGGTTGACCGACTTCGCAGGGGATATCTGCTTCTGCGACTATATACGGTGCATGTTCTTGTTTTTTGGATCTGTGTGCGCAGATGGTATATGCATGAGTGCCTGACGGTCGACAGCTACATGCAGGATGCAGAAGTGATGATTTTGTGTGGTGTAGGATACAAATTATGTTTTTACTTCAGCGATATGGTATGGTGGTATAAATGATTGTGGTGATATAGCCTGGATGGGAATTTGTTTCACACCGAAAAATTCAAGCTTTACTCGACAGTAGCAGAACGGTGCAATTGACTAAATGTCTTGGGCGATAGTTTCCATATTTATTGACCTGTAGACTAGTTTTGTTAACTGTCAATGTAATATGACAGCCGCATGTTTTTAGATCTGCACAAGACAATTTATCGCAGAAATTCTTGTAATTCGTCCGTCTGTAGACGGTGGCGGACAGTGCTCCCACACCAATAGCAGCATATAGGTTGGTAAATTCAATAAGAACCAATCAGGATGCCCCATTCACGGGACGTTCCATGACATAAGAGAGTCAAAGGCCAACCTTTGTGGGGGACATAGGAGTCTCTACAGACTGGTTCGAACAAGACAGGAGCAGAACAAGGCATCTATGGAAAGTTGCATGATGTAAGAGAGTCAAGTGATGTCTTCTATGTTCGAGTGTTTAGAGACAGGTCCACGTAGACCAGTCTCCTCTGTTTCGGACAGGTGTGACAATGTCCCCCACCCACCGTTCTGGCCTTACAGTATCTCCAGACCAGAATTTGTAGGACTTCGAAAATTCCTGCCATTTTTCTCATATGTAGGACAGTGCTTAGAATACTAGGAGAATTTTTTAGGCATCCAATCTGCTGTATGTCTACGCTTTTTTCGCGACCTGTTGTGGGTTTCGAAATATGTCATGAACTTTTAGATATGTAATTGTTCTGATTTTCCCGTCTGTGCTTGGATACCAGTGTGGATTTAGTGTGGATTTCTCATTGTAGAACTATGCCTCGAAAAGTAAGGGAAGTAAAAAACAATTTCCTTGACGCCATTGATTCCAGCAGCTGATATAAACTAAGCCCACTCAGTGTTTCATTTATTTCGACTCGTAGACGAGATGAGCATCCTGGTTAGAGTTACAGAGATTTATTTATTTCGTGTTGTAGGTGAAGCGATCGTTCTATGTACAGTTACTGTTTATTTCGAGGGCGCTGCTACTAGTTTCGAAGTTTTGCAGCAAGATAACGCCAGGTTTGTGTGACATATTATTTGAGCAGATTTCAGGTGGTGATAGTGTAGCACTATATCTATTGATGTGTTTGGCACTGATCTTAATGATAAGTTATTAATTTGGATCAATCTATACTTCATCTTCCCACCAAAAATAAATTAAGTACACTAACGTACCCTTGCTCTCCTGCAGTTTGACAGACACTGACCATTTCCCATCATTTCCCGTGGTTGGTGGTGGTGGAGAGTGGATGACGTCATATGAACGGAGGAGGAGGAGTTAGGTTAATGAAAGTAGTCCAAGTCGCCTATTTTCGCGCCAGAATCTGAATTTCTCACACTTTTTTGTGGGTGAGGCAGGGGAGGGGCAGGGTAGGGATTTCTCAGAGGTGTGGTAGGCTGGGAAAAACCCTTGACGTCACCATGGGGGAGGGGGGATTATTTGACCAGTTAATTAATTTGATACCAGTTCGGCCACTTTTATGCAGTGCACGCCTGAGTTATTGAGCGGGGCTCTACAGTTGATAGAGGTCGAGAAATTCGCATCCGATATCGTAGCAGAATCGTCTGATCTCCGGTTTAGACCTCCCACTCGTCTCCAAACCATAGGATCGCGACCGACTCTGGGTACGATGCTACAAAGAGCGAGCTGAGCTTGCACCTGTGTGAGATGGTAGGTGCCCTCATCAGTTTTGCCAAACGCCTGAGGGAACCGTGGATGGCCTAAGAACCCAAGCAGCAAACGCCATTCGTGCCGACTTGAACTACGATTTGCAGACGATTGCACACATTGTGTTCAATAACCGCTGGCAGAGCCTTCTACACATCCCAGACGAGACACAGCAGCGCGGGAAGCCTTATTTTCCGATATGTCTGATATTTCTCTGAGGGATCCATTACCTGTCTGGAGCTGTAGCTCTCAATGACCAGCAGAGGCACTGTCTGCACCTGACCGGACTTGAGAGGGAAATCGACAACCGGTTCAAGAGACGAAGCATGTATAGAGACCACAGCGTACAGAAATGAGGTGGTTTCAGATTGATTTGGAAGTGGCTGCTGTGATTCTACATCACAAAACGCGGAAGTCAATATGATTTTTTCCGTCAATTCAGGTAGCGAACTGCATATTCAAAACTGATAAACGAATCTGTGCTATAAATAAATGTAGGCAGTCTCAGTACTATTGATTGGACGTTCGCTTTTTGGAGAACAATAGACACATTTATTGTAAAATGGTTTCTTTAGACACATTTATTGCAAAATGATTTCTTTCATCAGGCCTCATGTTCCTTAAGATAGCTGATGTGTTGTTAATATTGGTTTTTAGTAGAAGCTTCATCACTAGTGATTCTCTCTAGCGAACGTATACATCATCATGCGCACCGCTAGTCTAATATGATCCTGTAATTCTCGTACTTGAACAAAGCGGACACACGTAACATAATTTGGAAGAAAGGGATGGAAACGTTAATAGCGATGAAAAGTTCAGTCCGGCCTGGTGGTAGTTATACTGGTTAAGACAACTGCTCCCTTCCCCCCAGTCTATTAGAAGTTTTCATTTGTTGCGATGTACTCATTGTATTGCAGGTTCAGGATTTATGAACAGATTTCACTTATGCCATTCCACGTCGCTGAGTTCCATCCAAATTAATTACATAATTTCCATTTCAATAAATTTAATTCAATTGGAATATTCATGACAACATGCTGAAGTCTTGGGGAAACAACTGATAGGCTAGTTATTCTTAACTAAATGTACACAGCGATAGAAATAATCAATTCTGTTCTTAACGATGAGAATCAGTGAACTCAGTACATTTTTCTGCACGCTTCACAACGATGAATGTGTTCCTGTGAGAATTCTTGGTGTACTTTTATGAGAATAGCGTTGTCCATTGACTGAGCGACTTAACTGTGCCTTAGACTTGGTTTCCAACCCATCCCCGCAGAGAGTCTTCAGTAATCGGTTTTCATCACAGATGTTGCTACGGAAATTATTTAATATGTACCTCCAGCAACACTGCCACACTTCTGAGGAGCGAGTTGGAGCGATACCGAAGATGCCAGAGACTGATTGAATGGTAACTGGCTACAGAACCAATTCTGGACATCCTGGTTTAGGACATCCGTGGTTCCTGAGCCATTTCAAGCAAAGATATTACTTACTTCCCAAACGGAGGATTACTCCTCTTGTCCTGCTAGAATCAAGGCAATACTCAGATCTTATCAGCCATGCTATCGAAGGAAAATCAAACAGTTACAAAAAAATCAAGCAAAGCCTTTAAAATGCGATAAGAATGGACTGGATAAATTGAGGCCATCTATGTCAGAAATGTGTTTACAAAAGAGAACAAAATGCTTTCGACAAAAGTTCCTGAACGAAGTGCGATTTCCGACAAATTCATTGAACCACTTGCGTTACGCTCTTTGTAAAAAATGTGACAGTTTTCTTATTACATACTGTTCAAAGAAGCGAAAGGCTCGCTATCAAATCTAAATAATATTACGCAAAACAGTCAACCCAGACAGCTGGGCTTAAGACAGCTGAATGAACCGCAGAGTAATAGTAGTCTGCGTAACATAGCAACAGATAATAAAATGAAGATAATTTTTTCCCAGTCAAGCGCTTGCGTAACAAACGTTGAAAGGAGATCGCGTTCAAAAAATGATTTTCACTGCTGTTTAAAATTTCTTTACATTAAAATAATGAAAAATGGAATTGTTGGTATGGCAATCTGATCGGCAAGAAATTGCTAATTGATGAATTGTTGAGAAATTTATGCAACAAGGTTTTTTGATATCAAATATTTAATAGTTTCAACTAGATGTAACAATTATACTTACGAACAATTTATCAACACATTGAAGTACATTTCCAATCAGCCTTGTCAGCAGGTTTTTCATTACAGTCCTAGCGTGAACAATAATGTCGAGCCTACATTTTATACCATCGTTCTTACCTTTAGTGCTTTAAACTGAGTCTGTAAATAACCCATGATCACTTCTGTACCGTGCGTCTCTGAGAGATGATTGTAATGGTTGTTGCTTATAAATACACTATGTGATCAAAAGTATCCACACAGCTGGCTGAAAATGGCTTACAAGTTCGTGACGCCCTCCATCGGCAGTGCTGGAATTCAGTATGGTGTTAGCCTACCCATAGCCTTGATGATAGCTTCCAATCTCGGCGCCATACGTTCAATCAGGTGCTGGGAGGTTTCTTGGAGAATGGCAGCCCATTATTCACGGAGTGCTGCACTGAGGAGAGGTATCGATGTAGGTCGGTGAGGCGTGGCACGAAGACGGCGTTCCAAAACATCCCAAAAGTCTTCTATAGGATTCAGGTCAGGACTCCGTGCAGGCCAGTCCATTACAGGGATGTTATTGTCGTGTAACCACTCCGCCTCAGGTGCTCGGTCGTATTGAAATATGCAACTGCCATCCCCGAATTGCTTTTCAGCAATGGGAAGCAAGAAAGTGCTTAAAGCATCAATGTAGGCCTGTGCTGTGATAGTGCCACGTAAAACAACAAGAGATGCAAGGCCCCTCCATGAAAAACACGACCACACCATAACACCACCGCCTTCGAATTTTACTGTTGGCACTACGAACGCTGGCAGATGACGTTCTCAGGGCATTCGCCATACCCACACCCTGTCATCGGATCGCCACATTGTGTTCCGTGATTCGTCACTCCACAGAAAGTTTTTCCACTGTTCAATCGTCCAATGTTTGGGCTCCTAACACCAAGCGAGGCGTCGTTGGCATTTAGCAGCGTGATGTGTGGCTTATGAGCAGCCGATGGACAGTGAAATCCAGGTTTTCTCACCTCCTGCCTAACTGTGGATCCTGATGCAGTTTGGAATTCCTGTGTGATGGTCTGGAAAGATATCTGCGTATTACGCATTATGACCCTCTTCAACTTTCGGCGGTCTCTGTCAGTCAACAGACGATGTCGGCCTGTAAGCTTTTGTGCTGTACGTGTCCCTTCGCGTTTCCACTTCACCTCACATCGGAAACAGTGAACCTAGGGATGTTTAGGAATGCCGAAATCTCGCGTACAGACGTATGAAACAAGTGACACCCGATCACCTGACCACGTTCGAAGCCCGTGAGTTCCGCGGAGAGCCCAATTCCGCTCTCTCATGATGTCTAATGACTACTGAGGTCGCTGATATCTGATATGAAGTACTTGTCATAAGGTGGCAGCGCAATGCACCTAATATGAAAAACCTATGTTTTTGGGAGTGTCCGGGTTCTTTTTATCACATAGAGTATGTATATAGATATGTGTGTTCGGAGGGGGGGGGGGGGGGAGGGGAGTGAATGATCTCTACCGTTTTCCCTCCAAAGTTCCTTCAAATACCACGGATGGTTTTTTTTTTTTTTTACATGTCCGATCATTCTGTCCGTTATTTATGTTTCTCGCATGTTTCTCTCCTCAATGATTCTGCAGAGAACCTCCCCATCTTTATCTTGTCAGTCAGTCTAAATTGCAACACTCTTATACGGTTATTATCTTCTTTCCGATTTACTCACAGCCCATACATCACTTCCGACCATACACTCTCAGAAATTTCTTGCTATATTAAGGGTCGATGTTTGATACTAGCAGACTTCCTTTAGCTAAGAACGCTCTATTTGCGTTTGCTAGTCTGCTTTTTATGACCACTTTGGTTCCTTCATCATGTGTTATTTTGCTTCCAATGTAGCAAAATTCCTTCACTTCGCTGACTCCAGTTATGATGTTAAGTTTATCGTTAATCTCATTTCTGCAACTTCTCATTACTTTCTTCGGTTTACCCTCAACCCGTACTGTATACTCATATAACTGTTCATTCCATTCAGCGGATCCAGCAATTCTTCCTCGGTTTCACTGAGAATAGCAATGTCATCAGCAAATCTTATCATTGATATCTTTTCTCCCTGGCTTTAAATCTCAATCCTGTATCTTCCATTTATTTTCGTCATTGCTTCTTCGATGTGTAGGTTAAACAGTATGCGCGAAATACTACATCCCTGTTTTATACTATTTCTTATCCGAACACTTCGTTCTTGGTCTTCCATTTTTTCCTCTCTTATACACATAGTATATACCCGTCTTTCACTACAGCTGACTCTCATTTTCCAGATAATTTCGAACATCTTGCGCCATTTTTCATTGTCAACGCTTTTTCTTAGGTCAGCAAAAGCTATGAACGTGTCTTGATTTTTCTTAAGTCCCACTTCCATAATCATATGCAAGGTCATAACTGTCTCTCTAGTTACGTTATCAGCCAAATAGATAAGTTAACAGTCTATATTTTCCGATTCTTTTATATATCGTTCTTGTCAGCATAATGAATGCATGAGCTGTTAATGTGATTGTAGCATAGTTCTCCCATGTGTGTGTCTTTACTGTTTCGGGATTTTGTGGATGATAATTTTTCAAATTTATCATGGTGTTTCGCAAGATTCTAGAAGTCAACTTGAATAGTCGTTTGGTTGACATATCCCTCAATGATCTTAAGTAATCCTAAGGAATTTGATCTCAGGTTTCCCAAAGCTAGATTAAAATCTGAGTCTAGAAATGGATCCATTATGACTTCCAGATTGATTCCCATTTCTTCTTCTGTCAAGCCAAGAGACAGTTCCTCTTCTTCATAGAGGCCTTCAATGTACTTTTGCAGCTTACGCGCTCCCTTCTCTGCGTTCAGCAGTGAAATTTTTTTTCCGCTCGTAATGTTGTCGCGTTTACTTTTAATTTCACGAAGGTTGTCTTGACCTTTCTACATGCTGTATCAGTCTTTCTGACGATAATTTCTTTTTCGTTTTGTTTACATTTTTCCAACACGCGTTTCGTCTCGGTTTTCCCACCCTTCCTCCTTATTCCATTCCTAAGTGAGTTGTAATGCTGTATTCCGGTACTTTCCTGAACATGTTTGCACTTTCTTCTTTCGTCGATCAACTGAAGTATTTCTTCTGTTAACCATCGTTTCTTCGTTGTTACCTTCCTTGTATGCATATTTGTCTGTGCAAATTTTGCGATTGCCCTTTTTAGAGATTTCCACTCCTCTTCAACTGAACTGGCTATTGCAGTATTCATTACCACAATATCTACAGACGTAAGGAAACGTAAGGAACTTTAAACGCACTCTTTCATACCATAGTACTTCAAATAACCCACTTGTTTCACAGAGTTTCTTCAGGGCGATTTTCTTAAGCTTCCATTTACTCTTCAGCGTTACTAAATAGTGATCTGAATCTACATCTTCTCCTGTGTACGCCTTACAGTCTCATATCTGATTTCGGAATCTCCTTTTGCAAATAATGTAATTCAGCTGGAATCTTCCTGTGTCTCTCGGCTTTTACCACTTATATCTCCTCTTGCTGTGCTGGTACTTCGAACATCTGAAAGCAAGGGGAAACTATAGCAGTAATTTTTCACTAGAGCGCTCAGCTGTACTGTATGGTTAAGTGATGATGGATCATTCTTGGGAAAATATTCTGGAGGTAAAATAGTGCCCCATTCGGATCTCCGAGCGAGGACTACTCAAGAGAATGTCATTATCAGCAGAAACAAAACTGGTATTCTATGGAACTGAGCGTGGAATGTTAGATCCCCTAATCGGGATGGTAGATTAAAAAAATTTAAAATGGAAATGGATAAGCTGAAGTTAGATATAGTGGAAATTAGAGAAGTTCGGTGACAAAAGGAATAAGACTTCTGTCAGGTGAATACAGATTTAAATTACAAAGTCAAATAGTGGCAATCCAGGAGTGGATTTAATAATGAATAAGAAGGCAATCCCGGACTGGATTTAATCATGAATAAGAAAGTAGGAATGCGAGTAAGTTTTTATAAACAGCACAGTGAACGTATTATCGTAACCAAGACAGACTTGAAGCCAACTCCTAGCACAGTAGTACAAGTTTACCTGCCAACTAGCTCTGCAGATGATGAAGAAACTGAAGAAATTCATGAAGAGATGAAATCATTCAGACAGTTAATGGAGATGAAAATTCAGTTGTGATGTGGGACTGGAATACGATAGCATGGAAAGGAAGAGAAGGAATAATGGCAAGTGAATATGAATTGGAGGAAGAGAATGAAAGAGAAAGTCGCCTGGTAGAATTATGCACAGAGCGTATGGTTTACGAATCATGGAAGAAGATTGTATACGTGGAAGACTTCAGATTGATTATATAATGGCAAGGCAGAGATTTCTGGACTATATTTTAAATTGTAAGATATTTCCAGGTCAGATATGGACTCTGAACACAATCTGTTAGGTACGAACTTTATTAAAACTGAGCAAACTGCAAAAAGATAGGAATTTAAGGCGCTGAGACCTGGACAAACTGAAAGAATCAGAGGTTGTAGAGTGCTTCATAGGGAGCGTAAGGCGACAATTAAGTAGAACAGGGTAAAGGAATGCAGTAGAAGATGAATGGGCAACTTTAAGAGACGAAATAGTGAAGACAGCAGAGGAGCAAAGAGGTAAAAAAGACAAACCATTGTAGAATTCCTTAGATAACAGAGAAGATATTGAATTTAAGTGATGAAATGAGAAAATTTAAAAATGCAGCAAATGAAGCGGGCCAAAGGGAATAAAAACGTTTTAAAAAAAATGAGTGACAGGAAGTGCAAAATGGCTAAGCAGCAGGACAAATGTAACGATTTAGAAGCATATTTCACTAGGAGAAAGATACCGCCTACAGGAAAATTAAAGAGGCCTTTACAGGAAGAGAAGCAGCTGTACGAATACAACTGCTCAGATGGAAAATCACTCCTAAGCAAAGAAGGGAAATCTGAAACGTAGATGGAGTATATAGAGGATCTACAGGGTGAGGCACTAACTACTGCCACCTAGAATAACTCCAAATGTTCAAATGTGTGTGAATTCCTATGGGACCAAACTGCTGAGGTCATTGGTAACTAGTCTTACATACTAACTTATGCTAAGAACAACACATACACCTATTCCCGAGGGAGGACTTTAACCTCCGGCGGGAGGGGCCGCGCAGTCCATGACATGGCTCCTCAAACCGCTCGGCCACTCCGCGTGGCAGAATAATTCCAAAAGTATGATAGTAGTTGAAAAGTTTGTGGACAAATGTTGCATGGGACAACGGGGTCCATAATATGAAGTTGTTTTTTTGTGCCAGAGATATGAAGGTCAACTTTGTTCTTTTTTTTTTTTTTAATGGGATACTATAGTTTGGTACTTATTTTCTGATAGCGGATATCGAGACGAATCCAATGATGTGTCACAGTAATGTCTTTGAAAGGTCAACGAAGGTCACAAAGGTGGCAGGAATGTCCATTTACAGAAGGTGTTCGAAATGAGGACCATTGGTATCAGTGCTACAATCTTCTTATCGTGGACTCAGTGGTATTCCTTACCACTTCGGCACTTATCGACGCACATGCTCTGATAGCCGGCGGCTGTGGCCAAACGGTTCTAGGCGCTTCAGTCTGGCACCACGCGACTGCTATGGTCGCAGGTTCGAATCCTGCCTTGGGCATGGATGTGTGTGATGTCCTTATGTTAGTTAGGTTTAAGTAGTTCTAAGTTCTAAGGGACTGATGACCTCAGATGTTAAGTTCCATAGCGCTCAGAGCCATTTGAACCACATGCTCTGATAATTCTCTCTTGTATATTGTGCAAATAGTATATATTCGCCTAATACGGCGTGTCCATCTCGATATCCGCTATCAGAAAATAAGTACGAAACGATAGCATCCCATTTAGAAAAACAAAGTTGACCTTCATATCTCTGAAGCGACCCCTCCTAGCAACAAAACACCAACGTCATATTATTGTCCCCGTTGTTCCATGCAACTTTAGTCCCACAAACTTTTCAGCTACTATCATACTTTCGGAGTTATTCTTGGTGGCAATAGTTAGTGACTCACCCTGTATATAAGGGAGATGAACTTGAGGGCTATGTTATAAATTTGGAAGTGGACGTAGATGAAGATGAGATGGGAAATATGATACTGCGAGAAGAATTTGACAGACCTCTGAAAGACCTAAGCCGAAACAAGGTCACAATAGTTGACGATATTCTGTCAGAACTGTTAATAACCTTGGGAGACCCAGACATGATAAAAAGCTTCCACCTGGAGTGCAAGATGTATCAGACAGGCGATATGCCCACGGACTTCAAGAAGAATGTGGGAATTCCAATTCCAAAGGAATCAGTTGCTGGCTGGTGAGAAAATTACAGAATTGCCAGTTTAATAAGTCGTGGCTGCAAAATATTAACACGAATTCTATACAGAAGAATGGAAAATCTGGTAGAAGCAAACCTCGGGGAAGATCAGTTTCGATTCTGGGGAAATGTGGGTACACGCGAGGCAATTCTGAACCTACGACTAATCTTACGAGATGGGTTAAGAAGGGGCAAACCTACAATTATAGCATTTTTAGACTTAGAGACCGCTTTTGACAGTGTTGACTGGAATATTCTCTTTGAAATTCTGAAGGTAGTAGGGGTAAAATACCGGGAGCGAAAGGCTATTTACAACTTGAACAGAAACCAGAAGGAAGTTGTAAGAGTCGAGAAGTATGAAAAGGAAGCCGTGGTTGAGAAAGGAGTGGGACTGGACTGTAGCCTATCGGCATGTACATTGAACAAGCAGTAAAGAAAACCAAAGAAAAATCTGGAGTAGGAATTAAAACTAAGGATGCAGAAATAAAAACTTTGAGGTTTGCCGATGACATTGTAATTCTGTCAGAGACAGGAAAGGACTTGGAAGAGTAGTTGGACTGAATGGACAGTGTCTCGAAAGGAGGAAGGAGGATATTAGATGAACACCAACAAAAACAAAACAAGGACGATAAGGTGATGCTAAGGGAATCAGATTAGAAAACGAGACACATAAAGTAGTAGATGAGTTTTGCTATTTGGGCAGAAAAATAAATGATGATGGGTTAAGTAGAGAGGATATGAAATGTAGGCTGGCAATGACAAGAAAAGCATTTCTGAAAAAAAAAGACATTTGCTAACATCGAATATAGATTTAATTGTTAGGAATTCTTTCTGGAAGTATTGTTCTGGAGCGTAGCCATGTATGGAAGGGAGACATGGACGATAAGCAGTTTAGACGAAAAGAAGATAAAAGCTTTCGAAATGTTGTGCTAAAGAAGAATGTTAAAGCTTAGATGGTTCGATCACGTAACTAATGAGGCAGTACTGAGTAGAACTGGGGAGACAAGAAATTTGCGGCACAACTTGATCAAAAGAAAGGATAGATTGACAGAACACATCTTGAGACATCAAAGGCTCACCAATTTCGTATTGGAGGGAAGTTTGGGGGCAAAAATCGTAGAGGGAGACCGAGTGAAGAATACAGTAAGCAGGTTCAGAAAAATGTAGGTTGTGGCGCGCAGTCCGGAACCGTGCGACTGCTACGGTCGCAGGTTCGAATCCTGCCTCGGGCATGGATGTGTGTGATGTCCTTAGGTTAGTTAGGTTTAAGTAGTTCTAAGTTCTAGGGGACTAATGACCACAGCAGTTGAGTCCCATAGTGCTCAGAGCCATTTGAACCAAATGTAGGTTGTAGTAGTTATTCAAAGATGAAGCGGTTTGCACAGGGTAGAGTAGCATGGAGAGCTGCATCAAACTTGTCTTTGTACTGAAGACAACAACAACAACAACCTCCCCCTCTTTGTTATTTGAACAGTATATTCGCTATTACTAGATTAAACTGGCAGCAGAACTTAATTAGACCTTCTTACCTTTCATTCTTGCTATCGAGCCCACGTTCTCCCGTAATTCTTTATTCTGTTCCTTTCCCTGCTTCAGCATTCCATTCCCACGTAATTATCAGATTTTCATTTTTGGTGCGTTCAGTATCCTCATATACTTTCTCGGTCCCCGTATTCTACTTGTGACGTCGGAATGTGTATCTGAACTATTTTTGTCGGTATTGGTTTTGCTGACAATTTTGATGAGACGAAAACTACCTCTGAACCGTCACACTTTCTCACTCTTGACGAATCCGACTCCCATTAATTTCTGCTGCTGTTCATGTTGCCCTGTACTCGTCTGACCAGAAATCATCGTCTTCTTACCATTTCACTTCACTGATCCCCACAATACCTAGATTGAGCCTTAGCATTTCGCTTTTCAGATGTTCTAGCTTTCCTACCACGTTCAAACTTCTGATATTCCGAACGTTACCTTTTCACTGATTATTCAATCTTCTTATCATATTCCTCCTTCCTTGGCAGCCCTCTTCCGGAGACCCGAATGGGTGACTAGTCCGGAATCATTTGCCAATGTACAGTTCATCATGATGCTTTTTCAGTTAGTGTTCTCATGTCCTATGGATACACATTATGTCTTTAATGCAGTGACTTCCGTTGCGTACTGCATCCTCATGCCTTTGATCATTGCTGATTTTACCGCCTTTTAGGGGTAGTATCCCACCACGAGGATAGGAGGGTGCCCTAAACTACTGCCCACCCCTCCGCTCACTTTTACAAGGGTGTCATTCCTGTGATTCAAAATTTAACAGTGGCTGTTTTGGAACCTTGGACCCAGAACGTTTTGATTAATAGTTGAAGGCGCTACTCTAGTCCCTGGTTAGTGTGCACATTGAATACGGTGCAGAAATAGCTTCTTTACTACCTCAAATAATCGAGAAAATCTTGCACAACAAATAGTTGGGTGTGACTGGAAAAGAGTGCAGATCATTACAATTCAGGGTAAAAAATAGGACACCCCCACGGAATCAGAGGAATATCGCAAAAAATCTGTTGCAGAATCCCAGAGAATGTTCTACGCTCAAACATTATGATGATCATTGAGAAAACCCAGCTTAGCTGAAAGAATCGGTGCTTACGTAGGGAAAACGACTCGTGTGAAACACAGCTTGCGCTTATCACACGTGATATTTTTAAACAATGGAGGAGGGTGACAGATATTCAATATTTCGTCTTCATAGCTTTCCAAAAGGCGTTCGACAGTGTGCCACACTGTCAACTACTAATCAAGATAATATCGTAGGAAGTATCTTCGCAAAAACATGATTTGATCAAGAAACAGTAGCAAAGATAAGGAATCAGACAGTATCAGATAATAATATTAGTGGAAAACAGCTTTAGCATGTCATATTATATGAATATTTAAATTTGATACTAAGAAACGGTATGAAATAGGATGATCGCGTAAAAAATTAGTTTTATGAAAGGAAAATGGAAGAGTTCGATTTATTAGAACGGTTCCGGAAGATGCAATGCATCTGTAAAGGAAATCGCAGTGAAGACGCTTGTGTCACCAATTCTAGTGCATTGATCCAATGTTTGACGTCCTTATCTGGTTCGCATGACAATAGAGGTCGAGCTAATTCAGAGGCACACTGATAGGGTCGTAAACCGGCCGGTATAGCCCATACATAAATGTAAGAAAAAATTTAGATGAATTAAATGGGAATCCTGGGAAGAAGGATAAGGTGCTTCTCGAGAAACTGTACTGTGTAAATTTAGAGAACCTGTATAGGGAAAAGACTGTGCGACCGTTACGCTTCCACAATAGTATATATCGTATACGGATCATGAGAAGAAAATAAGAGACATTGGGGTACTTACTGAAGCATATTGAGAGTAATTTTTTTCTCTCACTTTGTACCCAAATAGAATAGGAAGGAAAATCGATAGTATTGTTGTGTTGTACTCTCCGCCATGCACTTTACACCGTGGTAAGGTCTACGGCACGGGTACTAGAACACACGGTAGGGCTCACGAGGTGTATTCACAGTAGCATGCCGCGCTGCTCACGTCAAAGTGAACCCAACTAGACCTCAGTAGCTCACAATTGCAATACCGTAGTGTCTTGTAATTATGTTTACGAGCGAAAACCAGGTTGTTTACGGCAGTGTGAATTTTTGTTAGTGACTGCTGATTGAGTACAGAGCTACACCATAATTACCCATGTATTTACGAATTTTTAGAGTAAGTTTTTAAGTAAAAAATAACGGTTTGCAGCACGATCGCCAGTTGTATTAACCACAGCAGACATGTAAGTAAGTTAGAGATTAAGTTTCAAATATTTACTAAATACAATGAGATGAAACGAAAATAGATGAGTGCTTGTAAATGTGCAAATTCGTTTTCAGCTGAAAACTCTCGTGGCTGTTCAATTCGTTCTACTGATTCAGATTATGAAAGGTATTTGAAAAAAAGTGAACTGTTGAACAGTCCTTCGAAACGCAAGTTGAAGACTAATGCTGTTCTAACTCTCAGTCTACAAATTAATGCGTAGTAATAAGCCTAATAATGAGAGAAGTATTCGGGTCAAAAAAGAAGCTACTGTAAAGAAGAATAAGAAATTTTACAGGTAAACATACTATGAACTAATGAAGAAATTATTACTAGCTAAAACGTTAACTCTGAAAACAACCACTACTATGAAAGCTAGCAACATCCCATCAGGTAATACATGCGAGAATAAATAATTTGATACTTTAAATGTTCATGCTCGTAGATCGGCCGAAAATCGAGATACGTCTGGAGAACCGTCATCTTCTGAGAAGCAAGACATATCATAAACGAGAAAGTGAATGCAATAACAATTAAGTTGAAGAGATTGTTTCAGAGGAGGGAGAATTTTTTGAAAATTTGCACCGAATGCGAAGAGGAAAATGTTGAGATTTGAAGGAAAATGTTGCGCTCTTAATCATTGTAGGATATGTTACATATAAACACAAACATCCTCAGTTACCACATTTCTACAGTAAACTAACTGACATGCAAATGTTTCAGAAAAGAACTGGCTTCAAATAATTTCCAGAGAATCTGTAATGAAGCAAACTGAAAGTTTTATAGAATTCTCCATGAAATGTGAAGAGAATTTCAATAGTTCCAAGGCAATTTCATTGATCATAGCCTAAAAGTATTTGTAAGGTTAAAGGATATAATAAATGGAAAGGATGCAGAAATGGAGGACTGTGCAGTAATATGTTTCATAAGGACATAGAATGAAAGCTATCAACAAGAAGAAAAAAATGTAAAGGTGAACTGAGAGTGGACAAAGACAAAGACAAAGAAAAAAACTGAAAAAGTGAAAAGAGTTGTAATATAACTCACCAGAACAAAAAATCTGTTAATACAGTTAAAAGAGTTTAAAATGATGTTGCACGAGTTTTTTCCATGCTGTAGGTCTATGTGGTTTAAGCCGGTGTGACACTCTTCCCACAGAAAAATAACCGTGACCTCCGAGATAGTGAAAGATTTTGACGTCCTATAGAAGTTTTACACTAGCATTTCACAGAATATATATAAAATAGTTTGATTATTATAAACCTTCATCATAATAATAACAATAACAATAATACACTAAAACATGGAAAATACCTGCATATGAGCTAAACATGTGTGCGCCAGTCTCTGTAAGCTTCAACGCAGTGCGCTGTGGGGAGAGTGTTCACGGTGAGGTCTAAGCTCACAGCCCGCCTGCACATAACCCTTACCGTGTATTCCAGTATCCGTGGTCTTGGTCCAAGAGTCGAAGACAAACTGCTCTAACTTTTTACTTAGTCCGCTACAAAGCCACTGCAATTTGTCGATGGTTTCCTAGTGATATGATTCCTTACGTGGAGTGCGATTCTGCAAAGTCTGCAAAATGTCTCTTGTTGACGGTTTAACGCAGCTCGGAATGTTAGTCTATCCTGTGCACGTCTCTTCATATCATCTTAACTAGTGCACCTTAAATTCATTCCCTTTTTAGAAAAGGTTTTCTTGAAGTTGCAGGTTTGCACTTTATATCCTTTTCACTTCTAGGAGTTTCAGTTACTTTGCTGCCCTAACAGCGCAGCTCGTATACTACTGATAGTGTCTCATTTCCCATCCTAATATCCTCCGCATTGCCAGATTCACTTCAACTACTCTCCATTATCATTGTTTTACTTGTTTTGATGTTCACCATATTACCCCTTCTCAAGACGCTATCCATTCAGTTCAACTGTTCATCAGAAGACTTTGTCGAATCTGAAAGAATCATAATATGATCGGCAAGCTTCTTTTTATTTCTTGTCCCTAAACTTCGATTCCCTTTCCAAATTTCTCCTTGGTTTCCCTTACTGTTTGCTTAATGCGCATATTACTGTAGCATCGAGGATAGGCTGCAACCGTGTCTCCCTCCCTTTTCAAGTACTGCTTCTCATTCATGTCCTTCGACTCTTACAGCTGTAGTCTGGTTTCTGTGAAAGTTTTTGATTACCTTTCCCTTCCTATACTTGGCCCTGCTACCTTCAGAATTTCGAACAAGGTATAAAGTTTATGCTTACACAAATTGTTTAATGGCTATACTAGTTTGACTGACTAGTAATTATGAATAGTACGCCAGCTATTCTTAACAGATGGCTGTGTGAAGGCGTGCTGGCAGTCAACATTCCAGTTCCAAGAGGCTCCTACTGGAGGAGTCCTCTTGATTACCTTTATACATGGTGTCCACACCGAAATGTATTATTTTTGAGGCGGTTTAAGAATAAGAAATCGTTCTTTGTTCAGGTGGGATTTGTCCATAGGGTGCAGAGGGACCTGAAGTTGCTGTCTAACTTTTGTCAACGTTTGGCGCGTCTTCATTGTTTCATTGTTGTCCGTCCGAGCGAAAATGGCGTCATCAGCATAAGGTCAAATTGTGCTTTGGTGCTTAGAGGTTAAATCCATTGTTATGGTGCAAAGGCAGTTTATATCTGTTTACAGGAAACTAGCACCAGATGCCAAGAGGATAAAAGCATGGCATATTCAATTTCTAGGCACTGGCAGCATTCTGAAGCGGCTTGCAGGTGGTCGGCATTTCTCTGAAGACGTGCTGAGAATTTCCGCCAAGCGTTCCAACGCAGTCCACGCAAATCAATTCGTTAGCCTGCACAGGAACTTCAGATGTCACGTGTAAATTATTCACATGATCCTCAAAAAGCGGTTTCGTCTGTACTCGTGCAAGGTGCATGATTCTGCAGCCCATAAAGATCAATGACAGGTAACGGCGATATGGGTTTGCATGTGAAACGCTTGACCTAACCGACCGGATTATGGACCCGTGAATTGGCCTCCACGTTCTCCTGACATCACACCACTGGATTTTTTTCTCTGGGACTACATGAGGGGCAGCGTGTTCGCCACCGCAGTGCGAGACCCCTTCAAGACCTTTTGTCGGTTGTGGAAGTCATCGGCACCATTCCTACGGACATGTTGCAATGGACCTTGATGGAAGCTGGACACAGACTTAGACATTCTTCGCGTCACCACAGGACCTCACATGGAAGCTTTTTGATTTGATGTCGGAATTTTTCAAAGCTTAACTTGACATACAACATATTTTTGAGAAGGACCTAAATTTATTTCACTTAATTTTGTGTTGGGAGCAAATTGAAATGAGGAAATTTAGGTAAAGACAACCTGTATAGACTGTCTGTAACCGTCGTCTTCAGGTCACTTCTTTCATTATTCTTAAACCAAATCCAGAATGAGATTTTCAACTCTGCAGCGGAGTGTGCACTGGTATGAAACTTCCTGGCAGATTAAAACTGTGTGCCGGACCGCGACTTGAACTCGGGACCTTCGCCTTTGTGAGCAAGTGCTCTACCATCTGAGCCACCCAAGCACGACTCAGAATCGTTCCTTCAGTTCTGCCAGTACCTCGTCTTCTGCTGTCTAAACTTCACAGAAACTCTTCTTCCAGGGGTGCTAGTTCTGCAAGGTTCGCAGAAGAGCTTCTGTGAAGTTTGGAGACGAGGTACTGGCAGAATTGGAGGTGTGAGGAGGGGTCGTGAGTCTTGCTTGGGTAACTGAGATGGTAGAGCACTTGCCCGCTAATGGCAAAGGTCCCCAGTTCGATTTTCGGTCCGGCACATAGTTTTAATCTGCCAGGAAGTTTCTTAAATCAAACGTATGCCGTGATTAAATTCTGCTCTTTCACGGTTTAATATCATTCCTGCTAGTAGTATGTGGAAGATAAAACAGATTCGCTTCATTGAGATCTCGTGGACTTATCGGAACACCGAATCTCAGAAGCAATGGTACTACTTTTTATGACGTTTTTATTAAGCTAGTGTCAGTCAAAATACTAAGCATGACTTTATGCTAGTGTACATTTAATTATTGGGTATAGCATTATCGTCTAACACAGCACCAGTTGATAATTTTTTACGTTAACTGATCTCGCAGCCAGGTGTGTGCATCACCTCTGCCGTTATATCTGGCAGATTGCCGTCAATTTCGCCGGTCGCTTTGTATTGCCAATAGCCGTACATTGTCCCTGAGTGTTAGTCACATATCTGGTAGGTCTGATGTGAAAAACCCCTTGACGCTACAGCGAGAGCCCTCGAACGTGCTACGAATGCGAGGAAGCAAATGTCAGGCGTCACCTGCGACGAATACGATATAGGTTTACATTGTACCAAGAGGCGCAGTGTGCAGCCAGTTCTCGGAAGAAAGCTACAGCAAGAAGTCCGAATCGTGGGATTAAGAGGTAAATGCGCGGTGCCAATATCCAACAGTCTAATGTCATCGAAAACAATGTCAAGGGTCTACTTTCTTATAGGTACGTTAACTTTGCGAACATTAGAATATGAGAATTCTGTCGAGGTTACCTTTCCCAGAGGGCATACCGCATTAGAGCTGTTCGATGTAATTCACATTAGATATGGTGATGATATCACGAGGGAGAGGGAGGGAGGTGGGAGAATTACCTTGATCTCCACTGTTCTGTGGTCGGAGTCACATTTAAGTAATTGAAGTAACAGAGGAAGCGGATCGTAATGAGGAAGGCTAATTGTTGAGGTTACCGTAAACAGGTTGTAGTACACTACATACCTGTAACAAACGCACTGTGTTATTATTCCATATCATGAGTTAAGAGGAGGTTTACTATCTTTTGGTTCAAAAAAATCGATGTTTTAAAATTGCATATTTGGATCCATAAAAGTGTTTAGAACCCACCTCTGAACCGGTTTATCCGAATACGGGACGGATATGTTTGTTATTCACGGTTGAACAAAAAACTGCAACTGCCTGAAATCGGCCTTTCTCACGCACCAGTTTTATTCTTTCGGAGGACGAGTTATTGTACCGGTGCTTGGGAGGAAACACACAAAATTCAAATGAAAGTTTGAACGTGTGTGGTTGGAAGTTAGCCGCAAGTACTTGCATTCTGGTGCGAAGACTGTGGAGATTGCGACATTCCTGGCAGTGAGCAGCTTTAACGAATAGTATTCAGCAATTCTGAATACCATGAACGATGGACGTCACCCTGGGACTCTATTCGATGCAGTTCGCCAAGCATTCGGAAGACCACAGGAGTCAAGCGGCCGAAAACCGTAGGTCACCGGATGTGCGAACGGCTCTGGAGCAGCGCAGGATGGCCCAGATCGAGCGGAACGGCTTCTGTGAGGAAGAGGAAGGACTAGTTTATGGATCCGGACTAGCAGATTGAACGTACGTCCCATAATATTGCATTTATGTGTAGTCAAAACTTCAAATGCGTTTTTCTCGAAATGACGTTTTTTTTTATTGCGCGGTATGGTAACTTCAAATCTACTGAACCGATTGGCATGATTCTTTGTTTCCGACGAAGCTAACTAAATTGTCTAGGAGTTGTACCACTTTAATCCGATCCATCTACTATAAATATTTTTACTTGGCCGACGAATTCGAAAAATCGATGAAAAAACCTTTTTTTTCAAATGGCCGCCATATTGTTTCCTAGGGTCCAAATAACTTAAGCGAGGTTCAACTACTAAAGAATCTTATATACTTCTCTAACTCAATTTTGATTTCAGACGATCCGGCTGACCTGTGACATACCGCGCGTGAAGGTCTACATCGAAATTTTGCTTCGTTCCGACGGCACTTCCGCCTTTGCTCTTCGACATTTCCGGCCGAAAAAATTCCAGTTCGTAGAGGAAATATCAATAAACATTTTGACTAAATTTGACATTGATATCTAACACATCCCGAGAAAAATATTCTGAAAGAACATGCTTTTTTCGGGCCAAAAATAGTAAACGTCCCGTTAATAGCTTGAAGTAACGCAACATCCATTATTTATGTCGAGAGCTATTCAAATACGTAACGCACTCACGTTTACACAGTCAATATTTGTAAAACCCATATCTAGATCTGCAGGAACGGGTTCTGGAAGGTACCGACACGGATATGGAGCCGTGCCGACTCCAGTGCTGCACTAGGTTTCTCGGTTGAGGATCCATGTCACAAACAGCCGATAGAGGTGGTCCCACAGATTCCCTATTGGGATTAAACCCAGGCACTTTGATGGTAAACTCATCCTGATGCTCTTCGCATGTAGGCCCTCAAGCTGTATGATACGTTGCATTGTACTGCTCGGCAGATGCTGTCGTTCCGAGGGAATACAAATTGCATGTAGGGTTGGACATAGTCCCCAACGATGGATGCACGCTTGTGTTTGCCCACTGTGCCTTCCAGAATGCCGAGATCACCCATAGTATGCCATGAGAACTTTCCCCAGACCATAAAGTTCGCTCCAGCGGCCTGGACCCTTCCGACGATTGTTGCAGGGTGTTTCAATCCGGGAACGGCCATCTGTCCGATGGAGCATAAAACATGATTTATCTGAAAAGGCCACCTGTCGCCACTCGGTGGACGTCCGGTTGCTCTACTGGATTGCAAGTTCCAGCCTTCGTTGCGCATGAACAACAGTCAGGACGGGTGCCTGAACCAGACGCCTGCTGCGGAGGCCCATATGCAGCAACTTCTGTTGAACTGTCCTTAAAGAGACATTTTTGGTAGCCCTTTGGTTCACCCAGGTGGTCAGTTGCTCAACAGTTGCACGTCTAACCGCTCGTTCACATCTCCGCAGCCGTCGTTGACCCCTCTCATGTGTAGCTCTTGGTGTTACACAATTTCCTCAGTTACGGTTTTGGATAGCCCCATGTTGCCGGGCACAGTATACTTGAACCACGGCGGCACGCACACACTTAACTGTTTCAGAAATGCACGCACCCTGTTATGGCGTAAAGTCAAGCGCCGGCATCGGCAGTCGGGAACGTTAGAGCAGAGAGGCGTCGCGAAGAAGACGTCAGCCAATAGCAGGCTGACCGATACCTCTCTAGGACGACAACGCGACAGCAGCGGCCTCTAGGCGAAGAGAACATAAGCGCCGCTCCCGATTGGTCGCGACCACTTCGCACCGGCATTAGGCACTGAGCCCAGAGACTTGGAATTGTATATACTGAAGAACATTTTTTTTTTATTTTGTCGGTCGCTCGTTGCTCGTGGCACATCTGTAGTTCTCAAAGTAAAGTTTTGTAACCATTTCCTTTTGTAATAAAACTCTTTAATACGATTTACTTGAGTTGTTGTCCAGCGATCCGTGAAGCAGGTTTACTAGACACCCCATCTTTGACAACTAGGCAGGATACAACACACCCTTAGCCCGGTAGCCAATGATAAGCCCTTTTGGACGTCAGATAAACCGTTCCATTTGCGCATTACAACAACGACTGCAGTGTTTTCCGCGTCGTCGACATCGGGAACGCCACAGTAGAGTTCTATGGGCCGCTGCTACGAATGCGGAAGGCCACGAAATAGAAGTACTGGAAAAATGTACAATGCGTGTAATAAATTCATTTGCTCTGATCATCCAGTGTAGCTTGTATATCTTGTTATGAAAGCCATGATCACATCAGAATTCTTCAGACAGTGTATTTTTTTAAACTAAGTCAAAGCCTGTGACATCGTTTTAGTTAAAATTGTGTTGTACTGTTATAATTTTTTTACTCATATAGGAGGAAATCCTTTTACTTTATGTTGATAATTTTTAACAAACATTAATATGGGTAACGAATAAAAAATTCATTAAAATATATTTCAAAATTTAACGCCTTCATTTTTTTTTACTTGAGAAAATTGCACACTCACGTAAACCATGCGACCAATTACGTTTATTTTTAGAGCGCGACCTCTGTAGAGTTAATTACCGTTTTGAAACTAATTCAAAATACTGTTTGTGGCCCAACTAAAATAAATACGACAGAAAGCGCACATACCACTCTAGATCGAAACGAAAGAGGCATCTCAAATGTATGCAGTTCGCGTATAACAGTTCTACAAACACTCGATTTTAAAGTTTATCACTTTCATTCAAATGCACTATTACATAGCCGTGCAATGGCTCCCATTCGCGGTTGCAGGTAACACCATAACACACTTCATCGCTGAGGTCGACACTGACCTATTTCACAGCGACGCTCGCTGTTGATGAAAGATTTTTGAGCGAATAAACTACGAGGTAGTTCTCGGATTGCTTTAATAGCTTCTGTTCGGTGCGTAACGGACCGCGAAACGGAACGATCGTTGCTAAAATGCCAGTGCCCCTTCCTCTGTTCTCAAAATGCTCCATCCCTGCACACTAAGCTATTAATAACTTCTTCAGCTGAGATCGTACCGTCTCTGCAACTTTTCCTGTTGTAACTCTATACTTAAGGAACATTTCATTTTAATTTTACTCTTACATCGTATTAATTGTATCTGTTGCGATGTTTTCTTACATGGAAAACAGTGAATGGGCTCTGTGTCTCTGTTCGCATAATTTCAGCTTTGTATCTCTTTTTCCCTCCCAGGTTTGAAATTACGAATAATAGCGATTTTAGTGGAAACTGCTTATTAGATTTTACTCGGTCTACACTCCTGGAAATTGAAATAAGAACACCGTGAATTCATTGTCCCAGGAAGGGGAAACTTTATTGACACATTCCTGGGGTCAGATGCATCACATGATCACACTGACAGAACCACAGGAACATAGACACAGGCAACAGAGCATGCACAATGTCGGCACTAGTACTGTGTATATCCACCTTCGCAGCAATGCAGGCTGCTATTCTCCCATGGAGACGATCGTAGAGATGCTGGATATAGTCCTGTGGAACGGCTTGCCATGCCATTTCCACCTGGCGCCTCAGTTGGACCAGCGTTCGTGCTGGACGTGCAGACCGCGTGAGACGACGCTTCATCCAGTCCCAAACATGCTCAATGGGGGACAGATCCGGAGATCTTGCTGGCCAGGGTAGTTGACTTACACCTTCTAGAGCACGTTGGGTGGCACGGGATACATGCGGACGTGCATTGTCCTGTTGGAACAGCAAGTTCCCTTGCCGGTCTAGGAATGGTACAACGATGGGTTCGATGACGGTTTGGATGTACCGTGCACTATTCAGTGTCCCCTCGACGATCACCAGAGGTGTACGGCCAGTGTAGGAGATCGCTCCCCACACCATGATGCCGGGTGTTGGCCCTGTGTGCCTCGGTCGTATGCAGTCCTGATTGTGGCGCTCACCTGCACGGCGCCAAACACGCATACGACCATCATTGGCACCAAGGCAGAAGCGACTCTCATCGCTGAAGACGACACGTCTCCATTCGTCCCTCCATTCACGCCTGTCGCGACACCACTGGAGGCGGGCTGCACGATGTTGGGGCGTGAGCGGAAGACGGCCTAACGGTGTGCGTAACCGTAGCCCAGCTTCATGGAGACGGTTGCGAATGGTCCTCGCCGATACCCCAGGAGCAACAGTATCCCTAATTTGCTGGGAAGTGGTGGTGCGGTCCCCTACGGCACTGTGTAGGATCCTACGGTCTTGGCGTGCATCCGTGCGTCGCTGCGGTCCGGTCCCAGGTCGACGGGCACGTGCACCTTCCGCCGACCACTGGCGACAACATCGATGTACTGTGGAGACCTCACGCCCCACGTGTTGAGCAATTCGGCGGTACGTCCACCCGGCCTCCCGCATGCCCACTATACGCCCTCGCTCAAAGTCCGCCAACTGCACATACGGTTCACGTCCGCGCTGTCGTGGCATGCTACCAGTGTTAAAGACTGCGATGGAGCTCCGTATGCCACGGCAAACTGGCTGACACTGGCGGCGGCGGTGCACAAATGCTGCGCAGCTAGCGCCATTCGACGGCCAACACCGCTGTTCCTGGTGTGTCCGCTGTGCCGTGCGTGTGATCATTGCTTGTACAGCCCTCTCGCAGTGTCCGGAGCAAGTATGGTGGGTCTGACACACCGGTGTCAATGTGTTCTTTTTTCCATTTCCAGGAGTGTATTTCTTACATCTACATACAACATTCTATGAACTAATAACAAAATTATAAAAATATTTAATTTTTGCGTTACACATCTTTGCAGCTCTTGGCCTGTGCCACGAACACACACACAAGGTGCGCCAGTTTCGACTTGGGGCTTGGTACACAGATTAGGGGAAGTCCCTCCCTTCCGTCAACTCGCCACTCTTACTAGGCAGCAAAAGCGCTTGCTTCCCCCACGACCGACGCTATCTTGTCCATGATTTCCCTAAATTACTGGAGGCAAATGTCTGGCTGGTCCCTTAACAAAAAAAAAAAAAAAAAAACAGTAGATTTACTCCTCCATCTTTATCCCATCTGAGATTGTGATTCTTATATATGACCCCATTACCGACAAGAAATTACACCCTAATAGTCCATCCTTTGTAGTGACTGACTAATGGTTATCTATATTTCTGGTTTACACGTAACTTTCTGGGTGTTGGTCTGTATATTATCGTGAATGAAACATCATACGACTAGATACAGTAAGACATAAAACGTTTCACAGAGTGAACCATAAAGCCGGCCGGAGTGTCCGAGAGGTTCTAGGCGCTACAGTTTGGAACCGCGCGACCGCTACGGTCGCAGGTTCGAATCCTGCCTCGGGCATGGACGTGTGTGATGTCCTTAGGTTAGACAGGTTTAAGTAGTTCTAAGTTCTAGAAGACTGACCTCAGAAGCTAAGTCCCATAGTGCTCAGCGCCAATTTAACCATAAAAATTCCCATCACTATCAGTCGTACATTCTCTGGATTCTGGAGCTCCTGGTGGCCTCAGAGGAGACTAGCGCCACAGTTGTTTTCTGAAAGAGCCATAGTTAGTATAGGCAGACATTGAATATAAACGATGCAATTTTTTTGCTGCCATGAACATTAAAACCGTACCGTTTTTCAATAAAGCAATGACCTAATGAAATCCAAGCTGGATTCTAATCACACTGCGGCGACGCCCGTTTATGAGCAGCTTGTCTTTCTGGAATTGCTCCACATTCATGGAAGCACATTTGATTGAATACAAAGCGTATCTGAAATTAAGACCATAAATACGAGACTAATTCCGAAGTGTAAGGTGGATGCAAGGGCAATATTTGAAGACTTGGGATGCCATGTCATCGGTCTGTGTCTCCTAGGGTTTGGAAGGAACACAGTGCTGAATGAAGTATACCGTATAGGTTTGTGGGATTCCATTGTGACGACATTCGTTGTTGAGAGTACCATCAGTTCACCGAATGCCGTACGCCTGGTGAGAGACAGAGGCACCAGGAAATGCTGTCCGTGGTCTGGTGGCCTCATACGAGGGGCGTTCAATAAGTAATGCAACACTTTTTCTGAAAGAACGCTGGTTTTATTCAGGTTTCCAGTGTACCAAATTATTTCCCACTCCTTTAGTTACGAAATCCCATTTTTCAACACAATCTCCGTTCAGTGCGACGATCTTACGCCACATTACTGCGAGGGCCTGTTTGCCCTCACGATACAAAGCCTTCTAGACACACACAAGGCCTACGCACAGCGGCCATATTGGCACCTGACGTTACAAACTGTTGGCCATCTTATCTTCAGTCGGCAGTCCTGTTGGCGTGTATGTTGTGTTGAAAGTGTGTGACACGTGAAAGTGATATATATTTCATACAGTATTCGTCTACATTTCCTCAAAGTATGGGATAGAAGTGCTGCGTTTCCTTTTGCCTGGGAAATTATAAATCCCAAAAAGGCATGAAAGTGCACATGTTTCGATTTCCCAAATGTGTGAAGTTGAAAAATCGCTGGATTGCAGCTATTCCCAGACAGGAATTTGTGTCTAAGGATCATTCAAGGGTAAGTAAATAAATTTTTTTAGCGTGTTATTTGTTTCCATTGCACCAAATTTGCCAATTGTTTTTAAAAGTAGTTATGTATCATGTACCAGTATCATTTGTTTCTTAATTTTGGACCATTGCCGCGAGGTTAATACGAAGCTAGCTGTGAAATGTCTCTCATATTTGCAACTATTGTCACACAGAATAGTTATATTAATTAATGTGGCTCGAAAATGTTTAGTATTCCTTATCATTCCTACCAGATTATTGAGTTTCCAGTAATTTTATTTGGAAGAGCTATAGAATGATTTTGTTCAGCTTTATATATACAGCTATACGGAAATTTCAATTTGAGTTAACTACATTAGAAAATTGCTTTAATGAATTCAGTGTTCGACAGATTAAGCAGTATAGAAAGCAGAATTTAGAGGGAAGTGCATTACGATTAAATTAACAGCACACTGTGACACGAATTTCAATCAAGAATGTAGGAGAAACAGTCTTTTCATGTTTAGGGTTCTAAAGCTCTGAATAAACAGGGAAATAAAATATTTTTTCGGGTTTTTTGATTTAGTAAACATTATGTTTCGTGTGAGGTCAGCAAATTTTGAAGTGGTGAGGAAAATTTACGAAAATAACCAGGGAAACAAATTCTTAAATTCTGTAGGAGCTCCAGCCGCTTTATTTAAAACCGAAAACGTCTGCTTGATGTTGCATATTGCCGATTTTTTACTGCAAGAAAGCGTAGCTCCTGAGGTGAAAAACAGAATTTAAAATTAAAGGTTGCTTTCAAGCCTAGAGACGCGTACTTAAGGCAAATCGTCAAAATAATTTTACATCTTGAAATAACATAGGTCAGTTTAGTTCAGTTACTTTATGCAATGATATAAATTTCCATACTTTCATTACAAGGACATGTAGAAGAGGAAAGCACGAGAATCCCTATGCGGTCTCAGCTCTGAAACTCGTTGAGTTCGTATAGCTGCAGAGTGCGTAACAGGAGCGTTCCTATACAGACCCGGCCATCAGTATGTGACGTCACAAGTGTGCGCGCAGGCCTGTAGTCTAGGTGGTCTTGCACGATACCGCTCTACTGGTAGACGTCGGAGCCAACGTCTTGCTGTCCCAATAACCTTACTATCAGCCACGTACTGCTTCTCGCGGAGTACATCCTTCATTGGGCCAAACAATTTGAAGTTGGATGGTGAGAGATCCGGTCTTTAGGGTGAATGACGAGGAACAGTGAAATGAAGTTTTGTGAGCTCCTCTCTAGAACGCAAACTTGCATTGACATGGAGAAAGAGTAGTACGTTTCCATTTTTGTGGCGACGAACACGCTGAAGTCATTTCTTCAATTTCCTGAGAGTAGTAATACACTTTAGGGTTGATAGCTGCACTATAAGGGAGAACATCGAACAAAATAACCCCTCCAGAGTCCCAGAAGACCGTGTCCATGACTTTATGGGCTGAGGCTTTGAACTTTTTCTGCAGAGGAGAGGTGGCGTGGCGCCAATCCATGGACTGTCGTTCTGTATCCGGTTCGAACCGATGAACCCACGTTTCATCACCTGTGACGATGTTCGAAAAAGATTGTCACGATCATCCTCTTAACGTGCAAGCAATTCCGCACAGACGGTCCTTCGTTGTTATTTATGATCCTCTGTTAGGCTGCTAAAAACGCAGCGGCCACACACCTTTCAGTACCCCAACTGATGGACGTATGTGTCAGCACTGCCAGCAGAGATGTAAAGTTGAGCAGCGAGTTGTTTGATTGTTATCCATCGATCACGTCGAATGAGAGTGTCCGCACCTTCCCAAGTTGCAGGTGTCATAGCTGTATGCGGCATGCCTGCACGCGACGGATTGGACAGTTTTGAACGACCTTGTTGCGACGATGACAGACGCCTCGTCTGAATATCTGCGATGCTCTGGTTTTCTGTCAAAAGAAACTCGATGACGGCTCTCTGCTGAGAACGCACATCCGTTAGAGAGGCCATTTTGGAGGCAACGTATAGCGCCGGCACGTGTCAGAACTTATTGAATCTATAGGGGCTGAGGCGGGGATATCCATGATGTGCCACAACAAATTCCACCTTTTTCAACCGAAACTGGCCGAAGAAAAATGTGTTGCATTACTTACTGAACGAGCGTCGTATAATCAGGTAATTAACCGCTCAACATCTGTAGCCATACTAAAAATTGTCTCAATTCGCTAGTAACTGTAAACATAATTTGCTAAATAGGTTTGAACTGCAGTCACCACTGTCTTTTTTTTCCTGCTGAAAAGCGATATTTGTTCCATGCTCATAGGTTGAATTGAAGTTTACAATTTCTCTTGTGATTGCTCCATGAGTTGTTGCAGGTAGCTACTGTCATTCATTGCAGTCCATAATTTATTCGAGGAATTCGATCAAAAGCTTTCTGAAAATCCAGAAAAGCAATGTGGGTTTTAAGATTAATTTTTCCTTGTTTTTCTATGAGTTGTTTCATTGTAAAAGTGTTGCTGTTACACGAAAGCTCTTTTCTTCCTGAACAAGTGCCTCAGCTCTATCTGTTATCCTACTTTCCAATGTTTTTGAGTAGACATTGTACACAACGTTCAACAGTTCCTACATCGCTACTATGCTTTTTCTGAACAGAGAGATCACGTACTCCGCGCTCCACGAACTTTTGACCCCTCTGCCAGCATATGTTAAGTTGCAGGAATCAGAGATGAAAAGAAGCTCCATCGTACTTTATTAGCCCACCTTTTGTTTCATTTATTCCTGAAACTTTTCTGAATTTAGCGTGTCTTGTAGTTCAGCTAGTGTTATAGTAACAATTGTCTTTTACCTCATCAAAACTTACCATATTCCCATCACCTTGTCTGCGTAACTCTTAGTAATGCCTAATCCAGTGGTCTTCTTCAATTATATTCAGCTTTACTATACCTTTTTCCAGCTGGTTTATGTGTTTCATTACGTTATATACGAGTAATAGTGATTGTATTTCGTTTATACTGTTGTCAATGTTGGTGTTGAATATGTGCAAAAAGATGCTTAATTGGCGCTTTTGTATGCAGTGTTTTTCTGTCGTCACGTTTTCTTTTGCAAGACCACTTCATATGACTTTTGTTCCTCTTTTAAAGTTGCTTCTAATTTTTCATTTCATATTCGTAATGTTCTTCTGTTTTGCACTTTCTTTCTTTTCCCTCGCTGTTTCTTTTTCTGTATTTTCTATACAGATTTTCATATGGTGGCATTATTTACCAATAAGATGACTATGTGTTAATTCTGATAATGTTGGTTTACCTATTTCCAGCATGCTCACTATGATTCAGTAAAATTACAAAACCGTCAACTTTGCAGCAGAGTTTATTTCTATTTAAGTGGTGACTAGTACTCCATTATCAAACAATCCTCATAAGTCCTACCATAACACCATAATGTGTGCACGGTGGGAACATTGCTTGTATGAATGGCTGAGCGAGAGATACTACTTGCGTGCGACTGTCCAGTGCTGCAGAACCATCGTTTTGTTGCATACGCACAGGAAGCAAATAGTATCTTGCACTCAGGCACTCATACAAGCAATGTGGCCAGCGTACACACTCTACGTTGCTATGGTAGGACTTATGTGGTTGGTTTGATATTGGGCTATAAAGGTCCGAAATCGGTCACCATTTAAATAAAAACAAACTCTTCTGCAACTTTGACGGTTTTGTAACTTTACTAAAAATTGGTTTAATCTATTTTATTAGCCTGTCATTTCGTAAAAGATGTATTTCGTATGCTTCCCGAGCTGTTTGCATTTAATTGTTGGATCTAATAGACAGTGATCCGAATTGACGTCTTATACCTCATAAAACCGTGCGATTTGAGCAAGGTGCTCCATTACGATTCGTATTTTCGTATTATCTGTCAACCCCTTTGCTCTGCTTTTGTATTTACAGATATCTTTGTGAATCAAGGAGTTGGACGTAGGTTTCTCTTCCGTCCACTTTTTTAAACATGAGTTGGAATTTGGGAATTACCTAGGAATTGAAATTGATAAATACACTCCTGGAAATGGAAAAAAAGAACACATTGACACCGGTGTGTCAGACCCACCATACTTGCTCCGGACACTGCGAGAGGGCTGTACAAGCAATGATCACACGCACGGCACAGCGGACACACCAGGAACAGCGGTGTTGGCCGTCGAATGGCGCTAGCTGCGCAACATTTGTGCACCGCCGCCGTCAGTGTCAGCCAGTTTGCCGTGGCATACGGAGCTCCATCGCAGTCTTTAACACTCGTAGCATGCCGCGACAGCGCGGACGTGAACCGTATGTGCAGTTGACGGACTTTGAGCGAGGGCGTATAGTGGGCATGCGGGAGGCCGGGTGGACGTACCGCCGAATTGCTCAACACGTGGGGCGTGAGGTCTCCACAGTACATCGATGTTGTCGCCAGTGGTCGGCGGAAGGTGCACGTGCCCGTCGACCTGGGACCGGACCGCAGCGACGCACGGATGCACGCCAAGACCGTAGGATCCTACGCAGTGCCGTAGGGGACCGCACCGCCACTTCCCAGCAAATTAGGGACACTGTTGCTCCTGGAGTATCGGCGAGGACCATTCGCAACCGTCTCCATGAAGCTGGGCTACGGTTACGCACACCGTTAGGCCGTCTTCCGCTCACGCCCCAACATCGGCAGGCCGCCTCCAGTGGTGTCGCGACAGGCGTGAATGGAGGGACGAATGGAGACGTGTCGTCTTCAGCGATGAGAGTCGCTTCTGCCTTGGTGCCAATGATGGTCGTATGCGTGTTTGGCGCCGTGCAGGTGAGCGCCACAATCAGGACTGCATACGACCGAGGCACACAGGGCCAACACCCGGCATCATGGTGTGGGGAGCGATCTCCTACACTGGCCGTACACCTCTGGTGATCGTCGAGGGGACACTGAATAGTGCACGGTACATCCAAACCGTCATCGAACCCATCGTTGTACCATTCCTAGACCGGCAAGGGAACTTGCTGTTCCAACAGGACAATGCACGTCCGCATGTATCCCGTGCCACCCAACGTGCTCTAGAAGGTGTAAGTCAACTACCCTGGCCAGCAAGATCTCCGGATCTGTCCCCCATTGAGCATGTTTGGGACTGGATGAAGCGTCGTCTCACGCGGTCTGCACGTCCAGCACGAACGCTGGTCCAACTGAGGCGCCAGGTGGAAATGGCATGGCAAGCCGTTCCACAGGACTACATCCAGCATCTCTACGATCGTCTCCATGGGAGAATAGCAGCCTGCATTGCTGCGAAAGGTGGATATACACTGTACTAGTGCCGACATTGTGCATGCTCTGTTGCCTGTGTCTATGTGCCTGTGGTTCTGTCAGTGTGATCATGTGATGTATCTGACCCCAGGAATGTGTCAATAAAGTTTCCCCTTCCTGGGACAATGAATTCACGGTGTTCTTATTTCAATTTCCAGGAGTGTATATTTACACTAATTGCACACTATTTATAGGTACTCGACTAAAGCAAAGACTGCACAAAGTAAAATCGTGGAATCTATATTAGACCAAAATTGTGGCCTTTCAAGGTAAATACCGTATACGGATGGAGATATCAACCAACAATGAAATACCTGGTGTCGCTTTTTAAATTTCTGGGCAACAGTGGGGATTATGAACATGATAATGACATAGATGAAAAGCTGTACATACTTCACGACATATGCAGAACAATAAAACAAAGCACTTAACAACAAAACCCTGAGAAACATAAAATAAAATGTTATACAACTATGGCAATATCGTTAATGTCGTATGGGAGTTGGAAAATAAAAAGAAAGATGACAGCAAAATACGATCAGTAGAAATGGAGTTCTTGAGGAGAGTGAAAGGCTGCAGAAAAAGAGTGGACTGCTGAATACAAAGACATCTGGAAATAACGAGAAGAGAATGACAGACGAAAAACTTCCAAACAAATTTCTGAGCTACAACCTCAATGGAAGGAGAGATACACAGTAGTTCGATCAAGGAAAGGATGGATATAAACTTCATAAAAATGGAACAAGCATATCTCTAACGTGTGTATGTAAGACGACGGCGACGAATTTCGTTTTTGAAGTGCCACATAATTTGGCCATAGCTGTGTTGCATATGACAGAAATGACATAATGGTACAAATGCGGCTTTGAAAACAAACTGATGATAGAATGGACGATGGTTCGTATATAGCAGTGGCATTGTAGCTTTGTAAGATACCTGTATAGAATAGTGTGATATCTCCCTTGTTTTTGATAAATTTCTGCTGCAAAATATATACTTAGGCACCAAACGTTTTCTCCAAACACAAATGCTCTTCAATACATTCGTCATCCGTGAAAATCATTTGGGTAAGTCAATCACGTTCCCATTGTTAACGAATTATTGCATCCTGGGTACGCAGGCCAACTATGTACAATTCCAGGACGACACATTTGCAGTAATAACATCACAAATTGCCAGTGAAGATGCACCACAAATAAGAAGAAGCCAAACGCGTATGACACATTACAAACAGCCTTTCATTTGGCCACATCAGACGAATCACATCTCCAAGAACACCTGTGTCAATTCGTGCTGGTCTTCCTTGTATGCGTTCAGTATTCCCTGTGAGCTCTATCTGATATGAATGCCCCAACTTAGGGCAATATTAGGTCACTCTGATGTTTCGTAAACTACCTCCTTTGCAGACTGGCTACATTCTCCCGTCGTCCAATCACTGAAACGTGGTCTGTCATCTGATTTATTATACTCGAGTCTATGTGATCGTTCTAGTTCATATACCCCTGTAATGGTGTTTGTACTGTATCAGTTGACTGATTCTAATTGTGGTTCATAAACATTGTAGTCTTAGGATACTACATACTGCTTTTTGTGAAGTCCAGTTGTAGACATAAATACTATGTTTTGCGTTTTGTGAAGCGCAAAATTTTACATTTCTAATATTTAAAGTAAGTGCCAATATTTGTACCATTTTTAGGTCTTATCAACATCTGGTTGAGTATCTGCACACTTTTTTTCAGATGGTACTTCGTTGATAATAACTGCGTCATGTGTAAAATGTCTCAGGCGATGTCATTAAATCGTTTTGCAGGTATTCAATAAAATTTGGCCTATCTTGCTAGACGACACTTCTGATAAGCAAATGCAGGGATGTTCCCTTTAAGAAAGCCAAAGTTGATTTCTCTCCCGATTTCTGTTCAGCTGATTCAGTGATCTGCCGCTAATGTCAACTGTGCAGTAACTGTGATATTCATTCCTTTCGAATATCGCGTCGTCTAATTTGTAAATCTAGCAGAGAGCTAATGAAGTAATGACGCTTTCTGCTTTTTTCTGATATATTCAGGTGGTTCAGAGACACAGGTTCGAGTCACTGTACTGCAAATAGTTATGATTTACTAGAAACATGGACGTCATCGTACTTACAGGTTATTTGGAACGCATAGTCCAAAGATAAAATCGAAGATACCTCTAGACCTATGGGCACACGGATTTAGCCTGTAACAATATTTCTTTATGGATGCTACACCTGTGTGGCTCGCGTTGCTGTCGCGCTTGCTACATTTTTTACTGTAGTCTGCAAAATGCTGAGTGGTAGGGCTAAGTGTGAATAGCATGCAAGGAAACTAAAATTGTTTAAGCGTGTGACTACATCATACCCTGTAATAAAATTGCCGACATGTCGGCTGTAGCAGCACCTCAACAGTTGGTTGTTGTACACTTATGACGCAGTTATAATACCAGAGACTTTTATTAAAATGTTCTCCGGCTGTGAAAGTTTATGCTCTTATAGCATGCGAGTAATATATTCAAAAGTTTTTTAATTTCTTAATTAAACAGTTAAAAATAAACAGTTTTCAGTTTATGGACGTGGATAACTTAAAAGTGTTCTTTGTTTCTAATATATACCAACAAGAGCTGACTATCCTCTGGAGTTATAGCAAAATGTTTCATTATTTTCGTCGATTCTGATAATTATTTTAACTGGTTTCGACGACGTACTCTCACAGGTGTTTTTCTGTTTATCAGTTGTACGGCATCTACTGTGCTGCATACACATGCCCTTGAAACAGCAGCATGGTCTTACTTGGCCTCCTGACATGCCTTTAGCGATCTCGCTGTCATTACACCGTTAACTTCAGAAGAGTTGTTGTGCAGAGCCAGTCCGTTCCGGTTTTGATCGGTGAATAACTGTCATACTCATCTTACAGTCCAAAGGACTGTAACGTGCACCGGAGTAGGAAGATGGCAATAATGGGTCATTTAGATAAATGGGGTGTTATGAAGCAATGGCGCAGAGCTAAGTGTAAGTACGATACATCAGTTCGAGCTGTCGTAGAAGTTAGACAATGAACACGCCTAAGCCATTTCTGCATTTTCAGGGAACATGGTAAACACAACCTGTGGACAATGTTGAATGATCGTAGATCAGTTATGTTCTAAATCCGTGAAAGCCACACGTTATGTGAGATTTTTATTCTAAAGTATTTTATAAGCAGGATATAAATCACTAGATGGTGATGTTATGAAGCGTAGGTCATTAACTTTCGAAGACGAGGTTTAGGAGAACGCACGACACATCTATCATATTGATTCCCCATATTCTATTAAGGTGTGAAACACAGGGTACTTATTATCTCTTTTTGTTTCTTGGTACAGGCTGCTTATGTGATTTTATTGGTCTTCAACAGCCAAAAACAACTGTTCTTTCGTGATATCTGTTTCTGTTCAGAAATTTCCTTGCGCTAATTTTACTATTTCTCGTCTCTAATCGTGTTAAATTAAGAAAGGCTCCTCAGTTTGCTCTCGAGATTTATGCGGCTAAAATGAACCATATTTTTGTTCCATACCAGGACATTGTCACTAAGAGTTTTACTGAAAAGAGAGACTGAGACAACATTATAAGATTCTTGTTATAGTCACGCCGCTCTATGCGGCTATGAAAAAAGGAACTGTGGTTCAGGCACAACCTACACTGTGTCCGAGATCGCAAAAGTATGCTGTAGGTAAATGATTCGAATTCTTCTGAGTGAAGTAATTTCCGTCATCAGCAGTTAACCGGAAAGGGAAAAGGGGGTGCTGTAACTTTAACTGTTCAACAAACTTTGCGCCAGTTCCTGGCCTTAGCCCTAAATATCTCCAAAAGGAAGGAAGGAAGCAAGATTGGGTTTAACGTCCCGTCAGCATGTAGATCATTAGAGAACGTCAAGGATAGGGAAGGAAATCGGCTGTGCCCTTTCAAAGAAACCACTCCGGCATTGGCTTTGGTTCAAATGGCTCTGAGCACTATTGGACTGAACACCTGAGGTCATGAGTCCGCTAGAACTTAGAACTACTTAAACCTAACTAACCTAAGGACATCACACACATCCATGCCCGAGGCAGGATTTGAACCTGCGACCGTAGCGGTCACGCGGTTCCTGACTGTGGCGCCTAGAACCGCACGGCCACTCCGGCCGGCCCCCGGCATTGGCCTGTGCGATTTAGGGAAATCACGGAAAACGTAAATCTGTTATCTCTCCAAAACGTCTTATGTAGAGTGGTCACGTGACGCTATTTAGAC